>NC_058522.1:556985753-557585753 GCF_904849725.1 Hordeum vulgare subsp. vulgare
CAGTTGCAACTTTTTCCATCAACGGTTGAAGCATTTTAGGTCCGGTTGCAGCATTCCGTCATGGCAATGACCGTTTGTAGCTTTTTATATATATGGTTGCAGCTTTATTCATCAACGGTTGTAGCATTTTATGTCAATGGTTGCAGCATCGCGGGTCGGGATCTGCGGGGGCGCATCTCGCGGTCGAACTGGTCGGACATGGTCGTGGACATGAAGCTTTTTCAAACCAACAGTCGAAGCTTTTTCAATGGTTGAAGCTTTTTCTCATGGATTGAAGCTTTTCATTCCATGCTCTCGAAGCTTTTTCAATGGCCAGGAGAAGAGCTGGAGGAGGAAGAAGATCGGTTGGTGGATGGATAAGGCATTGGATATGTGGCTAGGAAAGAGTCTGCTGCACATGGGTTGGATGGGTGAACGAGGACCACTAAATTAAAAATAAATCCCACGTCCCGCGTGCGACCGGCGGAAGGCTCGGCTGGCGCGCCGGGTATAAACAATTCCCTATTTTTATTCACGCTTATCTTGCATCCAGTCAACTTCTCACTTACGTTGCGTTTGGATGTAGGAAAATCCGTTTAAAATTGAGTTGAACTGAAAATTACAAATCCAAGATGGAAACAAATTCTAGGGCTCCGGTTCAAATTCCAAGGCTCTTTTAATTCAAAAGAATTGTATAGGATTTTTGGAGGATTGGTATCCTTAGGATTTTTTCATACATTGGTCCTTTGATTTATTGAATTGGATTCCATAAGAATTTTTTCTATGAAATCATTTGTACTACATTTCATAGAAATCTAACATCCACTCCAACCTCGTTTTACATTTTTTTTGTTTTTTCTATGATATCAAACATTGCTTGCTAATCCTATATGGTTCAAATGTACATGTCATTCCAAACCTGTACTTTTCCTGTTTTGCTATTTAAATCCCACGAATCAAAGAGGCCCCTATTGTTTGGTTGTGCATGTAATTTACTGTTGGAATCATAGGGGTAGCACCCAATTCCAATTATTGTTTGGATGTATAAACCATGGAATTTGATGTTTTTTAGTTCCCCTACGGGCAGCATAAAAATTCGAGCTCCACATGAGAGGGGATGGCACCACTTCCGTCGTCCTTCCACTACCATGTCGTTCCCGTGTGGGCGACCTATTCCCGCCACCAATTCCCTACAGATTATAGGGTTTGAGGGCCTCACTGGAGGGGGTCGCGCCATGGATGGAGGATGAATGGAAGAGGATGAGGGGAGAGATGGGAGGAATGGACGAATGGGAGAGGGGGAGGAGGGCCGGAGTACTGACCCCGCCGCCACCGTCGGTTGTTTCATGGGAGTCGGGAGCGAGAAGAGCTCGTCGAGCGAACGAGCAACATGGCGTCGACAACATGTGTCGCCAAACGTTCCGGATACCATATTGTTTATGCACCTACCTGATACGAGAGGTGGTACGGAAGCTCGCTCTTGTAACGAACACCATCTCGGAAAATTGAACCTTATGTTATTCTGCTTGTCCATATGGCATGAGTGGCGGTATATGATGACCTGCAAGTGCACATGGTTTAGTTGTACCTTTTTGAAGTAAGACTATCGATCCCACGGGGAGGGCATGAATCAATCTTTTGTCTCTTGGACGGTCTAAATACTATGCCTCCAAGTTGTGAGTAGCCCAAATCAATGGTGTTATAACTAAAAGGGTACAACAAGCATAGAAGTACATATTGCAATAAAAGTAAATGGTGAGCAGTTGCATATGATGGGGAATGTGACGTCATCCACCAACACAACCAACCATTCCGCCGGCAATAATAACCTTCTGTCCAAAGTTGACATATGTTGGATGGCCGACTTCACCCAACATCAAGAAGATTATTAACATAACCAAGCAAAGGGGATATTAAATCCTAATACGAGACGATCTATAACACACTACGGTTCATCCATATCCCCAAGAATTAAGGGGACTGCTTACTCATGATGGCAACACACATCTTAACAATGGTAGTGGAGAACATGAATGATTCACATATGTAACACAAGTTGTGCTCCGTTAGGTTTCCTGATATTGCATTTATGTTTTGCGGTCTCAGAAAGAGCTAGCGAGATACCACCTGTTCGTACTACTTCTTGTTGTTTTGATTGAAGTGTTGACGTTTGAGGCTTATTATTATTTGCTCGTTAGTTGATTATGCCATTGATATGAGTTTACCGTGAGACCTAGATGTCATTTGCTTATGTAGTTTGCTTGTGATCTTTCTGAAATTTTGGTTGTGAGTTAGACATAGTTGCAACAACAATATCAAACAGAGTTCGTCAAAGTTTTTCTTTTGTCTCTTTCAATTTGTCAACTGAATTGCTTGAGGACAAGCAAAGCTTTAAGCTTGGGGGAGTTGATACGTCTCCAACGTATCTACTTTTGCGAACTATTTTGCTCTAGTTTTGGACTCTAACTTGCATGATTTGAATGGAACTAACCCGAACTAACGCTGTTTTCAGTAGAATTGCCGTGGTGTTGTTTTTGTGCAGAAATAAAAGTTCTCGGAATGTCCTGAAAATTTACGGAGAATTTTTCTGGAATAAAAGAAAAATACATGCGCAAAGATCCACCGGAGGGAGTGTGCCAGTGGGCCACAAGCCCCTGGGCCGCGGCCACCACCGCCCCCCCCCCCCCCCGGCCGCGTCGTGAGGGCTTGTGGGGCCCACGTGGCACCACCGCCCCCAAACTCAGCTCTATTTATTCCGTCTCGCCCAGAAAAAACTCAGAGAGAAGGATTCATCACGTTTTACAATACGGAGACGCACCACCTCCTGTTCTTCATTTCGAGGGCAGATCTGGAGTCCGTTACGGGCTCCGGAGAGGGGAAATCATCGTCATCATCATCATCATCAACCTTCCTCCATCGACAATTCCATGATGCTCTTCACCATTCGTGAGTAATCTCATCGTAGACTTGCAGGACGGTGATGAGTTGGATGAGATCTTCATGTATCGAGTTAGTTTTGACGGGGATTGATCCCTAGTATCCACTATGTTCTAGATTGATGTTGCTACTACTTGGCTATGCTTAATGCTTGTCACTAGGGCCCGAGTGCCATGGTTTCAGATCTGAACCTATTATGTTGTCGCCAATATATGTGTGTTTTAGATGCTATCTTGCAAGTTGTAGTCACCTACTATGTGTTATGACCCGGCAACCCAGAGTGACAATAGTCGGAACCACTCCCGGAGATGATCATAGTATGAGGAGTTCATGTATTCACCACGTGTTAATGCATTGGTCCGGTTCTTTATTAAAAGGAGAACCTTAATATTCCTTAGTTTCCATTAGGACCCGGCTGCCACGGGAGGGATGGACAATAGATGTCATGCAAGTTTCTTTCCCTAAGCATGTATGACTACATACGGAATACATGCCTACATTAGATTGACGAACGGGAGCTAGTTACATATCTCTCCGTGTTATAGCTGTTACATGATGAATCACATCCGTCACACTCATCCATCACCGATCCAATGCCTACGAGTCTTTTACTACTGGTCCTTGCTACGTTGCTTTGCTGCTACTGCTGTCACTGCTGCTACTGTTACTCTGTTGTCGCTACTGTTGTTACTCTGTTGCTACTGCTGTTACTTGCTCTGCTGTCACTTCTGCTACTGTTACTCTGCTGTCACTACTGTTGTTACTTGCTACTTGGTTTTTACTTGCTGCAACACTTTACTGGCGCCATTGATACAACACTTAGGAATAGTCTGCCGTCAACAGATCTGTTTCTGGCATCGTTGCTATTATACCACTTTGCTACTGATACTTTGCTTGCAGACACTAATCTTTCAGGTGTGGTTGAAATTGACAAACTCAGCTGCTATACTTGAGAATATTCTTTCGCTTCCCCTGTCAAACCAATAAATTTGGGTTGAATACTCTACCCTCGAAAATTGTTGCGATCCCCTACACTTGTGGGTTATCAAGACTATTTTCTAGCGCCGTTGCCGGGGAAGAATAGTTCCCCGTCCACGTGCTATTTTCTAGCGCCGTTGTCGGGGAGGCACATCTATATTCTCTCAGTCATTTGGGATTGACGTCTGCTGGTCACTATGAGGAATCCGAAAGATCCAAGAACTAAAATCTTGCCTTCCACTACGAGGAGAGGTAAGGAAGTGTCATCTAGCTCTGCACTTGATTCACCTTCAGTTTTGAGTAAGTTTGCGACTTCGCCTCCTGCTAGAAATCTTGATATGTCGCATGTGCTTGATGATGCTACTTATGCTGCCCATGATGCTATGCTTGATACTATGCCTGATGATGCTATGCTTGATACTATGCCTGATGATGCTATGCTTGATACTATGCCTGATGATGCTATGCTTAATACTATGCCTGATGATGCCATGCTTGATACTATGCCTGATGATGCTATGCTTGATACTATGCCTGATGATGCTATGCTTGATACTATGCATGATACTGCTTTGCCACTAGGTGCATTCCTTGATGCGCAAATTGCTAGAGTTGCTGCTAGATGTGATGATACTTCTGAAACTGCTAATACTATTGAAGTAGAACCTGCTATTTTGCCTGCTAGAACTAGCTCTCCTAGACCTGAATTGCCTGTTATGCCTGAGCGTTATGTTATGGAGGGAGAGATAGTTGAGGACTTTCTTGCGTGTAAGGATAGCTATGATGTTGAGAAACTACTGCGCAAGTGGAAAGAAAAATGTCTAAACGCTAGGATGAAATACGACCCGAAGTTTGCTACTTCACCTATCTTTGTGACCGATAAGGATTATGAATTCTCTGTCGACCCTGAGTTAATCACTCTGGTCGAATCTGATCCTTTTCACGGTTATGAGTCTGAAACGGTCGTAGCTCATCTTACCAAACTGCACGATATAGCCACCCTATTCACTAGTCAGGAAAAGATCCGCCACTACTATATCCTCAAGTTGTTTCCTTTCTCGCTAAAGGATGATGCTAAGACTTGGTTCACTTCTCTTGCTCCTGGATGTGTGCGTAGCCCCCAGGATATGGTCTACTACTTCTCTGAAAAATATTTCCCTGCCCATAAGAAGCAAGCTGCCTTGCAGGAAATATACAACTTTTCTCAAGCTCAAGAAGAGAGTCTCCCAAAAGCTTGGGGGAGGCTCATCCAACTACTGAATGCTTTGCCTGATCACCATCTTGAGAAGAATGAAATACTTGATACCTTACATAATGGACTTACTGATGCTTCCAAAGACCACCTAGATAGCCGTGCCGGTTGTGTTTTTAGGGAACAAACTGTAGAACAAGCTGAGATTCTACTAAATAACATCTTGTGCAATGAGAATGCTTGGACTATTCCCGAACCACCTCCTAAGACAACTCCGAAGAAAAGATGTATTCTATTCCTCAGTCCTGAAGATATGAAAGGAGCCAAGAAATCTATGCGAGAGAAAGGCATTAAATCTGAAGATGTCAAAAATCTACCACCTATCGAAGAGATCCATGGTCTTGATAACCCGATACAGGTAGTAGAAGTAAATTCTCTGCGTAGGTTTGATGAGAGTGATATTCCTTTTGATAAACCTGCTAGCCTATGACTGGATGAATTTGATAACTTTGTTGCCAAACAACAGAGTTTCAATGATTATGTTAGCAGACAATTGGAACAGAATGCTTGTATGCTTGGTCATTTAAGTGCTTGTGTGGACAGAAATGTCAATGATCTTAAGCTTCTGAGTAACACATGCCTCTATGGTTACTACTCAGGTAGAACAAGTACTTAAAGCTCAGAATGACTTGCTCAATGAGTTGAATGAAAATTCTATTAGAGTCGTTACTAGAGGCGGTAGAATGACCCAGGAACCTTTGTATCCTGAGGGTCATCCGAAGAGAATTGAACAAGATTCTCAAGGAGTTAGCACTGATGCACCTAGTCATCCTAGAAAGAAGAAGAAAGATGATAGGAACCTGCACGCTAGCAACCCAGATGCTGCTACACCTGAGAGTCCAAACGATGCCTCTGTCTCTGATGCTGAAACACAATCTGGTGATGAACATGAGCCTAATGATGATATCAATAGTGATGTTTATGTTGATGCTCAACCTAGCAATGATAAAGATGTGGAGATTGAACCTGTTGATCTTGATAACCCACAACCTAAGAATAGAAGATACGATAAGAATGACTTCGCTGCTAGGAATCACGGTAAGGGAAGAGAACCATGGGTTCAGAAACATATGCCCTTTCCTCCCAAACCATCCAAGAAAAAGGATGATGAGGATTTTGAGCGCTTCGTTGAAATGATCAGACATGTCTTTCTGCAAATGCGTTTGACAGATATGCTCAAAATGTCTCCGTATGCTAAGTACATGAAAGATATTGTGACTAATAAGAGGAGGATACCTGAGGTTGAGATTTCCACCATGCTTGCTAACTATACCTTCAAGGGTGGAACTCCTAAGAAACTAGGTGATCCCGGTGTGCCCACTATACCTTGCTCCATTAAAGGTAACTACGTTAGAACTGCTTTATGCGACCTTGGAGCCGGTGTTAGTGTTATGCCTCTCTCTCTCTTTATCGTAGACTTGAACTAGATAAGTTGACACCCACTGAAATCTCTCTGCAAATGGCCGAAAAATCAACTGCTTTCCCTATCGGCATTTGCGAGGATGTGCTTGTTGTGGTTGCTAATGTCACCATCTTAATAGACTTTGTTATCTTGGATATTCCTGAGGACGATGCCATGGCGGTCATCCTCGAAAGACCCTTTTTAAACACTGCAGGGGCTGTTATAGATTGCAACAAAGGCAATGTCACTTTCCATGTCAATGGTAATGAGCATACAGTGCACTTTCCGAAGAAACAATACCGAGTACATTGCATCAATGCTATCAAAAAACCTTCATCGATACTTATTGGGAGCTTTGAATGCCCTATTCCTCGTGTCAAGATGAAGTATGATTTGCTTGTTGGGGATACATATCCCCATTGAGGTGACCTAGTGACTATTCGAAAATTCTCCGTTCTCTTTTGTGATTCAAAAGGTTTGTCAAAGAGGCTTGATCAACCTCACTGAAGGATTTCTTTCGATGACCATGAGATGCATGAATCGAGGAGTCACCAACTGTTCCAAGCTTTCACCCTCGGTTGCCTAGAAGAAAAATGATAGGTTTAGTTTAGTTTTCCCTGTTTTCTGTTTTAGCGTCCAGTAGAAAAGTACCCCGAAAATAGAAGTTCTCCGAACGTCCTGAAAATAAAGTATGATTTTTTGTAGAATTTTTGAAAAATACCGAGACGAAGAGCTTGTGTGGGGGGCACACCAGTGGGCCACAAGCCCTGACGGCGCGGGCACGCCCCTGGCCGCGCCACCCAGGCTTGTGGGGCCCACAGGCACCCCCTCCACTCCTTTCTCTCATCTACTTCTCCTACCTCCAGAAAAAATCGTTTCGCAGCTCAAACCCATGTTCTTGCTCCTCTTGCTGGGATTTTTGATCTCTTTGCTCAAATCACCATTTTCCGAACTGTTTTGGGGAAATTGCTCCTTGGTAAGTGACTCCTCCATTGGTCCAATTAGTTTTTGCTTTAGTGCCTTATACTCCGCGTATTTTTGCTGCCTTGGTGACCATGTTCTTGAGCTTTGCATGCTGATTTTAGCTGGTCCCAAGTAGTTTTGATGCGTATTATGGCCTCTAGGCACTGGTGAGAGTAGTTGCTACGAGTTTCGTTGAGCCTTGTTCACTTTTTCCTTTGGATCACTGGAAATTCCAGAAAAGGAAGATGTTCAGGAGAAACTTTCATGGTGGTTCCTCAAGCAAGAGAGGTCCCCGTCTTGCAATTCGGGAGCGTGATCGTTACCAACCAAGGGACGCGCAGGTACAACCATGTGAATGGCCTTCAGATGAATTTATGATTGAGGTAGGCTTCAAAGATGAGTTTGATGCACTTGTTCGCAACGTCGGACTCAAAGAATTCATCTCCGGTAAATGTGAACAGTATGTTGCTCTCACTGCCTCTTTTGTTCGTAGATTCAAATTTTCAGTTGGCAGTGACACATCGATACTGTTTGATCTCTATGACAAATCGTATACCATGGATTTAGAGGATTTCAATAGAATTTGCAAAATACCTATTTGGGGTAGCCTCAATGATCCTCCTAAATCTTTGGTTAGAGATTTTTGCTCTAGTATTACTGTTGGAGAAACTAGAAACATTACGCAAGCTACCATGGGGAGTATTCATTTTCCTGCCTTGCATTACTTTGCCCCCTTCGTAGGCAGATGCATTAATGGCAAGATTGAGCATTGTCACCTCTGCGCACCCTACCTTAGTATCCTTATAAGAGCGCAGTGACGGGTGACAAAAGCTCCAACATGGGAGCTATTATAGCAAGGAGGCTGAATAAGAATGCTATTGAAGTGGATTTCTTTGGTGGGATCTATTTCACTCGCATAGCAAATTTTCTTGGAGTACCCATCTGCGAAGGAGATCCCCTGCTCCATACAGCTTTCCTTGACCGCGTCGCTTTGACACGCTACCAGTTCCTTGAGAGGGATGACGAATCCCTCCTATACCATTTGATATTTAACCGGCAGCGTGTTTTCCATATTACCCTTCCTGCTCATGCCTTCTTTGACTTTCAGGTAAAACGGAGATATTACATAACCAGAGGAGAGGCAGAGGAGTATGAGAGGGAGGCAAAGGTTGCTCGTCTCCGTGAGGCAGCTATTCAGGCAGTGGCTGCAACGCTCCCGTATAACCCCCATTATGATTTTGGGTGTCGCCAGGACCATCCATGGGAATAGACCAACTTAGGCCAAAAGCCTAAGCTTGGGGGAGTACGTGTTCTCACCGACTTTACATTCTTGCTTATGCTTTCATTTTGTTAGCCGATGTTCACACTTTGCCACTCTATCATCCATGCTAGTTTATTTTCTTTTTCTCGTTTTCTTTTCGTGTGTCTGTCTAGTTTGAGAAAAAACAAAAAGATTTTCTTTTTCTTCTTATGCTTGTTGGGAGCTTTCTCGTGTAAATAGTTTTATTTTTCTTTGGGTCAAGGTAGAAGATATTGGTTACAATGTTTAGTGGCTCTTGCATGCATACCTGTTTAGCTTTCAAAGAGCCATATTACTTTGTCTTCTCCTTTGTGTTTGCCTGCAGATTCTAGCGTAGTCCAATGCACGAGCACGCTTATTATTGTTCACATCGTTTGGTCGTGCAAGTGAAAGGCAATAATGACGATATATGATGAAGTGACTGAGCCTGGAAAAGCTGGTATGAACTCAATCTATTTTGTTTTTGTAAATATGACTAGCTCATCGTGCCTGATTCAGCTTTGTTGGGAGAGAAACATGTTTGCAATGACAACTTAGAGATCATAGTTGCTTATGCCATGCTTACTTAGCTAGGAGCTTATAATGGTTTGTCTTGGATGCCCACATGAATGTTGAGATGACAATGTTGTAGTATGATAGGATGGTATCCTCCTTTGAATGATTCAAGTGGCTTGACTTGGCGCATGTTTACGCATGTAGTTGAAACAAAATCAACATAGCCTCTATGATGTTCATGTTCATGGTGATTTATGTCCTACTCATGCTTGCATTCAATGTTAGTTAATCTCAATGCATTTTGATGACTGTTGTCGCTCTGTAGTTGGTCGCTTCCCAGTCTTTTGCTAGCCTTCACCTGTACTAAGCGGGAATACTACTTGTGCATCCACCTCCATAAACCCAAAGTTGTTCCATATGAGTCCACCATACCTACCTATGTGCGGTATCTACCTGCCGTTCCAAGTAAATTTTCATGTGCCACTCTCTAAACCTTCAAGAAATAATATGTTTTGCATGCCCAAACTGCTCATGTGGTGACAGGGGGCTATTGGTATCTTCCATGCTAGGCGTGTTATCCTCGATATGTGTTTATTCACTATCATTCACGAGAAAGGGGCCAGTAATTGGAATTCCCAGTTCCATGCTCAAATCGAAAAGATAATTGCAAACAAAACTCACCCAGGATTGATTTTGGTATGGACGGTACCCGAGGATTCGGCTAGCCGTGGAGTGTGATTGATTGGTGGTGGGGGAGTCAAAACTTTACTTTTCTGTTTGGGAACCTCCTATAGCATGTGTAGCGTGGAAGATATTGAGAACTCTTAGTCATTGCGTTGACAATGAGAGCATGCCACCCAAAATTATTATCTCTGTTTTCAAAGCTTGAGGTCTCGCACCTCTGCAAATCAATGCTTCCCTCTGCGAAGGGCCTATCTATTTATGTTCCTGTCGAGTCATCCTCCTCTTACAAAAGCACCAATTAGAGAGCACCTCTGTCATTTTTATGCTTTGCTTTTAACTGTGTTGAGTATGACTGTGATTGGATCTGCTTTGCCATGAGTTACAATGTTTAGTCAGCCCTTGGTCTTTGAAGGTGCTCTGCATTTATGTTTTGCGATCTCAGAAAGAGCTAGCGAGATACCACCTGTTCGTACTACTTCTTGTTGTTTTGATTGAAGTGTTGACGTTTGATGCTTATTATTATTTTCTCGTTAGTTGATTATGCCATTGATATGAGTTTATCGTGAGACCTAGATGTCATTTGCTTATGTGGTTTGCTTGTGATCTTGCTGAAATTCTGGTTGTGAGTTAGACATAGTTGCAACAACAAGATCAAACAGAGTTCGTCAAAGTTTTTCTTTTGTCTCTTTCAGTTTGTCAACTGAATTGCTTGAAGACAAGCAAGGCTTTAAGCTTGGGGGGTTGATACGTCTCCAATGTATCTACTTTTCCGAACTCTTTTGCCCTTGTTTTGGACTCTAACTTGCATGATTTGAATGGAGCTAACCCGGACTAACGCTGTTTTTAGCAGAATTGCCATGGTGTTGTTTTTGTGCAGAAATAAAAGTTCTCGGAATGTCCTGAAAATTTACGGAGAATTTTTTTGGAATAAAAGAAAAATACCTGCGCAAAGATCCACCGGAGGGAGTGTGCCAGTGGGCCACAAGCCCCTGGGCCGCGGCCACCCCCCAGGTCGCGCCGTGAGGGCTTGTGGGGCCCACGTGGCACCACCGCCCCAAACTCAGCTCTATTTATTCCGTCTCGCCTGGAAAAAATCAGAGAGAAGGATTCATCGCGTTTTACGATACGGAGGCGCCGCCACCTCCTGTTCTTCATCTGGAGGGAAGATCCGGAGTCCGTTCCGGGCTCCGGAGAGGGGAAATCGTCGCCATCGTCATCATCAACCTTCCTCCATCGACAATTCCATGATGCCCTTCACCGTTCGTGAGTAATCTCATCGTAGGCTTGCTGGACGGTGATGAGTTGGATGAGATCTATCATGTAATCGAGTTAGTTTTGACGGGGATTGATCCCTAGCATCCACTATGTTCTAGATTGATGTTGCTACTACTTGGCTATGCTTAATGCTTGTCACTAGGGTCTGAGTGCCATGATTTCAGATCTGAACCTATTATGTTGTCGCCAATATATGTGTGTTTTAGATCCTATCTTGCAAGTTGTAGTCACCTACTATGTGTTAGGACCCGACAACCCCGGAGTGACAATAGCCGGAACCACTCCCGGAGATGACCATAGTATGAGGAGTTCATGTATTCACCACGTGTTAATGTGTTGGTCCGGTTCTTTATTAAAAGGAGAACCTTAATATCCCTTAGTTTCCATTAGGACCCCGCTGCCACGGGAGGGATGGACAATAGATGTCATGCAAGTTCTTTTCCCTAAGCACGTATGACTACATACGGAATACATGCCTACATTAGATTGGCGAACGGGAGCTAATTACATATCTCTCAGTGTTATAGTTGTTACTTGTTGCAACACTTTACTGGCGCCATTGATACACCAGTTGGGAATAGTCTGCCGTCAACAGATCTCTTTCTGGCACCGTTGCTATCATACCACTTTGCTACTGATACTTTGCTTGCAGACACTAATCTTTCAGGTGTGCTTGAAATTGACAAACTCAACTGCTAATACTTGAGAATATTCTTTCGCTTCCCCTGTCGAACCAATAAATTTGGGTTGAATACTCTACCCTTAAAAACTATTGCGATCCCTGATGACCCAAAAGTATAGGGGATCAATCGTAGTCCTTTCGATAAGTAAGAGTGTCGAACCCAACGAGGAGCAGAAGGCTCTCATAAATGGATTTCAGCAAGGTAATAATTGCAAGCACTGAAAGTAGCGGTAACAAGTGATTGTGTAGCGAGGTGAAACGTAGAAAGCAAAGAGTAACAAGTAACAAGTAGTAGCAACGGTGCAACAAGTGGCCCAATCCCTTTTGTAGCAAGGGACAAGCCTGAACAAAGTCTTATAGGAGGAAAAAACGCTCCCGAGGACACACGGGAATTTCTGTCATGCTAGTTTCATCATGTTCATATGATTCGCGTTCGTTACTTTGATAGTTTGATATGTGGGTGGACCGGCGCTTGGGTACTGCCCTTACTTGGACAAGCATCCCACTTATGATTAACCTCTCTCGCAAGCATCCGCAACTACAAAAGAAGAATTAAGACAAAGTCTAACCATAGCATTAAACTAGTGGATCCAAATCAGCCCCTTACGAAGCAACACATAGACTGGGGTTTAAGCTTCTGTCACTCCAGCAACCCATCATCTACTTACTACTCCCCAATGCCTTCCTCTAGGCCCAAGTATGGTGAAGTGTTATGTAGTCGACGTTCACATAACACCACTAGAGGAAAAGACAACATACAACATATCAAAATACCGAACGAATATCAAATTCACATGAGTATTATCATCATGACTTATCCCATGTCCTCAGGAACAAAAGTAACTACTCACAAAGCATAATAATAATCATGATCAGAGGTGTAATGAATAGCATCAAGGATCTAAACATAAACTCTTCCACCAAGTAATCCAACTAGCATCAACTACAAAGAGTAATCAACACTACTAGTAACCTTACAAGTACCAATCGGAGTCGCGAGACAAAGATTGGTTACAAGAGATGAACTAGGGATTGGAGAGGAGATGGTGCTAATGAAGATGTTGATGAAGATGTCTCCCCTCCGACGAGAGGAGTGTTGGTGATGACGATGGCGACGATTTCCCCCTCCGGGAGGGAAGTTTCCCCGGCAGGATCGTCCTGCCGGAGCTCTAGATTGGATCTGCTCAAGTTCCGCCTCGTGGCGGCGGCGAAACCATGAAAAAAATACCGATTGATTTTTTCCAGACCAAAACCCTTCATATAGCAAAAGAGGGGGGCTAGTGGGCTGTTAGGCAGCCCACAAGCTTGTCCTGCGCCACCAGGGGGTAGTGGCGGTGGGCAAGCTTGTGGAGCCCTGGTGGCCCCCCTCCGGCAGTTCTTTCGCCCAGTATTTTTTATATAATCCAGAAAAAATCCACATAACATTTCAGGGCATTTGGAGATGTGCAGAATAGTGGACTAGGATTTGCTCCTTTTTCGAGTCCAGAATTCCAGCTGCCTGAATTCTCCCTCTTCAAATAAACCTTGCAAAATAAGAGAGAAAAGGCATAAATATGGTACCACAAGTAATATAACAGCCAAAAAATCAATAAATATCAACATGAAAGCATGATCTAAAATGGACGTATCAACTCCCCCAAGCTTAGACCTCGCTTGTCCTCAAGCGAAAACCAAGTTCCATAAACATGTCCACATGTTGAGGGACGAAGGTGTCGATAAAACATAATACGGACATGAGGGCATCATGATCACACATAGAACATCAATACATCATAAAGATTCTTATGGGAAAGTAACAATTCGTTCACAAAGCAAAGCATGAAGTAAAAAACCTTACCGAGAAGTAACCAACAATAGTCCATAGTCATTGAAGCAATTGCAATTTATCACAACATCAAAAAGAGTCAAATAAGAGCTTGTAAGGCAAACCCACATACTCAATCATCTCTTTTGTTTTCCACAATTGTTACAACTCACGTGGTACTCATGGTGTCAAAGTTTCAGCTGGACACAGAGGAAGATAAGGGCTTATAGTTTTGCCTCCCAACCATTTACCTCAAGGGTAAAGTCAACAACAATAAAGCATAAGTACTCAACTCCAAGTTGATATATGAATATAGATCTTTCCCAAACATGTGACGGTAGCCAAGAAAAAGGCAAAAAGGGAATTGGTGATGATCACCATGACTCTTACAAGGGTAAAAAGTAAAGGTACAAGATAGGCCCTTCGCAGAGGGAAGCAGAGGTTGTCATGCGCTTTTGAGGTTTGAATGCGTGTCCTCTTAGTGCGGAGGAACGTCACTTTATATTGCCTCCTGTGATAAAGAACTTTATTATGTAGTTTGTCGCTTTTATGTCTTCCTCATCACAGGTTCGTACAAAGCTTATTTTCCACACACTAATAGATCATATATATTAGAGAGCAATTTTTATTGCTTGCACCGATGACAACTTACTTGAAGGATCTTATTCAATCCATAGGTAGGTATGGTGGACTCTCATGGAAAAACTGGGTTGGAGGTTTATGGATGCACAAGTAGTATCTCTACTTGGTGCGGGAGTTTTGGCTAATATGAGGTGGAAGCAATCGTCACATGCTAAGGGATCTCTAATCATATAACATTGTTTGGAACCAAGCAAACACAATTCATTATGTTGTCTTCCTTGTCCAACATCTACTCCTAGGCATGTAATAGTTTGGTGAGTGCTCACAATTGTAAAAAGTGTCTAAGATGATATATTTATATGTGAACCTCTATTTCCTTATTACTTCTTATTAATTGCAACAATGACTGAGGTCTATGTTGATTTATTCTTAACAAGTTTCAATCATCATACTTGTCATAAGTGAAGTTATCACTTTCCATAAGATCGTCTCATGATCTTTCATGCTACCGTTCTTTTCATACTTTTGATCATGGCACAAAGCAAAGCCCTTGACTAATATACTCTTTATTATATAGCTCGTAAGCTCGAATACATCGGGGGAAAGACAAAAGCAAAAGACTCAAACTAAAAACTAAAGGCTTATTCCTCTAAAAGAAGAAATAAAAACTGAAAAGGAAAGAACTAAAACAAAGGTAAAAGCAAAAGATATAAAGGTGATACGATACCAGGGCAACTCCCCCAAGCTTGGCAGAAGCCAAGGGGATTGCCCATACCAATGCTTAGTTGTCTTCCTTTGGTGGTGATGGTGTTGTTGTTGTCGCCTTTGATTCCAAGAGAGCTATCAATCTTTGATTTATACCTTTGAGATTTGTGACATGGTTTTCCAGCAAAACAACTTCACGAGAAAGAGAAATATTGCGAGCACGAGTTGTTTCGCAAAACCTCAAGAGTTCAATCAAGGATGGAGACAACACATGGAGGAAGGGTTGGAGAAAATCTACTCCTTCAACGTCTTCAATGTTGAACATAGGTTGAACTTCCTCCCTAGCTTGGGTTTTCTCCTTAGCTTGGTCCCTGGCTTCCGTGACTTCTACTCTTTTCAGATCAGCATCTACTCTCTCATGAACTTGGTGAAGATCATTCTCCCCAACAGATTCCTCAGACATCTTTGCTCTAAATCTGCGGTAGACAACAAGCTCGAAACGAAACAGAGGAAAACTGCGCGATACGGAGATCAAAACCTTCGAGCAACTATATATTGATTTTTTCTGGGCCAGAAGGAGTCCTCCGCAAGAAAACGGAGTCCGGGAGGCACACGAGGTGCCCACAAGCTTGCCCTCCGCCACCAGGGGGTAGGGGCGGTGGCAGGGCTTGTGGCCGTCTCGTTCGCTCTCCGGACTGCTTTTTATTTTTCTAATTTTCCAAAAATTCCAAAACGGAAGAAATTTCCTATTGGAAAAGTATCGGAGTCCAATTTCTTGCCGAAACAGATACATCTTCGTTTTCAAGGTGTGAAACAGGCTGATAAACATCCCTTATGTACTCCTCTGGAGTTATGACATTGATGATATTGGTCTCAACATTTATGGGAGTACCAGAGATGTAATGCTTGATTCTTTGCCCATTTACCACTCTAGGAAAATTTCCTTCCGTGTTATTGATTTTGATGGCACCGGAACGATATACTTCCTCGACAACATAGGGACCTTCCCATTTAGAGAGAAGCTTGCCTGCAAAGAATCTCAAACGAGAATTGTATAGCAAGACATAATCACCTACATTGAACTCTCGTTTCTGTATTCGTTTGTCGTGCCATCTCTTAACCTTTTTCTTGAACAACTTGGCATTCTCGTATGCTTGGGCTCTCCATTCATCTAACGAGCTGATATCAAACAACCGCTTCTCACCGGCAAGTTTGAAATCAAAGTTGAGCTCTTTGATTGCCCAATAAGCTTTGTGTTCCAGCTCAAGAGGTAAATGACAGGCCTTACCGTAAACCATTTTATACGGTGACATGCCCATGGGATTCTTATAAGCAGTCCTATAAGCCCATAGTACATCGTCAAGTTTGCTAGACCAGTTCTTTCGAGATCTATTGACGGTCTTTTGTAGGATCAACTTGATCTCCCTATTACTCAACTCCACTTGACCACTAGACTGAGGATGATAAGGAGATGCAACTCTATGGTTGACATCATACTTAGCTAGCATCTTGTAGAAAACACCATGAATGAAGTGTGAACCGCCATCAGTCATCAAGTATCTAGGGACTCCAAATCTTGGGAATATGACTTCTTTAAGCATCTTAATAGAGGTGTGGTGATCAGCATTTTTAGTGGGGATAGCTTCTACCCACTTAGTAACGTAATCCACAGCAACTAAGATGTGAGTGTACCCATTGGAACTCGGGAAGGGTCCCATATAATCAAAGCCCCAGACATCAAATGGTTCAATGACAAGTGAATACTTCATAGGCATCTCTTGACGCTTACTGATGTTCCCTATCCTTTGGCATTCGTCACAAGACAAGACAAACTTACGGGCATCCTTGAAGAGAGTGGGCCAATAGAAACCTGATTGCAATACCTTATGGGCAGTTCTATCTCCAGCATGGTGTCCTCCGTAGGCTTCGGAATGACACTTCTGCAGGATCTGTCCCTGTTCATGTTCAGGCACACAACGTCTAATAACACCATCTACTCCTTCCTTATAAAGGTGAGGATCATCCCAAAAGTAGTGTCTCAAATCAAAGAAGAATTTCTTGTTTTGCTGATAGGTGAAACTGGGTGGTATCTATTTGGCTACGATATAGTTTGCATAATCAGCATACCACGGTGCACTAAGTGAAGTGCGGGTGACATTTAATTGCTCATCAGGAAAGCTGTCATCAATAGGTAGTGGGTCATCAAGGACATTCTCTAGCCTAGACAAGTTATCTCCTACAGGGTTATCAGCACCCTTTCGGTCAACGACGTGCAAATCAAATTCCTGTAGCAGGAGAACCCATCTGATCATCCTAGGTTTAGCGTCCTTCTTCTCCATGAGGTACTTAATAGCAGCATGATCAGAGTGAATAGTGACTTTGGAGTCAACTATGTAAGATCTGAACTTTTCACATGCAAACACGGCTGCTAAATATTCCTTCTCCGTAGTGGCATAGTTTCTTTGGGCACTGTCTAGAGTTTTACTAGCATAGTGAATGACATTCAACTTCTTGTCAACTCTTTGTCCTAGAACAGCACCAACAGCATAATCACTAGCGTCACACATGATTTCAAAGGGCAAGTTCCAGTCAGGTGGTTGAACAATAGGTGCAGTTATCAAAGCCTTCTTAAGTATTTCAAAGGCTTCCTCACAATCCTCATCAAAAACAAAAGGAACATCCTTCTGCAAGAGGTTGGTAAGAGGCCTAGAAATCTTAGAGAAGTCTTTAATGAACCTTCTATAGAAACCAGCATGACCTAGGAAACTTCGTATAGCTCTGATATCTGTGGGGCAAGGCATTTTCTCAATTGCATCAACCTTAGCCTTATCAACTTCAATGCCTCTCTCAGAAATTTTGTGTCCTAAGACGATACCTTCATTAACCATAAAGTGGCATGATGTTTGCCGTGTATCCCTTGCAATGGCGCCAGAAATAGTTGTGTCGACGACACCAGGAATCCTTCAGCTACGACTACGCCTTAAGGGACTTCCTAGGCAAGTATGCAAAGGATTTCCCCCGTGGCCTTGGAGCCTTGCGTTGGTGTTCCCTCAAAGCGGAAAGGGTGATGTAGCACAGCGACGGTAAGTATTTCCCTCAGTTTGAGAACCAAGGTATCAATCCGGCGGAAGAGTATCTCAAGATCCTGCACAAACACAAAAGCTTGCACCCAACGCTATGAAGGGGTTGTCAATCCCTTATAGATTGTTTGCCAAGTGAGAACTAAAAGCAACAAAGTAGCAAACCAAAGTAAAAGCGGAGATGTAAACGATGGATGTGAATAGACCCGGGGGCCGTAGTGTTTACTAGTGGCTTCTCTCATGAAAGCAAGTAGACGGTGGCTGAACAAATTACTGTCGAGCAATTGATAGAACTGTGCAGAGTCGTGACGATATCTATGCAATGATTATTTCTATAGGCATCACGTCCGAAACAAGTAGACCGATACTTTCTGCATCTACTACTATTACTGCACACGTCGACCGCTATCCAGCATGCATCTAGTGTATTAAGTCCATAAGAACAGAGTAACGCCTTAAGCAAGATGACATGATGTAGAGGGATAATCTCAAACCAATGATAAAAACCCCATCTTTTTACCCTTGATGGCAACTACTTGATGTGTGCCTTGCTGCCCCTACTTTCACTGGGAAAGGTCACCACATGGCAGAACCCAAAACCAAGCACTTCTACCATTGCAAGAATCATATATCTAGTTGGCCAAACAAAACCCAAGACTCGAAGAGACTTACAAGGATATCAAATCATGCATAAAAGAAATCAGCAAAGACTCAAATGTATATCATAGATAATATGATCACAAGTCCATAATTCATCGGATCTCGACAAACACACCGCCAAAGAAGATTACATCGGATAGATCTCCATGAAGATCATGGAGAACTTTGTATTGAAGATCCAAGAGAGAGAAGAAGCCATCTAGCTACTAACTACGGACCCGTAGGTCTAAAGTGAACTACTCACGAGTCATTGGAGGGGCGATGATGATGATGAAGAAGCCCTCCAACTCGAAAGTCCCCTCCGGCAGGGCGCTGGGAAGGGTCTCCAGATGAGATCTCGCGGAAACGGAAGCTTGCGGCGGCGGAAAAGTATTTTCGAGGCTCCCCTAATTTTTTGCGGAATATTTGGGAATTTATAGGCCAAAGATCTACGTCAGGGGGTGGCCAGGGAGGCCACAAGCCTGCCCACCGCCGCCTCACCCTGGTGGCGGAGTGGGGGCTTGAGGGCTCCCTGGAGCCCACCTGGCTTGGCCCAAAAGCCTCCGTTGGGAAAAAAATCATTTCAGAGTTTTTCTTCCGTTTGGACTCAGTTCCAAAATCAGATCTGAAAAGAGTCAAAAACACCGAAAAATAGGAACTGGCACTTGTCACTGAATTAATAAGTTAGTCCCAAAAAGATATAAAAAGGTACATAAAACATACAAAGAATACAAGATAACAGCGTGAAACCATAAAAAATTATAGATACGTTTGAGACGTATCAAGCATCCCCAAGCTTAACTCCTGCTCGTCCTCGAGTACGGAAGTGATAAGAATGAATTTTTGATGCTTTCATGCTACCTAGCATAGGTGTCCTTTGTAATTCCTCTTATGTGACGTGAATGTTTAGATCCATTAGATTGAAAACAAGAGTTTGCTATTGACGTTGAAACAATAATAATTCAAGCAAACTAGCAAAGTAATCATGAACTTTCAAAATAACAAGGCCAAAAGAAAGTTATCCCTACAAAAGCATATAGTCTAGCTATGCTCTATCATCATTGCACAACGAATTTAAATCATGCACAACCCCGGTATTGGCCAAGTAATTGTTTCACACCTTTACTTTCTCAAACATTTTCAACTCTCACGCAATACATGAGCGTGAGCCATGGTTATAGCACTATAGATGGTGTGGAATGTAGTGGAGGTTGCAAGACAAAAAGGAGAAGATAGTCACATTAACTAGGCATATCAATGATCTGTGGAGATGCTCATCAATAGATATCAATGTGAATGAGTAGGGATTGCCATACAAATGATGCACTAGAGCTACAAGTATGTGAAAGCTCTTAAAGAAAACTAGTGGGTGTGCATCCAACTTGCTTGCTCACGAAGACCTAAGGCAATTTTGAGGAAGCCTATCATTGGAATATACAAGCCAAGTTATATAATGAGAATTTCCCACTAGCTATATGGTGGTGACAAAATGAGAGACTCTCAATCATGAAGATCATGGTGCTCAAAATGCACAAGTGTGGAAAAAGTGGTAGCATTGTCCCTTCTCTCTTTTTCTCTCATTTTTTTGGTTGGCTCTTTGGCCTCTTTTTTTATTGGCTTCTTTGGCCTCTTTTATTTCCTCACATGGGACAATGCTCCAATAATGATGATCATCACACTTTCAACTCAAAATTTAGAGAAATTATGACTCTGTATGGAATGCCTTCGGTAGTATACCGTGGCAATGATCTAGCATGGCATAGACATCAATGGAAACATCATGCTAGCTATCTTACGATCGTGCAAAGGCAATGTAGAAGTGGTGGCACATATCATGGTAGTAGTTTCATGGCAATATATCTCGGAATGACTTTGAAAAAGCCATAGTAGGTAGGTATGGTGGCTGTTTTGAGGGAGGCTAATGGTGGGTTTTGTGCACCGGCGAAAGTTGCGCGTCACTAAGAAGATAGTGATGGTGGAAGGTGAAAGTGCATCTAAACCATGGACTCAACATTAGTCATGAAGAACTCATATACTTGTTGCAAAAGTTTTATTAGTAATCGAAACAAAGCATTCAACGCATACTCCTAGGGGAAGGGTTGATAGGTATAAACCATCGCGCGATCCTGACCGCCATGCAAAGGATGACAATCAATAGACTAATCATGCTCAGATTTCATCACATAGCGGTTCACCATACGTGCATGCTACGGGAATCACTAACTTCAACACAAGTATTTCTAGATCCACAACACCTTACTAGCATGACTTCAATATTACCATAACCACAACTCAAAGCTAATTGGGATGAATCAAACTTCTCTAACTATTCAATGCACATGAAGGTGGAAGTTTTCGTATCCCTTTGGATAACTACCCCTTTTGAGACTACTTTCGAAGCATAGATCAACTACCAAGCCACGCACCGCTGTGCTCTAAAATATATAAGTGAAGCACACACAGCAAAAGTATCTAGCTCAAAAGATATAAGTGAAGCACATGTGAGCTGAATTGTCTACCAAAAGATATAAGTGAAGCTCGACAAAATCACGGTGTGTGTAGGTATCTCTCTCTAGGTGTGCAGCAAAGATGATTGTGACACAACAAAATAAAAGACTCCTACGATACAAGACGCTCCAAGAAAAAACACATAACATGTGGTGAATAAAAATATAGCCCCAAGTAACGTTACCGATGGATTGAAGACGAGAGAGGGGATGCCTTCCCGGGGCATCCCCAAGCTTAGGCTTTTACGGCATCCTTGAATCTCTTGGGGTGCCTTGGGCATCCCCAAGCTTAAGCTCTTGCCACTCTTTATCTTTTTGTCCATAAGAACTTCAGCCAAAACTTGAAAACTTCACAACACGAAACTTAAACAGAAACTCGTGATAACATTAGTACAAGAAAGCAAACCACCACTTCCTTAGGCATCGTAGAAAACTTAAATTCTACTTGTTTTGATGTTGGGTTACTGTCCTTTCAATCTTCCATGGCTAATACCCCCCGATACTATCCATAGTTTCATCAAAATAAGCAACCAACACAACAAAAACAGAATCTGTTAACAACAGACCAGTCTGTAGCAATCTGTATGTTTCGTATACCTCTGGTACTTCAAAAATTCTGAAAAATTACGACAGTCTGAAGAATTTGCGTAGCAATCAGCAGCAAAAAGAATCAATGCAAATGCTCTTACAGAAAAAATGAAAATTCTTTTCATGAGCAGAAAGTTTCTGTCTTTTCCAGCATGATCAAATGATCATCGCCAAGACTAATCATAACGGTTTTGGTTGGTACAAACGCAAAAAGAAACACAAAAACACAATCATAACAGAATTATGAAAGTGTGGAAAACACAAAACAGAAAGAAAAATGATAGATTTGTTGGATTGCCTCCCAACAAGCGCTTTTGTTTAACGCCCTTAGCTAGGCATTGAATGATGCTCTCACAAAAGACAAGAATTAAAGCACAATGAGAGCATCCTAAAGCATGTGAAAATCACATCTAAGTCTAACATACTTCCTATGCATAGGCATTTTGTAGGAAAACAAATTGTTAAGACAACCAATAGTTGCCATATGCAAGGAAGAAGAAAGAGACAATAGCAATCTCAACATAACGAGAGGTAATTTGGTAACATGAAAGTTTATACCAAAATATTTTCCTTTCTCATAGCAATCACATGTGGGATCATATTCAAATTCAACAATATAGCTATCCCATAGGATATTCTTTTCATGATCCACATGCATGCAAAGTTGACGCTCTTCAAAAATAGTGGGATTATCATCTAAAGTCATGACTTCTCCAAACCCACTTTAATCTTATTGCAAATATCATATTCATCATGAGGCTTAAACAAATTTTCAAGATCATAAGAAAGATCATCACCCCAATCATGATTATTGCAACAAGTAGTGGGCATAGCAAAGCTAGCATCCCCAAGCTTAGGGTTTTGCATAATTTTAGCATGATTGTCACTAATAGGATTTATAGTGAAACCATTGCAATCATGATTTTCATCCAAGGATCCCTCGTGAATCACTTCATGAATTTCTTCCTCACAATTTTCAGATTCACACATCTTACGCAAAACTCCAAAGAAATAGTCAATTGCCCTCAACTCACTAGCAATTTGTTCCACACGAGTGGGTCTCTTAAAGAGACTAGCTAGTGGACGGGGATCCATATCAATAGATTTTCAGCAAGCAAAGATGCAAGCATATTGAGGGCACATGGCACACAAGTGAACAGAAAGTAAGCAAGAGAAAAGGGCGAACGAAAAAGGCAAAGGAGAAAGGCAAATGAAAACGGCAAAAGTGAAGTAGGGGAGAGGAAAACGAGAGGCAACTAGCAACAAAAGTAAATGCAAGAGAAGAGTTTGTGAGACCTACTTGGATAGATCTTGATTTCTCCTCCCCGGTAGCGGCGCCAGAAATACTTCTCATGTTTGTTGTGTATCCCTTGCAATGGCGCCAGAAATAGTTGTGTCGACGGCACCAGGAATCCTTCAGCTATGGCTACGCCTTAAGGGACTTCCTAGGCAAGTATGCAAAGGATTTCCCCCGTGGCCTTGGAGCCTTGCGTTGGTGTTCCCTCGAAGCGGAAAGGGTGATGTAGCACAACGATGGTAAGTATGTCCCTCAGTTTGAGAACCAAGGTATCAATCCGGCGAAAGAGTATCTCAAGATCCTGCACAAACACAAAAGCTTGCACCCAACACTATGAAGGGGTTGCCAATCCCTTATAGATTGTTTGCCAAGTAAGAACTGAAAGCAACAAAGTAGCAAAGCAAAGTAAAAGCGGAGATGTAAACGATGGATGTGAATAGACCCGGGGGTCGTAGTGTTTACTAGTGGCTTCTCTCATGAAAGCAAGTAGACGGTGGGTGAACAAATTACTGTCGAGCAATTGATAGAACTGTGCAGAGTCGTGACGATATCTATGCAATGATTATTTCTATAGGCATCACGTCCGAAACAAGTAGACCGATACTTTCTGCATCTACTACTATTACTCCACACGTCGACCGCTATCCAGCATGCATCTAGTGTATTAAGTCCATAAGAACAGAGTAACGCCTTAAGCAAGATGACATGATGTAGAGGGATAATCTCAAACCAATGATAAAACCCCCATCTTTTTACCCTTGATGGCAACTACTTGATGTGTGCCTTTCTGCCCCTACTGTCAGTGGGAAAGGTCACCACATGGAAGAACCCAAAACCAAGCACTTCTCCCATTGCAAGAATCATAGATCTTGTTGGCCAAACAAAACCCAAGACTCAGAGAGACTTACAAGGATATCAAATCATGCATAAAATAAATCATCAAAGACTCAAATATATATCATAGATAATCTGATCACAAGTCCACAATTCATCGGATCTCGACAAACACACCGCCAAAGAAGATTACATCGGATAGATCTCCATGAAGATCATGGAGAACTTTGTATTGAAGATCCAAGAGAGAGAAGAAGCCATCTAGCTACTAACTACGGACCCGTAGGTCTGAAGTGAACTACTCACGAGTCATTGGAGGGGCGATGATGATGATGAAGAAGCCCTCCAACTCCAAAGTCCCCTCCGGCAGGGCGCCGGGAAGGGTCTCCAGATGAGATCTCGTGGAAACGGAAGCTTGCGGCGGCGAAAAAGTATTTTCGAGTCTCCCCTGATTTTTTGCGGAATATTTGGGAATTTATAGGCCAAAGATCTAGGTCAGGGGGCGGCCAGGGAGGCCACAAGCCTGCCCACCGCCGCCTCCCCCTGGTGGCATAGTGGGGGCTTGTGGGCTCCCTGGAGCCCACCTGGCTTGGCCCAAAAGTCCCCTGGACTTCTTCTGTTCGGGAAAAAATCATTTCGGAGTTTTTCTTCCGTTTGGACTCCGTTCCAAAATCAGATCTGAAAATAGTCAAAAACACGGAAAAAACAGGAACTGGCACTTGTCACTGAATTAATAAGTTAGTCCCAAAAATATATAAAAAGGTACATAAAACATACAAAGAGGACAAGATAACAGCATGAAACCATAAAAAAATATAGATACGTTTGAGACGTATCATGGCACTTCTCCCTATTTAAGACGAGGTTGGTTTCTTCGCATCTCTGTAAGACTCGATCAAGGTTGCTGAGGCAATCATCAAAGGAAGAACCGTAAACGGAGAAGTCATCCATGAAAACCTCGACGATCTTTTCACAAAAGTCAGAGAATATAGCCATCATACATCTTTGGAAGGTGGGAGGTGCATTACATAAGCCAAAAGGCATACGTCTATAGGCAAAGGTACCGAAAGGGTAGGTGAAAGTGGTTTTCTCTTGATCAGATTGTGTAACAGGTATTTGCGAGAAACCTGAATAACCGTCTAGAAAGCAGAAGTGTGTGTGTTTTGATGGCCTTTCTAGCATTTGGTCGATGAATGACAAAGGATAATGATCTTTCCTGGTTGCTTTGTTCAGTTTCCGGAAGTCTATCACCATTCTATAGCCGGTAATAATCCTTTGTGGGATTAGTTCATCCTTATCATTAGGAACGACGGTGATACCTCCCTTCTTAGGTACACAATGTACTGGACTTACCCAATCACTATGTGCAACAGGATAAATGATTCCTGCTTCCAGAAGCTTTAATATTTCTTTTCTAATGACCTCTTTCATCTTAGGATTTAATCTCCTTTGATGATCAGCAACTGGTTTAAAGTCAGGATCGATTTTAATCTTGTGCTGACATAGAGTAGGACTAATACCCTTAAGATCATCAAGAGTATATCCAATAGCAGTGCGGTGCTTCCTCAGAGTTTTTAGTAACTTCTTCTCTTCGCGCTCTGAGAGGAGAGCACTAATAATGACTGAATATATCTCCTTCTCATCAAGATAGGCATACTTAAGAGTATCTGACAACTGTTTAATCTCGAACACAGGATCACCCTTTGGTGGGGGAGGATCCCCAAGCAGTTCAATAGGCAGATTATTCTTGAGAATAGGATATTTTTCTAAGATAATTTTATCTATCTCATCTCTCTCCTCCATATGCATATCATTTTCATGCTCAAGCAGATATTGCTCTAAAGGATCCGTAGGAGGTACGACAATAGAGGCAAGAGCAATAATTTCATCCCTACCAGACGAGTCTCTTTCATGGGTTTGTCTTCCAAACTTGGAGAAGTTAAATTCATGAGACACACCCTAGAAACTTAATGTGATAGTCTGCTTAATGCAATCAATGTGAGCATTGACAGTGTTGAGAAAGGGTCTACCGAATATGACGGGACAAAAGCTATCTTGTGTAGTACCAAGGACGAGGAAATCAGTAGGATACTTCGTCTTACCACACATGACTTCTACGTCTCTCACAATTCCCAGATGGCAGATAGTGTCTCTATTAGCTAACGTAATAGTGACATCAATGGGTTCTAACTCAGCAGGTGCAATCTCATCATTGATTTCATCATATAGAGAACGGGGTATTGCACTAACACTAGCTCCCATATCACATAAACCATGGTAATAGTGATCTCCTATCTTAACAGAAACAACGGGCAGGCCAACTACAGGTCCGTGTTTGTCTTTCACGTGAGGTTTAGCAATTCTAGCGGAGTCCTCACAGAATTTGATAACATGCCCATCTATGTCTTCGGCTAAGAGATCTTTGATAATAGCAACACTAGGTTCAACTCTAATCTCCTCAGGGGGTGCAAGTGATCTAATGTAACCCCTACGTATCACAGTTGGAGCTTTAGAATAATCCTTTATCCTAGCAGGGTATTTTGGTTTCTCAGTGTAAGCACAAGGAACAACAGGATCACTAAAAGCAATGACTTTCTCCTCAACTAGATTGGTTTTGGCTATGTTGCTTTCTAAAGGAGGATGATATTTAAACCACTTCTCTTTGGGAAGATCAACATGAGCAGCAAAAGATTCACATAGAGAAGCTACTATCTTAGAGTCAAGTCCATACTTAGCGCTAAAATCTCTAGAAGTGTTTGTCTCAACAAAAGATTTAACGCAATCAAACTGGAAATTCATACCTGACTCCTTACCTTCCTCCAGCTCCCAATCTTCAGAGTTATGTTTGATTCTCTCCAATAAATTCCAATTGTGATCAATATCCTTCTTCATAAAAGAGCCAGCACAAGAAGTGTCAAGCATGGTACGATCTTCATGAGAAAGCCGAGCATAAAAGTTTTGAGTGATGATTTCTCTCGAGAGCTCATGATTGGGGCATGAATATAGCATTGATTTAAGCCTCCCCCAAGCTTGAGCTATGCTTTTCCTGTCACGAGGCCACAAGTTATAAATAAAGTTCCGATCATGATGTACTAAATGCATAGGATAGAACTTTTGATGAAATTCCAATTTCAATCGATTGTAGCCCCATGATCCAGTATCATCACATAGCCTATACCATGTCAACGCCTTATCCTTCAAAGATAAAGGAAATACTTTCTTATTTACCTCATCCTCGGGCAAACCTGCAAGCTTAAATAAACCACAAACTTCATCTACATAGATTAGATGCAAGTCTGGATGTGAAGATCCATCTCATGTGAAAGGATTAGCCAGCAGTTTGTCAAGCATACCCGAAGGAATTTCATAAAAGATATTTTCAGTAGGTACCTCAGGTTGAGGAGCAACTCCTCGTGCTTTCGTTCATGATGAATATACCCTGAACAAACTCCTCAAAGAAACAATTTCCATAGTGACAAGTGATAATAAATTTCAGCACAGTATAAAAATGTTTCCTTACCAATTTCCACTTACCAAAGGCGCTTCACTCCCCGGCAACGGCGCCAGAAAAGAGTCTTGATGACCCACAAGTATAGGGTATCAATCATAGTCCTTTCGATAAGTAAGAGTGTCGAACCCAACGAGGAGCAGAAGGCTCTGATAAACGGATTTCAGCAAGGTAATAACTGCAAACACTGAAAGTAGCGGTAACAAGTGATTGTGTAGCGAGGTGAAACGTAGCAAGCAAAGAGTAACAAGTAACAAGTAGTAGCAACGGTGCAGCAAGTGGCCCAATCCATTTTGTAGCAAGGGACAAGTCTGAACAAAGTCTTATAGGAGGAAAAACGCTCCCGAGGACACACGGGAATTTCTGTCATGCTAGTTTCATCATGTTCATATGATTCACGTTCGTTACTTTGATAGTTTGATATGTGGGTGGACCGGCGCTTGGGTACTTCCCTTACTTGGACAAGAATCCCACTTATGATTAACCTCTCTCGCAAGCATCCGCAACTACAAAAGAAGAATTAATACAAAGTCTAACCATAGCATTAAACTAGTGGATCCAAATCAGCCCCTTACGAAGCAACACATAGACTCGGGTTTAAGCTTCTGTCGCTCCAGCAACCCATCATCTACTTACTACTCCCCAATGCCTTACTCTAGGCCCATGTATGGTGAAGTGTTATGTAGTCGATGTTCACATAACATCACTAGAGGAAGAGACAACATACCGCATATCAAAATACCGAACGAATATCAAATTCACATGACTATTATCAGCATGACTTATCCCATGTCCTCGGGAACAAAAGTAACTACTCACAAAGCATAATCATAATCATGATCAGAGGTGTAATGAATAGCATCAAGGATCTGAACATAAACTCTTCCACCAAGTAATCCAACTAGCATCAACTACAAAGAGTAATCAACACCACTAGTAACCTTACAAGTACCAATCGGAGTCGCGAGACGAAGATTGGTTACAAGAGATGAACTAGGGATTGGAGACGAGATGGTGCTGATGAAGATGTTGATGAAGATGCCTCCCCTCCGATGAGAGGAGTGTTGGTGATGACGATGGCGATGATTTCCCCCTCCGGGAGGGAAGTTTCCCCGGCAGGATCGTCCTGCCGGAGCTCTAGATTGGATCTGCTCAAGTTCCGCCTCGTGGCGGCGGCGAAACCACGAAAAAGCTCCCGATTGATTTTTTCTAGACCAAAACCCTTCATATAGCAAAAGACGGGGGCTAGTGGGCCGTCAGGCAGCCCACAAGCTTGCCGTGCGCCACCAGGGGTGGTGGTGGCGGTGGGCAAGCTTGTGGATCCCTGGTGGGCCCCCTCTGGTAGTTCTTTTGCCTAGTATTTTTTATATAATCAAGAAAAAAATCCACGTAACTTTTCAGGGCATTTGGAGATGTGCAGAATAGTGGACTAGGATTTGCTCCTTTTCCAGTCCAGAATTCCAGCTGCCTGAATTCTCCCTCTTCAAATAAACCTTGCAAAATAAGAGAGAAAAGGCATAAATATGGTACCACAAGTAATATAACAGCCCAAAAAGCAATAAATATCAACATGAAAGCATGATGCAAAATGGACGTATCAATCCCCTACACTTGTGGGTTATCACTCGACAGTAATTCGTTCACCCACCGTAATACTTGCTATCATGAGAGAAGCCTCTAGTGAACACTATGGCCCCCGGGTCTACTTCACATCATATTTTTCAGATCTACAAAATCACTTTGTTGCACTTTTCACCTTCAGATCTCACCTTGCAAATAATCGTGAAGGGATTGACAACCCCTTTATAGCGTTGGGTGCAAGTTTGTTTGTTTTTGCACAGGTACATTGGTGCCTCATCTTGATACTCCTACTGGATTGATACCTTGGTTCTCAAACTCACGGAAATACTTATCGCTACTGTACTGCATCACCCTTTCCTCTTCAAGGGAAAAACCAACGCAACCTCAAGAGGTAGCAAGAAGGATTTCTGGCACCGTTGCAGGGGAGTATTCAAAGTGAAGCATATCCAAGTAACTATCGCAAACTCATCTCTTGCATTTACATTATTTGCCTTTTGCCTCTCGTTTTCCTCTCCCCCACTTTTGAAAAAAAATACAAAAATATTTGCCTTTTTCGTTCACCCTTTCTTTCGCTTGCTTTCTGTTCGCTTGGGTGCTTGTCTGCTTGCTAAGTAACCATGACTGAAAACACCAAATTGTGTGACTTCTCGAATACTAATAATAATGATTTTATTAGTACTCCGATTGCTCCCGCCACTAGTGCGGAATCATATGAAATCAATGTTGCCTTGCTGAATCTTGTTATGAAAGAGCAATTTTCCGGCCTTCCGAGTGAAGATGTCGCATCCTATCTTAATACCTTCATTGAGTTATGCGATATGAAAAAGAAAAAAGATGTGGATAATGATGTGATTAAATTGAAGCTATTTCCTTTCTCATTACGAGATTGAGCAAAAACTTGGTTTTCATCTTACCCAAAAGTAGTATTGATTCTTGGAACAAGTGTAAAGATGCTTATATTTCCAAGTATTTTCCACTGGCTAAGATTATCTCTCTCCGTAATGATATAAGGAATTTTAAGCAACTAGATCATGAACATGTTGCACAATCTTGGGAGAGAATGAAATTTATCATTAGAAATTGTCCCGCACATGGCCCGAGTCTTTGGATGATTATACAAATCTTCTATGCTGGTTTGAATTTTGCTTCTAGAAATATCTTGGATTCCGCCTCCGGTGGAACTTTCATGGAAATCACACTAGGAGAAGCCACAAAACTCCTAAATAATATCATGACAAACTATTCTCAATGGCACACTGAAAGGTCACCTACTAGTAAAAAAAGTGCATGCTATAGAAGAAATTAACTCTTTGAGTGCTAAGATGGATGAGTTAATGAAATTGTTTGCTAGTAAAGGTTCTCCTTTAGATCCAAATGATATGCCTTTGTCTTCCTTGATTGAGAATAGCAATGAGAGCTTGGATGTTAATTTTGTTGGTAGGAATAATTTTGGCAACAACAATGCTTATAGAGGTAACTTTAATCCTAGGCCTTTTCCTAGTAATCCCTCTAATAACTTTGGCAATTCCTACAACAATGCTCATGGAAATTACAATAAATTACCCTCTGATCTTGAGAGTAATATTAAAGAGTTCATCAACTCGCAAAAGATTTTCAATGCGTCCATGAAGAAAAACTGCTCAAAATTGATGACTTGGTTAGGACCGTTGATAGAATGTCTCTTGATATTGATGCTTTGAAATTGAGATGTGCTCCTCCCAAGATTAATATGGATGAAACTTTGAAAGCTATGCGTGTTTCCATGAATGAGAGTAAAGAAAGAACCGCCCAAATTCGTGCTAGACATGAATGGCTTAAAAAGGCATGTTCTCGTGATGAGAATCACGAAGATCTTAAAGTGCTTGGTGTGACTCCTATTGAATCCTTGTTTTCTAATGTCAACCCTAATGATGATGGGGCTGGATATGAATCCACTTTGGTTGAGAAACGCCCCAATGATTCAGAGTCTATTTATCTTGATGCTAAAAGCACTGAAAGTGGAGTAGAGGATATCAAAACTTTGAGTAGTGATGAAATTACTACTTTGGATTTCAAGGAATTCAATTATGATAGTTGATCTTTGATTGAATGTATTTCCTTGATGCAATCCATGCTAAACTCTCCACATGCTTGTAGCCAAAATAAGGCCTTTACTGATCATATCGTTGATGCTATGATGAAATCTCTTGAAGAGAAACTTGAGTTGGAGATATCTATTCCTAGAAAACTTCATGATGAGTGGGAACCTACTATCAAAATCAAGATTAAAAACTATGAATGCAATGCTTTGTGTGATTTGGGTGCTAGTGTTTCCGCTTTTCCAAAGTCTTTATGTGATGTTCTAGGATTCAATGAGATTGATGAGTGCTCTCTTAATTTGCATCTTGTGGGTTCTACTATTAAGAAACCTATGGGAAGGATCAATGATGTTCTTATTATTGCAAATAGGAACTATGTGCCCGTAGATTTCATTGTGCTTGATATTGATTGCAATCCGACATGTCCCATCATTCTTGGTAGACCTTTCCTTAGGACTGTTGGTGTTGTTATCGATATGAAGGAAGGGAATATTAGATTTCAATTTCCATTAAAGAAGGGCATGGAACACTTTCCTAGAAAGAAAATAAGATTGCCTTATGAATCGATGATGAGGGCTATGATGTCTACTACGCAACATTCTCCTTGTAGACGTTGTTGGGCCTCCAATCGCAGAGGTTTGTAGGACAGTAGAAATTTTCCCTCAAGTGGGTGACCTAAGGTTTATCAATCTGCGGGAGGCGTAGGATGAAGATGGTCTCTCTCAAGCAACCCTGCAACCAAATAACAAAGAGTCTCTTGTGTCCCCAACACATCCAATACAATGGTAAGTTGTATAGGTGCACTAGTTCGGCGAAGAGATGGTGAAACAAGTGCAATATGGATGGTAGATATAGGTTTTTGTAATCTGAAATTACAAAAACAGCAAGGTAACTAGCAACAAAAGTGAGCACGAATGATATTGCAATGTGTGGAAACAAGGCCTAGGGTTCATACTTTCACTAGTGAAGTTCTCTCAACAATGATAACATAATTGGATCATATAACTAGCCCTCAACATGCAACAAAGAGTCACTCCAAAGTCACTAATAGCGGGGAACAAACGAAGAGATTATTGTCGGGTACGAAACCACCACAAAGTTATTCTTTCTGATCGATCTATTCAAGAGTCCGTAGTAAAATAACACGAAGCTATTCTTTCCGTTCGATCCATCATAGAGTTCGTACTAGAATAACACCTTAAGATACATATCAACCAAGACCCTAATGTCACCTAGATACTCCATTGTCACCTCAAGTACCCGTGGGCATGATTATACGATATGCATCACATAATCTCAGAATCATCTATTCAACCAACACATAGAACTTCAAAGAGTGCCCCAAAGTTTCTACCAGAGAGCCAAAACGTGTGCCAACCCCTGTGCATAGGTTCCCAATGTCACGAACCCGCAAGTTGATCACCAAAACATACATCAAGTACTCACATGAATCCACGTGTGCCAACCCATATGCATAGGTTCTCAATTGTCACAAACCCGCAAGTTGATCACAACAGATAGACACGTGCAAGACATACATCAAGTGTTCTCAAAGACTCAATCCGATAAGATAACTCCAAAGGGGAAACTCAATTCATTACAAGAGGGAGAGGGGGAAGAACATCATAAGATCCAACTATAGTAGCAAAGCCCATGGTACATCGAGATCAAGACATCTCAAGAACACGAGATAGAGAGATCAAACACATAGCTACTGGTACATACCCTCAGCCCCGAGGGAGAACTACTCCCTCCTCGTCATGGAGATCGCCGGGATGATGAAGATGGCCACCGGAGATGGATTCCCCCTCCGGCAGGGTGCCAGAACGGGCTCCAGATTGGTTTTTGGTGGCTACAAAGGCTTACGGCGGCGGAACTCCTGATCTAGGTTTCTTTGTGGTGGTTTCTGAATTTATAGGAATTTATGGCGGTGGAATTACATCAGTTGGGGCTATGAGGAGGTCACAAGCCTACGCGCCACCACCGGGGGGGGGGGGGGGGTGGCGGCGTGAGGGCTTGTGACTCCCTCGTGGCCCATCTGGCCTTCTCCCAAAGCTTCGGGGGTCTCTTTTGGTCCAAAAAAACATCGTAAAGTTTCATTCCATTTGGACTCCGTCTGAAAATGGGCCAAAAACACGGAAAAAACAGAAACTGGCACTTGGCACTGAGTTAATAGGTTAGTCCCAAAAAAGATATAAAATAGCATATTCATCCATATAAAACATCCAAAGTTGACAAGATAATAGCATGGAACCACAAAAAATTATAGATACGTTGGAGACGTATCAAGCATCCCCAAGCTTAACTCCTGCTCGTCCCCGAGTAGGGAAGTGATAAAGAATGAATTTTTGATGTTGCATGCTACCTAGCATAGTTGTCCTTTGTAAATTCTCTCACATGACATGAATGTTCAGATCCGTTAGATTCAAAACAATAGTTTGCTATTGATGTGGAGACAATAATACTTCAAGCAAACTAGCAAGGTAATCATGAACTTTTAAAATAAGAAGGCAAAAAGAAAGTTATACCTACAAAAGCATAAAGTCTGGCTATGCTCTATCATCATTGCACAATGAATTTAAATCATGCACAACCCCAGTATTGGCCAAGTAATTGTTTCACACTTTTACTTTCTCAAACCTTTTCAACTCTCACGCAATACATGAGCGTGAGCCATGGTTTTAGCACTATAAGTGGTGTGGAGTGTGGTGGAGGTTGCAAGGCAAACAAGGAGAAGATGATCACATTAACTAGGCATATCAATAAGCTGTGGAGATGCTCATCAATAGATATCAATGTGAATGAGTAGGGATTGGCATACAAATGATGCACTAGAGCTAAGAGTATGTGAAAGCTCTTAAAGAAAACTAGTGGGTGTGCATCCAACTTGCTTGCTCATGAAGACCTAAGGCAATTTTGAGGAAGCCCATCATAGGAATATACAAGCCAAGTTATATAGTGAAAATTTCCCACTAGATATATGGTGGTGACAAAACGAGAGACTCTCAATCATGAAGATCATGGTGCTTAATATGCACAAGTGTGGAAAAGTGGTAGCATTGTCCCTTCTCTCTTTTTCTCTCATTTTTTTTATAATTTTTTGGTGGGCTCTTTGGCCTCTATTTTTTTGGTGGGCATCTTTGGCCTCTTTTATTTCCTCACATGGGACAATGCTCCATTAATGATGATCATCACACTTTCAACTCAAAACTTATAGCAACTATGACTCTATATGGAATGCCTTCGGTAGTGTACCGTGACAATGATCTAGCATGGCATAGACATTAATGGAAACATCATGCTAGCTATCTTACGATCATGCAATGGCAATGTAGACGTGGTGGCACATGTCATGGTGGTAGTTGCATGGCAATATATCTCGGAATGACTTTGAAAAAGCCATAGTAGGTAGGTATTGTGGCTGTTTTGAGGGAGGCTAATGGTGGGATTTGTGCACCGGCGAAAGTTGCACGACACTAAGAAGATAGTGATGGTGGAAGGTGAAAGTGAATCTAAACCACGGACTCAACATTAGTCATGAAGAACTCATATACTTTTTGCAAAATTTTTATTAGTAATCGAAACAAAGCATTCAACGCATACTCCTAGGGGAAGGGTTGGTAGGTATAAACCATCACGCGATCCCGACCGCCACGCAAAGGATGACAATCAAAAGACTAATCATGCTCAGACTTCATCACATAGCGGTTCACCATACGTGCATGCTACGGGAATCACTAACTTCAACACAAGTATTTCTAGATCCACAACAACTTACTAGCATGACTTCAATATTACCAAAACCACAACTCAAAACTAATTGAGATGAATCAAACTTCTCTAACTATTCAATGTATATGAAGGTGGAAGTTTTCGTATCCCTTTGGATAACTACCCCTTTTGAGACTACTTTCATAGCATAAGCCAACTACCAAGCCACGCACCACTGTGCTCTAAAAGATATAAGTGAAGCACATAGAGCAAAATCAACTAGCTCTAAAGATATAAGTGAAACACATGTGAGCTGAATTGTCTACCAAAGGATATAAGTGAAGCTCGACAAAATCACGGTGAGTGCATGTCTCTCTCTCTAGGTGTGCAGCAAGGATGATTGTGACACACACAAAAAAGACTCCTACGATACAAGACGCTCCAAGCAAAAACACATAACATGTGGTGAATAAAAATATAGCCCCAAGTAACGTTACCGATGGATTGAAGACGAGAGAGGGGATGCCTTCCCGGGGCATCCCCAAGCTTAGGCTTTTACGACATCCTTGAATCTCTTGGGGTGCCTTGGGCATCCCCAAGCTTGAGCTCTTGCCACTCTTTATCTCTTTGTCCATAAGAACTTCAACCAAAACTTGAAAACTTCACAACACGAAACTTAAACAGAAACTCGTGATAACATTAGTATGAGAAAGCAAACCACCACTTCCTTAGGTACTGTAGCAAACTTAAATTATACTTATGCTGATGTTTGGTTACTGTATTTTCAATCTTCCATGGCTAATACCCTCCGATACTATCCATAGTTTCATCAAAATAAGCAACCAACACAACAAAAACAGAATCTATTAACAGCAGACCAGTCTATAGCAATATGTATATTTCGTATACCTCTGGTACTTCAAAAATTCTGAAAATTTTGAAAGTCTGAAGAATTGGCGTAGAAATCAGCAGGAAAAAGAATCAACTCAAAATCTCTTACAGAAAAAAAATGAAAATTCTTTTCGTGAGCAGAAAGTTTCTGTCTTTTCCAGCATGATCAAACAATCATCACCAAGACTAATCATAACGGTTTTGCTTGGAACAAACACAAAAAGAAACACAAAAGACACAATCATAACAGAATTATGATGGTGTGGAGAAAACAAAACCGGAAGCAAAAAAGCAAAGAAAAATTTATTCATTGGGTTGCCTCCCAACAAGCGCTATCGTTTAACGCCCTTAGCTAGGCATTGATTTCAATGACGCGCACATAAAAGGTAAGGATTGAAATACAACGAGAGCATCATGGAGCAAATGGCTAGCACATTTAAGTCTAACCCACTTCCTATGCATAGGGATTTTGTTATCAAACAATTTATTGGAGCAAGAATCAACTAGCGTAGGAAGGCAAAACAAGCATAGCTTCAAAAATTTCAACATATGGAGAGGAAGCTTGATACTATTGCAATAAGTAGAAGCATATGATCCTCTCTCATAGTAATTTTCAGTAGCATCATGAATGAATTCAACAATATAACCAGCACCTAAAGCATTCTTTTCATGATCTACAAGCATAGAAATTTTACTACTCTCCACATAAGGAAATCTATTCTCAAGAGTAGTAGTGGGAGTATCGTAAAAGACTTGAGCACTACAAATTGTGTCCACAATGAAAAAGCAAGGTTTAGAAAAGGGGTTCTCGAGAGTATGAAAAGTTTTATCATCCCTCTTATTCAAAGCATAAGTATCCTCACAATAATCATCATAGATAGGGGGCATGCTTTCATCAAAATAATTTTGATCATTCAAAGCGGAAGAACTAAAAATATCATCTTCATCAAATATAGCATCCCCAAGCTTGTGGCTTTGCATATCATTAGCATCATGGGTATTCAAAGAATTCTTGCTAAGGACATTGCAATCATGCTCATCATTTACATATTCTATGCCAAGCATTCTATGTTGTTGGGGCATAGTTTATGCCTAAGTAATTTTGGTGATTGATGACAGTACCGCAAATGACTAACCGTGTGTATTAAGATTTCAGATAACACACGTCAATGGCACAAGACGACTCGCCCCCTCTTTCGTGGAACAGAAGCACGGTGTTCACTACGATTCTCTTTATTTGAGTCATAGGAAAGCCGTACTATTAAGAGGGGAACCGTAGTGGAAAGGTTTGGGTGGAATCAATCTAGCAGGCGCACACTTCACATATTTTCCCCCTTGCCGGCAACTTTGGAGTGGCTCCCGCCTTAGTGTTTCCTTCTTCTTTGCAAAGGGTCCCCCAGCGGTAGTACCGCTCGGCCTAGCGGTAGTACCGCTGGAATGCTAGCGGTAGTACCGCTGCAGTCAGCGGTAGTACCGCTAGCTGGCGGTAGTACCGCTCCTGGTCAGCGGTAGTACCGCTCCAGGAGCTTAGTACCGCCTGCCTAGCGGTTGTACGTGGACGGACCTTTTTGTGAAGACTTTCTTGGCGGTGGTAGTGCTTATGCACTACCAGGGGCCCAGCGGTAGTACCGCTGCAGCCAGCGGTACTACCGCTGCATCCAGCGGTAGTACCGCTAGACACGGGCTGTGAGTGGGAAAACGGTTGGATTTCCCCCCCCCCCACTATATAAAGGGTTCTTCTAGCTGTGGAACCCTATCTCTTACCCTCCCAAGCTCCATTGTTGCTCCCTAAGCTCAAAAGTGCCCGATCTCTCTCCCTAGCCAATCAAACTTGTTGATTCTTTAGGGATTGGTTGAGAAGGCCTAGATCCACACTTCCACCAAGAGAAAAGTTGATTCCCCCACCAATACCTTGCGGATCTTGTTACTCTTGGGTGTTTGAGCATCCTAGACGGTTGAGGTCACCTCGAAGCCACATTCCATTGTGCTGAAGCTTCGTGATCTTGTTGGGAGCCTCCAAGCTTTGTGTGGAGTTTGCCCCAACCTCGTTTGTAAAGGTTCGGTCGCCGCCTTCTGTTGGGGAACGTCGCATGGGAAACAAAAATTTTCCTACGCGCACGAAGACCTATCATGGTGATGTCCATCTACGAGAGGGGATGAGTGATCTACGTACCCTTGTAGACCGTACAGCAGAAGCGTTAGAGAACGCGGTTGATGTAGTGGAACGTCCTCACGTCCCTCGATCCGCCCCGCGAACAATCCCGCGATCAGTCCCACGATCTAGTACCGAACGGACGGCACCTCCGCGTTCAGCACACGTACAGCTCGACGATGATCTCGGCCTTCTTGATCCAACAAGAAAGATGGAGAGGTAGAAGAGTTCTCCGGCAGCGTGACGGCGCTCCGGAGGTTGGTGATGATCTTGTCTCAGCAGGGCTCCGCCCGAGCTCCGCAGAAACGCGATCTAGAGGAAAAACTATGGAGGTATGTGGTCGGGCTGCCGTGGGAAAGTCGTCTCAAATCAGCCCTAATTGCTCCATATATATAGGAGGAGGGAGGGGGGGGCCTTGCCTTGGGGTCCAAGGACCCTGAAGGGGTCGGCCGAGCCAAGGGGGAGGACTCTCCCCCCCAAACCGAGTTGGACTAGGTTTGGTGGGAGGGAGTCCTCCTCCCTTCCCACCTCCTCCCTCTTTTTTTTTTCTTTTCCTTTGATTTCTTATCCTTGGCGCATAGGCCCCTTTTGGGCTGCCCCACCAGCCCACTAAGGGCTGGTGCGCCACCCTCATGGCCTATGGGCTTCCCCGGGGTGGGTTGCCCCCCCCCCCCCCCCCCCGGTGAACTCCCGGAACCCATTCGTCATTCCCGGTACATTCCCGGTAACTCCGAAAACCTTCCGGTAATCAAATGAGGTCATCCTATATATCAATCTTCGTTTCCGGACCATTCCGGAAACCCTCGTGACGTCCGTGATCTCATCCGGGACTCCGAACAACATTCGGTAACCAACCATATAACTCAAATACGCATAAAACAACGTCGAACCTTAAGTGTGCAGACCCTGCGGGTTCGAGAACTATGTAGACATGACCCGAGAGACTCCTCGGTCAATATCCAATAGCGGGACCTGGATGCCCATATTGGATCCTACATATTCTACGAAGATCTTATCGTTTGAACCTCAGTGCCAAGGATTCGTATAATCCCGTATGTCATTCCCTTTGTCCTTCGGTATGTTACTTGCCCGAGATTCGATCGTCAGTATCTGCATACCTATTTCAATCTCGTTTACCGGCAAGTCTCTTTACTCATTCCGTAATACAAGATCCCGCAACTTACACTAAGTCACATTGCTTGCAAGGCTTGTGTGTGATGTTGTATTACCGAGTGGGCCCCGAGATACCTCTCCGTCACACGGAGTGACAAATCCCAGTCTTGATCCATACTAACTCAACTAACACCTTTGGAGATACCTGTAGAGCATCTTTATAGTCACCCAGCTACGTTGCGAAGTTTGATACACACAAAGCATTCCTCCGGTGTCAGTGAGTTATATGATCTCATGGTCATAGGAATAAATACTTGACACGCAGAAAACAGTAGCAACAAAATGACACGATCAACATGCTACGTCTATTAGTTTGGGTCTAGTCCATCACGTGATTCTCCCAATGACGTGATCCAGTTATCAAGCAACAACACCTTGTTCATAATCAGAAGACACTGACTATCATTGATCAACTGGCTAGCCAACTAGAGGCATGCTAGGGACGGTGTTTTGTCTATGTATCCACACATGTAAATGAGTCTTCATTCAATACAATTATAGCATGGATAATAAACTATTATCTTGATACAGGAATTACAATAATAACTATACATTTATTATTGCCTCTAGGGCATAATTCCAACAGTCTCCCACTTGCACTAGAGTCAATAATCTAGCCCTCACATCACCATGTGAATTACATTGTAATAAATCTAACACCCATACAGTTCTGGTGTCGATCATGTTTTGGCCGTGGAAGAGGTTTAGTCAGCTGGTCTGCTACATTTAGATCCGTGTGCACTTTGCATATATTTACGTCCTCTTCCTCGACGTAGTCGCGGATGAGGTTGAAGCGTCGTTTGATGTGTCTGGTCTTCTTGTGAAACCGTGGTTCCTTCGCTAAGGCAATGGCACCAGTGTTGTCACAGAACAAGGTTATTGGATCCAGTGCACTTGGCACCACTCCAAGATTCGTCATGAACTCCTTCATCCAGACACCCTCCTTAGCCGCCTCCGAGGCAGCCATGTACTCCGCTTCACATGTAGAATCTGCTACGACGCTTTGCTTGGAACTGCACCAGCTTACTGCACCCCCATTAAGAATAAATACGTATCCGGTTTGCGACTTAGAGTCGTCCGGATCTGTGTCAAAGCTTGCATCGACGTAACCTTTTACGGCGAGCTCTTCGTCACCCCCATACACGAGAAACATCTCCTTAGTCCTTTTCAGGTACTTCAGGATATTCTTGACCGCTGTCGAGTGATCCACTCCTGGATTACTCTGGAACCTACCTGCCATACTTATGGCCAGGCTAACATCCGGTCTAGTGCACAGCATCGCATACATGATAGAACCTATGGCTGAAGCATAGGGGACGGAGCGCATATGCTCTCTATCTTCATCAGTTGCTGGGCACTGAGTCTTACTCAATCTCGTACCTTGTAAAACTGCCAAGAACCCTTTCTTGGACTGTTCCATTTTGAACCTCTTCAAAACTTTATCAAGGTATGTGCTTTGTGAAAGTCCTATCAGGCGTTTTGATCTATCCCTATAGATCTTAATGCCTAGAATGTAAGCAGCTTCTCCTAGGTCCTTCATAGAGAAACTTTTATTCAAGTAACCTTTTATGCTCTCCAAAAGCTCTACGTTGTTTCCAATCAGTAATATGTCATCCACATATAATATTAGAAACGCCACAGAGCTCCCACTCACTTTCTTGTAAATACAAGATTCTCCAACCACTTGTATAAACCCAAATGCTTTGATCACCTCATCAAAGCGTTTGTTCCAACTCCGAGATGCTTGCACCAGTCCATAAATGGATCGCTGGAGGTTGCACACCTTGTCAGCATTTTTAGGGTCGACAAAACCTTCGGGTTGCATCATATACAACTCTTCCTTAAGGAAACCATTAAGGAACGCCGTTTTGACATCCATCTGCCAGATTTCATAATCAAAAAATGCAGCTATTGCTAACATGATTCTGACGGACTTAAGCATCGCTACGGGTGAGAAAGTCTCATCGTAGTCAACTCCTGGAACTTGTGAAAAACCCTTTGCCACAAGTCGTGCTTTATAAACGGTCACATTACCGTCAGCGTCCGTCTTCTTCTTAAAGATCCATTTGTTCTGAATAGCCTTGCGGCCCTCAGGTAGTATCTCCAAAGTCCACACTTTGTTCTCATACATGGATCCTATCTCGGATTTCATGGCTTCTAGCCATTTGTTGGAATCTGGGCCCACCATTGCTTCTTCATAATTTGCAGGTTCATTGTTGTCTAACAACATGATTGATAAGACGGGATTACCGTACCACTCTGGAGCAGCGCGTGATCTCGTTGACCTGCGTGGTTCAACAGAAACTTGAACTGGAGTTTCATGATCATCATCATTAACTTCCTCCTCAACCGGCGTCGCAACGACAGAGGTTTCCCCTTGCCCTGCGCCACCATCCAGAGGGATGAGAGGTTCAATAACCTCGTCAAGTTCTATCTTCCTCCCACTCAATTCTCTCGAGAGAAACTCCCTCTCGAGAAAAGCTCCGTTCTTAGCAACAAATACTTTGCCCTCGGATTTGAGATAGAAGGTGTACCCAACTGTCTCCTTTGGGTAACCTATGAAGACACATTTTTCCGCTTTGGGTTCCAGCTTTTCAGGCTGAAGCTTTTTGACATAAGCATCACATCCCCAAACTTTTAGAAACGACAATTTTGGCCTCTTGCCATACCACAGTTCGTATGGTGTCGTCTCAACGGATTTTGATGGTGCCCTATTTAAAGTGAATGCAGCTGTTTCTAATGCATAACCCCAAAATGATAACGGCAAATCAGTAAGAGACATCATAGATCGCACCATCTCTAACAAAGTACGATTACGACGTTCGGACACACCATTACGCTGTGGTGTTCCAGGCGGCGTTAACTGCGAAACAATTCCACATTGTCTTAAGTGAGCACCAAACTCGAAACTCAGATATTCACCCCCACGATCAGACCGTAGGAACTTGATCTTCTTGTTATGATGATTTTCCACTTCACTCTGAAATTGCTTGAACTTTTCAAATGTTTCAGACTTGTGCTTCATCAAGTAGACATAACCATATCTACTTAAATCGTCAGTGAAGGTGAGAAAATAACGATATCCGCCGCGTGCCTCTACGCTCATTGGACCACACACATCGGTATGTATGATTTCCAACAAGTCACTTGCACGCTCCATTGTTCCGGAGAACGGAGTCTTAGTCATCTTGCCCATGAGGCATGGTTCGCACGTGTCAAGTGAATCAAAGTCAAGTGACTCCAAAAGTCCATCAGCATGGAGTTTCTTCATGGGCTTTACACCAATATGACCCAAGCGGCAGTGCCACAAAAATATGGCGCTATCATTGTTTACTCTAACTCTTTTGGTCTCAATATTATGTATATGCGTATTGCTATCAAGATTTAATATGAACAATCCTCTCACATTCGGTGCATGACCATAAAAGATGTTACTCATAGAAATTGAACAACCATTATTCTCAGACTTTAAAAGAGTAACCGTCTCGCAATAAACAAGATCCAGATATAATGTTCATGCTCAACGCAGGCACTAAATAACAATGATTTAAGTTCATCACTAATCCCGATGGTAGCTGAAGTGACACTGTGCCGACGGCGATTGCATCAACCTTGGAACCGTTTCCTACGCGCATCGTCACTTCGTCTTTCGCCAGCCTTCGTCTATTCCGCAGTTCCTGTTTCGAGTTGCAAATATGAGCAACAGAACCAGTATCGAATACCCAGGCACTACTACGAGAGCCGGTTAAGTACACATCAATAACATGTATATCAAATATACCTGATTTTTCTTTGCCCGCCTTCTTATCTGCCAGATACTTGGGGCAATTGCGCTTCCAGTGACCCATACCCTTGCAATAGAAGCACTCTGTTTCAGGCTTAGGTCCAGCCTTGGGTTTCTTCGGCGGATTGGCAACAGGCTTGCCGCTCTTCTTCGAATTGCCCTTCTTGCCTTTGCCGTTTCTCTTGAAACTAGTGGTCTTGCTCACCATCAACACTTGATGCTCTTTACGGAGTTCAGACTCTACGACTTTCAGCATCGCAAACAACTCGTCGGGAGACTTGTTCATCCCTTGCATGTTGTAGTTCAACACAAAGCCTTTATAGCTTGGCAGCAGTGATTGAAGGATTCTGTCAGTGATAGCTTCTTGCGGGAGTTCAATCCCTAGCTCAGCTAGACGGTTTGAGTACCCAGACATTTTGAGCACATGTTCACTGACAGACGAGTTTTCCTCCATCTTGCAAGCATAGAATTTATCGGAGGTCTCATACCTCTCGATCCGGGCGTTCTTCTGAAAGATAAACTCCAACTCCTGGAACATCTCAAATGCTCCATGACGCTCAAAGCGACGTTGAAGTCCCGGTTCTAAGCCATACAAGACTGCACATTGAACTATTGAGTAGTCCTCCTTACGTGCTAACCAAGCGTTCTTAACATCCTGATCAGCCGTAGCGGGTGGTTCATCTCCTAGCGCAGCATTAAGGACATAATCCTTCTTCCCAGCTTGTAAGATTAGCTTAAGATTACGAGCCCAGTCTACAAAGTTGCTTCCATCATCTTTCAACTTAGCTTTCTCTAGGAACGTATTAAAATTCAGGATGACAGTTGCGTGAGCCATGATCTACAACACAAATATATTCAAAGTGGACTTAGACTATGTTCAAGATAATTTAGAGTTCAACTTAATCAAATTATATGCTAAACTCCCACTCAAAAAGTACATCTCTCTAGTCATTTGAGTGGTTCATGATCCACTTACACTATCCCAAGTCCGATCATCACGTGAGTTGGGTATAGTTTCAGTGGTAAGCATCCCTATGCTAATCATATCAACTATATGATTCATGATCGACCTTTCGGTCTCATGTGTTCCGAGGCCATGTCTGCACATGCTAGGCTCGTCAAGCTTAACCCGAGTGTTCCGCGTGCGCAACTGTTTTGCACCCGTTGTATGTGAACGTTGAGTCTATCACACCCGATCATCACGTGGTGTTTCGAAACGACAAACTGTAGCAACGGTGCACAGTCGGGGAGAACACAATTTCGTCTCGAAATTTTAGTGAGAGATCACCTCATAATGCTACCGTCGTTCTAAGCAAAATAAGGTGCATAAAAGGATTAACATCACATGCAATTCATAAGTGACATGATATGGCCATCATCACGTGCTTCTTGATCTCCATCACCAAAGCACCGGCACGATCTGCTTGTCACCGGCGCCACACCATGATCATCCATCAACGTGTTGCCATCGGGGTTGTCATGCTACTTATGCTATTACTACTAAAGCTACATCCTAGCAAAATAGTAAACGCATCTGCAAGCACAAACGTTACTATAAAGACAACCCTATGGCTCCTGCCGGTTGCCGTACCATCGACGTGCAAGTCGATATTTCTATTACAACATGATCATCTCATACATCCAATATATCACATCACATCGTTGGCCATATCACATCACAATCATACCCTGCAAAAACAAGTTAGACGTCCTCTAATATGTTGTTGCAAGTTTTATGTGGTGACCAAGGGTATCTAGTAGGATCGCATCTTACTTACGCAAACACCACAACGGAGATATATGAGTTGCTATTTAACCTCATCCAAGGACCTCCTCGGTCAAATCCGATTCAACTAAAGTTGGAGAAACCGTCACTTGCCAGTCATCTTTGAGCAAAGGGGGTTACTCGTAACGATGAAACCAGTCTCTCGTAAGCGTACGAGTAATGTCGGTCCAAGCCGCTTCAATCCAACAATACCGCGGAATCAAGAAAAGACTAAGGAGGGCAGCAAAACGCACATCACCGCCCACAAAAAATTTTGTGTTCTACTCGAGAAGACATCTACGCATGAACCTAGCTCATGATGCCACTGTTGGGGAACGTCGCATGGGAAACAAAAATTTTCCTACGCGCACGAAGACCTATCATGGTGATGTCCATCTACGAGAGGGGATGAGTGATCTACGTACCCTTGTAGACCGTACAGCAGAAGCGTTAGAGAACGCGGTTGATGTAGTGGAACGTCCTCACGTCCCTCGATCCGCCCCGCGAACAATCCCGCGATCAGTCCCACGATCTACTACCGAACGGACGGCACCTCCGCGTTCAGCACACGTACAGCTCGAGGATGATCTCGGCCTTCTTGATCCAGCAAGAAAGACGGAGAGGTAGAAGAGTTCTCCGACAGCGTGACGGCGCTCCGGAGGTTGGTGATGATCTTGTCTTAGCAGGGCTCCGCCCGAGCTCCGCAGAAACGCGATCTAGAGGAAAAACTATGGAGGTATGTGGTCGGGCTGCCGTGGGAAAGTCGTCTCAAATCAGCCCTAATTGCTCCATTTATATAGGAGGAGGGAGGGGGAGCCTTGCCTTGGGGTCCAAGGACCCTCAAGGGGTCGGCCGAGCCAAGGGGGAGGACTCTCCCCCCCCAAACCGAGTTGGACTAGGTTTGGTGGGAGGGAGTCCTCCTCCCTTCCCACCTCCTCCCTCTTTTTTTTTTCTTTTCCTTTGATTTCTTATCCTTGGTGCATAGGCCCCTTTTGGGCTGTCCCACCAGCCCACTAAGGGCTGGTGCGCCACCCTCGTGGCCTATGGGCTTCCCCGGGGTGGGTTGCCCCCCCGGTGAACTCCCGGAACCCATTCGTCATTCCCGGTACATTCCCGGTAACTCCGAAAACCTTCCGGTAATCAAATGAGGTCATCCTATATATCAATCTTCGTTTCCGGACCATTCCGGAAACCCTCGTGACGTCCGTGATCTCATCCGGGACTCCGAACAACATTCGGTAACCAACCATATAACTCAAATACGCATAAAACAACGTCGAACCTTAAGTGTGCAGACCCTGCGGGTTCGAGAACTATGTAGACATGACCCGAGAGACTCCTCGGTCAATATCCAATAGCGGGACCTGGATGCCCATATTGGATCCTCCATATTCTACGAAGATCTTATCGTTTGAACCTCAGTGCCAAGGTTTCGTATAATCCCGTATGTCATTCCCTTTGTCCTCCGGTATGTTACTTGCCCGAGATTCGATCGTCAGTATCCGCATACCTATTTCAATCTCGTTTACCGGCAAGTCTCTTTACTCGTTCCGTAATACAAGATCCCGCAACTTACACTAAGTTACATTGCTTGCAAGGCTTGTGTGTGATGTTGTATTACCGAGTGGGCCCCGAGATACCTCTCCGTCACACGGAGTGACAAATCCCAGTCTTGATCCATACTAACTCAACTAACACCTTCGGAGATACCTGTAGAGCATCTTTATAGTCACCCAGTTACGTTGCGACGTTTGATACACACAAAGCATTCCTCCGGTGTCAGTGAGTTATATGATCTCATGGTCATAGGAATAAATACTTGACACGCAGAAAACAGTAGCAACAAAATGACACGATCAACATGCTACGTCTATTAGTTTGGGTCTAGTCCATCACGTGATTCTCCCAATGACGTGATCCAGTTATCAAGCAACAACACCTTGTTCATAATCAGAAGACACTGACTATCATTGATCAACTGGCTAGCCAACTAGAGGCATGCTAGGGACGGTGTTTTGTCTATGTATCCACACATGTAAATGAGTCTTCATTCAATACAATTATAGCATGGATAATAAACTATTATCTTGATATAGGAATTACAATAATAACTATACATTTATTATTGCCTCTAGGGCATAATTCCAACACCTTCAAGGGCACCTATAGTGGAATCACGGTACCTTGCATCGTGCGAGGGCGTGAGGAGAATACGGTGGCCTTAGTGGCTTATTGGGGAGCATTGTGCCTCCACACCACTCCAACGGAGACGTACTTCCTGTCAAAGGGAAGGAACTTCGGTAACACATCCTCGTCTCCATCGGTTCCACTTGTGGTTATCTCTAACCTTTACTTTGTGTATGCTTATGTTGTCGTCTATCTCTTACTTGTCATAGTAGCTCTCGTTGTTAGTTTCATTAGGGTTCACCCCATTGTTGTAATATTTGTGAACCCGTATGTTGTTTACCCTAACTTGCTAAGATTAATTAAAAAGTGGTCGTTGCCTATTCACCCCCCTCTAGTGAACCATATCGATCCTTTCAATTGGTATCAGAGCCACATCTCTTTATTAAGGGTTTAACCACCCGAAGAGTATGGAAGGCGAAGAGGGAATTAACCATGGGCAACCCGAGGCCATGGACTTGACTTCGGTCACAAGGGACGACTTGAATACAGCTATGGCCGCCCTCAAGACGTCCTTGACGAACGAAGTCAAGACCATGCTTAAAGAGTTAATTGAGGGATTTAAAAGTCCACCCGAACCGGTGATAGTGGTTAAACCCACCGTCACCGATTCGGAGGCCAATTCCTCTAAGGAAGCGGCTAAAGGTATGCGACCTTCCTCATTTCACGAAAAGGATGGGACTGGAACATATGCCTCAGTTCCACCCCCATGGTCTATGGAGGATCCTTTCCCGCACCGCGTCTTAATCCTGTTGGTCCTCCTCCTAAGCTTGTAAAAGGTGACTTTGCTAACTGTGTATTTTCTATTAAGTCTCATTTGAATCACAACTCAACAAACTTGTAGAGAATCATCGAGAAAGGATATTATCCCCATGATCCAAGCAACCTCACTCCAAGAGAAGATGCAGACAATCAATACAATCACTCCGCTTTGTTTATTCTCCAGTCCGCAGTGCCACCTGAAGATCTTCCTCACTTGCGTCCCTTCACTTTGGCCAAGGATTGTTGGGAGCATATTGTGGTGTTGTACAAGGGAAGCTCAAGCATTCAACGATCCAACTATGAAGTGATACTTGATAAGGCCGTGAGTTTGTGATGAAGGAAGACGAGGACCCTCGTGATCTCTATCGGAGGGTGACTGTTATTGATGTGGCACTCAAGGACAATGGGAGCAAGGATGTGGATCATACATGGGTCAAGCGCAAGTTTCTCAAAGCCATCATGCCTTTCAACAAAGCCATGTCATCTGTCATTCGTCAGCGGCCAGACTTCCACTCCTTGTCTTCCAGTGAGGTGTTGGATGAATTCATTGCAATGTCAATCATGAATGAAACAGCCGACAATGCACTTGCTCGTGTTCGCTCAAAGACAACTTCACCCAACCTTGCGTTGAAAGCAAAAGCAATGTTTGAAGAAGAAGAAGAGGATGAGGAAGAGGAGAGCTGCCCTGAAGACACAAAGTATGCCAATCATGAGCACATGGCTCTTGCATCAAGGCAATTCTGGGGCAACAAGAGGAACTCAAGACCCACCTTCACCAAGAACAACTCGAGTGGATTCAAACCCAAACAACGAGTAAGGACATGTTATAACTATGGTAACGTGAGTCACTTCGTGGCCGAATGTCCCTATGAGAAAAGGGAAGACAACGGGGGCAAGCTCATTCGCAAAGACAAAACCAAATCATTTCCAATCAAGAACAACTTTGTGAAGAAACCCCACCCAAAACGGATGGTGGCCCTTGAAGAGTACCCTTCCGATGATGATGATGATGATACAGTGGCAACGACAACTGTTGCTATTGCCACTACCTCTCCCCAGAAGGTGTCCCTCTTCAACGCCCCCAACGAGAACCACATCACCAAGTGCCTCATGGCAAAAGGTATCAATCAGGTAACCCCCATCATTAAGACCAACATCGCTACTGCTCCTTCATTGTTAAATTGTGTTGATGATAGTGATGTTGGGGAACTTAATGAGCATGATCTTGACAAGTTTCTTTGCACTATTAAGGGAGAATCCAAGAAGCACTTTGTTGCTCTCTTGGAACAACTGGGTGAGGCCACTGACCTCATTGAGTCTCATGAGGAGACCATCTCCGAGCTTCAGGGACACAGTCGTGACTATGCCGATGAAATTGCTGAATTATCTACTGCTCTAGAAAAGGAGCGCACTCTTCGTTTGGCTCTTGAGGAGTCATATAACGATGACTGCGCTAAAATGCAAAAGAAACTAGATCATGATGTTGTTCGTACTCGTATGCTTAAGTCTGAAAAGTATGCTGTTGGGGTTGGCCATGACAGACTCAAAGAGGAGTTTGACACACTTGACAAGGCCCACAAGGTCTTGAAAGGTGTTCATTTCTCTCTGAAAGAGTCTCATGATCAACTCCAAGCAAAGCTTACCAAGGAGATCTCTACTTGTCCTCCCTTTGTGTTAATTGATAATGCTTGTGCAACTAATCCCTGTTGTGAGCATGTACATCTTGTGGAGGAAAATTCCAAGTTAAAGGAGAAACTTGAGAAGGGCCTTGTGGCATGCATACAAGGTGAGAAGAGCCTGAACGACCTATTGAGCACTCAAAAAGGTGTTGTAGGAAAGGAGGGACTTGGACTTACCTCCAAGTCAAAAGGTAAAAGGAGGAACAGGAACAAACGATCTCCTACCCTCATGGACATCTTTGTCAAAGAGGGTGAGGGGACTTAGAAGGTTAACATGAACAAGGTGGACTATGGAAACCTCAAGAAGGGCAAAACCATTCCTACTAACACAGCCGACAAACTCAATTCTTCTTATGTCTTATGTCATGCTAGTGATGGGCATGTTTATGCCAGATTTGTTGGTTCCTACGATGAGTATATTGAATGGGCTATGTAGGTTCCTAAGACCCTTGTCTCTAACATGAAAGGACCCATTAAAAAATGGGTACCTAAAACCAAGCCTTGATCTATTGCAGGAGTTTGCTTTCGGTGGGGTGTCATGGTTGCTCGATAGTGGAGCAACAAATCATATGACCGGAAGCAAGGACTTAGTGGTGGATGTGCATCCTTCTCCATCTATGCCCACCCATGTCCAATTCGCCGTTGCATCCTCGTCAAAGGTATTGGGATTTTGTAAGGTGGTCGTCTCTCAAGAGTTATCTATTGAGAAGGTCATGCTTGTTGAGTCACTTGCCTACAATTTACTTTCGGTTCATCAACTTGCAATTATGGGTTTTTCCACATTCTTCAATCTTGATACTGTGGTCCTCCTGAGGAGCAAGACTCTTAAAGTAGCCTATGTTGGATATGTCGAAAATGGTCTTTATGTGGTGAACTTCTCAAAGCGACCCACTAAGACCGCGACGTGTTTAATGGCTAAAGTTGATGTGGGCTGGCTTTGGCATCACCGTTTAGCTCATGTCAATATGAGATCTTTGCAAAGTCTTCTGACAGGGGACCATATTCATGGACTAACAAATGTGAGTTTTGCTAAAGATCGTGTTTGCAGTGCCTGCATTGAAGGAAAGATTCATGAAACTACTCATCGTCCAACGACTCTTATCTACACTAAGAGGCCATTGGAGCTTCTCCATATGGATCTGTTTGGCCCTCCATCATTTGATAGTCTTGGAGGCAGAAAGTGTTGCTTGGTGATCGTTGACGACTACTCAAGATATACCTGGGTATATTTCTTCAAAAAGAAGAGTGAAACTCAACAAACTGTCATCAACTTTGCTAATGAAGCCCAACGTCAACATGAAGCAAAGATCTTGATGATTAGAAGTGACAACGGCACCGAGTTCAAGAACTACACCTTGAATGAGTTTCTAGGTGATGAGGGAATAAACACCAATGTTCAGCACCATATACCCCTCAACAAAACGGCGTGGCAGAAAGGAAGAACCGGACCTTGATAGACGCTGCAAGGACAATGATGGCAGAATTCAAATCTCCATATAACTTCTGGGCAGAGGCCATCAACACAGCATGTCATGCGTCCAATCGGCTCTATATCCGCAAAGGCTTGAACAAGACTCCGTATGAGATTCTAACTGGAAACAAACCCAATCTCAAGTACTTCCGGGTATTCGGTTGTAAGTGTTTCATTCTCAAGAAAGGTGCACGTTTAGCTAAATTTGATTCTAGAGCACATGAGGGCATCTTTGTTGGTTATGCTACAAACTCTCATGCTTACCGTGTCCTCAACAAGTCCACCGGACTCACTGAAGAGACGTGTAACATGGAGCTTGATGAAAATAATGGCTCCCAAGTGGAGCAAAGTGGTCTTTGTGATGTAGGTGATGAAATTCCTCCCCAAGCCATAAGAAGAATGGAGATTGGTCAAATACTCCCCATTGAGGAACCCCTTGTGGCCGAAGGAGAAGGACAATGCTCTACTCAAGTGGAGCCATCACCTCCACAAGCCCCACACGCTTCCGATGAACAAAGAGAAGACTCTCAACAAAATGAACAAGCTCAAGGTCAAGATAAATTGCCCAACAATAATGATGTGTCTCATGATATTCAAGCACTCTCCCAAGACTAACCTGCTCATGATCAAGATCAAGTGCAACCACGAGATCCAGACCAAGTAGAAGCACAAGATCAAGATCAAGAGCGACCACAAATACAAGAACAAACTAGTGAACCTGCTCAAATCGAAGGACAAGATGTTCAGGATACTGTCTCACAATTCCCTTCTGCAACACCAACAGCCGGTGCCAAGGGAGGCTCAAGACGCAAGGGCAAGCAAAGTAAACAAGTCGATGCTCCCCCGTTATCCAATGAAGAACTCTTGGAGCGTCGAGCATCCAAGATCGCGAACAAGCTGAGAGTCAAGTCACATCTTATGAAGAATGTACTTGGCAGTTTAAAAAGGGGAGTATCCACCCGTCAACAGATTTGGAATTATTCTGAGCATCACGCGTTTGTTTCGTATTGTGAACCTCAACAGGTACAGGAAGCGCTCGATGATGAGGATTGGCTTATGGCAATGCATGAAGAACTTAACAACTTCGAGCGCAACCAAGTCTGGGATTTAGTGCCTAGGCCAACGGAGGAACATAATGTCATTGGGACCAAATGGATATTCAAGAACAAGCAAGATGCCAATGGGATTGTGATTCGAAACAAGGCAAGATTGGTGGCTCAAGGCTACTCTCAAGTCGAGGGTATCGACTACGGTGAAACCTTTGCCCCTGTTGCTCGTCTAGAATCTATTCGCATGTTGCTTGCATTTGCTTCTCATCATAACTTCAAATTACAACAAATGGATGTGAAAAGTGCCTTTCTTAATGGTTCTTTAAATGAGTTGGTCTATGTCAAACAACCCCCGGGATTCGAACATCCCAAGCACCCCAATCATGTGTACAAACTTAATAAGGCACTCTATGGCCTTAAACAAGCCCCACGTGCGTGGTATGAGTATCTTACTGAGTTGTTACAAGATCGTGGGTTTGAAATTGGGAAGATAGATCCCACTCTTTTTACTGAGAGGGTGAAAGGGGATTTGTTCATATGCCAACTATATGTTGATGATATTATCTTTGGCTCTCCTAACATTTCCTTCAATGAAGAATTTGCTGCACTAATGACTGAGAAATTTGAGATGTCCATGATGGGAGAGTTGAAGTTCTTCCTCGGGTTCGAGATTAAACAAGGCCTAGAAGGGACCTTCATCAAACAAGCCAAGTACACTCAAGACATGCTCAAACGGTTTGAGCTTGAAGATGTCAAACCGGTCAAGTTCCCCATGCCAACAAGATGCAAGCTTGACAGTGATCCCAATGGTAAAGCAGTGGATCAAAAGGTATATCGCTCCATGATTGGATCCCTCCTTTACCTTTGTGCATCTAGACCGGATATTATGTTGAGTGTAGGGATATGTGCACAATTTCAATCCGCACCAAAAGAAAGTCATTATATGGCTGTTAAGCGAATCTTTCGATATTTGGCTCATACCCCAAACTTTGGCCTTTGGTATCCCAAAGGAGCAAACTTCAATCTAGTTAGCTATTCTGACTCAGATTGGGCAGGAGATTGTGTGGAGAGGAAGTCAACTTCTGGAGGATGCCAATTCCTTGGTCGCTCATTGGTAAGTTGGTCTTCAAAGAAGCAGAATTGCGTCTCTCTATCATCCACCGAAGCTGAGTATGTGGCAGCTGCAAGTTGTTGTGCACAATTGCTATGGATGAGGCAAACTTTAAAGGATTACGGTGTCACTTGTGACAAAGTGCCTCTTCTATGTGACAATCAAAGTGCTATCAAGATGTCCCTCAACCCAATGCAACATAGCAAAACCAAGCATATTGATATTCGCCATCACTTCATTCGTGAACATATCAAGCTAGGTGATATTGAGGTTCACTTCATCCACACTGAAGAGCAACTTGCATATATTTTCACTAAGCCCCTAGATGAAGCAAGGTTCCGGGAATTAAGGCATGAGCTAAATATCATTGATTCAAGTAATGTGGATTGAATCTAGGCATGTTGCACCTCACTATGCATTCTATCTTGTTCTAGATGTAGGCATGGACATAGGGGGAGTGTTGTTCTCTCAATGAACTTTTCCTCCCCCCATCATGCATAAATCGATCTAGTCTTTCACTTTAGCCATTATCAAATGGCACTTGTGCTTCAAAGACGAGCATTGGTCATGAACCCAAGGATAATTCTTCGCGGTGTCATACCTTTGTCTCAAACATAGGTGGCCTCGGCCACCGCCCCCACCTTTCTCTCATATAGAAGAAAGGGTATAAAATGACAAGTCAGTATATCTTTCTGGTGCTATCTTCTTTTTTCCACTAACTTGTCATTTCCCACGTTCTTCTCTTCTCCTAGGTCCCGTTGTGACATTTGCAGCGGTACTACCGCCAGGGGTAGCGGTACTACCGCCAGGACCCCAGCAGTACTACCGCTAGGGATAGCGGTACTGCCGCCAGGATCCCAATCTACCACGACCTAACTAGGAAATTTTTAGGGTTGTCTCAGGGGGAGCGGTACTACCGCCAGGGGGAGCGGTACTACCGCCAGGACCCCAGCGGTACTACCGCTGCACCCAGCGGTACTACCGCCACGTAGCGATAGTACCGCCAGGACCACAACGGTACTACCGCTGGCCCGTACCCCTTGGGCTATATAAAGGAGGGGGAGCCCTTTTTTTCCTGCCTCTTTCTTCTTCCTCGCGACTCCTCCCTCCCCAACCCCGAACTCCCCCTATTTTGATCTCTATTCGTGGATCCCCTTCTCTCCGTTGAGTTGGACGGTTTGCTCCACTTCTGCTTCCTCCTCCAAGTGCCATGGACCCCGGTAAAGCTCCTCCCCTTATTCTCTTGGTTGATGTTCTTGTTCTAGGGTTAGGAGCATTGGTGGTTTGGATCCATGTCTTTGATATTGTGCCTTGTTCTTGGATGGCATGAAGGAGATATTTGAGGGGAGTGTAGGTCCTATGAATCTTTGCTGTTTATTTTGCCATGCCCTATGATTTACATGTTTTAGATCAAGCACTTGAACTATGTTTGGATTAGATCTAAAACTTGCACTCTCTTGACTAGGCATGTGCTTATTTAGATGATAGTTGTGGTCCTCATGTGGTTAGGGCTGTGGTGGAGTTCTTAGTGATCGTACACAGCCCATGGCCCTCGTAAAATCCATGTAGCCATCTCTATGGGTTCTATTCATATTTTCAGATCTGAAAAATCAAACCCCAACAGTACTACCGCCAGGGGTAGCGGTACTACCGCTAGGACACCGGCGGTACTACCGCCAGGGGTAGCGGTACTACTGCCAGGAGGATTCTCTGTGTACTCTTCTCATGTGCTTGGCAATGAGTGTTTACTTTTCTGCCTTTTCTTGTTCATTGCCTTGACTCCTTTTTGTCGCTCTTTTTCGGTGTGTGTTTTGTGTCACAGGTGGTGCTAATCGCTCGAATCCCCCACGGGACACACAGTCCAAGCATTTTCGCAATCCAGAGGCTCCAGAGGGCTCCGCCACTTCAGGTCTGCAACCCAAAAAGCAGGCCTTCAAGAAGACCGCTCACAAGGACAAGGGGATCAACGTCCGCACCATGCCCCCCTAAGGATTTTCTGCGGTTCCGCACTCAAAACCACTATCTCCAAGAGCGGGCTGTGATCAAGAATGTCGAGCATGTTTGGGCAAGGGATCACTGCAGGATCTACCGTGATATCATCAACCATTTCAAGAAGAACTTTGTCCCCGTTCAGTGGATTGACCTAGCTCACCTTCAGCGGAACATGGACTATTTTGGTGATGCTCTCTCTCTGATTAACAAACTGGGCATCAAGGAGATCATCTCTTTCAAGACAGACTTTGACCCCAATGTTGTTGCCCAGTTCTATGTCATGTGTCACTTCTCTCCTGATGAAGAGCGCTCCATGGTGTGGATGACTGTGACTCAGAAGATGACCGGTACCTAGCGTGAATTCATGGCATTCGTCAAGGTTGATTTCCAGGGCGCTGACACTCCACTTGGGTCACGTCCTCATGCTGCAGCTACCACTGATAGGGCTTCCGTCAAGGACAGATTGCAGCAACTCTATGTGAAGAAAGGTGTGCTCCCCAGGCATCTGGACATCATGCATCGGATCTTCCGCAACACCCTCTTTCCTCGCATTGGCAACTTCGACGAGGTACATGGCTCTCTGGCTGAGATGCTACTGCTTTGTGAGGAGGCTATGACTAAGGAGTCTGCCCCTCTTGATATTTCTGATGTGATGTTCACTGAGCTCTGGAACTGCATCATGATGCGCAAGGTTCCCATATACGGGCCCTACCTGTTTGCTTATATCCATGAGAAGTGGCAAGACACCTATCCGCAGGAGGAGTTATACATTCAGGCTGACTACATTGTGCACGATCCTGTCAAGCTTCGCGTCAAGGACAAATGGGCCAATCCATCAACTTCATCTCAGCACATGGACACTGACACAGAGACTGTTGCTGACAAAGGAACCGCCTCTCAGTCCCGCTCTTCTGCCATGCCATCTTGGGCCATGAAACTGCAGGATAAGATGAAGACTCTCTTCTGTATGCAGGCTAAGGGCCAGTATCAGACGCACGTGGCTCAGAAGGAGAACCGTCAGAGGCACAAGCGTGTCCTAAGGACTCTTGATGTTGACATCTCCAGCGGATCAGAGGACGACATCACTCCAGAGGTTGCTTGGATGCGGGCTCAAGGTTACCAGTGGTCTGGCGCTGAGGAGGAAGAGGACAATGAAGAGGAGCAGGACGATCCGGAGGGTACGGACGAGTCTGGTGATGCTGAGGATGAGGAGTAACTACCTGGCGTTAGGTGTGCCCCTTTTTGGTGTCTTGTGCCAAAGGGGGAGAGAGTCTAGGAGCTGGATTTGCTTTGAGAGTCGAACTTTGCTTTGCTTTGCTTATCTTTCGTGTTTTGCTTTGAACTTGGTTTGCTTCTATTTTGCTATCTTTTGTGAGACATGAACTTGTGTGAGATTTATTTCCATCATATGTTGTGAGTCATATGCTCCTTATTGTCATATATCTCTATCTTTTTGTTCTCATATTATTCTCTGTGCAAATCCGGTATTGTCATCAATCCACCAAAAAGGGGGAGATTGTTGGGGCATAGTTTATGCCTAAGTAATTTTGGTGATTGATGACAGTACCGCAAAGGACTAACCGTGTGTATTAAGATTTCAGATAACACACGTCAACGACACAAGATGACTCGCCCCCTCTTTCGTGGAATAGAAGCACGGTGTTCTCTACGATTCTCTTTATTTGAGTCATAGGAAAGCCGTACTATTAAGAGGGGAACCATAGTGGAAAGGTTTGGGTGGAATCAACCTTGCACGCGCACACTTCACATATTTTCCCCCTTGCTGGCAACTTTGGAGTGGCTCCCGCCTTAGTGTTTCCTTCTTCTTTGCAAAGGGTCCCCCAGCGGTAGTACCGCTCGGCCTAGCGGTAGTACCGCTGGAGTGCTAGCGGTAGTACCGCTCCTGGTCAGCGGTAGTACCGCTCCAGGAGCTTAGTATCGCCTGCCTAGCGGTTGTACGTGGACGGACCTTTTTGCGAAGACTTTCTTGGAGGTGGTAGTGCTTATGCACTACCAGGGGGCCATCGGTAGTACCGCTGCAGCCAGCGGTAGTACCGCTGGAGTGCTAGCGGTAGTACCGCTGCATCCAGCGGTAGTACCGCTAGACACGGGCTGTGAGTGGGAAAACGGTTGGATTTCCCCCCCCCACTATATAAAGGGTTCTTCTAGCTGTGGAACCCTATCTCTTACCCTCCCAAGCTCCATTGTTGCTCCCTAAGCTCAAAAGTGTCTGATCTATCTCCCTAGCCAATCAAACTTGTTGATTCTTTAGGGATTGGTTGAGAAGGCCTAGATCCACACTTCCACCAAGAGAAAAGTTGATTCCCCCACCAATCCCTTGCGGATCTTGTTACTCTTGGGTGTTTGAGCATCCTAGACGGTTGAGGTCACCTCGAAGCCACATTCCATTGTGGTGAAGCTTCGTGGTCTTGTTGGGAGCCTCCAAGCTTTGTGTGGAGTTTGCCCCAACCTCGTTTGTAAAGGTTCGGTCGCCGCCTTCAAGGGCACCTATAGTGGAATCACGGTACCTTGCATCGTGCGAGGGCGTGAGGAGAATACGGTGGCATTAGTGGCTTATTGGGAGCATTGTGCCTCCACACCACTCCAACGGAGACGTACTTCCTATCAAAGGGAAGGAACTTCGGTAACACATCCTCGTCTCCATCGGTTCCACTTGTGGTTATCTCTAACCTTTACTTTGTGTATGCTTATGTTGTCATCTATCTCATACTTGTCTTAGTACCTCTCGTTGTTTGCTTCATTAGGGTTCACCCCATTCTTGTAATATTTGTGAACCCGTATATTGTTTACCCTAACTTGCTAAGATTAATTAAAAAGTGGTCGTTGCCTATTCACCCCCCTCTAGTCAACCATATCGATCCTTTAATATGTAATTCTTCTTTCAGCAGTTGAGCACAATTTTCCTTCCCATCATGCTCACGAAAGACATTGAAAAGGTGGAGCATATGAGGCATCCTCAATTCCATTTTTTGTAGTATTCTAGTGAAAGAACAAGAAACAAAAATATTCGATTGCAAGATCTAAAGATATACCTTCAAGCGCTAACCTCCTCGGCAACGGCGCCAGAAAAGAGCTTGATGTCGACTACGCAACATTCTCCTTGTAGACGTTGTTGGGCCTCCAAGCGCAGAGGTTTGTAGGACAGTAGCAATTTTCCCTCAAGTGGGTGACCTAAGGTTTATCAATCCGCAGGAGGCGTAGGATGAAGATGGTCTCTCTCAATCAACCCTGCAACCAAATAACAAAGAGTCTCTTGTGTCCCCAACACACCCAATTCAACGGTAAGTTGTATAGGTGCACTAGTTCGGCGAAGAGATGGTGAAACAAGTGCAATATGGATGGTAGATATAGGTTTTTGTAATCTGAAATTACAAAAACAGCAAGGTAACTAGCAACAAAAGTGAGCACGAATGATATTGCAATGTGTGGAAACAAGGCCTAAGGTTCATACTTTCACTAGTGAAGTTCTCTCAACAATGATAACATAATTGGATCATATAACTAGCCCTCAACATGCAACAAAGAGTCACTCCAAAGTCACTAATAGCGGGGAACAAACGAAGAGATTATTGTCGGGTACGAAACCACCACAAAGTTATTCTTTCTGATCGATCTATTCAAGAGTCCGTAGTAAAATAACACGAAGCTATTCTTTCCGTTCGATCCATCATAGAGTTCGTACTAGAATAATACCTTAAGATACATATCAACCAAGACCCTAATGTCACCTAGATACTCCATTGTCACCTCAAGTACCCGTGGGCATGATTATACGATATGCATCACATAATCTCAGAATCATCTATTCAACCAACACATAGAACTTCAAAGAGTGCCCCAAAGTTCCTACCAGAGAGCCAAAACGTGTGCCAACCCCTGTGCATAGGTTCCCAATGTCACAAACCCGCAAGTTGATCACCAAAACATACATCAAGTACTCACATGAATCCACGTGTGCCAACCCATATGCATACGTTCTCAATTGTCACAAACCCGCAAGTTGATCACAACAGATAGACACGTGCAAGACATACATCAAGTGTTCTCAAAGACTCAATCCGATAAGATAACTCCAAAGGGGAAACTCAATTCATTACAAGAGGGAGAGGGGGAAGAACATCATAAGATCCAACTATAGTAGCAAAGCCCATGGTACATCGAGATCAAGACATCTCAAGAACACGAGAGAGAGAGATCAAACACATAGCTACTGGTACATACCCTCAGCCCCGAGGGAGAACTACTCCCTCCTCGTCACAGAGATCGCCAGGATGATGAAGATGGCCACCGGAGATGGATTCCCCCTCCGGCAGGGTGCCAGAACGGGCTCCAGATTGGTTTTTGGTGGCTACAGAGGCTTGCGGCGGCGGAACTCCCGATCTAGGTTTCTTTCTGGTGGTTTGTGAATTTATAGGAATTTATGATGGTGGAATTACGTCAGTTGGGCCTACGAGGAGGTCACAAGCCTGCGCGCCACCAGGGGGGGTGGTGGCGGCGTGAGGGCTTGTGACTCCCTCGTGGCCCATATGGCCTTCTCCCAAAGCTTCGGGGGTCTCTTTTGGTCCAAAAAAAAATCATCGCAAATTTTCATTCCATTTGGACTCCGTCTGAAAATGGGCCAAAAACATGGAAAAAACAGAAACTGGCACTTGGCACTGAGTTAATAGGTTAGTCCCAAAAAAGATATAAAATAGCATATTCATGCATATTAAACATCCAAAGTTGACAAGATAATAGCATGGAACCATCAAAAATTATAGATACGTTTGAGACGTATCAGGCTACTTATGGTTTGAGCACTAAAGACGACGATACTTGATTCTATCGCCTTATGCCTAGCTAAGGGTGTTAAACCATAGCGCTTGTTGGGAGGCAACCCAATGAATTTATTTTTTCTTTTTTCTTTATGTTTTGTTGTGTCCACACCATCATAATTCTATTATAATTGTGTTTTTTATGTTTCTTTTTGTGTTTGTGCCAAGTAGAACCTTTATGATCAGTTTTGGTGATAGTTGTTTGATCATGCTGAAAAAGACAAAAACTTTGTGCTCACGCAATTCTTTTTAGTTCCTATCCAGAAAGAGCTTTTGAGTTGATTTGTTTTGCTGCTGATTTATACACGAATTGCCCTAATTGTCATACTTTTTCAGAATTTTTGGGATACCAGAGGTATACGAAGTATACAGATTACTACAGACTGTTATGTTTTTGACAGATCCTGTCTTTGTTGTGTTGATTGCTTATTTGATGAAACTATGGTTAGTATCGGGGGGTACTAGCCATGGAAAAGTGAGAATACAGTAATATAACATCAATCTAAATAGAAATCAAGTTTACTACAGTACCTAAAGAGTGGTGGTTTGTTTTCTTATGCTAATGATATCACGAGTTTCTGTTTAAGTTTTGTGTTGTGAAATTTTCAAGTTTTGGGTGATGTTCTCATGGACAATGGGATAAAGAGTGGAAAGAGCTTAAGCTTGGGGATTCCCAAGACATCCCAAGCCAAATTCAAGGACACCAAAAAGCCTAAGCTTGGGGATGCCCCGGGAAGGCATCCCCTCTTTCGTCTTCAATCCACGGGTAACGTTACTTGGAGCTATATTTTTATTCACCACATGATATGTGTTTTGCTTGGAGCGTCGTGTATTATAGGAGTCTTTTCTTTTTGTTTTGTCACAATCATCCTTTCTGCACACCTTTTTGAGAGGGACATGCACTCATCGTGAATTTGCTAAAATACTCAATGAGCTTCACTTATATCTTTTGAGTTAGGCAATTTAGCTCGCATGTGCTTCACTTATATCTTTTGAGCTAGATAACTTTGCTCTAGTGCTTCACTTAAATTTTTGTAGAGCACGGCGGTGTCATATTTTGTAGAAATAAAAACTCTTGACCTTCACTTATATATTTTTGAGAGTGCTCTCTCTAAGTAACTTGGTAATTGGCGTGTGCTATGAAATTAGTCCTAAATATGATAGACATCCAAAGAGGATATAATAAAAACTTCTATATTCAAGTGCATTGATTAGTAAGAGAAGTTTGATTCCTCACATTTAGTTTTGAGATATGGTTATGGTAATATTAGAGTTATGTTAGTAGGGTGTTGTGAATCTAGAAATACTTGTGTTGAAGTTAGTGATTCCCGTAGCATGCACGTATGGTGAACCGCTATGTTAGGAAGTCGGAGCATAATTGATTTATTGATTGTCATCCTTTGTGTGGCGGTCGGGATCGTGCGATGGTTAAACACCTACCAACCCTTCCCCTAGGAGTATGCGTTTAGCACTTTGTTTCGATTACTAATATAACTTTCGCAATAAGTATATGAGTTCTTCATGACTAATGCGAGTCCATGGATTATATGCACTCTCACCCTTCCACCATTGCTAGCCTCTCTAGTGCTGCACAACTTTCGCCGGTGCACAGACCCACCATATACCTTCCTCAAAACAGCCACCATACCTACCTATTATGGCATTTTCATAGCCATTCAGAAATATATTGCCATGCAACTCCCACCGTTCCATCTCATGACATGTGTCGTCACTTTCATATTGCCATTGCATGATCGTAAGATAGCTAGCGAGATGTTTCAACGTCATACGCTAAGCTAGATCGTTGCACATCCCGGTACACTGCCGGAGGCATTTCCTATAGAGTCATCATTGTTCTAAGTATTGAGTTGTAAGTAAATAAAAGTGTGATGATCATCATTATTAGAGAATTGTCCCATGTGAGGAAATAAAAAAAAAAGAGGTCAAAGTTGCCCACAAAAAAATGGAAAAAAAGAGGCCAAAGAGCCCAAACAAAAAAATGAGAGAAAAAGAGAGAAGGGACAATGCTACTATCTTTTTCCACACTTGTGCTTCAAAATAGCACCATGTTCTTCATGATAGAGAGTCTCTCGTTTCGTCACATTCATATACTAGTGGTAATTTTCATTATATAACTTGGCCTGTATATTCCAATGATGGGCTTCCTCAAAATTGCCCTAGGTCTTCATGAGCAAGCAAGTTGGGTGCACACCCACTAGTTTTCTTTTTGAGCTTTCACACACTTATAGCTCTAGTGCATCCGTTGCATGGCAATCCCTACTCATTCACATTGATATCTATTGATGGGCATCTCCATAGCCCGTTGATACGCCGAGTCGATGTGACCATCTCCCCCTTTTTGCCTCACAACCTCCTCCACACTCTATTCCACCTATAGTGCTATATCCATGGCTCACGCTCATGTATTGCGTGAGAGTCGAAAAAGTTTGAGAAAGTAAGAGTGCGAAAACAATCACTTGGCCAGTACCGGGGTTGTGCATGATTTAAATTCGTTGTGTGGGGATGATGGAGCATAGCCAGACTATATGATTTTGTAGGGTTAACTTTCTTTGGCCTTGTTATTTCAAAAGTTCACGATTACTTTGCTAGTGTGCTTGAAGTATTATTGTTTTCATGTCAATAGTAAACTATTGTTTTGAATCTTACGGATCTGAACATTCATGCCACAAGAAAGAAGTTACAAAGAACAAATATGTTAGGTATCATTCCACATAAAAAATTCAGTCTTTATCACTTCCCTACTCGAGGACGAGTAGGAGTTAAGCTTGGGGATGCTTGATACGTCTCCAACGTATCTATATTTTTTTATGGTTCCATGCTATTATCTTGTCAACTTTGGATGTTTCATATGCATGAATATGCTATTTCATATATTTTTTGTGACTAACCTATTAACTCAGTGCCAAGTGTCAGTTTCCGTTTTTTCCGTGTTTTTGACCTTTTTCAGAAAAGAATATTAAACGGAGTCCAAACGGAATAAAACATGCGGGGTGATTTTTTCCATAATAGAAGATATGCACGGACTTTAGAACCAAGGAACAGGAGACCTCGGGGGAGGTCACAAGCCCCCTAGCCGCGGCCTGGGGCGCGCCTAGCAGGCTTGTGGGCCCCACGTGGCTCCTTTGCCCTACCTCTTTCGCCTATAAATTCTCTAAAATCCCGAAACCAAAGAAGAGAGCCATGAAAATACTTTTCCGCCGCCGCAAGCTTCTGTCTCCGCAAGATTCCATCTGGGGACCGTTCTAGTGCCCTGCCAGAGGGGGATTCGGACACAGAGGGCTTCTTCATCAACACCATTGCCTCTCCGATGATGCATGAGTAGTTCACCACAGACCTTCGGGTCCATAACTAGTAGCTAGATGGCTTCTTCTCTCTCTTGGATCTTCAATACAAATTTCTCCATGATCTTCATGGAGATCTATCCGATGTAACCTTCTTTTGCGGTGTGTTTGTCGAGATCCGATGAATTGTGGATTTATGATAAGATTATCTATGAATATTATTTGAGTCTCCTCTGATCTCTTATATGCATGATTTCGTATCCTTGTAATTCTCTTCGAGTTATGGGTTTCGTTTGGCCAACTTGATCTATAATTCTTGCAATGGGATAAGTGCTTTGTTTTTGGTTCATACCGTGTGGTGTCCTCACCTAGTGACAGAAGGGGTAGTGAGGCATGCATCGTGTTGTTGCCATCAAGGGTAAAAAGATGGGGTTTATATCATATTGCATGAATCTATCCCTCTACATAATGTCATCTTGCTTAAGGCGTTACTCTGTTTGTTATGAACTCAATACACTAGATGCATGCTGGATAGTGGTTGATGTGTGGAGTAATAGTAGTAGATGCATAAAGTATCGGTCTACTTGTCTCGGACGTGATGCCTATATGTATGATCATTGCCTTAGATATCATCATGACTTTGCGCGATTCTATCAATTGCTCGACAGTAATTCGTTCACCCACCGTAATACTTGCTATCATGAGAGAAGCCTCTAGTGAACACTATGGCCCCCGGGTCTACTTCACATCATATTTTCATATCTACAAAATTACTTTGTTGCACTTTTCACCTTCAGATCTCACCTTGCAAATAGTCGTGAAGGGATTGACAACCCCTTTATAGCATTGGGTGCAAGTTTGTTTGTTTTTGCGCAGGTACACTGGTGCCTCATCTTGATACTCCTACCGGATTGATACCTTGGTTCTAAAACTGTGGGAAATACTTATCGCTACTGTGCTGCATCACCCTTTCCTCTTCAAGGGAAAAATCAACGCAAGCTCAAGAGGTAGGAGCCGCCTCTTGACTCAGTGAAGAGCGCGTTGGGTGGTCGGGCATGAGGCATGATGCATGGTCTAGTGCGGTGCGGCGGTCGGGCCCGAGGCGATTGGTGGGCAGACGGGCGCGGTGCCGTCTCGAGATGAGTAGAGTTGGGGCTGACGTCTCCTCTGCACTCGTGGCATCGGACACCTTGAGGACCCCTCGCCCACGATGAGGTTGCCAATAGAGAGGACGAGGCACCGGGAGATGACACCGATAGACCAGCGGCCTAGGTTGCATCGCCTGCACAGAGGGGAGGTTCTTCGAGCTCCACTCGCTCGATGGAGAGCAACGTGGCTGATAACGTATTAGAAACAAAAGCAAATGATGTAACCGTCTCACTCTTTCATTGATAGTGATGCTTATATACAAGTTGGGGGGATGCGATCAGAGGATGCGTCCGTTCCAGACAAATGCGACGGTTAGCATTAGTGCTAACCACGTGGTAGATAACAAGGGGAGATTTGCCCCATAATTAACACAATTAATTAATTCTAATAGCTTAGAAAAATAATCATGAAGCAAATTGTTAACACATTGAAATGAGATGTGTGATTTGAACACATACCCTCACGCGCTTCGCGTCGGCTCCCCTCGACTGCCGGTTCCCTCGTTGGCATCGCCTCGGCTCCACTCCTCACCCGCATGTCGGCTAGATAAATGGGACAATGAAGCACCAGTCGCTGTTTTCGTGGGTCACATAGATAAATGGGCCATTGAAGCCCAATCAACGACAAGCCTGTAAAAAAGTCTCCAAAATAGCTGCCCATTAGGTTGGTCATAGTGGAAAGTATCATATAGTAGTATCATGCATATGATACTATTATATGATACTACCTTTATAGTGCATAGTATCATAAAATAGTATCATAGATGACCTTATTTATTGACATGCATGACACATAGTTGCACAACATTTAACATGTTACGGTATCTACCTATGTTATTCTAACTCTCTCTCTCTTCTTTAATTGTGTGCCACATCAGCATGTTTGCTAGTCCCAAGTATATGATACTATCTTAGTTACTCCCACTATGGCCAGCCTTAGGACAGCGACCAAGACGTGGTAAAATGGCGCTAGTACAGTAATCTAACGGATGGAAATGATGTAAATGCGCAATCCGACGACCGGAATCGCTCGGGAATAAGAGAGCTTGCTTTAGACTCAGTTTTACTATCCTAAATAAGATGTAATATATAGGGCCAAAAATATATGGAGAGAAGGGCATAGATGTACTCGATGCATACATGAAAGGAAGGAGCACACAATGAATCTCCATGAAAGATGCTAATCTATCCAGGAGCCATGGATGAACCTCGTACATGTATGCTGCAACCGAATGGAGTAGTGGGTGGCCTCTACAATTCCTGCGTTGAAGCCATACAATCAGAGGAACATTCGAACAAAAGCCATATTTCGGAACTCAACAATGAATGGGGACAGAAGCCAACAGTATGAACATCGTCAACCATGTAATGGCAAAAGGTTAGAAAGTTGAGAAGATGCCACCAAAATAAGATCAAGGGAAGATCTGATACTCCTGTCTCCTCGAGGGGCTTGTCCTAGACCTGGTGCGCTTGCAACTGATGCTGCGAGGGCAGACGCGGTATCGGTGGTTGAGCTGGCCTCGCCCACTGTACGCGTTGGACACCTCCAAGGTATACATGACCCTGGCACGGGTTTCATTGCCGCAACCTTAGTGGAGGTTTCGTCAGCTCATTGCCGCGGCGGCAACGCGGTTAGGGATTTTCAGGGGGAGCGGGCGAGCGCCGAACCCCCTCAAGCGCCTCGCCTTTGCTAGATCCCCTTGATGACAATTCCCTTACGCGCTTCGCGTCGGCTCCCCTCGACCGCCGGTTCCCTCGCTGGCATCGCCTCGGCTCCACTCCTCACGCGCGTGTAGGCTGGACAAATGAGACAATGAAGCATCGATCGCTGTTTTCATGAGTCACATAGATAAATGAGCCATTGAAGCCCAATCAACGACAAGCCTGAAAAAAGTCTCCAGAATAGCTGCCCATTAGGACAGCGGCCAAGACGTGGTAAAATGGGACTGAAACAGTAATCTAATGGCTGGAAATGATTTAAATGTGTAATCCAACGACCGAAATCGTCGGGGCATAAGATAGCTCGTTTTAGACTCGATTTTGTTGTCCTAAATAAATAAGGAGCAACAATAAACAGAAGTAAGAAGATACCAGTATCCAAATTCAACAAGTTTTTTACCCAAATAGTTACTAATAACATTTTAATCTATGTTTCATATGACATCCATCTAATATTTCCGGTAGCATTCAAACTTAATTGCGCGGGGGGGGGGGGGGGGGGGGGGCTTGGCACACTAAGTATTTTCTGTCATTTCAGGGCTTCAGGTCACGTATCTACCATTCCGTTTTGGAGGTTTCCGATGGACTTCACGAAGAGCATTTAGTGACTGCCAAATTTCACTGTTGCATGTATAGAAAATCAAAAAATGTAACAATACTCACTTTATTGCTATGTAATGCGGCAAATCTGCAAATTGTGACAATTTATGAGAACATGTAAATGGTCGAGATGATGATACAAAATTGAACCATTTCAGCCTTACATAAAGTATGGACACAAAAGGTTATTTTTTTGCGGGGAAGAAAGGTTAATTGTTATTAGTGAGAAAAAAATAGGTGACTCAATTTTTCTCCTCAATGGTCATAACACCATTTGATGCACTAATCTGAAAATACATACACCGAGCTTCCACTTTATTCCTTGCCATAACACGTACAAAATAGAGTTAGTACTTTTGTTTCCCTCAAATTTATTCCTTGAATTCCGCCGCAACACAAGAGGTATCTTCTAGTTCTCTTAAATTTGGAACACCCAAACCACCAAAGACTTTCTTCTCGGACACATAAGTGCCCATTTTGCTATATGATATCAATGTTTATCAGCAAAACTCCCACAAAAGAAATGGGCCAATTATGACGTTATTGCTTTAATAGCCCATTTAGGAAATTTTATAACACACATCAAGTACATAGGGATGCTAGCAATACAAGTTTGCAAAAGGATCAATTTCGCTTCATAACTCAACAACCTACTGATGACGAGTTGATGTATATACTTCTCGTCCCTCGTTGGTTATCCCAAATGGAAGGTGGGGATGTAGTCAACAACAGATTTCCCTTACACGGGACTGTATGGTTTATCAAACCAAGATGGCTCTAAGGATCAACAAGTAGGTGTCCGCTGCTCTGGCGCTAGCAGAAAACATGGACCTGCACACACAACAAATAACTTTGCGCCCAACGAGTACATAGAGGTTGACAATCTATCCGGCCTTGTAGTTTGCAAAAGGATCAAAACACAAGCGGGAATAGTGATAGTGATTGCAATGGAAAAGTAAATGAAAGCACTAAATGGTGGAGGTGTAAGCAATGGTGGTAATATGGACCTGAGTTACATGATGTTCACTACTGATGTCTCTCTCCCAAAAGACGATAAACAACTATGCATGGATAAACAAATTACAGTTGGGCAATTGACAGAATTATAAACACACCGCAATGCTAATTATGCTACTTGAAAGTTAGAGGCTCAATAGTAATGCACAGTACACCAAGACAAGTAGACCATTTATTCATCAACATCTACTTACTAATCATCCACCTTGAGATATCTATCCAGAACATCTGATGACGAGTTGATGAATATACTTCTCGCCCCTCATTGGTTACCCCAAGTGGAAGGTGGAGATGTAGTCAGCAACAAGTTTCCCTTACACGGAGACTGTAAGGTTTATCGAACCAGGAGGACTCCGAGGATCAACAAGTAGGTGTCCGCTGCCCTGGCGCTAGCAGAAGACGTGGACCTGCACACACAACAAATAACTTTGCTCCCAACGAGTACAAAGAGATTGTCAATCTCTCCGGCCTAGTAGTTTGCAACGGATCAAAACACAAGCGCGAATAGTGATTTTGATTGCAACGAAAAAGTAAATGAAAGAAGTAAATGGTGGAGGTGCAAGCAATGGTGGTCATATGGACCTGAGTGACATGATGTTCACTAGTGATGTTTCTCTCCCAAAAGACGATAAACAACTATGCAAGGGTAAACAAATTACAGCTGTGCAATTGACAGAATTATAAACGCACCGCAATGATAATTATGCTACTTGAAAGTTAGAGGCTCAATAGTAATGGGCAGTACGCCAAGACAAGTAGACCGTTTATTCATCAACATCTACTTACTAATCATCCATGTTGAGATATCTATCCAGAACATCTCACTGGTATTAAGTTGTGAGCCCCACCCAAAGCGTAAACTCAAAGCAACGGACAACTGCATTAACGAACTTTGTGTAAGGTAAACAATACTTGCAACCATGGTCACAAGCACCGTTGTTTTTCTCCCTGGTGGCAACGGCACATCCCCTAGTCTCATGTTTCTATCACTCAAGCTAGACATCAGGGGGCATGAACCCACAATCTTCATAACGCTCCCTCTTGGAGTTATAATCTACTACTCGGCCAAAGCAATAAAGAGCAACGAAGAACATGCATGAATCACTAAAGAACATAATATAAAAGGATAATCAAATATATAACTCATCACAATCTGAATATAATCTCATAATCCATCGGATCCCAACAAACCAAGCATAGCAATAGTAGGATATTACATAGATGCCTTGATCATGTAGGGCAGCTCACAAGGGCTAATCATTGAAGCACAAGATTGGAGAGAAGACATCACATAGCTATTGGTCATGGACTCATGGTCCAAGCAGGACTACTCACGACACGTCCGGGAAGCGTCCATGACGGTGTAGAAGCTCTCGGAGGTCAATCCTCCCTCCCACAGGGTGCGGGGAAGAGGTCTCCTGACGCTTCCGATCTCGGAAGTGCTGCGACGGTGGAACGATGGATAAATTCATGATTCTGGATATGATCGAAGGGTTTCCGATCGGAGGGGTAAATATAAGCCAAAGGAGGGCGTCAGAGGAGGTGGAGCCCACCCAAACGACATGTGGGCGCGGCCAGGGGCCATGCCGCGCAGGAAGGCCGCCTGGGCAGCCCTGTCTCCCCTGTGGCCCATCTTCGGTGCTCCGGAAGCTTCCGTCACGCTGATTTTTATATATTTTTCTCGGGATTTTTGGGACTCGATAAATTTGGGTAAAAGTCCCTGCAAAAAAAGACATCAGCAGACAGAAACTGGCACTGGGTGCACTGAGTTAGTAGATTAGTCCAAATATGTGTAAAAAGATATGAAAGTGTAGCAAAACATATAGCAATGTCACCCAAAAGATCATGGAACAAGCAAAAATTATAGATACGTTTGGGACGTATCACCTACCCCTCGAGTCATAGATCCTTTTAATAATTTTATCAATGATAGGTTGAATATCCTTCCTTCTAAATTTGAAATGAAAGAAGTCCACATACCCCCTGTGAACTCTCAGATTTCGAACACATCACCCCCAACCGGAAAACATGAATCTTAATCCCATGTACTGTCAAATACATGACAAATCACCCAAATGGCGTTTTGGGTGGTTTGAGACGCCGGATTTGCATACGTGGCGGAGGTGGTTGATCCACACTAGGAATAGTTTCTGGACGCAGTCTACTGCACCCCGTCTTGCCTCAAGCGCTATACGTTGCCTTTTCACCTTTCGCTCACCTCTCCTCTATCACTAACGAAACGGCGGAGACTGAGGCGACCATGGCGGTGCGGGAGACGATCAACACCATGTTCTGAACAACTCGACCGGCGGCCATGACCAGGTATGTGCGCTCAACCTTTGTGTTAAAAATATTTCTTTTTAGCCCAAATTGGGGCCATCAGTTTGAGGTTTTCAGGGAATTTGATTTGGGGGCTAGGGTTTAGTTAATTTTTTTGAAAGAACGGTGGAAGCAGTTACTATATGGGCTCTTATGAGGGACTTCTGTAGTTCAAATCATTGTGCATATGCTCTTTATGATGAGATGATCTAGGGATTGGTTGATCTGAAGAAAAAGCAGTTTTTTCAAAACTATTCAGTCTGTTACATTGAATATTTACTTATTTTGCTTCTGAGTTAGTCTTGTGAATTGTCTCTTGTTTTGTTTAGGGTACAACAATGGACCCCCATGAAGGCAGTGATTGGGGGTTTGAATTTGTAGGGCAGTTTGAGGCAGTGCATAGAGAGGAAGGTCAGATAGAGGAGGTGCACGCAGAGCATTGTTATGCAGAGTAAGTTCATGCAGATGAAGGGCATAGAGAGGAGTTGTAGATAGAGCAAAGAAATGCAGAGGATGTACAATCTAGGCCCAAAATGCCAGTGTTCAGGGCTGCAAATTCAGGTGTTGCAACTAAGGAGATGCAGTTTTCAGCTGAATTTGAAAGTGACAATGCTAGTGACTATGTTGTGCCCCTGAAGAGAGCAATAGTTAAGCCAAAGATGAAGAAATCATTGAGTCCAGAAAATATGCTACAGAATTAAAATTGAGAAGGAGAAAGAATATGCTAGGGGAGGAAGAAACACAAGCTTGCAATGTTACTGATGATTTTATTGTACCAGAAACATGTAAGTTGGATGATGATGCAGATGGCACCCCCTACTTTGAAAGTGACGATGATTTTTCTTTTGATGATGCTAGTGATGGAGAGGTCAATGCTCTGAGAAGGAGAAATACTACTCATAAAGTGCATGATGATAGTACAGATTACCCACAATTTGAAGTTGGGATGGATTGTAGTGACATCACACAATTCAAGCAAGCACTAGTGAAATATGGATTGAAGAATTTCCACCACTTGTTATTTCCCAAAGATGAGAAAAAAGAGTGAGTGCCAAGTGAAGCTGGAATGGATGTCAATGGGGCATTTATGGTTCAATAAATAGCAAGTCTGACTAGTTTTTGGTGCAAAGGCACACCAATGTGCATGCATGTGTGCCTAGGAGAGATAATAAACTTGTGACTAGTACTGTCATTGCAAAGAAATATTTCACACAAATCAGAGACAATCCAACATGGAGGGTGGAGAAGATGCAAGAAGCGGTACTAGAATATTTGCTAGCACATGTCACCATATCCAAATGCAAGAGGGCAAATAAGCTTGTGACGGAAAATCTCATAGATTCAACAAATGGTGAATATTCTAGAGTATTTGACTACCACCTTGAGTTAATTAGAAGAAATCCTGGTAGTACTGTTGCAGTTACATTAGACCGTGATGAGCATGAGAAGAATGTGTTTCAAAGGATGTATGTTTGTCTAGATGGCTGCAAGAAGGGGTTTATGGCTGGATGCAGGAGAGTTGTTGGCTTAGATGGCTGTTTCTTGAAGGGTGTTGTACATGGACAAATATTGTGTGCAATTGGGAGTAATGCTAACAACCAGATGTACCCCATTTCATGGGCAACTGTTGAGGTTGAGAGTCATGATAGTTGGTATTGGTTTTTATCATCTCTTCAACAGGACATTCAAATAAACAATAATGGTGAGGGTTGGGTATTTATCTCTAATCAACAAAAGGGTCTTAGAAGAGAAATGAATGAAAAATGTCGAGCAGCAGAACATAGAATGTGTGCTAGGCACATATATGCAAATTGGAGAAAGCAACACACGGAGAAGATATATCAGAAAATATTTTGGGCATGTGCAAAAGCTTCTGACAGAACATAATTCAACTATCATAGAGAAAAGTTTTCTCAAAACACAGAAGAAGGCAAACGATGTAATGAAAACCAATCCTGAACAATGGAGTAGGGCTTTTTTCAAACTTGGCTCATATTGTGATTCTGTAGAAAATAGTATGTGTGAGTCCTTCAACAAGTCCATCATGAGAGCAAGATTTTATCCGCCATGAGATCATAAGAAAAAAAGTCATGGCTAGAATTCAAGAGAACAAAGCAAAGCCTCCAAAGTGGAGTGGAACTATATGTCCTAATGTGTTCAAGAAGCTGCAACTCAATATAAAGAGACCAGGAAGATGCAGAGTGCTAGGGAATGGCAAAGATGGGTTTGATGTGCAAGAGGGTGAGTACAGAAGGTTCATAGTTGATCTGAAGAAATGGACTTGTTCTTGCAGACATTGGGAACTCTTTGGACTGCCTTGTGCTCATGCAATCCGTTCAATATACACTTGTGGTTTGAAACTTGATGATTTCATAGTAGATTGTTACTCCATCAACACATACCACAAAATATATGACCATGTGCTGCAACCAGTGGAGGGCAAAGAGAGCTGACCTGTTTCTGACAACCCTAGACAACACCCTCTTGTGAGGGTTAATAATAAACTTGGGAGGAAGAAGACAAAGAGAACTAGAGTGGAGTAGGAGAAGCCCAAAAGCAGTAAAATTTCAAGGAAAGAAGTCAAGATGAGATGTTCAGTATGTGGTAGTACACAACACAATAAGAGGAATCACTCACAAAACCCTCAAGACAACAACTATGTAAAGGCAGCAAAGAGAAGCAGGAAAAGAACACAAGCCGCAGGCATGGGTCAGGTAATTTTCTAGCTAGGACACATTCCATTTTTATATCTTGTCAGGTTCCATCTTTTAATGGTAGGACCATTGCATTGTTTTTGTTATGTAGGACCAACCAGCCAAAACAACCAGGAAAAAGGGCAAGAACACATGCGAGCAAGCAGGGCCATGCTCTCAGCCAACAACCAGTTCACAACCAGCCACTACCCAGCCAACACAAAGTTCACAAGCAGCTCCAATGGCACAAGCAGCTCCAAGTGCTCCATCTCCAAGGGCACCAACAAGGGCTCCAGTAGCTACAAGGGCACCAAGACCATTTAGGGCACCAAGGGCTTCAAACTCTTAGCCAAGCACATCTTCATCACAAGTTCCATCTTATGGTGATGGGAGGTTGGAGTGGTTTCTAACAGGAAGGAGGGGATAGTGTGCTTATGCTTATTTATGAGCAATGGTGATGTGCAAGCATCAGTGATAAGCTTGAGCTGTTGTTGATGTAAAACATCATCTTAAATTATGTGTTTTGGTCATGTCAAATTTAGCTTTAGTGGATGATGTATGACAATGCAAAACTACTGCATTTTATGCTTTTGGTCATGTTAAACTTTATTCTCATGGATGATGAATGAAAGTGCCAAATTCTATGGTCAAATTCTGGTGCATACTATCAAAATTACTAATTCTATTTGTATTTATGATGAATGACAATGATATTGCTGCTTTGCATATGTTCACTTTTGGACAACATTCACACAAATTAGATATAGTATTACTTTAGAAAAAAATCAGACTTGCCATCACCACGGGGGGCGATGTTTTGGCTCCCGGGAACATATGCTCCTGGGATGAGAAGTAACGTGAAAAGCAATACTAAATGTTTTCAGAAAATTCTGATTTTTTTTGTAGATAATTGTATCAGTGCCGCAAACATGCATGACAATTTTCGTGCGATAAGGAGCAGCGGTGTTTCGTCGGCAAAAAAAAAACAAATTTGGGGTGACATTTTGGGATAACTTTTGGTGTTCAATTTTTTTGCACAAGCCAATATGTTTTACCTTTTTGCCTCAAAATTTGCAGGTCGCATTTGAATGTGACAAAGTATACAAAATGATTTTTTTCATTTATGCTCCCGAGAGCCGAAATGCATTTCCTCAACACCACTACATACTGAATTCAGACTTGGAATCACTACTATGCCTGCAGGGGAGGGGGGATTTATTTTTCCCGCACGAAACAGGAACTCCTACTACCGACCATCAGTGGTTGATTTGTTTGGTATTTGAAAGTCCAAGGGATTAAGACTCCTGTTTTCTGGTTGGGGGTGATGTGTTCGAAATCCGAGAGTTCAGGAAGATATGTAAACTTGTTTCAATTTGAAATATAATGCAATGGTACCCCCAAATATTTTGAAGAGGGAAAGCCGCCAACTTACAACAGAAAATTTGATGAAGGATTTTAAACTCTTCAGTAAAATCTCCCCTAATAATAAAGCGTGCAGCGCTTCTGTCGTCCGTCGTCAGTCATTTTACAGAAAAGCCCTCGCAGTTTCAGTTAATTAACCCGCAGTCCAACTTTAAGTCAGAACGAACCGTTTTCTGTCCTTTTGCAGAAAAGTCCTCACAGTTTTAGATAATCAACCCGCGGTCCATCTTTTAGTCGGTGCCGAACCATTTTTTTTGCATTTTACAGAAAACTCCTTGATGTTTCACGTAATCAACCCGCCATCCCTATTTAAGTCAGCCGAAACGTTTTTTTGTTTTAACAAAAAAACCCTGACTTTTCAGTTAATCAATCCATATTTTATCTAAAACAAAATTATCCATATCTTTTAAACCGTAACTTCAATTTTAACATGTTATATATGAAATTTGATTGAAAAAATGTGTAGAATCTAAATAGGATGTTATTTCTAGCTGTTGAATACTTCTTAAATATTATTTTTGGTGCAAACTTAATCTGTAATGCACTGTCTTTTTTTTCTCTCTTTCCGACGACCATACGAATTGCAATAAATATCCATTAAACTAAAACCAAATTGAGAGGAAAGAAAACATCGTTAACCACACATGCACACCTTTGAAAAATCTCGTGGGGAGAAACAACATATTTCTCATCTTATTCCGAGTGATTGTACATTCAAACGCGTTTTCGTTGTGTGAGCACTGAGGCCATCGTCGACAACACAAATGTGCTAATATATTACGTTCAAAGCGTATGTTATTTTCTCTTCCGTTGCAACGCACGGCCTTTTTTGCTAGTATTACATACAAAGTTACACTTAATTTTATTTTATTTCACCGACGACGTACCACTACCCCGTTCGGCATGAAAATTGTCACTAAGGTGAACATCCACGCCAAAAATCAGATTTAAAAAATGTAAGGAGTATTTACTACGTATTTGTTTTGAATTTACTACTGTATTCATCAACGAGCATATGCTCCCAAGAGCTTAACATAGATGTCCTCCAGATCGATCGACTAGTAGTACATATATAGATTGATAGCACCGGTGAACCTGCTTCATCGCAGTCGAATTACAAGAGCAATAATCTCAAACCAGAAGGCCCTCGTCCAGCAAGCGGTGGTAGTACTGCTCGTCGTGATCTGAACCTTCCTGATCATCAGCTGAACCTTCCTGATCATCGACGGTGTATTCCCTTGGGCAGGAGTCCCCGTACTGGAGGTGAGGGAAGCGAGCCTCCTGCTCCTTGATAAAGAGGTCCCACCGCTCAACAGTCTTGGCCATGATTATATCAGGGTCTTCCTCCGTGTCCGAGTCGTGCCACAGCTTGTCGTACGGCGCATCGTCCTCGTTCGAGCCGCAGCAGCAGTTGGCCTCGATGATCCCCTCCTCCTTCTCCGCCTCCGCCTGGGCCTTGATGATCGCTTCCTCCTTCTCCGCCTCCGCCTTGACGATCGCTTCCTCCGCCTCTGTCTCCGCCTTGGTCTTGAGGACCGCGGACTCCTTCTCTGCCTTGGCCTTGGCCTTGAGGGACGCCTCCTCCTTGCCCACCTTGGACGTGGCCATCGGCATGGCAAACTGCATCTTCTCGGCGGCCATCGCTGGATCTCTCCTGGTGCTGGTGGGTTAGTGTTTCGTGGACTGGGGATTTCTCTGTCTCTCTCTCGCGGGATCTGAAACGAAAGAAAGGACGCGGCGGCGGGTGGCGTACTACACTCTCCAAGAGCGGTGGTCTGGACGCTTGCTGACGATAGCCACGTCCCAGTTTTTACTGTACGTTGAGGCAAAAAAAAAAATGAGAGAAGGGATGAGAATCTGCCATCCGAAGATAATACCTGCCCTGGATAAAAAAGTTCCCTTCCTTCCCACGAAGAAAGGAAATCCAGCAATCGCCTCTCACTCCTCGCACTTCCTCCGCAACTCGCCCCGCGCCGCCACCCATCTCCGCCTCCTCTCCCAAATCCTTCCTGCCGCCATGGCTAAGCGCATCACCACCTCCCCGAGCTCTTTCCATCTCTCCAGGGCGTGATCAGTTCCACGAAAAGGAGGCCCCCGGTGAAGTAGCGTCCTGTGATGGATCGATCGATGTGGCCGATGGCTAACGCCGGCATGCGACGGGGAGGCCACCACCTCTCTTCGTCTCCTCCCAGCATCTCGATCTGGAGCGAGCGCAGGGGGTGGCATACGAGGCCATAGGCCGCCGCTGGCGACGCCTCTGCATCGTCGTCGACCGAATTAGGGGAGCAGCATGCGACGATTCTAGCGTTAGGAGAAGTTCAGACTTAGGAGAGGTTCAGACTGCGGTGCTACACAGCTGCGTCACCAGCCCTTCTGCAGGTATGCAAGCTCATCCTCTTCTCTTATTTCATACTAATGCAAAGGAGAGGTACAAATCGGGAGATTGGTTTCTCAATCAAGGGAATGACTAGAACATCTATTTTGGGAGTGATGACTTCCAGATTTACCTTTGTTATGTTAACTGTATGGGATCTTGATCCAAAGTTCCATAAATTTACACTTGCTATGTTAACTGTATGGTGTTGACCCAAAGTTGAAAACTTTTCTTAGTCGTATGTTGGATGGCCAGATCTATGAAAACTTTTCTGTAGAAGTTATATGGTTTACACTTTATACTCTTATTCTCAAATTTTTTTCCACTTGTAATTGCTGGTGGGGAATGAACTAGAGTCAGACTTTGGGATGTTCTGGGAAGAATTCTGCTATTTCATCTCTAAAAAGGTATCTAAATTTCCTGGTTAAAAACTGTATCTTGTGCAACAAACCTAACTTCAATCATCATTTTGTCTTTTCAGTCCGAAAGCGCAATTCATGAGTTATCTGACTCAGTTTGGTAAGTGACATGCGTAAATTTTTGTTTCCTTGTGTATCTCATGATGATGCTTCATAGATAGGCTATGGGGCTTGGCTTGAGAAGCAGCAAACAACTTGTCTCTGTAGATTATACTTTATATATATGCCTACAAGGTGTTAGATATAATAAACATACCGGCTGCAAAGGATAATTATTCTATGTAATGTTGTTCCTTATTGTGCCCTGAATAATTTATACATTTGATGTATTAGCTTGATGTGTTCTTCCTGTAGCTGCCTAAGTTTATTTACATGGTTCTGTGGCCTACTTAACAATATGATTGTTTTCTTTATTCTATATTTCTGCCTCGCCAGGCCCTTGGGTTATCTCTGCTTTATTTGTGTGTACGTCCATTTGTTTTTTTCCAAATTTTCTGAAATTTCACCATGAACATTTCTTTTTTGCATTCCTGAGCATTCGCCAATTTAACCTTCATATTTGATGTTTCGTCGTGTGTTAAGGTACTCATGGGTTTCTTTGTTCTCACATGATATAGTTTTCCATGCCTTTTGGGAATATTAATATGTTGACTGTCGTACAGCCTGCAAAACCATAATTTTGGTTTTAAATTCCTTTATATAGGGATGATGTGTTTTTCTTTTATATTTGTTGTTTAAGAAAAGCTAATAACTACTCATATTATTATGACTGTTGATTACATTCAGTAAAAATCCTATTCGGCAATTTAAATCTCAGTGAATGTGATACTTCACTACACATGCGCTCAGATTTTTCGAAGTTCTCATCTCAGGTATGAATTCGATTGGATCGGACTACCAAAAAATATTTTACTTGCAGTTCCCATTGTTGCAGGTATTGATTCATCCCGGTTCTTCCTAGATTTATCCATTAGGTAATCATTGCTTTTCTTATTAATGCATTTGCTCATAGCCAGATTCTTTAATAGCCAAAATAGTGCTCCTTAAGTTATTTTTTATTTCAGGCAATAAGAGCATACCTCACTTGTTGCAGTGTTTAGACCAGAATTATGCATGATTTTGGGTTCATCTAGTGAAAAATTTCAGTTCTACTATGTATATTCTTGGATGCTTGGATTTAGTATTAGAACTGGAGGTTCTACATAAATACAAATGATGTGTGAATTTTTCTGTTGAAACTGGTTATGTCTAATAATGTCTATGGAATGGCATTGTTAGTAATGCATTTTTGCTTGTCCTGACCGAACGAAAAGTGTGGCCACCTACCTGGCATCGGACATGCATGTCTCAGAAAAAATATAGTGACACTTTCATTCCCTGTTTCCGCAAGTGACGAGGAAAACTAACACTCATTTGGACTATATAAACATGTTAACAACTACTACATCAACAAGATTAGTACCCATAGTCACGTCTAGGAGGCGCGCCAAGGGCGCGCCCCTGCCACTAGTATATGTGCAAGGCGAACCCAGGACCGGACTCGGGTTCCGTCTCCGGACTGGCCTCTTCCATCATACTCGTTCACTGTGCTGGGCTGGGCAGGCTTTCTCGAAAGAAAGAAAAAGTAAGTGAGATCTTTTTTTGGGCTGGATCTTGTTATTTCGAAATGTTGATATTAAATACATTGCCAACAAAAGATACTGATGTAAGAACATTAGATGTTTTAGATTTCAAAAAATGTTCACAATTTTGCAAAAAAAATAATCTCCATATCTTTTAGGATGTCGGTGAATTGAATAAAAATCAAGAATTAGAAATATTTTTACAAACTAACAAAATATAATTTCAAAAATGTTTGTGGTGATAAAAAAGTGTTCCTAATTTTTTTGAAATGTACTTGAACTCAAAGAAAGCTTGCAGATTTGGAAAAACATCATTTTTTAAAATGTTCATAAAAAATTAAAAAATGTTCTTGAATTTCTATCACAATCCTAGAATTTGATTGTAAATAGTTGCATCAGCATCCGTGCATCATGTTTAAAGTTCAAATGAATTTTAAATAGGGAAGGAGAAAAACCTAGAACCTCTTTGAAAATACTAGATCAAATAAAAATAATTTTCAATGAATCCAAAATGGTCTTAAGAAAAGTCCATGATTTTGGAAAGGGTGAAAACTCCTGCCAAATTTATGCACTTATTTTAGGACCATTCTTGGTTTCTGAAACAACGCAAAACTATTTAAATTGGAGTCACTTAAAAGAGGTGCAAGGAACAAACCCTAGCACCTCTCTGAAAATATTAGATCAAATAAAAATATTTTCCAATGAATCCAAAATGGCCTTTAGAAAAGTCCATGATTTTGACAAGGGTGAAAACCTCTAAAAAATCATGCAGGACGATTCTTGGTTTCTGGATTAACTCAAAACTATCTGAATTGGAGCCATTTTAATATTATATATAATTTAAGTGCTCCAAGAAGTTTGAAACTTTATTTGGGGCTCTAGAATAATTCACGTAGCATCTACAATATTTTTCAGGATTTATGAAATGATTTAGTATTTTACCTAAATCAAAACAAAATTGCAAAATATAAAACAAAAATTGAAATACAAAAAAGGAAAAGACTTACTTGGCCCAACCCACCTCGCTAGCCCAACCCACCATAGGCAAGGGCGTCTCCAACCTCTTGCGATAAGGCAGGGGATACGATGACCACGACGTGCACACGCGGGCACCATGGTACCTGCCTGCCTCCCCGGCCAACGCGACGATGTGGATAGACTCTCTAGAGCCGTGTGGATGGACCCCGCCTATCCATTCACCCTCACCCTCCCTCCTCACTGCCTCGCCTCCCTATCGCTATGACTGAAGCCATCACGAGCATGCCTCTGTGAACACCACGACCATCGCATCCCCCTCGTCCCATTGAGTTGCCCCCGAGCTCCGGTTCGGCGCCCTTGACTCTACTAAGCCACGCTTCGTCGGAAGCTCTGTATCGGCATCACGCCATCATCTTGCTCATCGGGACACCGACACCGTCGATTCGCCGTCCATAGAACCTCCTCGAGCCGCTCGAGGACCCCATTGTGAGCCCATGATCCATTTCCCTCTCTCTCGACGCTCGTACGTTTCCCCTAGTCATCGGTGCCACCAGCATTCATGCGCTTTCTCTAGTCTCAAATAAGTGATAAACCTGGATTAGAGTCTTGTGTGTTAACAGTTGTGGCCGACACCCTTGCGAGTGCTTCAGCTTGAAGGTTGTCGAGATACATGATGTGTATATGGTTGTAAGTGGTGGGAGCGTGTTTGATAAAGTATACCCCTGCAGGGTTATCAAACCATTCGAATAGCCACGTCCGGGAATATGGACTACTTGGAGACTTGCATTGTTGATAGACAATCTAAATGGATACTCTAAAATGCGCAAGATAAGTGTGAGTGATATGGATGACCTTGGAGATAGGAGAGGATCCATAGTGGTGTATTGTTGTCGTGACTATGTGGACTTGTGTGCACTCTCTCACCTTAAAGAAAGTACTTGTAGTCGTACTACACGTTAGTCAAGAGTCAAACTTGACTTGTTGCAATGAACTCCACAACCCCTTGTTTTATCCTGATGCATATGGAGATAGTTTTGATGTAAGTATTGATACATCTCCAATGTATCTTGAATTTTTTTTATTGGTCCATGCTATTATACTATCATTCTAGGATACTTTTTAAGCATATACTTGCTGAATTATATTATATTTTATCACTAACCTATTAACCTAATGCCAAGTGTCAGTTGTTGTTTTGTGCATATTTTTGGCTTTTCAGGAATACTGTACCGAACGGAGTCCAAATACCATAAAATTTTTTGACGATTTTTTCTGGGCAAAAATAAGACCTCGAAGCTTCGGAGGAACACCGGAGGGCACGCGAGGTGCCCCCAAGCCAACAGGGCGTGCCGGGGGGGGGGGGGGGAGGTCGCGCCCTCATGGCTTGGGGCCACCTCCCAGCTCCTCCAGCCCTAATCTCTGGCCTATAAATTCTTTAATAGCCCCCAAACCATAGAGAGCCTCCCGAAACACTTTTTCTGCCACTGCAAGTCTCTGTTTTGTCGTCTGACCATCTGGGAGCCCTGTTCTAGTGCCCCGTCGAAGGGGGGATCGACCATGGAGGGCCTCTACATCAACCTTGATGCTTCTATGGTGATGTGTGAGTAGTTTACCATAGACCTACGAGTCCATAATTAGACCTACGGGTTCATTCGTGTTAATTGGATTTACTTTGTCTACATCATGTTATCCTCCTCCAACCATTACTCTGTTTTTACTTAATACTCTAGATGCATGTTAGATAGCGGTCGATGGGTGGAGAAATAGTACTAGATGCAGGCACGAGTTGGTCTACTTGATTATGGACGTGATGCCTATATACATGATCTATCATGAATTAATATTGCATAACTATGCGTTTTTCTATGTGATTCCTCCCGAAAGCCTCCTCTTGATTTTTTCCTGGAACGAAACCCTCCTTATAGCAAAAGAGGGGGGGCCAGAGGGCCAATTGGGAGCCCACAAGCCCCCTAGGCGCGGCCAGGGGGGTAGGCCGCGCCTAGCAGGCTTGTGGCCTCCTGGTGGCTCCCCTCTAGTACTTCTTCCGCCCAGTATTTTTTATAAATTCCAAAATAAATCCTCGTTGATTTTCACGGCTTTTGAAGTTGCGCAGAATAGGTATCTCAAACTTGTTCCCTTTTCAGGCCAGAATTCCAGCTGCCGGCATTCTCCCTCTTCATGTAAACCTTGCAAAATAAGAGAGAAAAGGCATAAGTATTGTACCATAAAGTGTAATAACAGCTCATAAAGCGATAAATATCAACATAAAAGCATGATGCAAAATGGACGTATCAGTATCCACTATGTTCTGAGATTGATGTTGCTACTACTTTGCCATGCTTAATGCTTGTCACTAGGGCCCAAGTGCCATGATTTCAGATCTGAACCTATTATGTTTTCATCAATATATGTGTGTTCTAGATCCTATCTTGCAAGTTGTAGTCACCTACTATGTGTTATGACCCGGCAACCCCCGGAGTGACAATAGCCGGAACCACTCCCGGAGATGACCATAGTATGAGGAGTTCATGTATTCACTAAGTGCTAATGCTTTGTTCCGGTTCTATATTAAAAGGAGAACCTTAATATCCCGTAGTTTCCATTAGGACCCTGCTGCCACGGGAGGGATGGACAATAGATGTCATGCAAGTTCTTTTCATAAGCACGTATGATTATATACGGAATGCATGCCTACATTACATTGACGAACTAGAGCTAGTTACACATCTCCCCATGTTATAATTGTTGCATGATGAATGTCATCCGACATATTTATCCATCACCGATCCAATGCCTACGAGTCTTTTCCTACTGATCCTTGCTACATTACTTGTTCTTTGCTACATTACTTTACCGCTACTGCTGTCACTGCTGCTACTGTTACCACTACTGTTGTCACTACTGCTACTGTCACTGCTATTAATGTTACTATCATGCTACTTTGCTACTGAAACTTTGCTACAGATACTAAGTCTTTCAGGTGTGGTTGAATTGACACCTCAACTGCTAATACTCGAGAATATTTTTTTGCTTCCCCTTGTGTCGAATCAACAAATTTGGGTTGAATACTCTACCCTCGAAAACTATTGCGACCCCCTATACTTGTGGGTTATCAATGAGATGAAGGCCACTACTGGGTATATGTTTACTCTTGGAGGTGGTGTTGTTTCCTGAAAGTCTTGCAAGCAAACGATCTTAACAAGATCGACAATGGAAGCAGAATTAACAGCATTAGACACATCTGGTGTCGAAGCAGAATTTCTTCAAGATCTTTTGATGGACTTGCCCGTGGTTGAGAAGCCGGTTCCGGCTATCCTTATGAACTGCGATAATTAGACAGTTATTGTAAAAGTGAAGAGTTCAAAGGACAACATGAAGTCTAACAAACATATAAGAATGAGATTGAAGTCTGTCAGACGTTTAAGAAACTCCGGAGTGATATCGTTGGATTACATCCGAACGGCTAAGAATCTGGCAGATCCCTTTACTAAAGGGCTATCACGCGTTGTGATAGATAGTGCATCGAGGGAGATGGGTATGAGACCCACATCAGTTGCCATGGCAGTAACCCAACCTATATGATCGGAGATCCCGTGAAGTAGGACCTGGGAAAATAAGCCAGTGGTGAACTGAGGAGAGTAACTTTACTAACCCACTCCGTTGGAGATGCAATACTCTCGGATAATGTATGGTAGGATGACTATTGATTTAATGTGTTCTAAAGCTTATGTGTAAGCAAGATGCTGTCCTACAGAGCAATCTTTGGAGGAACACACCTATATGAGTCTGACTGCTGGTCACAGTCTATGAGATTGGGGTGATCTCTAGTAAACTCATGAATAGGCTAGGAGTATGACTTATATGCTCCACCCGAGGGGTCAGCCTTCGGTAGCCTAGTACTAGTAAGACTTGTGGTGAAGCTTCTTTACGCCAAACTCACAATTCAAGGCATAGTCCATTGTTCAGTTGTAAAGGGGTGTAGCTACTTGTTCTAGGTGAAGCTCAACCTTAACAGGTCTTCATTGAAATGCTGGTATATTAAAACAGTGATTGGAACGAGGGAACACGATGTGCCCTTGAGATCTGGTGGGGGATTGTTGAAATTAGTAGTGGGCCTTAGGCCCATAAGAGAATTTCAGAAATCTCCAAGGGCCCATGTAGGTGGTGGCATGACAATGTGGTGGTGGGAAATTTAGTCCCATCTCGCTAGTGGAGAAGAAGTTGGACCCCTTTATAAGAGTCTCTCTTCTACATGCTATTGAAGAGTGAGAAGAGAAGGAGCCCTCGCGCATTCCTCCTCCGCCGCCGCGACGCGACGCGACGCGGGTTGCGGGAATGAGCCGAGTTCATACCTACGTGCTTAATTGTGATGATTTTTGACAATTTACTTGTTTGTGGTGCTTTCTTCTTTCGATGAATTTTTATGATGGATCGGAGTCCTTTTCACCTTAAAAAAGACTAAGTAAATAAAGTTGTTATTGGCTAGATGGGAGGAGAATGTGTTTATTTAGCACATAAATTAAATGCTAATGATTGTTGGTGCTAAACAAAGTACTAGTATCGTGTGGAATGCCTAGCCACCGATTGGTATGAATTGGCTTTGTTGTCACACACCTCTCCAAACGTAAGTACTATGTCAACTGCTCAAAATATTTTCTTAATGGCGTACTCAATGTAACCTTAATTCGGTTATACGCATATACGTATAACTAGATGTGCCCTGCACGTCGCTACAGCCTACGGGAACCTTGTTAAAAATACATAAATGTTGCCACGAAAACATCTACTACTAAAGGAAAACAAATGTAAGCTTAATTTTATTTAATATATGCAGCGTATAAAAATAAAATAATATTAATTTGCAATTAAAAGAATTACCATTCTTAACAAAAATGTGAAAGATGAACCCCAATGCAAAAAAATAACTTATGAATAACATGTATGAATTGATGGTGAGGCAGCATTGCACGCATAAAGTAATGCAATAAATATATTCCTATAATTTATTATTTGCATGCATGATTTGCTTATGTGACAAGACTGCATGGCTAGCAAAAATAGGTAGTAAGTTGTATCTATTTGAGAATAAAGGATTACAGCTAAAATCAGTACTATATAATTTATTGAAAAGATTTCTCGCAAAAAAATAACTGAGAAGATAATTAATACAATTAATGAAGAAAATATTTACTACGATTAATAAAATTAATGAAGAAAATGACTACTCAATTATTCAGATAAGTAAACCTTTCACTATAAAAGGACCCATTGACATATCATATTTACTCACAATGCGGAGATAGAAGCCCCCAACATTGTAATACAAGATCAGATCGAAAAAACTTTGTAATACAAGATGAGGGCTACACAAATTCTACTCCTAGTCCTTGTCCTCTTCATGCTATCCCCAGGTAACTACTACTATAAGTCTATAATTACTAGTTTACATTTTTGAAAAGGATAGTGTATTGTTACTATTACTACCGTTGTTTGAGAGGACATAAACGGGTTGTTGGTTCTCGTTCAACTGAATTCGCCTTGATTCTTCCGGTGTGGGTTTAAAGTTTGTATTAATCCGAAACTCATCCCTAATTTGTGTTCTTTTCTGTCCGTCTCTCAAAAACACGACCGTGATTTTTATGCATCTGCAGATCTGGCAAAGGCTAAGCTGGAGTGCACGGATTTCCTCATAGCCAACCAGTGCGACGTCGACGAGATCACATGCCAACATTACTGCTACAACCAGTTCAACGGAACCGGCAAGTGCATCCACAAGAAAGGATGCCAGTGTCATTTCTGCTATGCAACTCCACCAAAGCCATCGCCTGCTAGCAGCTCCTAGTCGTAGTTTTCTCTTTAATTTTCTGTTTAATCAAGGTCAATGTACAACAATTATGACACAATTAACTACATGTACTGTGGCCTATGCTGCGAAGTTATATGTTAATCAAGGTCAAGGATAGAGCACTCGCTGAAAATGAATAAACTCATATGTAAATTAACCCCAGAAATTGATTTTTTTTGTTACTACTGCTTAGCTTCAGAATTGTAGCGACAGCAAACATACATTTAGCTGAACTGAACCTGAATACAGTTAGCAGGCCATAATATAAACACTTGATTTTCTACACTGAATAAAGTGGTTCAGTAGCTCATAATGAATATATGTATACTGTATATATTAGACGATGCTCCGTGCGCTTGCGGCATGAGCCTTATTAAAAAATGTGTGGATAAATGGTAGAAGACTAAAATTAATGCAAAAACAAATATAAAACTTTTTTATATGACTTATTTTCCTGAAAAAAAATAATGCATGATGTGGTATGTTTTGCATTAAGAGATTAATGAAAAAAATAACTTATGACTTCATGCATGACTTGATGATGTGACATTGTTGCATGGAGAAGAAAAATTAGCTAGTGGCTTGTAGCTATTTAAGAATAAAGGATAAAGGATAAAGCCCTTGGTCTTGGATAAGCGTTGATCTTTCATAACTGGAGTGTATCCCAGTCGTTTGTCTCCCCCTGGTTGCTGTCGAATTACTATGTGAAGGTGTCGATTTCTTCAGGTATGTTCAGAGACAGGAAGTTCAGAAATCTAGTGTCCTGCCAACTGGAACTAATTTTTTTTAGAACCAGTGTCATTCGGTTTAACTGAAACTAAGCCAGTGAATATTCAAGGTAAAATCAAAGCATCAGAAAATAGCAAAACATTATTGACGAATCAGATTGTGCTTATTCTCCACAGCCAAGTAATTTATTGATATAAAAGGAAGCAAGCAGAAGCATATGCAGCACTGAGCAAGCTTAAACTGAAAGCAATATTGTAAGCTTAAACTGAAAGCCACCGGAGAAGGCTCGATCGCCCCCTGTCCCTGAGCGTAGTTGTAGCAAGCCTGGCACGCATTGTTGCTGCCAGAGCGGCGGCCGCAGGCGTCGCAGATCGGGCCCGGCCGGACGCCCGAGATGGAGAAAGGGTTGTCCAAAATAGTTCTCGCCGCCAGGAGCTCCGAATCCCTGGAGTCCGTGGAATTTTCAGGCAATTCAGTCATGGGCTACGTGATGACACTTGCTAGGGACGCTAAGAGGCAGTTGCGTTGCTGAGCAACACACGGTAACCCTGAAGAATTACCCATGCAGCAGCTTGATAGCCGCATCAGCATTGCTCTGTTTCTCAGTTGGCAAATTCATTTTCAGTACTTGTGAATTGAGATCGCTGGGGGCGGCGCAGCCGCATCCACCACGAAGCTGTTACCGTGCCGCCGTCACAATTTATTTGTCTGCAGATGAGCTGCTCTAGAGCTCCTTGACAAGAGAGACAGAAGGAAGCAGGCTCTGTTTGAGCTGGGAGACCATTCTATAACCGATGGAGCGTTATGGTGCACTCTGTAAACGGAATGAACAGACAGAGACAGGAACCAGAAATGGGTTTCAGTTCAGATATATCTTCCATAGCAGCTATGTATGTTCCAGACATGTTGGGCATACATTACCTTTGTGTGCAGTGCAGGCGGAGCTGCAGGGTGCGCCCATGGGATCAGTTGCCATGGTCGGTCCCTGCGTGCCCCCACCCGCACATAATCTCGGGTCATTTTCCCAGGGACGTTTGGTCAGTCTGTTGGTTCCGGCGTTCCACCCGCACATGATCTCCAAACTATCCATTTGGGAGCCAGGTGTACATGACTATCACTCTGGTCGTAGACGACGACCCATCCCATATCAGTAGCCTGTGTGTTTAGATAGAAACTGATCATGTCCGTGGACGATCGGTAACATGCCAACTTGCTGTTCCCAAGCACGAACGCACGCATATATGCCCACTCGGTCACTGTCCGAGAGCACTGTTGCAAGTGCGGCGGATCCATCCAACTTGCTATCTCGCCATCTGCATCTCTATCTCCGTCCCGTCTTCTTCACCTTGGGAGCCGGTAGTAGCCGATCCGACGGGCCTAACCACCACCACCGAGAGTGACGTCGGCCCGTCGACACGCTGCCGGGCGGAGATTCCCGAGCGGGAAGGGATGGAATCTATCAAAGCGATCGAGAGCACCACCGGAGCGGATGGACGTGCCGACGTCACTCTCGGTTTGCATCTCTTTTTCAGTCGGTCGGTCAGTCATCGGCCGTAGTCGGCGCCGAGGGTCTTCACTCTTCAGCGGACGAGCTAAAAAGGACAACGTGCGCCGGACCAAGACAGAGTGCCACCGGCGAGCGTGACGCGACGCCGTCGAGACCTAGAGGGTGTGTTCGGGTGCTAGCAAAACAATCGTGCCGTGCGTCTGTGTGTGTCAGTGTCAAATCACCGAGAAAGAGAGAGAGAGGGGAATATCGTATCTCGTTTGTTAGCTAGCTGTCCATGCAGAGAGAGAGAAAGAGAGAGAGGGGAATGATCAATGACTATTTTATGTTTTTATATAAAAAGAATATCTCTAGCACTCAGATTTCATGGTAACTTATCTACAACAAAATTTTATTTTGCTTCTATAATGTTTTCAAATGATCTTTCTGTTTGGTGTCATTTTGATTCCATAAAATATAAGTTTTCTCTACACTCCCGTTGCAGAAGATTTTGAAAGGGCATTTCCCTCCCTAGATGATTCGGCGTTGATGAAAAAAGTAACTTACGGTCTAACCATGTACTTGCGCTACGTATGTATATTTGGAAGTAGCACATGACCGTTAGGTTTCCCTCTGAAAGGAAACGAAGGAAGACGGTATTTCTGGTGACCTTATTTCTTTGGATCGTAGGAGATCCGTACTATTAAGAGAGGGTCAACGTTAGAAGGTACGGGTGGAATCAAAACATATACACAAAACAATATTTGCACCCACACTACCTTCCCATCGTTTCGAGGAGATCTTCAATTTCTACCAATATGCACGGTGTTGTATACCCGACAGTATTGCAGCAGGGGGTTGTAGTGTCGCTCCCCTTGTGGAAGCAGTACTACTACTGTCTGTTGAAGGCCCGTAGTACCGCACACAAGACCAATAGTAATGTCCCCGTGTTGGAGCGGCAGTACCGTACCAAGTATCATACCTACTACCGCATTGGGGTACTATTTGGTCACGGTACTAGAGCAGTTGTACCATGCTTGGGCCTGCAAGAACTGGACTAGGCCAATAACACATAAAGCAACATAAATCCTCCACTCTCATAGGGATTTCCACAAGAACAGGTCTCCAGCGAGGGGGAACAACTCCAAAATCAAACGGCAGACTCCAAATTTGTAACACTAAAGCGAGCATCATATTACATGGCTATTTTTTATATCAAACAGGAAAAGGAAACATGCATGGAAGCAGGCCCCTGATGCAAGCTCTTTCTTCGCTGGAGGAAATTCTGGAGTCCAGGAACACAACATCACCATGCCATGATTTGCCCCCCCCCCCAAGAACCATCCATGAGCCGCCATGAAGACCTCCCCTGCTGCCTTCTCCACTTGCCTCGTGTGCACAACCATCATTCTAATTCTTTCGGGGTTTGTGTGCAAAATGTTCCAATCATGAAGCCATTTTAGTGACATATTAACGGGAAGAAAAGGATCATCAACCTTGTTACTATCAAAGAACACTTTATTTTGTAATTTCCATAAAATCCAGAAAATAGCAGAAATCCCCACCACTACCAAACCTTTCTCACCTTTGCTAAAAATTTCAATAAAATATTGAAAAAAGAGTTATTTTCATTAGGAATGTCAAACAGATTAAAGGCAAATTTCATAACATCCCAAAGCAACCTTATAACCGACCAGGTAAACAAGAGATGATTGATAGTTTCATCCCTTCCACAGAAAGGGCACTTTTGATCACCTTTCCACCCCTCCCAGGCATATTATTTTTGGTAAGATTACTTTTTCTAAGAACCAAACACATGAAAACTTAAACCTTTGGAAGCACCTTCACTTTCCAAATGAAGTGGTGTGGATACCTGGCACCATTTTCAATCACATGTCCGCAATAATATTTAACTGATTATAAACCATTTTTATTCAAAGTCCATTTAATCTCATCTTTCATATCACACAAAGTGATAGATCTACATGCATCTTTAAAATGATTCCAAAAATCAAGAGAATCTCCTAACGGAGTTCTTCTAAACCTCACATTGTCAATCCACTTTTCTAGTATATCCTTACAAATTTACTTTTATCATAACATAAACCATACATCCTAGGGAAACTGTGTTTGAGGGCCTTAGGCCCAATCCACCAGTCCTCCAAAAACCTCACATTTCTACATTGCCCGTAATAAATCTACATAGGGAGACAAAATGTTCTTTGTGCTTCAGAACTCCAGAATTCCAGTCCCCCTGTTTGGATGTGATTGCAGTCAGACAAGTTTTCTTTTGATATTTTTCAGTTATTTTCTCTTGCCAAAGCCCATCCAAGTAAAAAAAATCCACCACCACTTGCATAATAAAGTTTTATTCATCAAAGCCAGATTTTGTATCCCCAAGCCAGCCATACCTTTGGGTCTAGAGACATCACACTATTTAACTAAATGATACTAGCAAAAAAAAACCATGCGTTGCAACGGAAGAGAAAATAACACACGCTTTGAACACAATATATTTTCACATGGCATCACATTTGTGTTGTTGACGATGGCCTCAGTGCTCACACAACGAAAACGTGTTTAAATGTACAATCACTCGGAATAAGATAAGAAATATGTTGTTTCTTCCCACGAGATTTTCCAAAGGTGTGCATGTGTGGTTAACGATGTTTTCTTTCCTGTCAATTTGGTTTTAATTTAATGGATATTTATTGCAATTCGTATGGTCGCCGAAAAGAGAGAAAAAAAAGGACCGTGCACTACAGATTAAGTTTGCACCAAAAATAATATTTAAGAAGTATTCAACAGCTAAAAATAACATCCTATTTAGATTCTACATATTTTTTCAATCAAATTTCATATGTAACATGTTAAAATCGGAGTCACGGTTTAAAAGATATGGATAATTTTGTTTTAGATAAAATATGGATTGATTAACTAAAAAGTCAGAGTTTTTTTTGTTAAAATAAAAAAACGTTTTGGCTGACTTAAATAGGGACGGCGGGTTGATTACCTGAAACATCAGGGATTTTTCTGAAAAATGCAAAAAAAAACGCTTCGGCTGTGACTAAAAGATGGACCGTGGGTTGATTATCTAAAATTGTGAGGACTTTTCTGCAAAATGACAAAAAAACGATTCGTTCTGACTTAAAATTGGACTGCGGGTTAATTACCTTAAACTGCGAGGGCTTTTCTGCAAAATGACCGACGACGGACGTCAGAAACGCTGCGCGCTTTATTATTAGGTGAGATTTTTTCTTATTGATGTTCTATTGCCAAAGCAATACAGCTCCAAAGAAATACATTCTTCTGTTAACACCCACATGCAAACCATAAAAGGACATAATAAAGTATGGAATCGTAATAAGGGAAGATTGAATCTGGGTAATCGTACAAGCATCCTGACAAGAGAGACACCGTCACAATTTAGTTGTCTGCAGATGAGCTGCTCTAGAGCTCCTTGACAAGAGAGACAGAAGGAAGTAGGCTCTGTTTGAGCTGAGAGACCATTCTATAACCGATGGAAACTGAATGAACAAACAGGAACCAGAAATGGGTTTCAGATATATCTTCCATAGCAGCTATGTATGTTCCAGACATGTTGGGCATCATGCGGCTCCAGGTAATTACTACTATAAGTCTATAATTACTAGTTTACATTTTTTTAAAGGATAGCATATTGTTACTATTGTTACTATTATTTGAGAGGACATATACGGGTTGTTGGTAAACACCCGATCTTCTACACTTAATAAAGGAGACAGCCAGAAGCATATGCCGCACTGAGTAAGCTTAAACTGAAAGCCATATTGTAAGCTTAAACTGAATTCTATATGTATTGAACAGCACTGAGTATTCAATTTATTAAACTGAAAGTGCCTGAGTCAAACACTTGATGCAAAACTAAAGTGTCAATTGGTTAAACCATATGCTTAAACTGAATATAATCAGTAGCAAGGAAGCTTTAACTCATTTGGTCTAACTGAAAGTGAATCAGTCAACAAACACCCGAGGCGAAAAACCAAAGCGTCAGAAAAGAAACAAATATATAGTTTCATTGATCTACTCAAGTACGGTATGTATCAATTGCCACATTTGGCGACATCACAGGAGTCAGTCTGTTCTATCAATAACAGAACAAAGCAGAAAAGGCTCGGCAGTAAAACTGTCTGCTCCCAGAGTTCAGAAGAAATGAATAAACTCATATGTAAATTAACCCCAGAAATTGATTTTTTTTTTGTTACTACTGGTTAGCTTCAGAATTGTAGCGACAGCAAACATACATTTAGCTGAACTGAACCTGAATATAGTTAGCAGGCAATAATATAAACACTTGATCTTCTACACTGAATAAAGTGGATTAGTAGCTCGTAATGAATATATATATATATATATATATATATATATATATATATATATATATATATATAAAGCCCTTGGTCTTCGATAGGCGTTGATCTTTCATAACTGGACTGCATCCTAGCCGTCTGTCTCCCTGGTAGCTGCCGAATTACTATGTGAAGGTGTCGATTTCTTCAGGTATGTTCAGAGATAGGGAGTTCAGAAATCTGTCTCCCTGGTAGCGGCCGAATTACTATGTGAAGGTGTCGATTTCTTCAGGTATGTTCAGAGACAGGAAGTTCAGAAATCTAGTGTCCTGCCAACTGGAAATATTTTTTTTTGAGAACTAGTGTCATTCGGTTTAACTGAAACTAAGCCATTCAATATTCAAGGTAAGTAATTTACCGATATAAAAGGAAACAGACAGAAGCATATGCAGCACTGATTAAGCTTAAACTAAAAGCAATATTGTAAGCTTAAACTGAAAGCTATAGCACTGAGTTCAGAAGAAATTCTCCAGAGTTCAGAAGCCAGAAAAAAACAGAGCAAAGCAGAAAAGGCTCGGCAGTTAAACTGTCTGCTCCCAGAGTAAAGAAGAAATTCTCCACTCACGGCGATGAGATGAGCAAACTTCTCAGTTCGACGGACCCGGACCGGCGACACGCTGGGAACCCACCGGAGAAGGCTCGATCGCCCCCTGTCCTTGAGCGTAGTTGTAGCAAGCCTGGCACGCATTGTTGCTGCCGGAGCGGCGGCCGCAGGCGTCGCAGATCGGGCCCGGCCGGACGCCCGAGATGGAGAAAGGGTTGTCGAAAATAGTTCTCGCCGCCAGGAGCTCCGCATCATGCGACTCGAGCTCACCGGCAGTCGCCGTCACTGCTCCCCGATGCGCACCGATCTGCGCGTGCTGCGGAGGCGCGGTGCCGGAGGGGTTGCAAACCCTGCACGCATTTTTGTTGGTGCCGGAGGGGTGGCCGCAAGCCTCGCAGATGATGGAAAAAGGGTTGTTCAGAATATTGACCGCCACCAGCATCCTCTCCTCCAGCGCGGCAAGCTCAGCCCGTAACTGCTGCTCACGAGCACAATCCTGGCACAAGGGCATCGAGACCAAAAGCCCCGTTGTTGTATCACGACAAACACAACCCCACGTTGTGGGCGTGTTGCAAGAACGGCACGCCCGTTGCAGCGGCGCATCGGCTGCAAGAAATCAATGTCGGACGTCAGAGAGAAAGAACTGCACCAAACAGAGGTATTTACAATCCAAGAACGCAAGAACGAAGAACGCGCTCGTCGCATCGCATGATTTGATTTCTTGGGCACCCACCTCCATGGATCAGGGAAGACGCGTCGGGGAAGCCACCGGCGGCGAGCGTAGTCGCCGTCGCCCGTGCACGCGCTCCTTGGCGCGCCGGAGCGAGTCCGCCGTGCCCCGACCCGTCCCCTCCCCCGCGAGCTGCTGCACGAAACGAAGGCATCCGACAGATGTTAAAATCCAAGAAGCGGGCATCAACGGAAGAAGGAAGGTCGCTCGTAAGCTTTGAGTTCTTGGGCACCCACCTCCATCGAGCTGGGAGGAGGAGGCGCCGGGGAAATCCGTCATCCCTGCTGCAACTGCAAGCCGCTGCGAAGTTCTGGCAATGCCGCCCCTGGCTGCAATCTCCGTCAGCCCTGCAGGCTGATCCGAAGTTCCAGCAATGTCGCCGCCCGCTGTCGTCTGCTCAGTTGCCCGGGTAATGCCGTCGCCGCCGAGCTTCCGGTTGTCCCCGATCCCGCCTCGGTCGAACAGCTTCTCAAGAACCTCAGGCGTGTTATAAACATTATATATACGGTGTGATATAAACCGTATGTAGCCAGGACATATCCGTGCGTGTGTTGTAAACAGGGAGGTTAGGCTGTTGTGATCTGATCCTAGATTGTAGCGACTTTCCTTGTGCATCAATCCAAAGCCTAACCATCCTAAAAAACAAATCCTAACCTTAAGCTCCTGTAATTTTGTGCGCCTCGGGGCCTATATAATACGCACGTGTCTCTGTCCATCGGCATACGCTTTAGCCGCTATTTTCACATGACGGCCCTGTTTGCATCCCACTAGAGCTAGTTTGAGCTAGTTTGAGCTGAACTAGCTCCCAAAGTATCCAAACACATGGTCTAGTTTGGGTTAAATGCAAACTGACCCATTAAAAAACTAGCCCTGAAAAGAGGTGCTAATTGGAGCTAGTTGGGGATGGACAGGTAAAAATAAAAATATTTTGACCGCATCAGATCCTTTCCTCTCCATCATCCCACGTCGTTCGGTCGCGCTCTCCCCGCCCGCCGCGCTCGCCCTCGCCCCGCCCGGCCGCGCTCGCCCCGCCGGCCATGCTCGCCCCGCCCTGCCGCGCTAGCCCCGCTCGGCCGCGCTCGCCCCGCCGGCCGCGCTCGCCCTCGCCACGCCCGGCCGCGCTCGCCCCGCCGGTCGCGCTCGCCCTCGCCCCGCCCGGCTGCGCAAGCCCCGCCCGCCGCGCTAGCCCCGCTCGGCCGCCCTCGCCCCGCCGGCCTTGCTCGCCCCGCCAGTCGCGCTCGCCCCGCCGGCCGCGCTCGCACCGCGCGGCCGCGCTAGCCCCGCGCGGCCTGCTCGCCTCGCCGGCCGCGCTCGCCCTCGCCCCGCCCGGCCGCGCTAGCCCCGCCCGCGGCGCGCGCCCCGCTCGGCCGCCCTTGCCCCGCCCGGCCTTGCTCGCCCCGCCAATCGCGCTCGCCCCGCCGACCGCGCTCGCCCCGCGCGGCCTGCTCCCCCCGCCGGCCGCGCTCGCCCCCGCTCGCCCTGCTCTCCCCGCCGGCCGTACCAGGCCTACACAAAAGCTGGCCACAACAAATCCTGGTTAAAAGATACACATGATTGAAAAAAGTGCATTTATTATCAAACTAACCTTTGCATTCAAACACCACCAAAGGCTAGAGTTAGTTCATGGTTAGACTAAAGTTAGAAATTAACTCTAACCTCTAGCCAAGTTAGAGTATTCAAACAGGGCCGATATACATAGATTGGTATCTCCAGTACACCTAGTCATGTCGACCTCCAGCTCCAGGTGCTTACGTTCCTACTTGCCTCCCTGCCCTCGGAAACTGCTTGCCTCCCTGCCCTCGGAAACACATGCAAGGGTGATCTGGCTGCTGGGGTTCAAGGACCTTTAATCCCGGTTGATGTTACCATCACTCATTTTAAATTATCTAACTTTCCGGTCGATCAACCATCCTCTCACTAATTCAACCCAAGCATGCTAAATTTTTCGGTTCTATCTCCACTCGTTTCCAAGTCTCCACTTATTATTTTTTCAACAATAGAAGCAATCAATCCTATTAACCCTTAGGTCTTGATGTCACAAGATATAATTTTTTTAATTCTAAACAATTATTAAAATAAACAACAATAATTAATTTTAAAAATAAAAAAAAATTGAAAAACAGATTTAAAAAAACACAAATAATTCTTAAAAAGCATAAAAAATAATTAAAAAACCCAAAATAACTAAAACGTTTAAAATAAAAAAGTAATAATAATAATATTTAATTTCAATGAAAATCAAATAAGTAATAATATTATTTTATTCATTTTTTCTATTTATTCATTTAATATGACATAACTAATATCATTAGATCTATAAATTGAAATTCGCCAAATAATATATCCATTCTTATCATAAAAATGTGAGGAATCCAAATATGACACCCTTTTTAAAAATAAAATTAGAAACAACTAACATAGAAATAAAGTAATATTAACTAATTACAAAAACAAAATTATTGCAAAACAACACAAACTAAAGTTAATTATATTCAATTGGCTTAGAATGGTGCATAATGAATGCACAAAAAGTCTGGTGTTGAAATAAGATTAAAAATAAAATGATTTTGTAAGAGATGAATATTCGTCGAGAACTCTTATAGTTCGAAAGAGATAGTCCAGTTTGTACACGAAGTGCATTCTGTTTTTGTCATAACCCTATCAACTTTTTAGCACATGTCATGTGGGTGAAATGATGATGCCATGCCAACTTTCAGCCTTTTCTAGTTGATTTGTAGCGCTTTTCAATTTTAGAATCATTTAGCCCAAAAAAACATAAAATGCACGAAAAGTAGCAAAAATAGAGTTAGAAAGGGTTGAAATTTCAAGATGTGTCTTAGAATGGTGCATATTGAATGCACAAAAAGTCTGGAGTTGAAATAAGATTAGAAAAATGAAATGACTTTGTAAGAGATGAGTATTCGTCCACAACCCTAATACTTCGAAAGAGATAGTCCAGTTTTGTACACGAAGTGCATCATGTTTTTGCCGTAACCCTTTCAACTTTTTAGCACATGCCTTGTGGGTGAAATGATGATACCATGCCAATTTTCAGCCTTTTTCGAGTTGATTTATAGAGCTTTTCAATTTCAGGGTCATTTGGTTAACAAAAATCATTAAATGCATGAAAAGTAGCAAATGAAGTTAGAAAGGGTTGAAATTTGAAGATGTGGCTTTGAATGATGCATATTGAGGGCACAAAAAATATGGAGTTGAAATAAGATTAAAAACATGAAATGACTTTGTAAGAGATGAGTATTCGTCAAGAACCGTGATACTTCGAAAGAGATAGTCCAGTTTGTACACGAAGTGCATCCTGTTTTCGACATAACTCTTCCAACTTTTTAGCACATGCCATGTGGGTGAAATGATGATACCAATGCCAAGTTTCAGCCTTTTTCGAGTTGATTTATAGCGCTTTTTAATTTCAGGGTCATTTACCTAAAAAAAATCATCAAATGTATGAAAAGTAGCAAATGAAGTTAGAAATGGTTGAAATTTGAAGATGTGGCTTAGAATGGTGCATGTTGAATGCACAAAAAATATGAAGTTGAAATAATATTTAAAAAATGAAATGGCTTTGTAAGAAATGAGTATTCGTCCAGAACCGTGATACTTCGAAAGAGAAAGTCTAATTTGTACACAAAGTGCATCCTATTTTAGCTGTAACCCTTCCAAATTTTTAGCATATGCTATGTGGGTGAAATGATGATACCATGCCAAGTTTCAGCCTTTTCCGAGTTGATTTGTAGCGCTTTTCAATTTCAGGATCATTTAGCCAAAAAAATATTAAATGCATGAAAAGTAGCAAATGAAGTTAGAAAGGGTTGAAATTTGAAGATGTGGCTTTGAATGATGCATATTGAGGGCACAAAAAGTCTGGAGTTGAAATAAGAGTAAAAAATGAAATGGCTTTGTAAGAGACGAGTATTCGTCGAGAACCCCGATACTTCGAAATAGATAGTCCAGTTTGTACATGAAGTGCATCCTCTTTTTGGAGTAACCCTTCCAACTTTTTAACACATACCATGTGGGTGAAATAATGTTACCATGCCAAGTTTCAGCCTTTTTCGAGTTGATTTGTAGCGTTTTTCAATTCCTGGGTCATTTTGCTTAAAAAAATCATACCATGCCCATCCAAGCCACATCCTCAAATTTCAAGAGTTTCTAACTTCAGTTGCTATTTTTCATGCATTTAATATATTTTTTAAGGTAAATGACCCTTAAATTACGACATAAACTGAATGCACTTCGTGTACAAACTTGACCATCTACTTTAGAGTATGAGGGTTTGAGATGAAAACTCATATGTTACACTGGCATTTCATTTTTGTTAACTTGTTTCAACTCAAGAATTGTGTCCATTCAATATGCACAATTCCAAGCCATATCCTCAAATTTCAATAGTTTCTAACTTCAGTTGCTATTTTTCATGCATTTGATGATTTTTGAGGTAAATGACCCTGAAATTAAAAAGCACTATAAATGAACTCTAAAAAAGTTGAAACTTGGCATGTTATCATATATCACAATGCTCCAGAAATCTTGCTCACATCATTTAAATATGGACATAAATAAAAATACTCGTTCAAGCTAGAGATCCACAAACAGTACATAATATATAATAGCTAGAAATAAAAGTATTCGCCATTGCGAACACTACTTGCCTGAATCAGAATATCCCCAAATTGGTGGTGGTGGTGGTGCTTGATGTACGAGGCGGCGCTGGCCATAGTTCATGATTCAAATCCTGCGGTACAACTCGTATGCAACGTATGCATCTTTAGCTGCATGCTTAATGTTGATACCGTCAAGTGGGGTCGTCTCCCATTTTCTGTGCTGATCCGAGGGGAATTTGGTCTTCATATCAGCGTACTGCTCGTCGATCATGGCGACTGCCATATGAGCCATCGAAGTCCTTGTATGTTCAAGCCTGAATATGTCTTGGATATCCTATGCAATTTTCATAACCTTTGATCAAAGAAAAGCCTCAAAACTTACCTCGCCCATTGAAAGACCATGCCATTTATGTTGAAACAAAGTTGGATGACGGAAACACCTTCTTGATTGGCCGTGTACACGAGATCAAGCCCCATGAACTTGTCTTTCTCCTCCGCCACTTCAAGTCGTTCCTCGAAATACGAAAGAAAACGCGGCACCATGGCGCTGTCGTTCGTGTAGACGACATTGAGTTTTCTCGTGCCATTTGCGAGCACCTCCTCGTAGCGAGTGATTGGATCATCCATGGTGGAAGATATGGGGAAGAAGAGATGAGAGAGCAGAGGAGACGAGAATGGACGCGCGCGGTTACTCTAGCCCTCGAGAATGGCCACTTATCCTTTTTTTCATCGCGTGAAACGACGCGGGATGCGAACAATTTGGACCTTAAGTCCCGGTTTGAGACACCAACAGGGACTAAAGGGGCTCGCACCAGGCGAACGGTTGTCACCATCCCTTTAGTCCCGGTTCGTGGTTCAACCCGGGACTAAAGGTCCTTAACGAACCGGGACAAAAGCCGTTTGGCCTCCAGCCGCTTGAACCGGGACTAATGGTCACATTAGTCCCGATTCAAAACCAAACCGGGACTAAAGGGTCAAACGAAAGACCTGTTTTCTTCTAGTGGGACGAACTTCACGAACCCGACTACAACATGTTTGTCTCTGCTGTCTCCACCCGCGTCGCCATCGACCAACAGATCAGGCTCAGCGAGTTGTTCACGCTGCTCCTTGCTGTTGAAGCCTAGAGCGTTGCACACCAAGTGACCTTCTCTTCAAGCCACTCCGCCAACCTTGCTGCTCGCGGCGGTGGCTGCGGCAACAACCGCCACAACGGTGGTGGCGCACACATGGGGGCTACAATCACTACTAGAATTTTCCTCTTTACCAAGTGTTAGCCTCTTTCCGAGTGCATTATATCTTTGCCGAGTACCTAACTCGATAAAAAAATGAAACTCGGCAGGCAGACACTTTGCCGAGTGTTGTGGACAAAATGCTCGGTAAAACAACAAAAATCGACAAACAGGGCTTTGCCGAGCGATACACTCGGCAAAAAGGGGCCTTTACCGAGTGTCACCCTTAGTAAAAGGGGGTCTTCACTAAACTGCGTGGTTTTGGTTGTAGAGGTTGCATACGACCTCGGATGAAGATGGTCCAAGAACCAAAGTTGTTCATTTTGACGAGACACACAATTTCTATCTTGAGCACTTCTTCATTTTAGACCATATTAATTAAACTTTTTGGCATGCCAAATATTAATATAGTCTCAAATGACCAAGGTGATGGTCATATTCATTGCATGGTTTATTATAATGTTTACAAATGAGATACATAGGTGCATCTTGACATTACTAACAATGTTGCCACCTAGAGTTTCCTATTGTTTTTACAAAAAAATAAATTTTCATAAGTGTCAAAGATGGGAGTTTTTTGTGAAGCAAGTACAAAAATCAGGGTGCAAAATGGCACCACTCCAATTATCACAATAAATAGACAATATCTTATGCACAATTCCCAAGTTTCATGGATTCTCTAGTTTTCTAGCTACTTCCGCACATTTAAATGACTTTATGTCTATTTTCCAAAAGTGATTCAAATTTGAACTGCAAGTGTGTGATAGCTCAGTCATAAAAATTAGCAAAGAATAGTTTTAGGTACACAAGTAGTCATTATATGGGAGAACCACTTAGAGTTTTGAGAGATTCAACCCCTTGTGTTGAATAGCCATGCCCACCATTTTGACCCCATTTTGGAAAAACGTAAAGAAAAGAATACAAGGTTAAAAAATGCAATACTTTCGCATGGAGTCCTTTTAGTTGTACTAGTTGTGAGGAAAAAATATTCAATATAACAAATTTAAAAAAAAAATCCTTCACAAAACGGTCTATCGTGTATGAACACTCGTGACTTTCATGTCAAAGGACCAAGATAATGGTCGTATTCATTGCATAGTTTATTATAATGTTCCCAAATAAAACACATAGGTTCATATTGACATTACATACAATGTTGCCAAATAGATTTTCCTACTTTTTTCCACAAAAGAATCAATTTTCATTTCCTAAGTGTCAAAACTCGGTGTTTTTTATGAACCAAGTTCAAAAATTGGGGTGCAAAATGGCACCACTCCAATTATCATAGTAAGTAGGCAATATTTTACGCACAATTCCCAAGTTTTATGGATTTTTTTAGTTTTCTACCCATGTTCGCACATCTAAATGAATTTATGCCTAATTTCCAAAAGTGATTCAAATTTGAACTGTAAGTGTGTGATAGCTCAATCATAAAAATTAGCAAAAAATATTTTTAGGTACACAAGTAGTCATTATATCGGAGAACCACTTAGAGTTTTGAGAGATTCAATCCCTTGTGATGAATAGCCATGCCGACCATTTTGACCCCATTTGGAAAAAATGAAAGAAAGAGAATACAAGGTTAAAAATGCAATATGGAGTCCTTTTATGTTACTAGTTATGAGGAAAAAATATGAACTTTCAATATAACAAATTTAAAAAAAAATCCGTCACAAAACAGGCTATCGTGTACGAACGCTCGTGACTGTCATGTCAAAGGACCTACGTAATGGTCATATTCATTGCATAGTTTATTATAATGTTCTCAAATTTAATACATAGTTCATATTGACATTACAAGCAATGTTGCCAAATAGGTTTTCCTACCTTTTTCCACAAAAAATGGATATAAAATGGCATAACTCCAAATTTCACATAAAGTAGACCATATTTAATACCAATTCCCAGTTTTCTGATTCTTTTGCAATATTTCTAATATTTTCTAGTATTCTCGAGTGTTGTACTTGGTAAAAGTCAGGCTAATAAGAGAAAGCACACTCTCGACCAATCTCACGAAATCACATGGATCGATGCCGTGGCTTATATCAACCGTTTGATGATGCACATCAAGCTGCTCGGTATCTCTCTCTTTCCTTCTTATCCTCTCGCCTCTCTCTTCTTATCATCTCGTCTCCTCTTATCATCTCCTCCCTTTTCCCCACTCTCGTCGCCACACCCATCCCGCCTCACCCACCAATCCAGCCTCATGGACGGCGAGCCGATGACAACGCATCCCAACGCCTCCCACCGCTGGCCAACCGAGCGTTGGCTGCTGCACGTCGGCAAGGAGCTGGTCGTGTTGCTTCTCTCGCACACACATCTAGGTGTGCTGCATCTCCCGGCATACCACACAAGCTAGCAGCGCACCGGGCAAGCTGGCACACAAGTAGCCGGATGCATCCAACTGCTCGTGTGCTAGCTTAGAGCATCTCCACTCGCCCCCAAGAGCCCCAGGGCGCCTTTTTTAAGCACCGGGGAAGAAAAATCGACCCAGTTAGGCCCCTAACTCCTTATTTAATGCCGAATTTGGCCAAAAACTAGCCCCGGCGATCCCAGGCCAAACCCAGTTCCCTAGAGGGCGCTTGAGGGCGTCCGACGTTATTTTTGCATGCACAAACCCTATCGGTCAGCCTCTCTTCTCTCTCTCATCTCCTTTTTTTTTGTTAGACCCACCATGTGTATGCAAAAAATGAATCTCTCCTCTCTCCCTCTCTCTCTTTCTCTCTGTATGTGTCTGTTTGGGGTGGGGGACGACTGGAACTGTTTTTGCCCCCAGTGCAAAAATTCCGCTGGGCAACCCCAGGAGGCCGAAAAATGCCTCCTGAGGGGCACAACGGCTGGAGATGCTTTTAGCTTGTTAGATTGGCCCGTGAAGTGCTCGCCTCCGGTATTCTTTGGCCTCCCCGTTGGTGACGTAGACTGAGCTCCAGGACGACGACACGACCTTACACGGCAGCGGTGGGGAGACGACCTTGACGCGGTCTTCAGGACGGACTTGCTCGCGCACCACCACCGGCCGTCAGCAGGTCATGCGCACCGTCGCTGATGCACCACATATCGAGCGGCCATGGCCGGGCGCACGAGACGACAAGCAGCACTAGTAGGTGACTACACTGCAGTGACTAGCGTGGCGCCATGGCGGGGCGCATGGGACGACCAACAACACTAGCAGCAGTGCACGTGACCATAGGAGCGCCGGGGCTAGGATTTGGCACCATTGGACCTGAGATGAGATTGGGCGACATTCACGCTCTTTACCGAGTGGCGCTCTCGGGACACCACCTGTGCCACATGGCTATGGCGCCATCTACTCCATCTGATTGTCCCTTTTTTGCCGATATGTACTGTTTGACACTCGGTAAACTCTTTGTTGAGTCCCTGATGCTTGGATCTTGGAAAATTTCTGTTTGCCTGAGAGGTGTACGTGGGGTGGCCTTTGCCGAGAACAATCCTCGGCAAAGCCTTTACCGAGTGTTTTAGGCCCTTTGCCAAGTGTTTCTGGCACTCGGCATAGGGTGCGATTCCAGTAGTGAATAACAACTCAGGCGCTACTCGCTTCTTCGACAACTCGGGTGGCGGGTTCCAATGGTGGCGGCTTATCCAATGGTGGTGCAGCGTGCAGGTAGGATGGTGATCGCGGTAACCGTGAAAGCTGCTAGATATGCAAGGAGGAAGGGCACGGTGCATGGCGATGCAAAAAGCAGAATGACAAAGGCTACAACAACAAAGTTTGCCATCCAGCAAGTGGCAGCAATGACGGCGGTGGGGGCGATGGTGGTGGACATCACCGTCTTGCCAACGCTGCCCACTCCTATGACGTAGATACTAACTGGTATCTTGACACTGGCGCGACGGACCACGTCATTGGTGAATTGGAGAACCTTGTTGTTCGCGATCGCTACACCGACAAAGAACAAATTCACACCGCGAGCGGGTAAGGTATGGTCATTGCGCTTATTGGTCATTCAGTTTTATCTATTTTCTCTGATTCCTTGAACTTGAATAATATCCTTCATGCCCCTAGTGCTGAACAGATCCTTCTTTCTGCCTATCAACTTATGAAAGACAAACATGCGTTCATTGAGATTCACCCTGAAATCTTTCTTGTCAAGGATCAGGCTACCAGGAGAACAATACTTTAAAACAAGAGTAGATGGGGCTTGTTTCGAGTGACCGGACGACAGAGTGCTCCTCAACGGCAAGTGCTTGGCGCAACCAAATCATCCATGGCTTGGTGGCACAAGCGTCTATGGCATCCCTCCCTTCCGGTAGTCCAGAAAATTCCTTGAGATTTTAATCTCGCCGTGTCCAATGAACAAGATCATGCTTTAGCTTGTCGGATGGCCAAGAGCCATCAACTGCCTTATTCTTGCCCAGTTAGTGAATCCAAAGCTCCTTTAGAGCTCATTTTTTCAGATGTGTGGGGGTCCTGGAACCGTTTCTCTAGGCAGACAGAAATATTATGTCAGTTTTATCGTTGATTTTAGCAACTTCACTTGGATCTATTTGCTCAATAAAAAATATCGATGTATTTAAAAAATTCCATGTTTTTCAAGCTCATGTTGAACGTCTTTTTGATCGCAAGATCCTTGTCATGCAAACTGACTGGGGAGGGGGGGTGTGAATATCAAAATTTGAAGTCATTTTTTTAACGCATTGGTATCTCTCACCATGTCTCATGGCCCCATGCTCATCAACAAAATGGTTACGCCGAACCAAAACATAGACACGTCGTGGAGGCTGGTCTCTCGCTCCTTGCTCATGCCTTCATGCCTCGAAAATTTTGGGATGAAGCGTTCCTTACTGCCGTCTACCTCATCAATCGCGTACCTAGTCGAGTCATTCACAATCAAACTTCTCGTCTCTTTGGCAAAAAACCAAACTACACGTTTCTTTACATTTTTGGTTGTGCCGTTTGGCCAAACTTGCGTCCGTTTAACAAACATAAACTCGAGTTTCGTTCAAGGCAATGTGCCTTTTTGTGCTATAGTAGTCTTCACAAATGATACAAGTGCCTAGATATTTCCTCCGAACGTGTCTGTATTTGTCGAGATGTCGTCTTTGACGATCAAGTTTTCTCCTTTGCTACTCTTCATTCCAACGCCGGTGCCCAACTTCGCAAAGAGCTTATTCTCTTGCCCTCACATGTCCTACCGTCTCCTCGCTTTGTTGAAGGGGGAGTAGATTCTGCTGGCCATATGTCAATGACTAATATTTTTGATAATGTCTCAGCTGAAAGTGTGCATGAATCTGGGCAAGAAAATCTAGAAGAAATAGGTGAAAAATATCAACATATACAATACCAAATGCATATATTATGAAACTAAACTTCATAATGAATCTAACAATATTAATTTAACATCGTGTATGTTGATGCATTTTTCCATAAGCTTGATCAAAATAGAGATACTTTGACTTCGGACAAAACTTATATGCAGACTAAAAAGGACCGGAGGGAGTACTTGTACTGAATAATCAGTGGCAATGCAGCTCTGAGTACTCATTTGGTTCAACTGAAAATGAAACCATCAAATACTTGAGGTAAAATCAAATTGTCAGAAAGAACCATGGATTAGTGGATCAAATAACACACTGGTTCGATCAAGCAAAAACAACCAAGCACTCTAGTTCTAGCAATATGTACAGATAATACTTGGAGAAAAAGATGATATCCCTTAGTTCACACTGCACGATCGACCAGAATGCAGAAGCTAATTATAGGAGAAACTGAAATTGCACACAGTGAAACAGAGTTAGCTGAAGTTTACAGCAGTTAAATGTAGCTGTTGTCGGAAAATGAACAGTATATCCCTTGGTCTTCAAGAAGCGTTGATATTTCATAACCGGAGCGCATCCTAGACGTCCGTTTCCCTGGCAGGGTACCGATTCGCGTCTTGCTACTCGTAGCTGTTGAATTCTTCAGAGAAGATGTAGATTTCTTCAGGTATGTTCAGGGACAGGAATTTCAGAGAAAATTTGAGCGCTCATTCGGCTTAGCTGAAATCAAACCATTCAAGAACACAAGGCAAAACCAAAGCATCCACAACCTATTCTCCACGCCAAATCGTTTACACGAGACGAAAGACTGAAATATATATGTAACACTGAATCTGGTATAGATATTGGCCATGGCGTTGATCTTTGGTTAAACTGAAGCACATCCTAGCCATCCATTTCCCTGCAGCGTACCGGTTTAAATCAAATTAAACCATTAAAGCTATCGAATTCTTAAGAGAAGGTGTCGATTTCTTCGGGTATGTTCAGAGGCGGGAAGTTCAGAGAACTAGTGTAATGAAGCATAGTCCAAAAGAAATTTGAGCGCTCATTCGGTTTAAATCAAATTAAACCAAAGCATACGAGGCAAAACCAAAGCATCCATAGCCAAATGATTTACCGGCAACTAAATTTACAATGATTATCACTCGTAAACTGGAACAGTAGGAACTAAACTGTGAGTACTCATTTGGTTAAACTGAAAGTGGCAAAACTAAAGCGTCATATAAGAACCAAAGATTAACAAATTAGACTGCACACATTTGGCCATGTCACAGGAATATAGTTTCATCGATCTGTCCATCCGAAACTAGAGTGTTATCTACTAATTTCACAGGAATATAGTTTCATGGATCTGTTCTGCCACATTAGGCCACATTACATCACATGAATCATCCTGTTCTTCCAAAACAGAGCAAAAAGCAGAGCTAGCTCAGCAGTTAAGCTGTCTGCTCCAAGAGTTCAGAAAACATTCCCCACTCACAGCGGTGAGATGAGCTAGCTCTGCCCTGCCGGTGGCGGTGGTGGGCCGAAAGTGGCGTTGCCCAAGGGGTTGCAAACCCTGCACACATTTTTGTTGGTGCCAGAGGGGTGGCCGCAAGCCTCGCAGATGATGGAGAAAGGATTGTTCAGAATATTGGCCGCCACCAGCATCCTCTCCTCCAGCGCTGCAAGCTCAGCTCGTAACTGCTGCTCACGAGCACAATCCTGGCACAAGGGCACTGAGACCAAAAGCCCCGTTGTCGTATCACGACAAACCAAATCCCACGTTGTGGGCGTGTTGCAAGAACGGCACGCCCGTTGCAGCGGCGCATCGGCTGCAAGAAATCAATGTCGGGCGTCAGAGAGAAAGAACTGCACCCAACAGAGGCATCTGACAGATGTTACAATCCAAGAACGCAAGAAAAGAACTGCACGAACCAGAGAGAAGGAATTTGGTGCTTTTCTTGGGAGGGAAGGGAAGGGAAGGGAACTGAGCACTCACCTGGATTGCCCTGCAGCGGCGGCAAGGTTGGCCGCCTCGGCGGCGCCCTCCACGCACCCCCTCGACCGAGAGGTGCTGCAAGAAACAGAGGTATCTGACAGATGTTACAATCCAAGAACGCAAGAAAAGAACTGCACGGACCAGAGAGAAGAAATTTGGCGCTTTTCTTGGGTGGAAGGGAACTGAGCACTCACCTGGATTGCCCTGCGGCGGCGGAAAGACTGGCCGCCTCGGCGGCGCCCTCCACGCACGCCCTCGACCGAGAGGTGCTGCAAGAAACAGAGGTATCTGACAGATTTTACAATCCAAGAACGCGAGAACGAAGGACGCGCTCGTCGCATCGCATGCTTTGATTTCTTGGGCACCCACCTGCATGGATCATAGAAGACGCGTCTGGGAAGCCACCGGCGGCGAGCGTAGTCGCCGTCACCCGTTCACGCGCTCCCTGGCGCGCCGGAGCGAATCCACCGTGCCCTGACCCGCCCCCTCCCCCGCTAGCTGCTGCAAGAAACGAAGGTATCCGACAGATGTTACAGTCCAAGAAGCGCAAGAAGGAAGGACGTGCGCGGTCGTAAGCTTTGAGTTCTTGGGCACCCACCTCCACCGGACTGGGAAGAGGCGCCGGGGAAATCCGTCATCCCTGCTGCAAGCGGCTCCGAAGTCCTGGCAATGCCGCCCCTGGCTGCAATCTCCGTCAGCCCTGCAGACTGATCTGAAGTCCCAGCAATGTCGCTGCCAGCTCTAGTATGCATCCGCGCTGCACGCGGCTGCTCAGTTGCCCGGATAATGTCGTTGCCGCTGAGCTTCCCCTTGTCCGCCATCTCGCCTCTCGGTCGAACAGCTTCGCAAACCGCAAGAACCGCGGGCGCACCCGAGATGAAGAGGAGAGGGGGAGGGTGGATGGAAGGAAGCTACGAGAAAGGATGGGAGAGGAGAAAGGCGAGGCGAGGGAGGCTATATAGACTGACGGCAGAGCGTCTCCGGTCCCGCTGCAACCGATTCGTCAGTTGGTTTTGGAGGGAACAACACCGTCCGGAGAAAGGAAGAGCCTCACAAACGGGCCTAATGCAATTCTGATAAGACCAAGTAATAGCCCAACTCATCAATAACTGAGGGCCAGGCCGATGCTATCCAGATTTACAAATTGCTTTGTTGGAGTCTTGGAGATACTATTCTACAGTATTATTTTTCGTTGGGATCAATAGATACTCTTGTACCCCTGAAAAACTACTCGTGTTATTTACATGGATGTTGAAGAAAGTTGTAGTCCGGATGGAAATTCAGTAGCATTGGTCATAGTATGTTATTACTCCCTCCGTCCACAAATATAATATGTTTTGAATATTTTAATATGAACCATATACAGACTAAAATAAATGAACAAACACACTAAAAACGTGTGCTGATTTATTTATAGATGGGCTTTGACCCATATAAGACAATAATTTATAGTCAACTTGTAAGGCTCATGTAGATGCATGGCGGCAGGGACGAAGCCAACACGCAAGTATAGGGGGGGCAAGTTTGTTCATGAAAGGGGCAAAGTTCATATAAAGTAAAAAAATTAGCTACAACAACCATTATTATAGTAGAAAAATCAATTTGTTAGGGCGGTCTAGCCCCCTTGTCCCTCCTAGAATCGTCCCTGCATGGCGGGTGATGAAAAGTTTAGTATCATACCGAAGAAAGAGTTGGACCCTATAGTGAATATAATCCTAACAATACTATATATCTACCGAACGGTGCGGTCAGGAGTATGCTCAAGGATTTATACAGGTTTGGGCCCTCTGCGTTGAAGATAATACCCTACTCCTGTGGCACTCTTAGTTCTTGACGTAAAGTACAATTTCTAGATATTCAACCTCTAGCCCGAAGCTTCCATCCTAATGAATATATAGTGTGCCAGATGGGGGTATATAATGGGCTGGTATAAATGTTGATCATGGTTTCCGCCTTTCCGGTGTAGCCGACTGTTCCATGGCATTTACTACTGCTAACTGGCATATTTAATTGGACTATATCGTTATTGGATAACTGCCAACATTAAGACATCATGGATGAGAGGTATCCTAGGTAGCTGCTGACTTATGAGGCTGATTGTAATGGGTAGTATCATATACTAGTATCATGCATATGATACTAGTGTATGATGCCACAACCGTAATGCATAGTATCATATGTTAGTATCATATGATGGTTCATTTATTGTCATGCAAGACACATACGAGTAGTAGCACATCATTTAATATGATACGGTATCATGATATGATACTCAACCCTCTCTTTTTTCATTTAATTCTATGACACCTCATCAAAATTGTCTAGTTGACATGCATGATACTACCATTACGGGCAGCTTGATGTAGCCGATTGCTCCCTTCGTTTCCGGCCATTTGTTAACGCTCGACAGTCGGCTGGCCCAACATCCGATTGTGGGACTTAGCACGGTTCTAGGCCACCCTCATTGTCTTTAGAGCATCTCCAACGGTCGCGTCAAAAGACGCGCGCGCGGTAAACCCAGCTTTTAGCGCGCGCGGGACGTTTTAACACGCTCCAGCGGTGGCGAAAAAGTCGCGCGCGCGGGGGAACCGCTTGCGCGCGCGCGCCATTTTTGCCGCGCCGCTTCCGGCGCGCCTATAAAATGTGGCGCTCGCCACGCGCGCCTCCACCGCTCCTCTTCCTCTTCCTCTACCTCCCGCGCCTCCACCGCTCCAGCACCCCGACACCGACGCGCCACCATGCCGCCGCGCCGCCGAGGAGCGTCGGGCTACCGCGGCGTCCGCCTGCGCCCCAACGGCGGGTACTACTCCGAGATACGCTCTGGCGATCTCCGGCTCAGCCTCGGCACCTACGAGACGGCGCATGAGGCCGCCCGCGCGTTCGACGCGGCGGCGTGGCGCCTAGGCAGGCCGCGCCGGCAGATGAACTTCCAGGACGTCTACACGCTCCAGCAGGCGCTAGACGTCGCCCCGCCGCCTCGTCTTAACTCGGCACAAGACCGTGCGGAGCACACTGCACGGCAGCGCCGCCTCCTCGTCGCCCAGGAGGACGAGCTGGTCATGGCGGAGTGGCGTCGGCGCCACCCGAAGGACGTCGCCTACGAGCAAGACTACTGGGCAAGGCGCCGCGAGGAAGACATGCGAAGGCGCCGCGAGGAGCGGTTGGACAGGCTTCGGCGGAAGGCATTGGCGAGTGCGCATGCCGATATCGTTGCAGCAGGCGGGAGGTCGTTCTTCACTGAAAACGATGATCGTTGGTTGGACATATGGCTCTCAACCTCTGACGACACCAACGACGATGATGATGGTGATAATTGTAGTGACTAGGAGTAGTTTCTATGTTTTCGAACTATCTATCTACTTGCACCGTACTTTTATCTATGTTTTCGAACTATCTATCTAGTTGCACCGATGTAAAATAACTTTGTATCGTTTTTTATTTTATGCAATCTATTTGTTTTGCCGATTTTGCAATCTATCTAGTTGTAAAATGTTGCGTGCGCTGCATTTTTGCGCGCTGCTCGAGCGGCGCGCGCTGCATTTTAGCGCAGCTGCTGGAGCCAGCGCTGCGCGCCGCGCCAATCCAGACGATGGACGCGCGGCAAACAAGTTTTTTACGCGCGACGCGTTCGGCGCATGTTGGAGATGCTCTTAATGGGCTCGTGACAAAGCCCCTTGGTCCATAGCCTTCTTTACCATATTCTGTATGGGTCATGGGTCTCTGTTCGGCCATCTGTAGACTTGGGCCTACCCCATATTAATAACCCTAATAGTAACCCTAACAAATGTTACAATCCAAGAAGCGCAAGAAGGAAGGACGTGCATGCTCATAAGCTTTGAGTTCTTGGGCACCCACCTCCACCAGACTGGGAAGAGGCGCCGGGGAAATCCGTCATCCCTGCCGCAACTGCAAGCGTCTGCGAAGTCCTGGCAATGCCTCCCGTGGCTGCAATATTTGTCATTAGCTAGTCTCCGTCTATTCTGTAGATTTTATTTTGAGTTACTAACATTTAGCAACTGAACCAGTATCACATACCCATGTGCTACTAGGAGTACTAGTAAAGTACACATCAATAACACATATATCTAATATAATTTTGTTGGCGTTGCGAGCCTACTTATCTACCAAGTGCCTAGGCCAATTCCGCTTCAGTGATCTTCCCCTAATTACAGAAGCACTTAGTCCCGTGTTTGGGTTCAACCATGGGTTTCTTCATTGGTGTGACAACTGACTTGTCATTCTCGAAGTTTCCCTTCTTTCCCTCGCCCTTCTTGAAACTAGTGATTTCTACCTTCGCGGTGTCAAACATTGCGAATAGCTTAAGTATCATCTTCTCCATCCGTGGTATGCTATAGTTCATCACGAAGCTTAGTAGCTTGGTGTCAGTGACTTTGGAGAACTATGTCAATCAGTATCTCATCAGGAAGAATAACTCCCACTTGATTCAAGTGTTTGTAGCACCCAGACAATCTGAGCACATGCTCAAGGATTGAGTTTTTCTCGTTTAATTTGGGGACAAAGAATCATGTCGAAGGTCTTACAGCTCTCAACACGGGTACGAGTCTGAAATCCTAATTTCAACTATTGGAACATCTCGTATGTTCCGTGACGTTCAAAATGTTTTGGAGCCTCAATTCTAAGCCGTAAAGCAAGACGCACTGAACTATCATGTAGTCATCAAAATGTGTATGTCAGATGTTCGCAACATCTACAGATGATGCTTAGGGTAGTTCACCGAGCAGTGCATTAAGGACATAAGCCTTGTGTGCAGCAATGGGGACAATCCTAAATTTACGGACCCAGTCCGCATAATTGCTACTATCATCTTTCAACTTAATTTTCTCTAGGATCATATCAAAACAAACACGGGAGATACATCACAAGCTAATCATCTACAACATAATTCGCAAAGACATTTTGACTATGTTCATGATAATGAGTTCAATTAATCATATAACTTAATAACTCCCACTCAAATTGACATCCCTCTGGTCATTCGAATGGTACATGATCCAAATTCACCGACCCAAGTCCGATCATCACGTGAGATGAGCTGGTTTCAATGGTGAACATCTTCATGTTCATCATATCTACTATATGACTCATGTTCGACCTTTCGGTCTCCTATGTTCCAAGGCCATGTCTGTACATGCTAGGTTAGTCAAGTTTAACCTGAGTGTTCCGCCTGTGCAAAATTGTCTTACACCCATTGTATGTGAACGTAGAGTCTATCACACCCGATCATCACGTGGTATAAAAAATTTTATGTTGAAATTTTAGTGAGGGATCACCTTATAATTCTACCGTCATCCTAAGAAAAGTAAGGTGCATAAAAGGATTAACATCACATGCAAATCATAAATGACATGATATGGCCATGTTCTTGTGCTTTTGATCTCCATCTCCAAAGCACTGGCATGATCTCCATCGTCACCGGCACAAAACCATGATCTCCATCATTGTACTGCCATCGGGTTTGTCGCGCCAACTATGCCATTACTACTAAACCTACTGAACTAGGGATAAAGCAAAGCATCACCGAGCACCAAAACAAATTAAAGACAACCCTATGGCTCATGTCGGTTGCCGTAGCATCGACATGCAAGTCGATATTTAACTATTACAACATGATCATCTCATACATCAAATATATAATATCATTTACTTGGCCATATCATATCACATCGTACCCTATAAAAACAAGTTAGACGTCCTCTAATTTGTTGTTGCATGTTTTACGTGGCTGCTATGGGTATCAAGCAAGAACGATTCTTACCTACGCAAAACCACAAGGTGATACACAAGTTGCTATTTAACCTTCTCCAATGACCGCCTTTGTCGAATCCGATTCAATGAAAGTAGGAGAGACAGACACCCGCCAACCATCTTTATGCAACAAGATGCATGTCAGTTGATGGAACCGGTCTCTCGTAAGCGTACGAGTAAGGTTGGTCCGGGCCGCTTCATCCAATAATACCGCTGAATCAAGAAAAGACTAAGGAGGGAATCAATCCGAATATCAACACCCACAAACTCCTTTGTGTTCTACTCGAGATGTCATCTACGCATAGGCCTAGCTCATGATGCCACTATTGGGGAACGTCGCATGGGAAACAAAAAATTTCCTATGCTCACCAAGATCAATCTATGGAGACTAACATCTAGGAGAGGGGGGAGTGTATCTACATACCCTTGTAGATCGCTAAGGGAAAGCGTATATAATGCGGTTGATGTAGTCAAACGTCTTCGCGATCCAATCACGTTCCGTCCCGCGATCCCATCACGATCAGTCCCGATCTAGTGCCGAACGGACGACACCTCCGCGTTCAGCACACGTACAACTCGATGACGATGTTCACGTCCTTGATCTAGCAAGCAAGGGTGGCGAGATAGATGAGTTGTCCTCCAGCACGATGGCGTGGTGGTGATGGTGGTGGAGCTGATCCGGTAGGGCTTCGCCGTGTACTACCGAATCGATCTAGAGGTGGAACGAACTAGAGGAGGGAGAGAAAGCTGCGCCATGACCTAATTGGGTGTGGCCGTGCGCCACGACCCATTGGGGCGTCTGCGCACCATAACCTTTTCGAGGACGGCTGCCTATCTCCTCTCCACTATATATAGGAGGGAGGGAAGGGTGGCACCCAAGAGGAGGAGTCCTCCTCCGATTGGGAGATGGATGCGCTAGGGAGGAGTCCTCCTCCAATTCGGACTCCCTCCCCTCCTCACACTTTGACGCATAGGCCAATAGGGGCTGGCTGCCTAGCCCACCAAGGGTTGGTGCGCCACCTCTTGGGACTATGTGGTCCCTCGGGGTGGGTTACCCCTCCCGGTGAACCCCCGGAACCCATTCGTCTATCCAGGTACTTTACCAATAGTGACCGAAACATTTTCGGAACCTGTATACCTCTTTCCTATATATCAATTTTTGTCTCCGGACCATTCCGGAACTCGTCGTGATGTCCGGGATCTCATCCGGGACTCTGAACAACCTTCGGTCACCAACATACATAACTCAACTATACCGAAAAGTCACCGAACCTTAAGTGTGCAGACCCTGCGGGTTCGAGAACTATGCAGACATGACTTGAGACACTCTCTGGTCAATAACCAATAGCGGGACCTGGATTCCCATATTGTCTCCTACATATTCTACAAAGTCTTTATTGGTTGAACCTCTATGTCAAGGATTCAGTAAATCCCGTATGTTGTTCCACTTGTCCATCGGTATGTTACTTGCCCGAGATTCGATCGTCGGTATCTCCATGCCTAGTTCAATCTCGTTACCAGCAAGTCTCTTTACTCGTTCCATAATACAAGATCCCAGGACTAAATTCTTAGTCACATTGCTTGTAAGCTCATTGTGATGTTGTATTATCGAGTGGGCCCTAGAGATACCTCTCCATCATATAGAGTGACAAATACCATTCTCGATTAACGCCAACCCAACAAACACCTTCGGAGATACCTGTAGAGCACCTTTATATTTACCTAGTTATGTTGTGACGTTTGATACACACAAGGTATTCCTCTGGCGCCCGGGAGTTGCATGATATCATGGTCATAGAAACATATACTTGACATGCAGAAAACAATAGCAATAAACTCACACGATCACATGCTACGTTCATAGTTTGGGTCTTGTCCATCACATCATTCTCCTAATGATGTGATCCCATTATCAAATGAAAACTCAGGTCTTTGGTCTGGAAACCTTGGCCATCTTTGATCAACGAGCTTGTCCTTAGAGGCTCACTAGGGACAGTGTGTTGTCTATTTACCCACACATGTATTGGAGTTTCCAATTAATACAATTATAACATGGATAATAAAGGATTATCATGAACAAGGAAATATAATAATAACTTATTTATTATTGCCTCTAGGGCATATTTCCAATGTTCATCATTCTAGGGAAAATAGCATAAAAAGGATGAACTCCTCATCATTCTGGTTGTTATCACAGTAGCAAATGATCAAGTTATCACAAGGTTGAAACACTAACTAGTGCTCTATCCTAGGTAAAAAAGCGTAATAAATGCGAACTCCGGCATCTCCGTATTGAAGAACACAGACCAACCTATCACCAACTTGTGAGATGCGCAAGTATTCCTCTCCAAATGGTATCATGGATGCTTGTATTGCATTTCTCCATCCTTTGATTTTCAGAGTGTCTTTACTTTGAGATATCGTGTATTTACTACGGAAATTAATCGGGGGTTGGCCGTAAGCTAACCATTTCCAAATCACCAGTGGTAAACATCCATTTAGGCATGATCTCTGTCGGGAGTACGTGTTGAAGAACATTAGTTATAATAATATAGTTAGCGAACTAGTTTTGCTTAAGAACAATGTATAAAAAGATGGATTAGTGACGCAATGGTAAAAAATGTTACAAACTTGTCTGAAGTGATGCTATAAGGGCTCAACTGGTGCACTAGTGGCACATATCCATGATGGAAGTTGCCAGTCATGTAATTTTTCACATGATAGTCAACATCATGAATAAATGAGATGAGATGATTTTTATCTAATCAAGTAAGCTCGGAGCCATAACTGGAGTAGGTGTGATCTATTATCTGCCGTGTAGTTCTTGTAGCATGGAAATAAGCTAATAACTAAAAATAAAGAAATTTAATAGGGATGAGTTCTAGATACTTTTCAATAATCAATATAAATTACCTAACAAATCTGTTGACAAAACACACGTGGAGGTAGAACTGGAATCAAGTCATCCTCCTCATGCACCAAAATTTCTATATTATTATCACGAACATCATCATTACCAAGATCGAAGGTAATGTTCATGTCCTCATTCGACCCATATGCCTTGCAAAATGCTCTCCATTTAGAACAACCAAAATATGTGTGATCTTCATCATTTTTTACCTTGACAACAAAAACAAAATGCTCTGTTCTTAGATGAGCTATCTTAGGATTTGTACCGTCCTTCTCTTTAAAATGAAACTTGTCCAAGACAACAAATCTTGCATGATAGGGAACACACTAGTCAAATTGTACAATATAAAATTAAAGATTAACGAAAGCAAAAGAGCACATGTCATACTTGACTAACAAAAAATACATGCCGTCTTTACATACCGTAATAATCGGGAAGTCATTCGTCGGCTTGGCGGTGAAGGACGTATCGTTGTCTAGGTAAGGTTAACGGTCACATATAGCCGTGTCATCCCAGCAGAAATGGCACGCAGGGATCCTATCGTCATCGGACTACGACATTTCCTATGTTCATGATTCTATATAAGATTAAAAACCATAGACATTGGATAAATAAAAACCTATACTAAAGGCTACAACAACAAAAAAACAAAAATCATGCAATGATGGACGTGCCGACACTAAGAAGCTTAATTTTTTCTAGCAACAAAGTCAAAAGAGTTTGTCCTGCAATAGATCTCAAGAGGTAAAAAGGTTCTCTTTCAGTTACTACCAATAATCAACTTAATACATCTTGAATATTATCAAATATAATCTCGAATACATGTCTAGTATAATCTAGTTCACTCGCGGTTCCTGATCAAACTGATCACCCGAAGAGCTGCCGTTGTACTGAGGTGCCGGAGGTGGACACCCACAGAGAAGGTACCATCAAACGATCATAGCTTGGGTGAGATCCCTGAATAAACTACCATGTATTGGAGAACATGAAGTCCAATGCAACCAAGTAGGGACAGACGTGCTCGTCCTCCTCCCTGACACAACGACGTACCTCCTCCTCGGCGGCCGGCTGCCTCTGCACCGAAAGTGGCCCAGGAGACCGCTACTAAAGAAGCTCCGGGTTGACGACGGGAGCCCGATTCCCCATCAAGATGCGCACCCCGGAAGGTAGCACCTCCCAGTGCGAACCCGGCGAAGCTCAGTCCCGGACATGGCGCCTCTCAAGCAGGTTGTCGCCACCGAGTCGACGACGAGGATGCAGGACGGGCATCATCGACGTTGAGATCAATTTATACAACTATTTAAATTCCTACTATTTAATAAACTTTTCACCAAAAAATGAAATAGTACATCCACTACATTGAGATACACTACATTGAAATACACTTAAATATGAAAATGAGGAAATTTACTATTAGACCTAGGGAGCTAACAAGACATGATCATTTTTTCCGAATGACTGAAATGTTATCATCATCATACATACGGTTGAGACTTTGAGAGACCTTAATTAAGCAACACTACTCATCAACCCATGCACCTGCACGCGCTAGTAGTCATTACAAATTTACGCCATATAACTTTGTTTTGACTTCTTGAGTCAATATGTTGGATGAGATGTTATGGCATGGATTTAAGAATTACATACTAATGGGTCTTGCATATTTAAGTTCTAATACGAATATAAGTCTCTCGTAGGACATACCAAAAAGGGAAAAAAATATATTATATATGTCCAAGCACATTCGAAATTATGTGAGTGATTAGAGTATCCGGGAGTTTTGTTTCAAATTAGCTAAGTTAATTTTTTGGTTTCCTCCAACGGAGTGTGCCGTGGCCACTATATTTGTGCTATGCAAACCCCCCCATACCGGAGCAACCATTTTAGTTCTATTTTTGTTTGATTTTTCTGTAGAATCTAAAACTGATATCCAAATAAGTTGTATTAATAAAAAGATGCCGGTGTGTATTAATCATTATTACGACCAATGTTAGGAAGATAAGATTTAGTAGCTTAAGACATCTCAGTTAAAAACATAGCTTATACAATATTATGCACTTCACAAATACAGAGCATCTAGATGTAAGAATATGTTGATGGTGTAGAAATTTGTGCAATTATACCGTGGGATCTCATCAAAGGTTGATATCACATGTAGGCTCACTCTAGGAGGAGGCGGCGGAGTTGATGGAGGCTGTCCGGTGGCATCAGGGTCGAGTGGCGGGGTCGAGGCAGAGGAGCACGACGATGGTGTCATCGGAGTGAGAGACGAGAGGAGTGACAACATCGACGTAAGGGTTTGAGACGAGAGAAGCGGCGATGGAGGCGTCGGGGTTGGGGGGAGTGGAGACGGCGGTGATCCAGAAGCCCGACAGCGTCGTTCATGGAGAGGAAGACTGGCGTTGCGGGAGTGGAGAGGACGATTGGCGAGGGAGGGCCGCGGATGTTATATATCCACACCCTTTAGTCCCAGTTCGTGGCTCCAACCGGGACTAAAGGACCCTTTAGTTCCGGATAAAGCCAAGAACCGGGACTAAAGGTTTGGGATCCCGCCCTATCAGTTGACAAAATTCCCCCTTTCGTCCCAGTCGGAGGCTCCGACCAGGACTAAAGGCTTGGCCTGCCGCCATTTGCGCTGGCGAAATTTCACCTTTAGTCCCGGTTGGTGGCTCCAACCGGGACTAAAGGCCACCTTTAGTCCCGGTTGGAGCTACCAACCGGGACTAAAGGGTTGGTGCTGGCATGGCCGAGGCAGGGTGGAAGTTTAGTCCCACCTCGCCCGGCAAAGGCCGGTCGGAGCGGTTTATATGCCTTGCTGCGGATATCATTCTGAGCTCCTCTCTAAAGGAGGCAGTAACCTCGCCGGACCTACTTGCTATGCGAGCCTGCATCCTGGCCCATGTGTAAATGGGTTTCTAGTCGTATGCATGCCGTGGTTGGCTTAGTAGGCGGGCGTTTTTTTAATTTTTTTGCTATTAAAGTTTCTAACAAAAATTACTTTATGAAAATACTTTTTGCTATTATTTTTAACATATTTTAACTCCAGACTTTTTGTGCATTCCGTATGCACCATTCAGAGCCACGTAATCAATTTTCAATCCTTTTCTGACTTCATTTTCTATTTTTCATGCATTTAATTATTTTTTCGAGCTAAATGACCCTGAAATTAAAAAGTACTACAAATGAACTGTGAAAAAGTTGAAATTTGGCATGGTATCATAATTTCACCCACATAGCATGTGCTACAAAGTTGAGAGGGTTACGGCAAAAACTAAAAGAACTTCGTGTACAAACTGGACAATCTCTTTTGAAGTATCACGGTTTCAAACAAAAACTCATCTGTTACAAAGGGACTTCATTTTTAGAACTTATTTCAACTCAGACTTTTTGTGTGTTCAGTATGCACCATTCAAAGCCATGTAATCAATTTTCAACCCTTTTCCGACTTCATTTTCTATTTTTCATGCATTTAATGATTTTTTGAGCTAAATGACCCTGAAATTGAAAATCACTACAAATGAACTCTGAAAAGGTTGAAACTTGGCATGATATCATAATTTCACAAACATAGCATGTGCTAATAAGTTGAGATGGTTACAAAGAGATTTTATTCTTTGACATGTAACATGAGTGATATTGTAGGATCAAAGCTTGGATAATCTTATTGCTTATCATGCCGTAACCATGGATAATCTTCATCGTTTAACTAGATGTTCGGGTCAACCTTCACATTGAACGGAGGAATTTCATGAAACTTTTCATAATCTTCTAACATGTCTGTCTTGTTCCCCACTCCCACGATGTTCCTTTTTCCTGAAAGAACTATGTGGTGCTTTGGCTCATTGTATGATGCATTTGCTTCCTTGTCTGTTCTTTTTCTTGGTTTCATAGACATGTCCTTCACATAGAAAACCTGCTCCACATCATTGGCTAGGACGAATGGTTCGTCTGTGTACCCAAGATTGTTGACATCCATTGTTGTCATTCCGTACCATGGGTCTTCCTTTACCCCACCTCCTTTCAAATTGACCCATTTGCACCGAAACAAAGGGTCCTTCAAATCTTTCCCATAGTCATGTTCCCATATCTCCTATATGTGACCATAATATGTGTCCTTTGGCCTATTGGTGTTTGCTGCATCAAAGAGGACACCACTATTTTGGTTGGTGTTCTTTTTATCTTGGGCGATCGTGTAAAATGTATTGCCATTTATTCCTAGACAACAAGTACATGTCATCTCCAATAATGTTGTTACCCATGAGATGTGTTTGCAACCAACCGCCGAAAGTCCCGATGTGTTCATGTGTAATCCGTTCGTGAGATTGCTCCGGGTATTTGGAGCATCGAATATTCTTGTGTTCATTGATATACGGGGTCACCAAGGTAGAATTATGTAGAAGTTTGTAGTGTGCTTGCGCCCAGGAATGCTCGTCCCTACGTATTATTGAGTTTGGCATGCCTTTTCCACTCAGTCTCCCCTCATGCCGCGATTGAGGGACACCAATCGGCTTAATGTCAGGAATAAAGTCAACACAAAATCCAATGATCTCCTCTGTTTCATGGCCCTTGGAGATGCTTCCTTCCGGCCTAGCGCGGTTATGGACATATTTCCTTAAGACTCCCATGAACCTCTCAAAGAGGAACATATTGTGCAGAAATACAAGACCTAGAATGGCAATCTCGTCGACTAGGTGAACTAGGACACGTGTCATAATTTTGAAGAAGGCTGGTGGGAACACCAACTCGAAACTGGCAAGACATTGGACCAAATCATTTTGTAACCTTCGTAGGATTTTTGGATCGATTACTTTCTGAGAAATTGAATTGAGGAATGCATATAGCTACATAATAGCTAATCGAACACTTTATGGTAGAAGCCCCCTCAATGCAACCGGAAGCAGTTGCGTCATAATCACGTGGCAGTCATGAAACTTCAGGTTTTGGAATTTTTTATCTGCCATATTTATTATTCCCTTTATATTCGATGAGATTCTAGACGGGACCTTGATACTGAGCAGTCATTTAAAAAAGATTCCGTTCTCTACTTTGGTAAGAGTGTAGCTGGCAGGACCTTGATACTACTTTGGATGCATGCCGTCTTTTTCGTTCATACGTTTCTAGTCGTCCCTTGCCTCCGGTGTATATTTTGTCTTCCCATACATGCCCAAGAAACCTAGAAGGTTCATGCAAACATTATTCATCACATGCATCAAGTTGATGCAGAGCGGACCTCTAGGTTTGTTCAATAAGGTAGGTCCCAAAATATAGATTTCTTCTTCCACATGGGGGCATGTCTGTCAATGCCATTCGGAACAGATTGTCCACCAGGACACTTTCCAAAGACAACTTGTAAATCCCTGACCATATCGAATATAACATCACCTGTATAGAAGACATGCTTCTTCCGGTGATCTGGCTCACCTTTGAAATGTTTTCCTTTCTTTCTTAAGTGATGCATGTTCAGAAGAAATCGACGATGTCCGAGGTACACATTCCTCTTACATTTTCCCAAATATATACTTCCAGTCTATTCTAAACAATAAGTGCATGCGTGGTATTGATATGTCCAAAATGCATCACTATTTTGTATCATAATGTTTCTCTATTCATTGATATATTTCACATTATGATGATGTAGTTACAGTGTTTTGGCTTATTTTACACAGTTTACAACTTTCCGGTGCTGAAACAGCAGACGCAGGATTCAGCGGAGAAAATAGCACAAAGGGTTACCATGTCAGAACATCTCCAATTGCGTTGAAATTTACGGGGAAGGAGTTTCCGAACAGATCACGAAGACAGGCCAAAGAAGGGCCAGAGGGGGGCCACAGGGCATCCAGGGGACCTGCTGGCGTGGGTCACCCCTAGGCCGCACCCAGAGGCCGCCTGTGTGGTGGGTCCCGCCTCTGGTGCTCTCCTTTGGCCTATATGATCCTCGTGACCTAAAAGTTACGGGGACGGAAGTTTTTTTGGAGTTCCGCCGCCGCTCCGGGGCGGAAATATCTAGAGAAGAAAAGACCTTTCCGGTGGGCCCCAACTCTGCTCTTGGTTTGTTGCTTGTGGGGAACCGCCCCAGCGCTATTGTGGTGGAGAAGCCTTCCCCACCTACTGAAATTGTGCCCTTTAAAATACCAACTAGTATTATTGATTGTGTCTTGGCTAATAGATATGCAGGAGATAGACATCTAGGTGAACACTTGCTATATCTTTCACAACTATGCTCCTTATTCAAGCTTGCAGGTATATCGATGGATTTTGTTATGAGAAAGTTATTTTCTCTATCATTAAAAGATAACGCTTTGGATTGGTATAGGCTTCTCGATAACTCTCATTTACTAAATTGGCAAGATCTTAAGCCTCTCTTTTATGCAACGTTTTATCCTCTTCATGAAATACATCGAGACGTGAACTATATTTATAACTTTTGGTCTCGTGACGGAGAAAGCATCGCTCAAGCTTGGGGGAGATTGAAGTCCCTAATGCTCAAATGTCCCAATCATTAGATCTCCAAGGAAATCATTCTTACAAATTTTCATGCAAGGATTTCTCGTCAAGATAAAGAGATGCTTGATGCCTCCTCTAGTGGGGCATTCTCCAACAAAAGCACTGAAGCTTAGTGGGATCTTATTGAAAGGATCCAGAAGAACACTGAAGACTAGGAGATTGATAAAGGTATTGAACTCGTTATAAATTATGGGCATGATTACATTGAGAGCTATGTGGAAACTGATTACTTCAATACCTTTTGTGCTAAGATTGGTCTTGATTCCCAGCTTCTAATTCATTTTTGCAAAGACTTTGCCTCTCATATTGACTCTTCTAAGAAGAGGGAGGATCAACAACATAAACCTTTTAAGGATTTACTTGTTGATATCAATGTTGTTGACGCTATCTTGCCTGCAGTTTTATACGAAAAGCGCCCTTTTCCCACCAGGATGAGGGAGCATTATTTTGTCACACGCATACTGAATAGAAGTGAAAGAATGACTGATGAGCATGATGACCTGATTAAGGTCGATCCTCAAGTTGCATTAGTCAAGGATCTTGTTACTAGTAATATTGAGGATTCCAATATAAATTTTTGTGTTGTTTATACTAACCTTGTTACAACCAAGAATAAAGGCCCTGTTTCAGGTACTCTAGTTGTATCTGTTAAAATAGGAGATCATAATTATTATAGGCTATGTGATTTGGGATCCAGTGCTAGTGCTATTCCTTTTTCACTTTATCAAGAGATCATGAATGAGATTCTACCATGTAAAATTGAAGACGTTGATGTTAATATTCATCTTGCAAACAAAGAAACTATCTCTCCTATTGGAATTGTGTGAGATGTTGAAGTTCTATGTGGAAAGGTAAAATATCCTACCCACTTTCTAGTACTTGGTTTAGTGCAAGATAGTTTTTGCCCTATTATTTTTGTTAGGCCTTTTCTCAAAACTTGTGGAGCTATTATAGATTGCAGGAAAGGAAACATATGTGTTGAATTTAATGGTGAGCCATATGAATTTAACTTTTCTAAATTCTCGAAGCAGACTCATGGTACTGATTTGACTAGTAATGATAAAATTATTGAAGAGATTGCTTCTATTGCTATTCCTCCTAATGATCCTTTGCAACAATTTATGGAAGACCACGAGAATGATATGCATATGCAGGAAAGGAATGAGCTAGATGACATATTCTTGAGACAACCTGCTATCCTGAAGCACAACCTTCCAGTTGACCCTTTGGGAATTTTATCAAAACCAAAAGAAGACCCAGTGTTTGATCTGAAACCTCTTCCCAGTACGCTCAAGTATGCTTATTTAGATGAAAAGAAAGTATATCCTATTATTATCAATTCTAACCTTTCAGGATATGAAGAAGATCGATTATTGGAAGTCCTTTGTAAACACCGAGGAGCTATTGGCTATACCCTTGATGATCCTAAGGGGATTAGTCCATCTATTTGTCAGCATACTATCAATCTTGAGCCTGATGCTAAACCGGTTGTTGATCATCAACGACGGTTGAACCCGAAGATGAAGGATGTTGTGAGGACCAAAATCCTCAAGCTTCTAGCCGCATGTATTATCTACCGTATAGCTGATAGTAAGTGGGTAAGTCCGGTACATTGTGTTCCCTATAAAGGAGGTACGACTGTGGTTCCTAATGATAAGAACGAACTAATACCTCAGAGAATTATTATTGGATATAGAATGTGTATTGATTACATGAAGCTGAACAAGGCAACTGGGAAGGACCACTACCCCCTGCCATTCATTGACCAAATTCTTGAAATATTATCCAAAAACACTCACTTTTGCTATCTTGATGGGTATTCCGGCTTCTCTGAAATTCATGTTAACACTGCCAATCATGAGAAGACCACTTTTACTTGTCCTTTTGGTACTTATGCTTATAGACGTATGCCTTTTGGATTATGCAGTGCTCCTGCTACTTTTCAAAGGTGTATGTGTGCTATCTTTCATGGTTTTTGTGAGGAAATTGTGGAGGTTTTCATGGAAGATTTCTCCGTCTATGAAACCTCTTTTGACCATTGTCTCCACAACCTTAATAAAGTTTTGCAGAGATGTGAGGAGACGAACTTGATACTCAACTAGGAGAAGTGCCACTTGATGGTCAATGAGGGAATTGTTCTTGGCCACAAGATTTCTGAAAAGGGAATCAAGGTGGCAGGGCAAAGGTCGAAGCAATCGAGAGGATGCCTTATCCAAAGGACATAAGAGGTATTCGTAGTTTCCTCGGTCATGCTGGTTTCTATAGAAGATTTATTAAAGATTTTTCTAAGACTTCGAAACCCCTCACTAATCTTACCCAGAAGGATATTCCTTTTGTATTTGATGAAGATTGTAAGGAAGCCTTCAAAGTTCTTAAGAAAGCCTTGATAACCGCCCCTATAGTCCAACCACCTGATTTGAATTTTCCTTTTGAAATCATGTGTGATGCTAGTGATTTTGCTATTGGAGCTGTGTTAGGACAAAGGGTTGATAAGAAATTGAATGTTATACATTATGCTAGCAAAACCCTTGATAGCGCTCAAAAGAATTACGCTACTACTGAGAAAGAGTTTTTAGCGGTAGTGTTTGCTTGTGATAAGTTTAGGCCTTACATTGTTGATTCAAAAGTCATCATTCATACTGAACATGTTGCTATTAAGTATCTTAGGGAAAAGATGGGTCCTTCTTCTTCAAGAATTTGATTTGCAGATTCTTGATAGGAAGGGAGCAGACAACCCTGTAGAGACAACCTTTCCAGGATGGAGGACATACCACATGATCCTATTCCGGTCAACGACAGTTTTCTTGATGAACAATTAGTTGTTTTGAAAGTACAATTTAATTCCGATCCTTGGTATGCAAATTATGCTTACTTTCTTGTTGCAAAGTTTTTGCCTCTAGGTTCAACATTCCAGCAAAGGAAGAAGTTCTTCCATGACTTGAGGTATTACTTTTGGGATGACCCACATCTTTTTAGAGAAGGTGCAGATGGGATCGTGAGGAGATGCATACCGGAGCATGAGCATAAGGATATCTTGAGACAATGTCATAACAGTCCTTATGGAGGACATCATGTCGGTGAGAGGATCGCACACAAGGTTCTCCAGTCAGGTTTTATTGGCCTACTCTCTTTAAAGACGCTAGAAATTATGTTTTATCTTGTGATAAGTGCGAGAGAGTTGGTAATATTAGTAGGAGAAATGAGATGCCTATGAATTATTCTCTAGTCATTGAGCCTTTTGATTGCTGGGGATTTGTTTTTATGGGTCCTTTTCCTCCTTCACACAAATACACTCACATCTTAGTGGGAGTTGATTATGTGACCAAGTGGGTTGAGGCAATCCCCACTGAAAGTGCTGATCACAAGACATCTTTGAAAATGCTCAAGGATGTTATCTTCCCTAGGTTTGGTGTACCTAGGTATGACCGACGGAGGATCGCATTTTACACATGGTGCTTTTAGAAAAGCTCTAGTCAAGTATGATGTTAATCATAGAATTGCTTCACCTTACCACCCTCAAACAAGTGGCCAAATTGAGCTCACAAATAGAGAGATCAAGTTGATTTTGCAAAAGACAGTGAACAGTTCTAGAAAGGACTGGTCCAAAAAGCTAGGAGATGCCTTGTGGGCGTATTGAACTGCTTACAAAAATCCCATGGGGATGTCTCCATATAAGATGGTCTATGGCAAGACATGCCATCTACCTTTAGAGTTAGAGAAGAAAGCTTTCTGGGCTGTTAGAGAGCTTAATGCTGGGCCAAAGCTTGCTGGTGAAAAGCGTCTCATGACCTTAACTTCTCTAGATGAGTGGAGAAGTGAAACTTACGAGAGTGCAAAAATGTTCAAAGAAAAGGTAAAGAAGTGGCATGACAAGATAATTTTGAAATGTGAATTAATGTTGGTGATAAAGTTTTGTTGTATAGATCCTGTTTTAGGTTTTCTCCAGGTAAATTACATTCCAAGTGGGAAGGACCGTACCATATCGAAGAAGTCTACCGCTCCGGTGCAATCAAGATTAATATTTTTGAGGGCAAAAAGCCACATGTTGTGAATGGGCAAAGACTCAAGCATTACATGACTGGAGACTCCATCAACGTAGAGGTGGATGTGATACAGATAACCACTCATGAAGAACATATTGCAACACTTTGTCAGACATCGGCAGAAGCAGAATAAGAATAGGTATGAAATACGGTAAGGAAACTTCGCGAATATTAGTAAAAGTTCCGTATTATCTGTTTTTGAAAAATTAGGAAAATTCCGAGCCGAAGTGGAGCCGGAGAGGAGCTCCAGGTGCTCCAGGCAACCTGGTGGCGCGGGCTACCTCCTGGCCGCGCCAAGAGTCCGCCTGGACCCCTCGGAGTCCGTCTACGATCCCACTTTGGCTTGTTACCTACCTTTTGATGCAGAATTTTTTGTTATATATTCTCCCAGATCGTCACGGCTTTGTTTCTTGCGATTCCGTGCGTTTTCTCTTTCGATCTTTTTTCTGTGAGGCTAAGAAGCTATTGTTCGAGATGTATTCTTGTGACTCAAGCGGGGAAGACTACATGGGTCGTCGTTTCCGCTGTGTCCAGCAAGATATCAACCAAGGGAAGGTCACCGGATGGGCTACTAATAAAGAAATTTCCGCAAGACAAGCGGATATGGAGCGCTTCGTGAGAGAGGAAGTCAAGATGGTCACAACCCAGCAAGAAGGAGATCCGTCATCACGAGGATCCAGCTCCAACAACCCCATCCTCATGGGGTTTATTAACCCTCAACATGATCTTTCTCTGAACCTTTCAAAAACTGTCCCTCCACCGGGAGCTCCACCTGTGTCATCCTCTATATCCGAAGCTTACAGAATCACTAACCAATTCTGTGAAGACTTCTGTGTTCTTAAAATGCAGGTGGCCATATTGGAAGCTGAAAACCAAATCCTTCGGCGCATAATAGCGGACTTGAAGAACAACAAGTAGGATGAAGAGTGAAATCTTCATGGGTAATGCCATTCCCTTAGCTTGTTCCAAGCTTGGGGGAGTGCCCAGATTTTTTTAATCCTTTATCTTTTATGGTCAAGTTTAGTGTGGTATCATGTCTAGGGAAGTTATGTTATGAAATAGGTTTTTGCATTGAGGTCTATTACTCCTTTGTGGAGAGTCTTGTATCCGTGAGTGTGCAGTTGTCTATGATGGAATATTAATGAGAAGTATATTTGTTTATTTGCTGCACCTGACATTCTCTTCATGCAATCGACCTTATATGCTAATTCTTATGGGAGTATTGATATTACATATCAGGTATGACTTTGAAAACTTTATTTAATCTTGTCAAACATAGCATTGGTCATAACAACAAGCATGAGTTTTTCTAGTAGCGAGATAGCCAAAACCTTTATGTTCTTATGCTTGAAGTATTGTTCTGACAAGGAAGACAACTTGATGTTTCATGCAAATTCTTTATGTTAAACCTTATATTGTTTTGCATCCAAGTCAATATCATTTGTCTGCTCTTAAAAGCATTTGCTAGCCAACCCTTGTACTAAGCGGGAATACTGCTTCTGCATCCATACATTGAAACCTCAACCTTCACAAGAGCCCACCATACCTTCCCTTTATGTGGTATTTCACCGCCACTCCTAAAGTATATTACTCATGTGCTATCTTTAAACCTTCAAATATTACTCCCTGTTTTGTGCCTCTGTTTTAGCTCATGAGTAAGTAGTGGATAATTCATGATCTTCTCATACCGGACAAGTTTTATCCTGGGCTTCATGTTTAATCCATGAACCCCTAATACAAGAAGGGACTGGCATGAGCACGCCCAGCTCATAAAAGATAATTACAACAAAAAAAACCTCCTTCACGCTTTGTTGATGAGAAATCAGAAAACTTTGGTAGTGGTAAATAAAGGAGACTAAGGGGATGTGATCGTCCCCACTTTGGGAGCCGTTCCTCAAAACTTGTCCAGCATGAGAAGTATTGGGCTATTTGCTAGCATCCGTTGACAAATTATGCACCTCTCAAAAGCTTGTTTTACAATCTTGTTGATTTCAAAATCTCTAAAAGCTCTAGCACATGAGTTTTCCCTACTTCCCTCTGCGAACGGCTAATCTTTTATTTTTATGTTGAGTTAGTAAACCTACTTCTTTATATCCTATAAAAGAGCAGACACTTTATGTTGACAAAGATTCATGCATTTATATTGTTTCTTTGAGAATTGCCATATCACAACTTTGTTGACAATATCATTAAGATGACTAAGTTGTTTGTTAAGCCTAGCTGAAGCAAACATCTTCCTTTGTGTTAGCATTTTCACTTCTTGACTAATAACATGTTCTTTCCAAAAGCTTCATTTGATCTCATCAAAATATAAGAGGAAGAGCAAAAGTTAAAAGTTATTAGTTGTTCTTTGACCAAGGACATGTTTGCCATGGTTTGATGAGTTTCCTTAGCCCTACTTTTGATTGTGATTGATATTACTCTTTCATATGAGCCTTATGAGTTGAGATTGCTGTTGAGGATGGTTGAGTTTAGTAGAGAAATTATGATGCTTCTTGTCCGTATTCTTATTTATCGACACTTCACTCTCTAAACTTGTGGACTGGTTTACCGAGCTCAGTATTCGCTTGGGGACAAACGAGGTCTAAGCTTGGGGGAGTTGATACGTCCAAAATGCATCACTATTTTGTATCATAATTTGTCTCTATTCATTTATATATTTCACATTATGATGATGTACTTATAGTGTTTTGGCTTATTTTACACAGTTTACAACTTTTCGGTGCCGAAAGAGCACACACAGGATTCAGCGGAGAAAATAGCACGAAGAGTTACAATGTGAGAACATCTCCAATTGCACTGAAATTTACGGGGAAGGAGTTTCCGAACAGATCACGAAGATAGGCCGAAGAAGGGTTGGAGGGGACCACAGGGCACCCAGGCGACCTGCTGGCACGGGTCACCCTTAGGCCGCGCCTAGAGGCCGCCTGGGTGGTGGGTCCCACCTTCGGTGCTCTCCTTTGGCCTATATGATCCTCGTGACCTAAAGGTTATGGGGACAGAAGTTTTTCCGGAGTTCCGCCGCCGCTCCAGGGCGGAAACCTACAGAGAAGAAAAGACTTTCCGGCGGGCAGATTCCGTCGGGTAGAACTCCTCCTGGAGGGGGAGATCATCATCATCGTCATCACCATCGTCACGGGCATCATCGAGATCATCATCACTATCACCCTCAACACCAGCGCCATCTCCATCTTCACCCCATCTTACTTTACCATTACAATCGGAGTTGTACCTTGCACTATTCATCCCCTCTACTCTATCGGTGTTGATTACTCTTTTGTGGTGAATGCTATTGAGTTTTGTAGGAGAATTAGTGTTATGACCAAATTGTTCATCATATTTACATCACCTCTGATCATGATCTCTTTTATGTCTTGTGAGTAGTTGCTTTAGTTCTTGAGGACATGGGAGAAGTCTAGTTGCTAGTAGTCATATGATGTTGAAGTAATATGTGTTGATTGATATTTAAGTTATGGTGTTATTCTTCTAGTGGTGTTATGTGAACGTCGATTACATAGCACTTCGCCTTTTTAAGGACCTAGGGGAATGCATCGTGTATAAAGAATGCTTATGGTGGGTTGCGAGAGTGACAAAAACCTGAATCCCAGTTCGCATAGTTTTGCACGAGGGAGCATTGGATCCTAAAGCTTATTGTTATGGTTAGGCCTTGCATTAATTTCGCTCTTGTATTTTTGGACGCTTGCAAGAGAGGTTAATCATAAGAGTGTACTTGTCTTAGCCTAGACGGTGCACTAGTTAAGATCCACCCGCATAACACTTATCAATACAAAAACATAGTACTAGACAGAATATGGCGAACACGTACACTTGACTATCTCTCACGCGTGTCCTCGGGAACGCCTTAGTCTTTATAAATTTAGTCCCTTAGCTTATCCTTTGTGTTCAAAAGGATTGGGCCACTTGTGGCACCTCAACACCATTTACTTTCCCTGCATTTATTTCCTTGTTGCTTATACCAGAAAACCCATACAAATTTACCTTTCAGTACTTGCAATTCCTTGCTCAAGATCGCCTGTAGTACCTTCTGCTCCTCGTTGGGTTCGACTCTCCTACTTATCAAAAAGGCTATTATAGATCCCCTACACTTGTGGGTCATCACGTATCCCTTATTTGTCTGTCTTGAAAAGTCACTAAGAGCAGGCCAATTGTTGATGGTTACAAACAACAACACTCGTAGGTCAAATTCCTGCTGTTTGTGCTCATCCCACACACGTACACCTTTTTATCCCACAACTGTAAAAATTCTTTAACTAAAGGCCTTAGGTACACATAAATGTCGTTGCCGGGTTGCTTAGGGCCTTCGACGAGCACTAGCATCATAATGAACTTCCGCTTCATGCACATCAAAGGAGGAAGGTTATAGATACATAGAATTACAAGTCAGGTGCTATGATTGCTGCTCTGCTCCCCAAAAGGATAAATGCCATATGCACTTAAACCAAACCATATGTACGTTGCCTCATCTACAAAGTCCCCCACTTTCTCTTGATTTTTCTCCACTACGATCCGTCAACGGATACTCTCAACATCCCGTCTTTCTAAACAGACATTTTACCCATGGTATTATAGGAGTATACCACATCACCTTGGCAGGAACCCTCTTCCTGGGGCGCTGGCCCTGAACATCACCAGGGTCATCTCGTATGATCTTATACCACAATGCACAACATACCGGGCATGCATTCAAATTCTCGTACTCCTCACTGCGGTAGAGGAAGCACTCATTAGGGCATGCATGTATCTTCTCCACCTCTAATCCTATAGGGAAGAGAACCTTCTTTGCTTCGTACGTATTGTCAGGCAATTCGTTATACTTTGGAAGCTTGTTCTTCATTATTGTTAGTAGCTTTTGAAATCCCTTGTCAGATATTACCATTCTCTGCCTTCCATTGCAACAATTCGAGTGTGGTACCGAGCTTTGAATTGCCATCTTCACAATATGGGTACAACCCTTTTTTGTGATCCTCTAACATGTGATCAAACTTCAACTTCTCCCTTTCACTTTCGCCTTCTCTCTATGCATCAACAATGACCCATCAAAGATCATCATCAGCAGGTGTCGGGGATATACCGCGCGGTATAACCCGGCTTGAGGTATGACCCGGCTGGGACTTGGCGACTCACCAGCAACTTATTAGTGACCCGGTGGGCGACTCATACTTGATCCCGCAGGCGACTCACACAAACGATGAAGGCCCAAGGCCCGACATGCACCTTGACATAAGGCGACTCAAAGAGAGGACAGGAGGGCCGGCTCACAAGAGAAGGCCCAAGAAGAGGAAAGACTCCCACAAGAAGGAAACAAGACTCGGATTATGATTCAAGAGAGACTAGTCCTATTCCTACTCCTAGTAGGACTCTACATGTAAACTTACCCCTTCAAACTATATAAGGAGGGGTAAGGCGCCCTAAGAGGGACAGGATTCACAACTTAGGTCTAGACAAGACAAATCATGAGATAGACAGATTAGATACCCACGAGATTAGAAGTGCGAGTCTGCACCCTTGTAATCGAGATCATCATCTTCATCAATGAAACACAAGAAGGATGTAGGCTTTTACCTCCATCGGAGGGGCCGAACCTGGGTAAACTCGCGTCTCTCGATTCCAACCAACCCCTCTCAAGCCGCCACATGATTGCGATGGCCTCACACCTAAGTCCTTGCACGAGGATATATACCGTGACAAAACCACGACATTTGGCGCCCATCGTGGGGCCTATCGATGGTGATTATGTGTTCTTGAAGGGATATTTCCAGGGATTGAGAAAGCTTGAACTTTTGCGGGATAAAGAAGAGCTGCTAGAGGATCATGTCATCAACAAACCAATCAAGATGATATGTACAAGTTTTGAGATCAAGACAAAATTAGGGTTTTGTGGTGTGCGTCGTCACAAGTCGCCACAGTAATTTCCATCGCATGAGCCGGCGGACCCGAGATTTAGGACAAGAGAATTAGGGTTGCTGCCTTAGGCGACGCGATAAATTTCATTGTTGTGGTCGCTAGTCGCCGAGATAAAAAAAATCCTCCCCAGTAGTTCAGCTGGTTTATAATCCCCGTGATGTGTGCGGCTCCCTCGGCTACGTGGGTCCTTGGTGAATTTTTCCCCGTGCGTAAATAGTGTGCATGGATAGATGGTGGATGGCTGATGGATGGATCCTCCCATCTGCGTGAATCAAGTGCTACCCATAATTCATCTACATTGGGGCAGCTAAACAGGCTAAGTCAAATATATCAGGTGATATCCATCCTGTCTATTTTTCATACATATTAATTCATTTAAGAAAAAATACTTTTGGCTTGCAATATTTTACCATGTAGGACAATTGTTCATTAAAAACTGGCGTCATATTGCGAGTATGAAGCTCGTGACAATCAAAGTCATGGGCGACTCACCATCTGTGCCGATTTATAATGACGCGACCAACTCTCACGTCCGTGCGATAAAGGCGATTTACAATGACGCGACCAACTTTCACATCTGCGCGACTAAGACAGCTTATAAGGCATCGCTTTCGTGGTCCGGACGACATCAACCCACCGGTGCAGTGTACGCCAGTGCGAGTCGCCCAATAGTCGCACGAGAATTCCTCATTACAATGGTGGCTTTATTTCTTGAAGATGGAGCGGGTACCAGCATCTTTCTTCGCCGGCTTATGCCACAGAAAAATATGAAGATTCTCAAGCCGCCTCCTTGAGTCGAATTAAGACTCGAGGGCTACACAGACATGGCTCGCCAGATCCAACCAGGTTGAATAAATTCAAGAACCCCGGGTCATTGCAGGGAAGATAACTCTGCCCTGAGGGCTATTGCTTCTTTGGTAGGCATTTTAAAATCGCCCAAGAGGATGAGTCGCCACGATGCGTCGTTAAAACATGGGTGTCCTGCTTCATTGGCAGGCATTTTAAATTCGCCCAAGAGGATGAGTCGCCACGATGCGCCGTTCAAACATGGGTGCCCTGCTTCATTGGCAGGCATTTTAAAGTCGCCCAAGAGGATGAGTCGCCATGATGCGCCATTCAAACATGGGTGCCCTGCTTTATTGGCAGGCATTTTAAAAGTCGCCCAAGAGGATGAGTCACCATGATGCACAGTTCAAACATGGGTGCCCGACTTAATGGCCAAAATTCATGGTTAAACCTGCGTGTCTGCGTGATGCTACTCCGAACCCCGTGTACTCCGTTTCATGATAAGTCAATCCATATGCACCCTGAACTTATCTGGGTTAAAACATCGATTATTCGTGAGTGCCGGCTTACAGAAAGCGAGGATACTCCATGGGCCATTAAGCCGCCTTCTTGGTCAAACCTGCATGTCTGCATGATGCTACTCCCAACCCCGTGTACTCTTGATATGTCAATCCAGTTGGACCCTGAACTATCCAGGTTAAAACATCGATTGGTCGTGAGTGTCGGCTTACAGAAAGTGAGGATATTCCATGGGCTATTAAACTGCCTTCTTTGAAACTTGGTTAAACCTACCTGTCGGCATGATGCTACTCCGAACCCCATGTACTCTCGATAAGTCAATTCATTTGGCCCTGACTTCCAGGTTAAAACATTGATGGGGTAGTGAGGGCCGTCTTACAGAGAGCGAGGATAAACCAGTGGCTATCAAGCTAGTTTCATTGAAGTAAGATTCAAATCTCATAAACCATCACTATTCTTTCATATACATGCATCATCTTGCATTGCATCATACATACATATTGTAATGCCCCAGACACACCCGCCGACGGTCGTTACTCCTGGCAGGATCTAGACTGGCCTCACATATCAATACTAGTTTTTTCTGCGCACTTTGTCCTCACTCATGCACACTCGGGATCAACTTTCCGGTCGGTCACCCATCCTAGAACTACTCCAAGCCGAGCATGCTTAACGTGGGAGTTCTGTTTGAATGGGCTCCCGGAAAAGAAGGAATTCCTTATTGATATGAGTAGTCTATCATCCCTAATAAGCCATGCTATCACATACACCACCAATCAGAGGAATCGACGTCCTCGTCGGGCCACACCTGCCCGCAAACATCTGTGTAACCACGAGGGTCGGTTCTGATACCAACTTGTAACGCCCCACACACACCCGCCGACGGTCGTTACTCCTGGCAGGATCTAGACTGGCCTCACATATCAATACTAGTGTTTTCTACGCACTTTGTCCTCATTCATGCGCACCCGGGATCAACTTCCCGGTCGGTCACCCATCCTAGAACTACTCCAAGCCGAGCACACTTAACCTGGGAGTTCTGTTCGAATGGGCTCCCGGAAAAGAAGGAATTCCTTATTGATATGAGTAGTCTATCATCCCTAATAAGCTAGGCTATCACACATATCATGCCGGTATTGAAACCAGGTCAAAGCATAAATTCTTGCATGTGCAAATAAATCTTTGAATAGCCAATTTGGCTGGATTTTCATCATGGTTTATCATAACCGGTGTTAAATGATTGGGGGTTTTAAGCCAGCTTGGAAGAATTGACTATTGTCGAAGAGCCGCCCTATCACATATAATGCTGAGTCATCTAATTGACTGCCCCTTGGATTTCTTCAACTTGTGCTCTGTAGTAAACTAAAACACTTATGGATTTCTCAAACATATGGATTTCTCAAGGATATATTTGCCGGGTTACATTGCAAACCACGACCAAGGATTTGTTTTATCACAAAGGCATCATCATCTCACACAGTCGATATGATTTTATTCTACAATGGAAGGAATAGTCCCGAGTCGCTGCAGGCACACAACCCGACACTTGGGGGCTACATAATTCAAATCAAGATTACATCAAAGTATGAAAAGTCCCATCTGCAAGCATGCACCATGACACTTGGGGGCTACTGCAAACTGCTCTTTCAAATCATCATATCATCAATAGACCCAACTATTTCAAGGAGATAAGCCGGCCCTGGGGGCTACAGGTCGCTCTTTATTCAAGTATGGATTCAAGGAAGAGCCGACTCATCATTTTTATGATGACCCGACCCTTGGGGGCTACACATTGCTGCTCAAGTTTACATAGTGAGATCTACAAAGTCCCTGCTCATTATTGCACAATGACCCAGCCCTTGGGGGCTACACCATATGATGTTTTATTTTCAAAGGAGAAGAACGTGGAAGTCCCGAGTCGCCGCAAGCAATCGACCCGTCACTTGGGGGCTACACTATTCAGATCATAATTTCTAAAGTCCCAGGTTGCTGCAGGCAAGACAACCCGGCACTTGGGGGCTACAACACTAAGTTGTTTCACAGATCATGAGGTTCAATTTGAAGACCCGACCCATCACACATGGATGAGATGACCCTTGGGGCTGCACCAAATGAAGCTTTATAAGTATAAGATGATTACAAGTCCCAGGCTACTGTAGGCAAGACAAACCGACACTTGGGGGCTACATGGTCAAAGATATTATTGCAAATCTCCAAGTCATCATGAGCTACTAAACTTGGAGCTTGGGGGCTACAGGTAATATGGATATATCAAAAAAATTGAAGAGCACTTTCAAGATGTCAATTATGAGCAAGACCGGCTCAACATATTTTTATCTAGTTGAAGCATTGAAAGACCGGTTCAGCATTACATGGATTTATTTATCCCCAATAGTTTGATCAAGTCAATTGGAGTTCAGTTGTTTGACAGGGCGTTATCAACAATCATGACCCTCCATTATCAATCGTAACCTGCCAAAGCAAGAGAAGCCGGTTCAACCTAGTGTGGATTTCTTATTCCCCAAAAATTTCATCAAGCCAAAGCATTAGAGGCCGACTCAATGGCATATGTATTTTATTGCGGAGGACACATACCGGCAAGATGATTGAAAACAGTTCAAAGAAACCTGGATTTTTGAAGGAGCCACTTCAGTAAATCAAGCCAGCCAGTGGAGCAAGCCGGTCCCTAAACATATTTATTATTCTTATTTCAGGAGCTCACCATGAATAAATTCAAGCAAATCTGGGGGCTAATGTCGGGTATATACCCCGCGGTATAACCCGACTTGAGGTCTGACTCGTCTGGGAGTTGGCGACTCACCGGCGACTTATCAGTGACCCGGCGGGCGACTCATACATGACCCCGCAGGCGACTCACACAAACGATGAAGGCGCAAGGCCCGGCGTGCACCCTGACATAAGGCGACTCAAAGAGAGGCCAGGAGGGCCGGCTCACAAGAGAAGGCCCAAGAAGAGGAAATACTCCCACAAGAAGGAAAGAAGACCCGGATTAGGATTCAAGAGAGACTAGTTGTCGGGGATATACCCCGCAGTGTAACCCGGCTTGAAGTATGACCCGCCAAGGACTTGGCGACTCACTGGCGACTGAGCAGTGACCTGACGGGCGACTCATACTTGACCCCACAGGCGACTTAGATAAATGACGAAGGCCCAAGGCCCGGCGTACACCCTAGCATAAGGCGGCTCATAGAGAGGCCAAGAGGGCCGGCTCACAAGAGAAGGCCCAAGAAGAGAAGAGACTCCCTCACAAAGGAAACAAGACCCGGATTAGGTTTCAAGAGAGACTAGTCCTATTCCTACTCCTAGTAGGGCTCTACATGTAAACTTACCTCTTCCACCTATATAAGGAGGGGTAAGGCGCCCCCAGAGGGACAAGATTCACAACTTAGGTCTAGACAAGAAAAATTATGAGATAGACAGATTAGACACCCACGAGATTAGAGGTGGTGAGTCTGCACCCTTGTAATCAAGATCATCATCTTCATCAATCAATGAAACACAATCAGGATGTAGGCTTTTACCTCCATCGGAGGGGCCGAACCTGGGTAAACTCGCGTCTCTCGATTCCGAGCAACCTCTCTCAAGCCGCCACATGGTTGCGATGGGCTCACACCTAAGTCCTTGCACGAGGACATATGCTGTGACAAAACCACGACATTTGGCGCCCACCGTGGGGCTAATCGCATGGTGGTGTTGTGTTCTTAGAGGGATATTTTCATGGATCAAGATGCTCGTGATTTTATTGGATGAAGAAGAGCCGACAAGGAACCGTTGAGTTGGATAACCCGGCAGGAGAGCCGGCAAATTAATTGTTTGGCCAAATTGTGATGATTAGTACAAGATTCAAGATCGAGAGATCAGGGTTTAACATGCGCGCTACCGCACGCATGTTAGGCATTCTGTCAATCCGGAGATAGATGGATTTTTTCTATAGGAAAACCGACGGGAATTCGATCTGCGATGTCCTCGAGTAATCGGATCGGCTGATTGGTTTTTTCTTTCTCTCGGCGACATCATCGGCCAAGCTATTGGGTCAATTCCACTCAAAAACGTTGAAAGGTCTGCTCGTATAAATTTCCATGGAGTTTTACTCGGCCTCCAGTCAAATCCGCGTGTGGATAAGGGAAAGAATCGATCGCCAGTTCATCACCACATGCAGGCTGCATATCGCCAGAAGATTAGCAGCACTTGCTACGCACAAACTAGCGGACAAAAGTCGTGAAGGGACCAACGTATCACAATCAGGCCAAAGAAATGACCTGGAAACAGACATCGACACAAACTGGAGCTGGAGCTGGGCACGGATTCGTCGTCAAGCCTGCGCCGGGTGGATGGGGTCAATAGCTCATGTGCGACATATTTGATGTGGAATGGAAGCAGTGCGACGTTGTTGATCAAAATTTCTCTGGTGCGACATCTTTGAAGCAAATAATAGCTGCAATGCGACATGGCTCTGTTTAACCATGAAATGCAAAACTCAAGGGGTTAAGTTATGACACGCAGGACCCACCAGTTATCCACGTCAACATGAGCCCACCACTTACTCGCATGAGTGCGGAACCCACAACTTATCCACATAAGCATGGCCGTGCTCATCAGCGTGCCCGGACCCGAGCCAGCCCATCCTCCCCCCATTGCTTGCCCTTCCTCCTTTCCCCCACCTTCTTCTTCCTCTTCTCCAACGAGGAAGCGCGTCGCCGGCGAGTGATGTCTAGCTCGAGCTCGGCCTCCCGCCAATGGAGGAAGTACGGTCCAGTGCCGCTAACAAGATGCCCCGATTGCCCATGCATGGAGCCTTTGAAGCGTCTGACTTGTATGAGGGAAGAAAATGGCAACCGTGGGCGCGACTTCGTGAAATGCTTGTGCAGGCCATAGCCGGGGTAGGTTAGATCTGTCTACTTCACCAATCGTATGGTATATTTCTCCCAATTTTTTCTTTTTCGTCAAATTTGGGCAATGGAGCTAGGGTTGGATCTAGAGTTCATGAGTTGCCGACCCCTGTTTTTTAGGTTCTCCAGAAATGCGGGTATTTCGAGTGGCTCGATGAGTACGTTGAGAGGTTGAAATTGGAGGGATCAACCGAAGGGCTCAATTTTGGGGCACCGCTTGCTGTGGAACACGCCCCCCATTTGGCGGACAGATCAGGTCATTGTTATGGGCAAACTGAACTGGGGTGTGAATTGAAGAAAATGGGCAAGCAACTAAAGCAACTGATCGATTTGAAGCAGCAAGCAAATATGATGGCTGGAGCATTTTATTGCTGTGTCATTGCTATGGGTTTCTTTTACTTGATGTTCATCAATCGCTAGAAATTGTTAGTCTCAGTCAGTGTGTCAATCTAGTTTCATTTGTTAGCTGAATTTGAATTTATGTGAAGCAAAACCTGCCTGTGTTTGTAATGGATTATTTTAAAATGCAGCAATTAATGAAAAAAATGCAGCAATTCATAATGTGCAGCAATTCTTTAGTTAACAGAGTGGAGGTGCATCTCGTTAAAAAACAGAGTGGAGGTGCAGAGTTCATGGTCAAACAAAAAACTTTATTGGGTCATGGGCTGATGAGGACTGTGAGAAGAAAAAGCAGGCCCAAATAGAAAACAGGCCTATCCGCTTGGTGCAACCATGTTGCTTCGATAAAAAATAGTCGTGCCCATTTTGTGATGGATCCTTTTTTGAGACACAGATGTAAATCGATTGTTGCTTCGATAAAAAATAGTTCATCCAACAACAGATAGCAACAAATAACAGATAGCACGAGAAATTTAGTTTAGCTTACATCCATACCTGCAGCAAATAGATAAAAAATAGTTCATCCAACAACAGATAGCAACAGATAATAGATAGCACAGATAGCACCAACAAATAGCTGCAACATCAGTTCATTCAGGGGTCATTCATACAGCCAACACCAACAACAGTTCATCCAACCAGCACCAGAAATTTAGATTACATCCATACCAAAAGTAGTTCTAACTTTTATGCTGACATATAGCAGCATACCTAACCAGTAACAGCCCCTGACGGCGCACTTCAGTTGTTCTTGAGGTTCTTCAGGCGCTCTGAGCGGCGCACCACACCCACCATCGACTTCTTCTTCTTGTTTCCGCCAATGGAGACTGGCGGAATGATCTGCACTTCAGGGTCGAGGACGGCGGCCGCCAACGCGAGGACAGCATCGGTCACCCTCTCCGTCCTCGAGGCAAGACGGGTAGGATCCGGCTGCGGTGCCGTCATCCTGGATGAGCGGTACATCCACCACCTTGCGCGCTGTGTCGGGTCGGTGGTACGCTGCACCTCCCTCATCGCCCAAAGGATGACAGAGGAAGGTGGGACGCAGTAGCCGGGGGGGGGGGGGGGGAGGCACGGAGCTTCTCGTTCTCGCATCACCTTGATCAGGCCACGGGCGTGGTTCCGCATCATCTCGATGCTTGGGAACCAGCCCGTGATTTCACGAAGCTGCTCACGGATCTCTTGGTTGTCGCCGACGAGATCTTGCACGGCCTTCTGCCAGGCAATGCTCTGGTCCATGGCACCGGCGGTTGCATCGTGTAGGAGAGAGGAGATGGGGGAGAGCGAAGAGACGGAGGGCGGTGGTTTCTGTGTAGGAGGAGATGGGGGAGTGGTGCGAAGAGACGGTGGGTGGGTGTGTGGTTTTTTCATCATTTACACCAGCCTGCCTCGGAAACCGAAACGGCCACCGCTTGCAAAACACGCTAACACTAAATACAGAGGGTACCCAAATACAGAAGTAGTATTTTTTTTACGGGAACGCGAGCATTCAGTAACATGACAAGTTACCCAGTTCCTATTGTCTTTACATATTTGTTGCATGCACTAGATAGAACTAGATAGAACATATATGAACTAGATAGAACATCAATATATATATAACATAAACAGTAGCAGGGCATTACATAAACACGACATATATAGTATCATTACATATATAAATAAGCACGACATAGATATATAGTACAATTACATAGATAGATAAGACTCTAAACCCTAACTAGATAAACTCCTCCTCCTCCATGGCACCACCGGGTGCTCCCAGCTCGAAGCTCCAAGGAAAACTCCTCCTCCTTCACTCGTCGTCGCCGTCGATGCGGTATGGGAGAGTGTGCATGCTGCCGTTGGGGAAGATGTTGACCAGATCCGTGAAGATGTTGTATGTTGTGAATGTGATAAACTCGCATCCAAACCATAAACACGACCGAGGAGGTTGTAAGCATTTATGTTGTTGGTGAACCTCACAATAAGGCTGATAGGATAGCCATTGTTGGTTAGCTCCTCCACGTGGAACATCACCAGAGAATCCCTGGGGAGGTGGAGGTAACCGGCGGAGAGGAAGAACTCGGTGAGCGCCCTTGCACCCCTCCAACTCGAGATCGCCCACACCCGTAGGGTGTTCTCCACCTGGACTTGGGGAGGGTAGAGTATCTCGGGGACGGTGGGCGGCACATGGTAGGTCCTCTCGGTGCAGTTCATCTTCCGGCGCGAGAGGTGGAGAAGATGGACTAGGAGATGAAGAAGAAGGCCGGGTGGGAGAAGATGATGTTAGGGGGTGCTTAAAACCCGTGCTTAAATAGGGGTGCTAGCCATGGTGTGCATCGAGTGTGAAACGGCTACCGCATGGCATGAGGGGGCATTGAGTGTGTACACACCCCACGTAGCACAGGGTCAATTAAAACAGGGTACACGTCGCACATGAGCAATTAAAACGAGCCGAAAGATGATTGCTGCGTTGGTTGGGTTGGGCGACGAGCTTCTACATGGCTGAGCCGCTGCGTGCCTTTGCTGCGTCGGTCGGGTTGCTGCTCTCTATGGCGTGGGGCGTGCTCTTGCTCGATCGATGCGCATGCATGCAGTGTCGGTCCAACGGGCGAGCGAGGGGAGGCAGGACTACGGGTGAGCGAGGGGAGGCAGGGCTACGCGCATGCATGCAAGGAAGGTACGCTGTGAGGTCCAACGGATAAAAGGGTGGGCCGCCTTTAATTAAGCCCAACAACGCATGCACGCGTCTTCTCGTCCCACAATAAAATAGAGGGCTAAAAAGGCCAACCAATCAGAGTGAAGGCCACGGATCACTGCTGACGTTGCCCTAATGTGCGATCCAGACCGTCCATTTACGACGATCCAATGGTCCGATGGGGTGCTGGGTTTTGAGAGGTTTGGACTGGGTTTTGATGGGGTTTTGAGAGGTTTTCAAGGGCTAGGGTAGAGCATAACTAATTCAAGAAAAATAATAATATAAAACTTGTGCCAATCATCATTATATGTGACTAGGTTGCTAGGAAAAAAATAAACTTGGACTATGAAGTTTTTCATGAAAAACCCTTCACAAAAGTGGCTATCACTTAAGAGGTTGTACGGTTTTCAAAAGTTAGGGTTGGCTATAACTAATTAAAAAAAATCAAAAAAATATAAAACTTGTGCCAATCATCTTTCTATATGACTAGGTTGCTAGGAAAAATAATAAACTTGGACTATGAAGTTTTTCATGAAAAACCCTTCAAAAGAGTGGCTATCACGTACGAGGTTGTACGGTTTTCAAAAGTTAGGGTTGGCTATAACTAATTCTAAAAAAATCAAAAAAATATAAAACTTGTGCTAATCATCTTTCTATATGACTTGGTTGCTAGGAAAAATAATAAACTTGGACTATGAAATTTTTCATGAAAAACCCTTCACAAAAGTGGCTATCACGTACGAGGTTGTACGGTTTTCAAAAGTTAGGGTTGGCTATAACTAATTCAAAAAAATATAAAGCTTGTGCCAATCATCTTTCTATATGACTAGGTTGGTAGGAAAAATAACAAACTTGGACTATGAAATTTTTCATGAAAAACCCTTCACAAAAGTGGCTATCACGTACGAGGTTGTACTGTTTTCAAAAGTTATGGTTGGCTATAACTAATTCAAAAAAAAAAATAAAAAAAATATAAAACTTGTGCCAATCATATTTCTATATGACTAGGTTGCTAGGAAAAATAATAAACTTGGACTATGAAGTTTTTCATGAAAAATCCTTCACAAAAGTGGCTATGACGTACGAGGTTGTACGGTTTTCAAAAGTTAGGGTTGGCTATAACTAATTCAAAAAAAATCAAAAAATATAAAACTTGTTCCAATCATCTTTCTATATGACTAATATGTCAAGTTTCATTTTTTGGCTTATTTGGAGAAGGTCAAAAAAACTTGCTTAGAAATGGGGCTTTGTAGGGGGGCTTGGAGGTGGTTTTGGAGCTCATTTGGAGCATATTTTTCATGTCCAAAGTTTCACATAATAAAAGTTCTCCGATTAATCACCTAACATGTGTAATAGTACATAAATCATTGTAACACCATATGACATAACAAATAACTTCAAATTTGAATTTTGGCTCAAATTTGAATTTTGGCTCAAATTTGAATTTTGTCTCAAACTTGAAATTTGTCTCAAACTTGAATAGTATTACAAAAATACATTTCATATAGCATAGTACAACACCCACTTCACTTCACTTCAGCTTCTTCTTCTTCTTTTTATCAGTGCTTCTCTTTACCACAATACCCAGTTCACTCAAGCTCTTGGTTTTCATCACTGCATCAGCTGGAATATCATCAAGCTCAGTTGGCAACATAACTTCCAATATAGGCTTAGTTGGCACCACATCTTGTGGAAAAACAGGGTGAGGCAACACAACTTCTAATATAGGCTCATCTTGCACAACATCAGCTGGAAGATAATCATTTGGCACCAGATCCATATCTTGCTCATTTTGCACCACATCTTCTGGAAAAACAGGGTTAGGCAACACAACTTCTAATATAGGCTCAGCTTGCACAACATCAGCTGGAAGATAATTATTTGGCACCAGATCCATATCTTGCTCATTTTGCACCACATCTTGATTTTGCAGCACATCCAAGTCTTGCTTATTTTGGACCACATCTTCATTTTGGAACACATCCAAGTCTTGTTGCTCATTTTGCAGCACATCCAAGTCTTGCTCATTTTGCTCAGTTTGCATTGTTTCACCATAACTTCTCTTTTTTCTACAACCATTGCCTCTTTTCTTTTTCTTTGGCCAGCAATCTTCAACAACAAGGGGCTCAGCTGCACACTTCCTCCTAAAAAATTTAAGCATGTCAATTGGTTTGTAATTGAAAAATGCAGCCAAATAGTAAACGTAAAAAACATTAGCACACATACTTTGGCCTTTTAGGAGTGTAACAACACTTGGAAGATCCAGCTCGGTGCCCAAGTTCCTGGCACAACTTGCATCTATTTTTGTTACCTTTTTGGGACCTTTTTGGTTTTCCATCCTTCTTTCTCTTCCCTTTTTTACTACTCCCACCTCTCTCAAACCATGCCTTGAATCTGCTCTCTTTAGGCCTACCAGCCTTTCTTTTTGTTAGGGGAGGACACATGGAAAATTCTATGTCCACTCCAGGCCACTGAGACTGATCTGTAAGTGCTGGAATTGGAGTTGCATATGCAGCCTTGAATTTTGCTACTGAGTAATATTCGTGCAAATAAGGGTGCATGTCTATCTTTGGTCGGGAGGCCAAGAAAAGTATGGCATGATCACATGGTTTCCCAGTGTGTTGCCACTCCAAACAAGTGCACTCATGCATTTCAGTGTTAAAAAACATGCCTTCTAGCACTTTTGGTATCTCTAACTTCAGCACCCCACACAGAAGATTTTTCAACAGATAAATGTGTAAGATTTCTGCTCCTATTGACCACCTGTTGTACGACTGAAGGAAGCTTGTCCCCTTGCAGACAATCACCAATCCTTCTTCTCAATTCCCACAAGCGCATGATCATGATCCTCATTTGGTCAACCATGTCATGCACAGGCAGGTTTTTCAACTGCTTCACCTTGTTGTTAAAACTTTCTGCCAAGTTGTTGTTGATATGATCACACTTGATGGCAGTGTTAAATCCTGACCTATACCATAATAGAGAATGGTAGGTGTTCACCCATGGACCAAATTCAGGGCATGCTGTCATTATCTTACCAAGATGATATGAATATGTTTGTTTAGTGTGAGATCTTGCTGCTGGCCACATGCAACCAAATTCTTCCCCTCTGGACTTTTTGATCAAATTCATCCACATATGGCCGAAGCACTCTCTCTGCTGACAATGGGGGAACACATTCTTGACTGCATTTTCTAGCCCTTTGCATGCATCTGTGTGGACTGCCAAAGGTGACACTAGACCTATGCATTTCTTCAACTACATCATGAACCATGTCCATGAGACCTCTGTTTCTGACTGAAACAAGCCAATAGCAACAGGGAACATCCAGTTGTGTCCATCTAAAGCATTGCAAGCTGCCAATTGACCATTCCACTTGCCAGTCAAAAATGATGAGTCTATGCTCAAATATGGACGACAACCTGCCTTGAAGCCATCGATGCAAGGCTTTAAAGCCATAAAAACTTTGAGAAAAGGACTCTTCCTTCCTCTGTTACCTCAGTATCTATCTCCACAACACTGCCAGGTGACCTCTTCTCCACCTCTGCTTTGAAATTATAAAGCATCCTAAATGTATTTGCCCAGTCACCATATAATTCTTTCATTGCCCTTTGTTTTGCCTTCCACACTGTGTAATACTTCACCTTAATTGGGTACTGCTTTTCCAAGTCTACTTTAAGTTTCTTTGCAGTAGTATTTGGTTTCTTGGCTAAAATAGGAGTGATCTTTTCTGCAATCCAAAGCTGTGATGTCATGGTTGATACTCTCTGTGAACTTGTAATACAAGCATGTTGGTGTGGGATTTGATTGACCCTAATGGTACTTCCATCAGGTTGGCGTCTAGCAGATATGTACCACTTGCAAGGCTTGGCACTTCCATCAAAACCTCTGCATCTTGCATAAAACTTTTTTCTGTCAGTCCACTTTGTCTTGGCATCAAACTCTTGTTTGATGGCATAAGTCTTGAAACACATTCTAAATTCATCCATGTTTGGGAACAACTTCCCTACTGCAATAACAGGGTTTTCCTTGTCATAGACATTTACCAACTCATCAGCATGTGCATCGTCAACATCATCTGCAGCATCTTCCATCAGTTGTCCATCCACATCTTCACATATATCTCTTTGAGCATCAGTAAGCGGGTTAGTAGTTTCATCATTCTCTTCCTTTTCTTCATCAGGTACTGGTATGCCAAAAAATTTGGCCATCTCAGTGTCATCCATTGGTGCAATGACTAAATCAGTTGGTTCATTTAATTCAACCGAATTCCAATCAACAGAAAGAACCCTTGCAACACCATCAGAGCCCTCTTGTGCATCTGCATCAGCCCCCTCATGTAATACTGTCACCTCACCCGTACACATGGGCATTATCTGCCTCTCTGAAGCCCAATCATCATCTACCATTTGTGCAGCCAATTTTGAGGGAACATATCCAACCTTAGAATCTGATTTCAGATCAACCAGCTCTGCACGAAACGTAATTTGTTTGGTTGTCCAGCCATTTTGTCGATTGATTTCATCAACCATCTCTTCGCCATCCTAAATTCTCACATACTATCCTTTCCAATTATCAAACCATAACAATGCTACCTCTTGCCCTGGACCCCAAAAAATGTTGTCCCCAATTTTTGCCACCACATTCCTCACGGCCTTCTCTTCCATGCTCTATAGTTCTTATGGATCAATGTCTGATAATTCAACCTCCCATTTCACAATAGTATATCCCTCTATGTCCCGCAAGCTACCAGCACCTAGCTTCGCCTTAGAAGGAAAGAATTCGATAGTGAATTCAAATGTCCGAGCATCATCGGCCCTGTTTTTCAATGGCGTGCACTGTGATCTAGCGGAAGCAGATGAGGCATCGCATAGGATGGAAAGGATGCACAGATTACATACTCAACATTGTTGTTGTCTCTGGAGGCTCCATCACCTTTAGCCCCCCTCCACCCCACCCAAATATGGATCAAATCGACCAAAAAAACAAAGGAGGGAAACAAGAACTGCAGTGAGATCTAACTCGACACAGAAGGGAACGGGTTGGACAAGGGTTCCAGATTCACTCACCACAGCCGCTGTCGTCGCCGAGATCGAAAGCTCCGCTGCTACAACAAAAGAGCCGCCGCCGTCTTCGGCTCACTGCCGGGAGCAACAGAGCTTCAGACGGGCGGTTCAGACAGACAGGCCAAGCACGGGGACACGTCTCTGTTGGGTAACGTAGCATAAATTCAAAATTTTCCTACGCTTATTCAGATCTTCCTATGGAGAGACCAGCAACGAGAGAGGGGTAAGAGCATCTTCATACCTTTAAAGATTGCTAAGCGGAAGTGTTGCTAGAACGCGGTTGATGGAGTCGTACTCGCAGCGATTCCGATCTAGTGCCGAACAAGGGCACCTCCGCGTTCAACACACGTGCAGCCCGGTGACGTCTCCCGCACCTTGATCCAGCAAGGAGGAGGGAGAGGTTGGGGAAGAACTCCAGCAACACGATGGCGTGGTGGCGATGGAGAGACGAGGTCTCCCGGCAGGGCTTCGCCAAGCACCGGCGGAGAGGAGGAGGAAGAAGAGCAGGGCTGCGCCGAGAGAGAGGGAAAAACTGTGTGTTTCAATGGCCAGAAGTGCCCGATATATATAGGGGGAGGGGAGAGGGGGTGCCACCCCTAGGGTTCCCACCCTAGGGGGTGCGGAAGCCCCCCTAGATGGGAGGTGCGGCGGCCAGAGGGGGGAGGAGGGGGTGGCACACCATCTGGTGGGCCTTAGGCCCACCTGGCCTAGGGTTTGCCCCCCCTTTTCTCTCCCTTGCGCAATGGGATGAGTGGGGAGGCGCACCAGCCCACCTAGGGGCTGGTTCCCACCCCCACCTGGCCCACCTTATCTCCCGGGGTCGTTGCCCCCCTTCGGTGGTCCCCCGGGGCCACCTCCGGTGGTCCCGGTGGTCCCGGTACGTTACCGGTGATGCCCGAAACACTTCCGGTATCCGAAACCATCCGTCCTATATATCAATCTTTACCTCCGGACCATTCCGGAGCTCCTCGTGACATCTGGGATCTCATCCGGGACTCCGAACAACTTTCAGTAACCCCGTATAACAATTCCCTATAACCCTAGCGTCATCGAACCTTAAGTGTGTAGACCTTACGGGTTCGGGAGACAGGCAGACATGACCGAGACACCTCTCTGGCCAATAACCATCAGCGGGGTCTGGATACCCATGGTGGCTCCCACTTGCTCCACGATGATCTCATCGGATGAACCACGATGTCAAGGATTCAATCAACCCCGTATACGATTCCCTTTGTCTGTCGGTATAGAACTTGCCCGAGATTCGATCGTCGGTATACCTATACCTTGTTCAATCTCGTTACCGGTAAGTCTCTTTACTCATTCCGTAGCACATCATCGTGTGACTAACTCCTTAGTCACATTGAGCTCATGATGATGTTCTACCGAGTGGGCCCAGAGATACCTCTCCGTCACACGGAGTGACAAATCCCGATCTCGATTCGTACCAACCCAACAGACACGTTCGGAGGTACCCGTAGTGCACCTTTATAGTCACCCAGTTACGTTGTGACGTTTGATACACCCAAAGCACTCCTACGGTATCCGGGAGTTGCACAGTCTCACGGTCGAAGGAAAAGATACTTGACATTAGAAAAGCATTAGCACACGAACAATACGATCTAGTGCTAGGCTTAGGATTGGGTCTTGTCCATCACATCATTCTCCCAATGATGTGATCCCGTTATCAATGACATCTAATGCCCATGATCAGGAAACCATGATCATCTATTGACTAACGAGCTAGCCAACTAGAGGCTTGCTAGGGACACATTGTGATCTATTTATTCACACATGTATTACTGTTTCCTGTTAATACAATTATAGCATGAACAATAGACGATTATCATGAACATGGAAATATGATAATAACCATTTTATTATTGCCTCTAGGGCATATTTCCAATAGTATCCCACTTGCACTAGAGTCAATAATCTAGTTACATTGTGATGTATCGAACACCCATAGCATTATGGTGTTGATCATGTTTTGCTCGTGGAAGAGGTTTAGTCAACGGGTCTGCAATATTCAGATCCGTGTGTACTTTACAAATATCTATCACTCCACTCTGGACATGGTCCTGGATGGAGTTGTAGCAGCGCTTGATGTGCTTCGTCTTCCGGTGAAACCTGGGCTCCTTGGCTATGGCAATGGCTCCAGTGTTATCACAGAAGAGTGTCATAGGACCCGACGCGCTTGGAACCACTCCAAGGTCGGTGATGAGCTCCTTCATCCAAATTCCTTCATGAGCCGCTTCTGAAGCAGCTATGTACTCCGCTTCACATGTAGATGCTGCCACGACTTCTTGCTTGCTGCTGCACCAGCTCACTGCCCCACCATTCGACACATATACGTATCCGGTCTGTGACTTAGAGTCATCTGGATCTGTGTCGAAGCTAGCGTCGACGTAACCCTTTACGACGAGCTCTTCGTCACCTCCATAAACGAGAAACATTTCCTTAGTCCTTTTCTGGTACATAAGGATATTCTTGACCGCTGTCCAGTGTTCCGTACCGGGATCACTTTGGTACCTCCCTACCAAACTTATGGCAAGGTTTATATCAGGTCTGGTACACAGCATGGCATACATTAGAGAGCGCACGGCTGAAGCGTAGGGGACAGAACTCATCTTCTCTCTATCTGCTGCCGTGGTCGGCGACTGAGTCTTACTCAATCTCATACCTTGCAAAACTGGCAAGAACCCTTTCTTTGAGTTTTCCATATTGAACTTCTTCAATATCTTGTCAAGGTATGTACTTTGCGAAAGACCTATGAGGCGTCTCGATCTATCTCTATAGATCTTGATGCCTAATATGTATGCAGCTTCTCCAAGGTCCTTCATTGAAAAACTCTTGTTCAAATAGGCCTTTATGCTCTCCAACATCTCTATATTATTCCCCATCAATAATATGTCATCCACATACAGTATGAGGAAAGCTACAGAGCTCCCACTCACTTTCTTGTACAGACAGACTTCTCCGTAAACCTGTATGAACCCAAACGCTTTAATCACCTCATTAAAGCGAATGTTCCAACTCCGAGATGCTTGCACCAGCCCATAGATGGAGCGCTGGAGCTTGCACACTTTGTTAGCACCCTTAGGGTCGACAAAACCTTCTGGTTGCATCATATACAACTCTTCCTTAAGGTTCCCGTTAAGGAACGCTGTTTTGACGTCCATTTGCCAAATTTCATAATCATAAAAGGCGGCAATTGCTAACATGATTCGAACTGATTTCAGCTTCGCTAGGGGAGAGAAAGTCTCTTCGTAGTCAACTCCTTGAATTTGTCGAAAACCCTTTGCGACAAGTCGAGCTTTGTAAACGGTTACATTACCGTTTGCATCACTCTTCTTCTTGAAGATCCATTTATTTTCTATGGCTCGCCGGTCATCGGGCAAGTCCACCAAAGTCCATACTTTGTTCTCATACATGGATCCTATCTCGGATTTCATAGCCTCAAGCGATTTGTTGGAATCCGGGCCCGCCATTGCTTCTTCATAGTTCGAAGGTTCACCGTTGTCTAACAACATGATTTCCATCACAGGGTTGCCGTACCACTCAGGTGCGGAGCGTGCCCTTGTGGACCTTCGTGGTTCAGTAGTAACTTGATCCGAAGCTTCATGATCATCATCATTAACTTCCTCTTCAGTTGGTGTAGGCGCCAGAGGAACAGTTTCCCGTGCTGCGCTACTTTACTGTTTGAGAGGGGGTGTAATTACCTCATCAAGTTCTACCTTCCTCCCACTTACTTCTTTCGAGAGAAACTCTTTCTCTAGAAAGGATCCGTTCTTGGCAACAAAGGTTTTACCTTAGGATCTAAGATAGAAGGTATACCCAATAGTTTCCTTAGGGTATCCTATGAATACACATTTCTCCGCTTTGGGTTCGAGCTTTTCTGGTTGAAGTTTCTTCACATAAGCATCGCAGCCCCAAACTTTAAGAAACGAAAACTTAGGTTTCTTGCCAAACCATAGTTCATACGGTGTCGTCTCAACGGATTTAGACGGTGCCCTATTTAAAGTGAATGCTGCAGTTTCTAATGCGTATCCCCAAAATGATAGCGGTAAGTCGGTGAGAGACATCATAGATCGTACCATATCTAATAAAGTGCGATTACGACGTTCAGACACTCCGTTGCGCTGCGGTGTGCCAGGCGGCGTCAGTTGTGAAACGATTCCACACTTCCTTAGGTGTGTGCCAAACTCGTGACTCAAATATTCTCCTCCACGATCAGATCGTAGACATTTAATTTTTCTGTCACGTTGATTCTCAACCTCACTCTGAAATTCCTTGAACTTTTCAAACGTCTCAGATTTGTGCTTCATCAAGTAGATATACCCATACGTACTCAAATCATCGGTGAGAGTGAGAACATAACGATAACCACTGCGAGCTTCAACATTCATCGGACCACACACATCAGTATGTACTATTTCCAATAAGTCGGTTGCTCTCTCCATTATTCCTGAGAATGGAGTCTTAGTCATCTTGCCCATGAGGCACGGTTCGCATGTGTCAAATGATTCAAAGTCAAGAGACTCTAATAGTCCATCAGTATGGGGCTTTTTAATGCGCTTAACGCCGATATGACCAAGGCGGCAGTGCCACAAGTATGTGGGACTATCATTATCAACTTTGCATCTTTTGGTACTCACACTATGAATATGTGTAACATCACAATCGAGATTCATCAAGAATAAACCATTCACCAACGGATCATGACCATAAAACATATCACTCATATAAATAGAACAACCATTATTCTCTGACTTAAATGAGTAGCCGTCTCGCATTAAGCAAGACCCTGATACAATGTTCATGCTTAAAGCTGGTACTAAATAACAATTATTAAGGTTTAAAAACTAATCCCGACGGTAGATGTAGAGGTAGCGTGCCGACGGCGATCACATCGACCTTTGAACCATTCCCGACGCGCATCGTCACCTCGTCCTTGGCCAGTCTCCGCTTATTCCGCAGTTCCTGCTTTGAGTTGCAAATGTGATCAACAGCACCGGTATCAAATACCCAGGAGCTACTACGAGCGCTGGTAAGGTACACATCAATAACATGTATATCACATATACCTTTAATGTTGCCGGCCTTCTTGTCCGCTAAGTATTTGGGGCAGTTCCGCTTCCAGTGACCCTTTCCCTTGCAATAGAAGCACTCAGTCTCGGGCTTGGGTCCGTTCTTTTTCTTCTTCCCGGCATCTGGCTTACCGGGCGCGGCAACAGCTTTGCCGTCTTTCTTGAAGTTCTTCTTACCCTTGCCTTTCTTGAAACTAGTGGTCTTGTTGACCATCAACACTTGATGCTCCTTCTTGATTTCTACTTCTGCAGAGTTGAGCATCGAGTACAACTCGGAAATGGTCTTCTCCATCCCTTGCATGTTGTAGTTAAGCACAAAGCCTTTGTAGCTTGGTGGGAGAGACTGGAGGATTCTGTCAATTATAGCATCATCCGGAAGTTCGAATCCAAGTGAAGTCAGACGACCGTGTAACCCAGACATTTTGAGTATGTGCTCACTGACAGAACTGTTCTCCTCCATCTTACAGCTGAAGAACTTGTCGGAGACTTCATATCTCTCGACACGGGCATGAACTTGAAAAACTAGCTTCAGCTCCTGGAACATCTCATATGCCCCGTGTTGCTCAAAACGCCTTTGGAGCCCCGTTTCTAAACTGTATAACATGCCACACCTAACCAGAGAGTAGTCATCACTCCGCGTTTGCCAGACGTTCAGAATGTCCTGGGCTGTTGCGGGAGCGGGAGGGTCACCTAGCGGCGCATCAAGGACATAAGCCTTTTTAGCTGCTTCAAGGATGAGCTTCAAGTTGCGAACCCAGTCCGCATAGTTGCTACCATCATCTTTCAGCTTGTTTTTCTCTAGGAATGTGTTGAAATTGAGGTTGACGTTGGACATCTACAATATTTATAAAGACAACTTTTAGACTAAGTTCATGACAATTAAGTTCATTTAATCAAATTAAGTATGAACTCCCACTTAAATCGACATCCCTCTAGTCATCTAAGTGATACATGATCCATGTTGACTAACCCGTGTCCGATCATCACGTGAGACGGACTAGTCACCATGGTGAGCAACTTCATGCTGATCGTATTCAACCATACGACTCATGTTCGACCTTTCGGTCTCTTGTATTCGAGGTCATGTCTGTACATGCTAAGCTCGTCGAGTCAACCTAGGTGTTTCGCGTGTGTAAATCTGGCTTACACCCGTTGTATGCGAACGTTAGAATCTATCACACCCGATCATCACGTGGTGCTTCGAGACAACGAACCTTCGCAAGGTGCACACTTAGGGGAATACATTCTCGAAATTTTAAGAGGGATCATCTTATTATGCTACCGTCGTTCTAAGCAATAAGATGTAAAACATGATAAACATCACAATGCAATCATATAGTGACATGATATGGCCATCATCATCTTTGCTCTTTCGATCTCCATCTTCAGGCATCGCATGATCATCATCGTCACTGGCGTGACACCATGATCTCCATCATCGTGTCTCCGTGAAGTCGTCACGCCAACTACTACTATCACTACTACTATAGCTAACCGTTAGCAATGAAGTAAAAGTAGTAAGCACATGGCGTTGCATCTCATACAATAAATTAGGACAACTCCTATGGCTCCTGCCGGTTGTCATACTCATCGACATGCAAGTCGTGAAACCTATTACAATAACATGATCATCTCATACATCATACATGCAACATCACAACTTTGGCCATATCACATCACATGTCAAACCCTGCAAAAACAAGTTAGACGTCCTCTAATTGTTGTTGCAAGTTTTACGTGGCTGATTTGGGTTTCTAGCAAGAACGCCTTCTTACCTATGTGACAGCCACAACGATGATATGCCAAAGCTATTTACCCTTGATAAGGACCCTTTTCATCAAATCCAATCCGACTAGAGTAGGAGAGACAGACACCCGCTAGCCACCTTTATGCACGATGTGCATGTCTGTCGGTGGAACCAGTCTCACGTAAGTGTACGTGTAAAGTCGGTCTGGGCCGCTTCATCCCACAATACCGCCGGAAAAGAATAAGACTAGTAGCGGCAAGAAAATTGACAAATCATCGCCCACAACTTTTGTGTTCTACTCGTGCATAGAATCTACGCATAGAAAACCTGGCTCGGATGCCACTGTTGGGTAACGTAGCATAAATTCAAAATTTTCCTACGCTTATTCAGATCTTCCTATGGAGAGACCAGCAACGAGAGAGGGGTAAGAGCATCTTCATACCTTTAAAGATTGCTAAGCGGAAGTGTTGCTAGAACGCGGTTGATGGAGTCGTACTCGCAGCGATTCCGATCTAGTGCCGAACAACGGCACCTCCGCGTTCAACACACGTGCAGCCCAGTGACGTCTCCCGCACCTTGATCCAGCAAGGAGGAGGGAGAGGTTGGGGAAGAACTCCAGAAACACGACGACATGGTGGCGATGGAGAGACGAGGTCTCCCGGCAGGGCTTCGCCAAGCACCGGCGGAGAGGAGGAGGAAGAAGAGCAGGGCTGCGCCGAGAGAGAGGGAAAAACCGTGTGTCTCAATGGCCAAAAGTGCCCGATATATATAGGGGGAGGGGAGAGAGGGTGCCACCCCTAGGGTTCCCACCCTAGGGGGTGCGGCAGCCCCCCCAGATGGGAGGTGCGGGGGCCATAGGGGGGAGGAGGGGGTGGCGCACCATCTGGTGGGCCTTAGGCCCACCTGGCCTAGGGTTTGCCCCCCTTTTCTCTCCCTTGCGCAATGGGCTGAGTGGGGAGGCGCACCAGCCCACCTAGGGGCTGGTTCCCACCCCCACTTGGCCCACCTTATCTCCCGGGGACGTTGCCCCCCTTCGGTGGTCCCCCGGGGCCACCTCCGGTGGTCCCGGTGGTCCCGGTACGTTACCGGTGATGCCCGAAACACTTCCGGTATCCGAAACCATCCGTCCTATATATCAATCTTTACCTCCGGACCATTCCGGAGCTCCTCGTGACGTCCAGGATCTCATCCGGGACACCGAACAACTTTCGGTAACCTCGTATAACAATTCCCTATAACCCTAGCGTCATCGAACCTTAAGTGTGTAGACCCTACGGGTTCGGGAGACAGGCAGACATGACCGAGACACCTCTGTGGCCAATAACCATCAGCGGGGTCTGGGTACCCATGGTGGCTCCCACTTGCTCCATGATGATCTCATCGGATGAACCACGATGTCAAGGATTCAATCAATCCCGTATACGATTCCCTTTGTCTGTCGGTATAGAACTTTCCCGAGATTCGATCGTCGGCATACCTATACCTTGTTCAATCTCGTTACCGGTAAGTCGCTTTACTCGTTCCGTAGCACGTCATCGTGTGACTAACTCCTTAGTCACATTGAGCTCATGATGATGTTCTACCGAGTGGGCCCAGAGATACCTCTCCGTCACACGGAGTGACAAATCCCGATCTCGATTCGTACCAACCCAACAGACACGTTCGGAGGTACCCGTAGTGCACCTTTATAGTCACCCAGTTACGCTGTGACGTTTGATACACCCAAAGCACTCCTACGGTATCCGGGAGTTGCACAATCTCACGGTCGAAGGAAAAGATACTTGACATTAGAAAAGCATTAGCATACGAACAATACGATCTAGTGCTAGGCTTAGGATTGGGTCTTGTCCATCACATCATTCTCCCAATGATGTGATCCCGTTATCAATGACATGTAATGCCCATGATCAGGAAACCATGATCATCTATTGACTAATGAGCTAGCCAACTAGAGGCTTGCTAGGGACACATTGTGATCGATTTATTCACACATGTATTACTGTTTCCTGTTAATACAATTATAGCATGAACAATAGACGATTATCATGAACATGGAAATATGATAATAACCATTTTATTATTGCCTCTAGGGCATATTTCCAACAGTCTCACCCGATGCACTGCCAAGTGGGGCCCGTTAGTAGATGCACTGTCAAGTGGGGCCGTGTTGGAAATATGCCCTAGAGGCAATAACAATTAGTTATTAATATATTTCTTTGTTCATGATAATCGTTTATTATCCATTCTATAATTGTATTGATTGGAAACACAATACTTGTGTGGATACATAGACAAAACACTGTCCCGAGTAAGCTTCTAGTTGACTAGCTCGTTGATCAAAGATGGTCAAGATTTCCTGGCCATAGGCAAGTGTTGTTACTTGATAATGGGATCACGTCATTAGGAGAATCATGTGATGGACTAGACCCAAACTAATAGACGTAGCATGTTGATCGTGTCATTTTGTTACTACTGTTTTCTGCATGTCAGGTATTTGTTCCTATGACCATGAGATCATATAACTCACGGACACCGGAGGAATGCTTTGTGTGTATCAAACGCCGCAACGTAACTGGGTGACTATAAAGATGCTCTACAGGTATCTCCGAAGGTGTTCGTTGAGTTAGTATGGATCGAGACTGGGATTTGTCACTCCGTGTGACGGAGAGGTATCTCGGGGCCCACTCGGTAATACAACATCACACACAAGCCTTGCAAGCAATGTGACTTAGTGTAAGTTGCGGGATCTTGTATTACGAACGAGTAAAGAGACTTGCCGGTAAACGAGATTGAAATAGGTATGCGGATACTGACGATCGAATCTCGGGCAAGTAACATACCGAAGGACAAAGGGAATGACATACGGGATTATCTGAATCCTTGGCACTGAGGTTCAAACAATAAGATCTTCGTAGAATATGTAGGATCCAATATGGGCATCCAGGTCCCGCTATTGGATATTGACCGAGGAGTCTCTCGGGTCATGTCTACATAGTTCTCGAACCCGCAGGGTCTGCACACTTAAGGTTCAACGTTGTTTTATGCATATTTGAGTTATCTGGTTGGTTACCGAATTTTGTTTGGAGTCCCGGATGAGATCATAGACGTCACGAGGGTTTCCGGAATGGTCCAGAAACGAAGATTGATATATAGGATGACCTCATTTGGTTACCGGAAGGTTTTCGTGCATTACCGGAAAAGTTTCGGGCTCATCGGTAGTGTACTGGGAGTGCCGGGAGGGGTGCCGGGGACCATCAGGAGGGGTGTCACGCCCCAAGGGGTCTCATGGGCTATGGGAAGAGATAAAACAGCCCCTAGTGGGCTGGAATAAGTTCCCACTAAGGCCCATAAGGTTTGAGAAAGAAAAACACAAGGTGGAAAGAGTTTCCAAGTGGGAAGGTGGAATCATACTCCAAGTAGGATTGGAGTAGGACTCCTCCACCTCCAATTTCGGCCAAACCTTTAGGTTTTGAGGCTGCCTCCTCCCCTCCCTCCCTCCTATATATAGTGGGGTTTTAGGGCTGATTTGAGACAACTTTTGCCACGGCAGCCCGACCACATACCTCCACGGTTTTTCCTCTAGATCGCGTTTCTACGGAGCTCGGGCGGAGCCCTGCTGAGATTAGATCACCACCAACCTCCGGAGCGCCGTCACGCTGCCGGAGAACTCATCTACCTCTCCGTCTCTCTTGCTGGATCAAGAAGGCCGAGAACATCGTCGAGCTGTACGTGTGCTGAACGCGGAGGTGCCGTCCGTTCGGCACTAGATCGTGGGACTGACCGCGGGATATTTCGCGGGGCGGATCGAGGGACGTGAGGACGTTCCACTACATCAACCGCGTTCACTAACGCTTCTGCTGTACGGTCTACAAGGGTACGTAGATCACACATCCCCTCTCTTAGATGGATATCACCATGATAGGTCTTCGTACGCGTAGGAATTTTTTTGTTTCCCATGCGACGTTCTCCAACAGTGGTATCAGAGCTAGGTTCATGCGTAGATGTCTTCTCGAGTAGAACACAAAAGTTTTTGTGGGCGGTGATGTGCGTTTTGCTGCCCTCCTTAGTCTTTTCTTGATTCCGCGGTATTTTTGGATCGAAGCGGCTCGGACCGACATTACTCGTACGCTTACGAGAGACTGGTTTCATCGCTACGAGTAACTCCGTTGCTCAAAGATGACTGGCGGGTGTCAAGTTTCTCCAACTTTAGTTGAATCGGAATTGACCGAGGAGGTCCTTGGATGAGGTTAAATAGCAACTCATATATCTCCGTTGTGGTGTTTGCGTAAGTAAGATGCGATCCTACTAGATACCCATGGTCACCACGTAAAACATGCAACTACAAAATTAGAGGACGTCTAACTTGTTTTTGCAGGGTATGCTTGTGATGTGATATGGCCAACGATGTGATGTGATATATTGGATGTATGAGATGATCATGTTGTAATAGTTAATATCGACTTGCACGTCGATGGTACGGCAACCGGCAGGAGCCATAGGGTTGTCTTTAAACTAACGTTTGTGCTTGCAGATGCGTTTACTATTTTGCTAGGATGTAGCTTTAGTAGTAATAGCATGAGTAGCACGACAACCCCGATGGCGACACGTTGATGGAGATCATGATGATGGAGATCATGGTGTGACGCCGGTGACAAGAAGATCGTGCCGGTGTTTTGGTGATGGAGATCAAGAAGCACATGATGATGGCCATATCATGTCACTTATGAATTGCATGTGATGTTAATCCTTTTATGCACCTTATTTTGCTTATAATGACGGTAGCATTATGAGGTGATGTCTCACTAAAATTTCAAGACGAAATTGTGTTCTCCCCGAGTGTGCACCGTTCGACAGTTCTTCGTTTCGAGACACCACGTGATGATCGGGTGTGATAGACTCAACGTTCACATACAACGGGTGCAAAACAGTTGCACACGCAGAACACTCGGGTTAAGCTTGACGAGCCTAGCATGTGCAGACATGGCCTCGGAACACATGAGACCGAAAGGTCGAGCATGAATCGTATAGTTGATATGATTAGCATAGAGATGCTTAGCACTGAAACTATGCTCGACTCACGTGATGATCGGACTTGAGATAGTGGATTTGGATCATGAACCACTCAAATGACTAGAGAGATGTACTTTTTGAGTGGGAGTTCTTAAGTAATATGATTAATTGAACTAATTGTCATGAACATAGTCTAATGGTCTTTGCGAAATACGATGTAGCTTGCGCTATAGCTCTACTGTTTTTATATGTTCCTAGAGAAAATTTAGTTGAAAGTTGATAGTAGCAAACTTTGTAGACTAAGTCTGTAAAACCGAGGATTGTCCTCGTTGCTGCGCAGAAGGCTTATGTCCTTAATGCACCACTCGGTGTGCTGCACCTCGAGCGTCGTCTGTGGATGCTGTGAACATCCGACATACACGTTTCTGATGACTACACGATAGTTCAGTGCAAAATACTTAATGGCTTAGAAGCAAGGCGCCGAAAACATTTTAAAACGTCACGGAACATAAGTGATGTTCTAAAGAGATGAAATTGTGATTTCATGCTTGTGCACTTGTTAAGAGGTACGAGACCTCCAACAAGATTCTTTGTCCACAAAGTAAAGGAGAAAAGCTCAATCGTTGAGCGTGTGCTCAGATTGTCTGAGTACGACAATCACTTGAATCAAGTGGGAGTTGATCTTCCAGATGAGATAGTGATGGTTCCCCAAAGTCACTGCCACCAAGCTGTGAGAGCTTCGTGATGAACTATAACATATCAAGGATAGATACAATGATCCTTGAGCGATTCACGATGTTTGACACTGCGAAAGTAGAAATCAAGAAGGAGCATCAATAGTTGATGGTTTGTAAAACCACTAAGTTTCAAAGGGCTAGAAGGGACACTTTGTGAAACGGAAAAACAGTTGCTGCACTAATGAAGAGACCCAAGATTAAACCCAAACCCGAGACTAAGTGCTTCTGTAATGAGGGGAACAGTCACCGAGGCGGAGCAACTCTAGATACTTGGTAGATAAGAAGGCTGGCAAAAGTCGAAAGAAGTATATTTGATATACATGATGTTGATGTGTACTTTACTAGTACTCCTAGTAGCATGAGGGTATTGGATACCGGTTCGGTTGCTAAATGATCCGTAACACGAAATGAAAGCTACGGCATAAACGGGGACTAGCTAAAGGCGAGGTGACGATACGTGTTGGAAGTGTTTCCAAGGTTGATATGATCAAACGTCGCATGCTCCCTCTACCATCGGGATTGGTGTTAAACCTAAATAATTGTTATTTTGTGCTTGCGTTAAGCATGAACATGATTGGATCGTGTTTATTGCAATACGATTATTCATTTAAAGAGAATAATGGTTGCTCTATTTTCTTGAATAATCACCTTCAATGGTTTATTGAATCTTGATCGTAGTGTTACACATGTTCATGATATTGGTGCCAAAAGATACAAGGTAATGATGATAGTACCACTTACTTGTGGCGCTGCCGCTTGAGTCATGTTGGTATAAATTGCATGAAGAGGCTCCATGCTGATGGATCTTTATACTCACTTGATTTCGAATCACTAGTGACATGCAAATCATACCACATGAGCAAGGCCTTGTTTTCATTGAGATGAAATAAGATAGTAACTTGTTGGAAGTGATACATTTTGATGTATGCAGTCCAATGGGTGCTGAGGCACGCAGTGGATATCATTATGTTCTTACTTCAATGACGATTTGAGTAGATACTAGGTTATTTGCTTAATGAATCACAAGTCTGAAATATTGAAAAGTTCAATTCTGTTTCGGAGTGAAGTTCGTCGTAACAAGAGGATAAACTGTCTACGATATGATCATAGAAATGGATGTCTGAGTTACAAGTTTTGGTACGCAGTTAAGACAATGTGGAAATTGTTTCGCAGTTCATGCCACCTAGAACATCATAGTGTGATGATGTGTCTGAACGTCATAGCCACACACTATTTGGCATGGTGCATACTATGATGTCTCTTATCGAATTACCACTATCGTTTATGGGTTATGCATTAAAGACAACCACATTCACTTTAAATAGGGCACCGCGTATTTCCGTTGAGATGACACAGTATAGACTGAGGTTTAGAGAAATCTAAACTGTCGTTTCTTGAAAGTTTGGGGCTTCGACACTTATGTGAAAAAGTTTCAGTTTGATAAGCTCGAACCCAAAGCGGATAAATGCATCTTCATAGGATATCCAAAACAGTTGGGTACATCTCCTATCTCAGATCCGAAAGCAAAATGTTTGTTTCTAGAAACAGATCCTTTCTCGAGGAAAAGTTTCTCTCGAAAGAATTGAGTGGGAGGGTGGTAGAACTTGATGAGGTTATTGAATCATCACTTCGACTAGTGTGTAGCAGGGCACAGGAAGTTGTTCCTGTTGCGCCTACACCAATTGAAGTGGAACCTGATGATGGTGATCATCGAGCATCGGATCAAGTTACTACAAGCCTCGTAAGTTGACAAGGTCGTGTACTACTACAGAGTGGTACGGTAACCCTGTCTTGGAGGTCATGTTGTTGAGCAACAATGAACTTACGAGTTATGAAGAAAGCGATGGTGGGCCCGGATTCCGACAAATGGCTGGAAGCCATGAAATCCGAGAGAGGATCCATGTATGAAAACAAAGTGTAGACTTTGGAAGAACTACTTGATGGTCAGAGGACTATTGAGTAAAGATGGATCTTTAAAAGGAAGACAGACGATGATGGTGATAAGTCACTATTAAGAAAAGCTCGACTTGTCGCAAAGATGTTTCCGACAAGATCAAACTGTTGACTATGATGAGTCTTTCTCACTCGTAGCGATGCTAAAGGTCTGTTAGAATTATGTTTGTTGTTGATGCATTATTTATGAAATATTGCACATATGATGTCAAAACATTGTTTTCTCAACGGTTTCCTTGAGCAAACATTGTATGTGATACAACCAGAAGGTTTTGTCGATCCTAAAGATACTAGCAAGTATGCAAGCTCCAGTGATCCTTCAATGGACTGGTGCAAGCATCTCGGAGTTGGAATATACATTTTGATGAGATGATCAAAGATTTTGGGTTTGTACAAGGTTTATGAGAAACTTGTATTTCCAAAGAAGTGAGTGGGAGCACTATAGAATTTCTGATAAGTATATGTGGTAGACATATTGTTGATCAGAAGTAATGTAGAATTTCTGTAAAGCATATAAGGTTGTTTGAAAGAAGTTTTCAAAGGAATACCTGGATTGCGCTACTTGAACGTTGAGCATCAAAGATGTATGGAGATAGATCAAAAGCGCTTAATGAAAGTTTCAATAAAGTGCATGCCTTGACAAGTTTTTGAAGGAGTTCAAAGTTGATCAGCAAAGAAGGAGTTCTTGGTTGCGTTGTAAGGTGTGAATTTGAGTAAGACTCAAAACCCGACCACGGCAGAATAAAGAGAATAGACGAAGGTCGTCTTCTATGCCTTAGCCGTAGAATCTAAAGTATGCTATGCTGTGTACCGCACCTGATGTGTGCCTTGACTCAAAGTCTGTTGAGAGGTACAGAGAGTGATCCATGATTGAATCACTAACAGCGGTCAAAATTTATCCTTAGTAACTAATGGACTAAGGAATTTTTCTCGATTATGGAGGTGGTTAAAGAGTTCGTCGTAAAGGGTTACGTCGATGCAATCTTTGACACTAATCCGAATAACTATGAGTAGTGAAACGGATTCGTATAGTAGAGTAGATATTTGGAGTATTTCCGAATAGCACATAGTAGTAGCATCTATAAGATGACATAAAGATTTGTAAAGAACACACGGATCTGAAAGTTTCAGAACCGTTGACTAAAACCTCTCTCACGAGGAAGACGTGATCAGACCCCAAAACTATATGGGTGTTGGATTCGTTGAAATCACATGGTGATGTGAACTAGATTATTGACTCTAGTGCAAGTGGGAGACTGTTGGAAATATGCCCTAGAGGCAATAACAATTAGTTATTATTATATTTCTTTGTTCATGATAATCATTTATTATCCATGGTATAATTGTATTGATTGGAAACACAATACTTGTGTGGATACATAGAGAAAACACTGTCCCTAGTAAGCCTCTAGTTGACTAGCTCGTTGATCAAAGATGGTCAAGATTTCCTGGCCATAGGCAAGTGTTGTTACTTGATAACGGGATCACGTCATTAGGAGAATCATGTGATGGACTAGACCCAAACTAATAGACGTAGCATGTTGATCGTGTCATTTTGTTGCTACTGTTTTCTGCATGTCAAGTATTTGTTCCTATGACCATGAGATCATATAACTCACGGACACCGAAGGAATGCTTTGTGTGTATCAAACGTCGCAACGTAACTGGGTGACTATAAAGATACTCTACAGGTATCTCCGAAGGTGTTCATTGAGTTAGAATGGTCCAGAAACGAAGATTGATATATAGGATGACCTCATTTGGTTACCGGAAGGTTTTCGTGCATTACCGGAAAAGTTTCGGGCTCATCGGTAGTGTACTGGGAGTGCCGGGAGGGGTGCCGGGGACCATCAGGAGGGGTGTCACGCACCAAGGGGTCTCATTTGCTATGGGAAGAGATAAACCAGCCCCTAGTGGGCTGGAATAAGTTCCCACTAAGGCCCATAAGGTTTGAGAAGGAAAAACGCAAGGTGGAAAGAGTTTCCAAGTGGGAAGGTGGAATCCTACTCCAAGTAGGATTGGAGTAGGACTCCTCCACCTCCAATTTCGGCCAAACCTTTAGGTTTTGAGGCTGCCTCCTCCCCTCCCTCCCTCCTATATATAGTGGAGTTTTAGGGCTGATTTGAGACAACTTTTGCCACGTCAGCCCGACCACATACCTCCAGGGTTTTTCCTCTAGATCGCGTTTCTACGGAGCTCGGGCGGAGCCCTGCTGAGATTAGATCACCACCAACTTCCGGAGCGCCGTCACGCTGCCGGAGAACTCATCTACCTCTCCGTCTCTCTTGCTGGATCAAGAAGGCCGAGATCATCGTCGAGCTGTACGTGTGCTGAACGCGGAGGTGCCGTCCGTTCGGCACTAGATCGTGGGACTGATCGCGGGATAGTTTGTGGGGCGGATCGAGGGACGTGAGGACGTTCCACTACATCAACCGCGTTCACTAACGCTTCTGCTGTACGATCTACAAGGGTACGTAGATCACACATCCCCTCTCGTAGATGGATATCACCATGATAGGTCTTCGTGCGTGTAGGAAATTTTTTGTTTCCCATGCGACGTTCTCCAACAGGCCGTAAGTAGACGATCTGCCAAGTAGGACCCACATGTCTTAAACATACCCTCACTCCCGTTGACGACCATTTTAATCGCCCGAGTGGGCATTTGGCTATTTGGGCCAAAGAAACGTCACACATGCTCCAATTCACATCAAATGTGTCGCACACGATCCAATTCACATCAAATGTGTCGCACACGAGTTATTGACCCGCCTGCGCCACCGTCGCCCATCGTGCCATGACTGCCTACGCATTTCGACACCGCGGCCTCATCCTCGGACTCGCCGTCAGCATCCTACCGTCCAGACCGTCTCCACCTCCGTGTGCCTAGCACGAGCCGACCCCGGGTCGCTGCACCGCTCCAGCTTGCCTCGCCTTTATCCATGCTACCCGTGCACCGCGGTCCCCGGTCAGCTTTGCCGCGTCTGTCCTTGCTAAGGAGCCGCACCGCCAGGTGGCTCCCACCTTGCAAGTGCCACCGTTGCTCCGGCTATCACCTCGCTTGGGTCGCCCACCGCGTCGGGGCCCATCGCCGATGCCGCTGCGCCGGTACCTACCCCACCAGTAGCGGCGAGTCAAGGTGTCGCCTCTTTCAGACCTGTTTTGCCTCGCCCCGCTCGCATCCACTCCCCGTCACGTCCGGTCCGCACTCACTGTCCCTGGCACACCGGGTCCACCTTGCCACCTCGCGCCGCACCGCGTAGGCTCCTGCCACTCCACGACGTGCGCTGCCCCCGGTCGGCACCGCCCGCGCCTCCCCTGGCCGGATCGGCTGGCGATTTGCCTCGCCTCGAGCCGCCGCGGCCTCGTCTTGGCCTTGAGTCGCCCTCGCCAGCACCTTCCTCGCTGCTTCGCCCCGCTCGTCAAGACCATCGCGATGCATGCGTCCCCCGACGCCGCTGCAATGCTCGGCCACCTCACCGACTGCGGTTATGACTATGGACTGCACCTCCTCTACACGGGGCGCCAGCCTGAGTCGGACGCCACCGTCGCCTTGCTCGGCCTATTTCCAAGTCGTGTGGGAGATTTTTGGGTCGGATTCTATGCCCACCTGTTTACTGCCAATAGAGCCGCAAAGGATACGGAATCACATTTTCTCTTGCTCGGTTTTCCATATGACAAGAATTGCAATGCGGGTGGATCGAGCAACGGAAATATTACGGGTGATAAATTGGTTCATCAATCGCCTACTAGATGCTCTCTCCCTCAGAGTGCCATGGATGATAAATCCGGTCTCCGGTTGCGGAATAACTGCTTGCTTCCCAGAAATGCCACTTCAACGGTAAAGCTCCCATGTGAGGAAGGCATGCCTTGTGGATGATTATGGAGGATAACTCATGAGGTTGCTAGTTCTAACTGCTAACTTCTTGTTGTGTGAAGCTATCTTTTCCTATGTCGTTGAGATTCCATCAAATGGGAAGGCTATGGTATCTGCATAGATGTAGCCCACTCAAGTTCACAGGGGGAGCCAGTTTCATTTCATCATGGGCGCCAAATGTCGTGGTTTTGTCACGGCATATGTTCTCGTGCAAGTACTTAGGTGTGAGGCCATCTCAACCATGTGGCGGCTTGAGAGAGGTTGGACGGAATCGAGAGACGCGAGTTTACCCAGGTTCGGCCCCTCCGATGGAGGTAAAAGCCTACGTCCTGCTTGTGTTTCATTGATTGATGAAGATGATGATCTTGATTACAAGGGTGCAGACTCTCCACCTCTAATCTCGTGGGTGTCTAATCTGTCTATCACATAATTTGTCTTGTCTAGACCTAAGTTGTGAATCTTGTCCCTCTTGGGGCGCCTTACCCCTTCTTATATAGGTGGAAGGGGTAAGTTTACATGTAGAGTCCTACTAGGAGTAGGAATAGGACTAGTCTCTCTTGAATCCTAATCCGGGTCTTGTTTCCTTTGTGAGGGAATCTCTTCTCTTCTTGGGCCTTCTCTTGTGAGCCAACCCTCTTGGCCTCTCTATGAGCCGCCTTATGCCAGGGTGTACGCTGGGCCTTGGGCCTTCGTCATTTATCTAAGTCGCATGTGGGGTCAAGTATGAGTCGCCCACCAGGTCGCCGGTGAGTCGCCAAGTCCTTGGCGGGTCATACTTCAAGCCGGGTTACATTGCGGGGTATATCCCCGACACTAGTCCTATTCCTACTCCTAGTAGGACTCTACATATAAACTTACCCCTTCCACCTATATAAGGAGGGGTTAGGCGCCCCAAGAGGGACAAGATTCACAACTTAGGTCTAGACAAGACAAATCATGAGATAGCTAGATTAGATACCCACGAGATTAGAAGTGCGAGTCTACACCCTTGTAATCGAGATCATCATCTTCATCAATGAAACACAAGCATGGCGTATGCTTTTACCTCCACCGGAGGGGCCGAACCTGGGTAAACTCGCGTCTCTCGATTCCGACCAACCCCTCTCAAGCCGCCGAATGGTTGCGATGGACTCACACTTAAGTCCTTGCACGAGGACATATGCCGTGACAAAACCACGACAGCACGGACATCTGATGCCTCTTGATCTTAGCTTCCCCCATTGAAGTATCACCGTATTCAGGGAACATAGGATCCAGATAATTGTCATCATCCTCTTCTTCTTCATTGTCTTCGGTCATAACCCCTCTTTCTCCGTGATTGGTTTAACATTACAGTGTGACACGAAACCCTTCTCAAGCGGGTGCCAGTGAAGGGTTTTTGAGGAAGAGTAATCCTTCATATTCACACAGACAGTAGATGGACAATACATAAAACCATTCTACTTGTTTGCCTCAGCCACTTCGAGAAAATTATGCAGGTCGTCAATGTAGTCGGAGGTGCGTCATTCACCTACATCCATTGTCGGTTCATCTGCGTGCATTATATGATTAAGTATATAAACAACATACACACCAAATTGTGCATCTAAATCAAATAAACTCACACATACACTCCTCCACTAAAACCCGCAAACCACACTACTTCTAGAGCATTTGAAATGAGCTAAACTAATAGTGAGAGATGAGTAGACAAATCTTGGGGGAAATGAAGCTTCGAGGTCGAGCTTGGAGAGTAAAGGAAGCTTAAGTGTGGCTCGGGCATTTCATCAAACACCTCATGAGCATAGGAGGTGAGAACTAGAGCAGAACACATCTCCACACACTGGACGACCAAAAATGAGAGGAGTGAGCAGGAAAGGACGAGCATATATATAAGAAATCTTTTAGTCCCAGTTGGTGTCTAGAACCGGGACTGAAGATAGCCATTTAGTCCTAGTTCCAGACATGAACCAGGACTAAAGGGGTTGCGCGAGGAGTGAGGCCCTTTAGCCCAAGTTTGTGGCACGAACCGGGACTAAAGGTCCTAGATGAACCGGGACACATGCCCATCGAGGCCCGACCGGCTTCCTCGCCGCTCGAACCGGGACTAATGCTCTTATCAGGCCAGGACCAAAGCCCCATTTTCTACTAGTGTATGGTGGCTTTTGCATGTACTATATGCACGATTTAATTTGAATTATTTGATTGGATGAAATATATGTATGTTTATGATTGTTTTGTGGTGTATGTTGAATTTGAATCATGCAAATGATTGATGAAATACCATGCAATTGTCTGAAATCTGTGTTAAAAAGGATAGAAGAATTAGTCGAAAAGATTTTAGGGAGTTAAATATAGGGTTTGGTTAGGTTTGACCACAATTTAACTCCATAAATCCGAAGGAGTTAAGTTTAGAAAGGCATATAAGGAGATAAATTATAATAGTTTGACTAGAGATGCTCTTATTGTTTGTTAATAAGACGGCTGGAGGGGTATGGTGGGTGATATGGAGCAGGCGATGCAACCATTTATCTGCTTCAGTAAAATGAGCTAGATGCTACTCCAGCTCCAATCCACTAAGAAATTGAAGCCGAGGTATTCGAAACAACTCTATTGAAATCATGGACTGGAGCAATGTAAAACCTACTCTTAATCCGACAAGAACCAACCAAGACGATATCCTATATGTGAAGCTCGACCGTGTTACTGGATTGGTGGATCTAGTTTGTTAAAATCACTCGATGACTAGGGCTTTGGGGCACTAGGCCTTAGGTGCATGTGCATGAAGATTTCTCAGATGTAATCGACAAGGTCAAGCCTGCGCCGCGGAGTGGCTCATTCTAGCGGTAGTACTCGTTTGATCGTCCAAGAACTTCTAAGTAATTTTTAGTATGTTTGGGGTGCTTTGTACTTTGCTGAACTAATTAAAAAGAGAATGTGAATCCGATTTGCTGTGATAGACCTTCACACACGTTTGCTCTTAATGTTCAAAGTATGGTTTGTAGAATGGCAAAAACTTATTTCTACTCATATATTTCCAATAGCTAGTCCAAATAGATGTTGGTTTCCCTGAAAATATGATGCAGACACACAAGTAGGATCAATTGATTTCTTCTATCACCAATTTATCATGGGATAGTATACCATAAAGATTTGGTACAAAGTAAAAATACATAGACACACATATGCGCGAGATCAATTAAGCAGTGACAGCGATCTTCATGCCCTTCTGGCAGTGGCCCGGAACGCTGCAGAGGAAGAATGCTTTGCCACCGCGGGCAAGCTGGATGTGGTCATTGCCGGAGGTGTAAGCCCTCGACGGGCCAGAAACCGTACATGAGTTGTAGTCGGCTTCTCCCACCTGCACCACGTTGTGCATACTCGGGTTGTACTTGAACACTATGTGCATCAGTTAACACAAGAATACAGATCAGACCATATATTCATTCATATATATACTTCAAGTATATCTAATCATTTGATCTTTAGAGTTCTCACCAAGCACGTCGCCGGACTGGATGCGCTTGCCATTCTCCCAACCGGAGACGCCGAAGCTCCATCCCTTGTTGTCACCGACTGTCCACTCTTTGCCATGCACAACGGAGGTTGCACAGCAAACGGCCAGAAGAAACACTAGAAGGGTGGGTACGATGGTTCCCCGTGCCATTGAACGTGTTTCCCTTGACTTCTTCTCGCAACCGAAGATCACAAGAACAACAAAAGGAAACAATAGGCGATACCTCAAGTGATGATTTGTGTTTGATCTCCTTCTTGTATGATATATATAGGCTTTTAAAGCGGCCATCTAAGATCATTCTTTTAATGTGCTCAAATAGTGAGAATCGTCCTTTAAATGAGAAAAATCGACAATCATGATCTGGAACATTAGTTAGTATATGCTACCAAATCCTCCAACTTATATCATGAGATCTAGTATTAATGGAAATGAACATGATGCATTTATTTCCCTAATTTAAAGATATAGCAAATATTTCTTTTTCCTGGATGCATTTGTTGTGCATAAGATATTTATATATACTAGTATTAGATGATATATTTATAATAAGCTAAATTTTGGAATACAAAATCATTTTTAATATGGAGAAGTCAGTAAAGGGGACTTTTAAACCATAGGTGCTAAAGGATGATCGAAGGCCATGATTTGCGACCGTCTAGTCGAATCAGTTGAAATTAACAATAAATTTTCAATAAGTGGAGTATTAGTGAATTTTCCATGACTTCGGAAATTTTAATGCGTTTGATTTGTATAATAATTTTGACTAGTTTAACAAAGGTGTAAGTTCAGTGGGATCTAAGAGAACAAAACTTAGAGGGGAATTTATGAGACTAACTAATAAGATGCTACCAATTGGGACAAAGACGACAGCTTCAGAGGGCACTACAGGAATCTGAGACTTTGCCGTCTTCCAGGGCTGACGGCAAAGGGGTGAACCCCGGACGGCAAAGCCTTTCCGTCGGTCAGCTGACGGCAAACTAGACGGCAAAAAATATATCTGGTGAAGATGTTATTTGCCGTCTGCTTTTGGAAGGCGGACGAGAAAGAATCTTTGCCATGGGGGGGGGGGACATCATATAAAATGGGACGACAGATCCGCAAACGCTCCCATTAAGTGCTAACGGCATGCTGTTGGGCCCACCTTTTCTTTCCCGTCTACCCTCCGCCCTTTGCCATCTGCCCTCCCCTCTTTGCCATCAGCCATGTTTCAGGCCGACGGCAAAGGGGGGCACCCAGCCCCTCTCCCCCTCCACCTTTGCCGTCAGCCCCTTCCCCCTTTGCCGTCAGCCGTGTTTGAAGCCGACGGGAAAGGGACACTCCCAGCGTGTTTCAGCCAGGCTGTTCTAAGCATTTGCTGTTTGCCGCAAGGCCTTTGCCGTCGGTGGGCGGACGACAAAGGCTCAAAACATCCCCTGTTTATTTTATTTTCTATTATATCCAGCTATTTTTACAATAATTAGGATATATATATATATATATATATATATATTTGACAGAAATAATCTTGTTTTCGTACTCATAACCATATTAAAATAACTTTGATCCATAATACATACATATTATGCAAGTTGCATCCGTACCAAACCATATATTACACCAGTTTCATCCATGCATACAAAGTTTCATATATATCCATATACTACAATAGTTTCAATACAAGCTTCGGGGAAGCCATGGTAGAAGAAACCATATTCAAGCATTCCATCAATATAATCCAAGCTTCCCTTGAAGGGAATGTAATCAGCAAAATGGCAAATAAGAAAGTTAGAAGAAGAAGACTAGAAAAAGAAGAGAAGTATAGGTTATTTTGGAGACAACTTAGCTAACTATAGGCCATTTAATAGCTAAGTTAGGTGGAATAGGTCATCTTGGAGCTACATAGCCTTATTATGTCATTTTGGAGAGAACTTAGCTAAATATGTGTCATTCTAGAGCTAACTTGGATAAAATATGTCATTTTGTAGCCAACTATGATTATTAAGCCATTTTGAGACTTATTATGTCGTTTTGGAGCTAAATTAGTCCTTGTAATGAGCTAACCAAGGTTCCTATGATGTTTTCACCTAACTAAGCTAATTATGTCATTTTGTAGGATAATTAGCTAAGTATGTGTTTGTTGGATGAGTCTGAGCTACGTAGAAGAAGAAAGAGAAGAAGCAAGAAGAGAAGAAGAAGGAGAATAAAAAGAAGAAGAAGGAGGAGGAGGAGGAGGAGGAGGAGAAGGAGAAGGAGAAGGAAGAGGAGAACAAGAAGAAAAGAGGAAGGACAAGAAGAAGGAGAAGAAGGAGGAGACGAAAGAGAAGGAGCTTCTCTCCTCCTTCTTCTCCTTCTTATTCCTCATTCTCCTTCTCCTTCTTCTTCTCTTCTTCTTCTTCTTCCTTCTTTTCATTTTTGCTCTATCTTATCCTCTTGTCTTCTTCTTCGAGCTAAATTAGCTAATTATGCCTTTTTGGAGCTAATTATGTCATTTTGGAGGATAATTAGATAAGTATAGGTCATTTTTAGTTAAATAGGCCATTTTCTAGCTAACTAAGATAATTACGTCATTTACGTGGAAGCCAAGCTAAGTATAGGCCATTCTGGAGCTAACTTGGGTAAAATATGTCATTTTGGAGCCAACTATGATTATTAAGGCATTTTGGAGCTAAATTGGCTAATTATGTCATTTAGGTGGAAGCCACGCTAAGTATATAATATTCATGAGCTAACCAAGGTTATTAATCCATTTTGAGACTTATTATGTCGTTTTGGAGCTAAATTAGTCCTTTTAATGAGCTAACAAAGGTTCTTATGATGTTTTCACCTAACTAAGCTAATTATGTCATTTTGTAGGATAATTGGCTAAGTATGTCTTTGTTGGATGAGTCTAAGCTACGTAGAAGAAGAAAGCGAAGAAGCAAGAAGAGAAGAAGAAGGAGACTAAAAAGAAGAAGAAGGAGGTGGAGGAGGAAGAGGAGGAGGAGGAGAAGGAGAAGGAGAAGGAAGAGGAGAAGAAGAAGAAAAGAAGAAGGACAAGAAGAAGGAGAAGAAGGGGGAGAAGAAGGAGAAGGAGCTTCTCTCCTCCTTCTTCTCCTTCTTCTCCTTCTTCTTCCTCCACTAGTAGAAAACAGGGTTTTGGTTCGGGCCTGGCGAGCCCATTAGTCCCGGTTCTTCACGAACCGGGACCCATGGGGGAATTACACCCGGTTCTTGAGCCCAGGGGGCCGGCCGAGGCCTCGTGGTAATTGGTCCCGGTTCGTCTAGACCCATTTATCCCGGTTCTAGGCACGAACTGGGACCAATGGGCCGCGTTCCTGGCCCACATCCATTGGTACCGGTTCGTGCCTTGAACCGGTATAGAAGGGTGGGATTTAGCTCGGTTTATGCCACGAACCGGGACAAATAATTTGACTATATATACCCATCGCTGCGGCAGAGCACTCTGTTTTTCTGGTCGGCGAGGGGGAGTATTTGGGTGCTCTAGCTCACCTCCTATGCACGTGAGGTGTTTGATGAAATGCCCGAGCCACACTAGTTAAGCTTTCTCCTCTCGAAGCTCGACCTCGGAGCTCCATTTTTCCCAAGATTTGTCCAGATTTAGCGGTCCGTCACGCCCCGTCCCCGTTTTCACCGCTGGGGCACTTCCATGTGTAAGTCCGCAATGTCGTGTGCAAGCTCCTCCGCACACAGTGAGGTAAGTTGATTTGGATTTTCGCTTGACATTGGATTTGGGGATTTCTCATCTAGGGTTTCGCGGGATGGGCCGTAATATGCGCCTTTCTAGCTCATAGGTGGATGGCTGCGGGATTGTGCAGTTCCAATCCGAGTTTTTCATTCCCAATCCAAGTTTCTACGGCCTTGAGGAGCGCTCCAATCACCGTTTCCCGGGGCATGGGGTAATTCCTGCTCGCCGTGTTTCTTGGGGTGGAGCAAGAACGAGAAGAAGGTTTTTGTGTTGTCCACTCGATGTAATTCCTCAAAACATCATTTCGTACTCTGTTTTCTTCGATTTATTACAAAGTTATGAATTTCACCTAATTATGTGAAGTCTGATTTAACAGCTTCCTGATGAGTGTGATTGGGTTGTTTGGATTGACCCCCTCCCACTGAACTAGTGGGGCAAGCTTTTGAGGAGCTCCACGGTGGCCTTGAATGTAGTTGGATCAAAGCTAGTAGGATGGAGAAGAAGGTTATGGATCTGAACAATGAAAACAATAAAATGCAATTGAAGTTGAAGAAAAGGAATGAGCTCATGGAAACAATGGGTTTTCTCTTTGTTCTTGGCATCCGCTTTGTGGCTAGTTTAATTTCTGTTTGGTCTAAGCAAGCCAATTAAGTGGCAGTGTGTGTGTTATGTTTCTGCTAGTGTGTTGTGCCCTAGATGTAATTTATCATTTGTGCACTATTGTGAACTTGAGAAAATGTAATGTTGTGCCCTAGATGTAATGGATATCATGTGTTGTGTTAAAATTGTCACCAATGCGTGGTAGTTCGACACAGAATAACAGCAAAAGGTGCAATTTTGAGCACCTAGCAAGATATTTAGGGGCAAAAGTGAGCAATCATATGATTCCACAACACACTCCAGCATTAAATATTATAGATTCCACAACATGACAAATTCATCTAACGTTAAATACCAGTTCACGCTCAGCATTAAACAACAGTTCACACTACTGAAATTCAGAAATTTGCCGTCTGCCAAGGCAGACGGCAAAGGGGGCAACCACACACGGCAAAGGCTTTGCCGTCTGCCCCCTCATGGCAAAGTAGACGGCAAAAAAAAAATCCGGTGAAGAGGCTCTTTGCCGTCTGCTTTCACAAAGCGGACGGCAAAGAATCTTTGCCATGAGGGGGCAGACGGCAAAGTAAATGGGACGGCATATATTGCAACGTCCCCGTTAAGTGTTAACGGCAGGCCTCCTCTCTTTGCCGTCTGCCTTCCCCCCTTTGCCATGTGTTGGCAGACGGCAAAGAGGGGAGAGAGAGGGGGCAGATACCCTGTTTGCCGTCTGCCTTCCCCCCTTTGCCATGTGTTGGCAGACGGCAAAGAGGGGAGAGAGAGGGGCAGATTCCCCCGTTGCCATGTGCCTTCCCCCCTTTGCCATGTGTTGGCAGACGGCAAAGAGGGGAGAGAGAGGGGGCAGATTCCCCCTTTGCCATGTGCCTTCCCCCCTTTGCCATGTGTTGGCAGACGGCAAAGAGGGGAACCAGCCCCTTTTTTATTTATTTTTTGTTATATCCAGCATTTTTAACAATAATCAGGATATATATATATATATTTGACATAAATAAATTTATTTCCGTACTCATAACCATATTAAAATAACTCTCATCGATAGTGCATACATATTATGCAAGTTACATCCGTACCAAACCATATATTACACCAGTTTCATCCACGTGCATACAAAGTTTCATATATTTCATATACTACAATAGTTTCAATACAACGCATGGTACAAGAAATCATCTTCAAGCATTCCATCAACCAAGCTTCCCGTGAAGTGAAGGTAATCTGCAAAATGACAAATAAGAAAGTTAGAAAAATAATACTGGATGAAGTAGTGTATATATAGGTTATTTCGGAAAGAAATTAGCTAAGTATAGACCATTTAGGAGCTAAGTAAGCTAATTATGTCATTTAGGTGGAACCCTAGCTAACTATAGGAGAAGAGAAAGAGAAGAAGAAGTAAAAGGAGGAGGAGGAGGAGGAGGAGGAGGAGGAGGAGGAGAAGGAGAAGGAAGAGGGGAAGATGAAGGAAGAGGAGAAGAAGAAGAAAAGAAGAAGGAGAAGGAGAAGAAGAAGGAGAAGGAGAAGGAGGAAGAAGGAGGAAGAAGAAGGAGAAGGAGGAGCTCCTTCTCCTTCTTCTCCTCCTTCTCCTCCTTCTTCTTCTCCTCCTCCCTCTCCTCCTTCTTCTTCTCCTCTTCTTCTTCTTCTTCCTTCCTTTCATTTTTCCTCTTTTTCTCTTCTTGTCCCCTTCTTCGGGCTAAATTGGCTAAGAATGCCTTTTTGGAGCTAATTATGTCATTTCGAGGATAATTAGCTAAGTATAGGTCATTTTTTTTATTAAATAGGTCATTTAGGAGCTAACTAAGCTAATTATGTCATTTCGTAGGATAATTAGCCAATTTAGCCTTTTTTGGATGAGTCTAAGCTACGTAGAAGAAGAGATAGAGAAGAAGAAGTAAAAGAAGGAGGAGGAGGAGGAGGAGGAGGAAAAGGAGAAGGAAGAGGAGAAGAAGAAGGAAGAGGAGAAGAAGAAGAAAAAAAGAAGGAGAAGAAAAGAAGAAGGAGAAGGAGAAGAAGAAGGAGAAGGAGAAGGAGGAAGAAGGAGGAAGAAGAAGGAGAAGGAGGAGCTCCTTCTCCTTCTTCTCCTCCTTCTCCTCCTTCTTCTTCTCCTCCTCCCTCTCCTCCTTCTTCTTCTCCTCTTCTTCTTCTTCTTCCTTCCTTTCATTTTTCCTCTTTTTCTCTTCTTGTCCCCTTCTTCGGGCTAAATTGGCTAAGAATGCCTTTTTGGAGCTAATTATGTCATTTCGAGGATAATTAGCTAAGTATAGGTCATTTTTTATTAAATAGGTCATTTAGGAGCTAACTAAGCTAATTATGTCATTTCGTAGGATAATTAGCCAATTTAGCCTTTTTTGGATGAGTCTAAGCTACGTAGAAGAAGAGATAGAGAAGAAGAAGTAAAAGAAGGAGGAGGAGGAGGAGGAGGAGGAAAAGGAGAAGGAAGAGGAGAAGAAGAAGGAAGAGGAGAAGAAGAAGAAAAAAAGAAGGAGAAGGAGAAGAAGAAGGAGAAGGAGAAGAAGAAGGAGAAGGAGAAGGAGGAAGAAGAAGGAGAAGGAGGAGCTCCTTCTCCTTCTTCTCCTCCTTCTCCTTCTTCTTCTCCTCCTCCCTCTCCTCCTTTTTCTTCTCCTCTTCTTCTTCTTCTTCCTTCCTTTCATTTTTCCTCTTTTTCTCTTCTTGTCCCCTTCTTCGGGCTAAATTGGCTAAGAATGCCTTTTTGAAGCTAATTATGTCATTTCGAGGATAATTAGCTAAGTATAGGTCATTTTTTATTAAATAGGCCATTTTGGAGCTAACTAAGCTAATTATGTCATTTCGTAGGATAATTAGCCAATTTAGCCTTTCTTGGATGAGTCTAAGCTACGTAGAAGAAGAGATAGAGAAGAAGAAGTAAAAGAAGGAGGAGGAGGAGGAGGAGGAGGAGAAGGAGAAGGAAGAGGAGAAGAAGAAGAAAAGAAGAAGGAGAAGGAGAAGAAGAAGGAGAAGGAGAAGGAGGAAGAAGGAGGAAGAAGAAGGAGAAGGAGAGGGAGGAGGAGAAGGAGGAAGAAGAAGGAGAAGGAAGAAGTAAAAGAAGGAGGAGGAGGAGGAGGAGAAGGAGAAGGAAGAGGAGAAGAAGAAGAAAAGAAGAAGGAGAAGGAGAAGGAAGAGGAGAAGGAGAAGGAATAGGAGAAGAAGAAGAAAAGAAGAAGGAGAAGGAGAAGGAGGAAGAAGGAGGAGGAAGAAGAAGAAATGCATATTTATAGATGTCGCCCTTTCGAATGGGAGACGCATACTGGTCACGCATACTCATGATTGAAGAAACCTATAGCTAGCAAGTTTCATCGGCACGAAGACCGGGACAGAGCAAATTAAGGGGGTAGGAGGAGAAGTCATTTGTGCTCACCAACAAACGCAAGGGCGGAGCTCGTCCAACGCACGTGGAGGTCGTCGAACAACTGCACATTGAAATTCACCCGATCAACACAAATATGATGTTTTTATAATTAACATAACTATATGACCTAACTCATAACTATGTGGGTCAGTGTCATCGGGGGTCGAAGGTCACTGGCGTCGGGGATTGGGGTCTTTTCGGTCAACAAGAGGCCGAAGAGGTGTCGGGGCTCGGGGGTTGGGGGTCAGTGGCGTCGGGGGTCGGGGTAGGGGGTCGGGGGTCGAGGGTGAGTGTTGTCGGGGGTCGGGGGTCGGGGGTCGAGGGTCAGTGGCGTCGGGGGTCGGGGGTCAGTGGCGTCGGGGGTCGGGGTAGGGGGTCGGGGGTCGAGGTTACCTATAAAACTTTCCAGGTTACCTATACTACTTTTCAGGTTACCTATAAAACTTTCCAGGTTACCTATAAAACTTTCCAGGTTACCTATAACTACTTTACAGGTTACCTATAAAAGTTTTTTTGGTGGGTTAGTTTGCATCTAAACCAAACTAGCCCATGTGTTTGGATACTTTGGGAGCTAGTTCAGCTCCAACTAGCTAAAACTAGTTTTTAAAGAATTGATTGTCTTTTTGTATTATTTAGATTGGACATGTAAAATCATATGCACTCACTAGAAATAAATAGCTAATGTTACATCACGTAGTCCATGTGAGTGTCCAAAACAACACTTATTTAGGCAGTATTATATTTAAAAAACTATTATTTATAATAATATGTTTATTTCCTTCATAGTAATTTTGGTCTACTCAATTTAGTAACTCATTCTAGAAAAAACTGAACAAACATATATACTATCATGCTTGATACTTAAATTGGGGCAGTATTTCTTTCTCTTTTCTGTCTTTAACTGTATATTACATGTACATTTATATTTATTTTTTATATATACTAGCCGTGTCCCCGATGGGCTGTTTTTGGAAAAAGCCGTATCCCGTGTCCCCGTATGCGTGTCGCCGTGTCCGTGTCGCCATGTCGGTGCTTTTTAGCCTAAAACAGCACAAGGTTGTGGACGAGAAACGCCGCCTTTGCATCTACAAAGTGTACAACACATGTGTTGAAGGAACTACTTCAACGCATTGCCCTAGATATCATTCTAAAAGGCAAAGATAACACATATGGCAGCAGGAATTCAATCCAAAACTCCTGGAACACAAGATTTAGTCCAAGATCTAAGATAAGAACACCAAGTTCTGTTCAGAATAGTGGGTACAGAGTCTCCACTACAAAATTAGAGGGCTTTGTGAAACCTTCACATCTCAACTTAGCTAAAAGACCTAGAAAACATTACTTAAATAAAGGTTAAGAAAACAAATTAACATACTCCTATGACTTAAGGGCCAGCTTTCCAGAATGGAAAACAAGTATATATAAGTCAAAATGGATTTGCCTATTGATATTTTTTCTTTATTGTCCCTCTTCAATCTATTTCGTTTGACCATGTGTATCGACGACATTACAGGTAGCTCACGCAGGTCCAAACCATCGAGCGCACGGCAGGAGTGATCCATGACACGGCAGGGGACATTGGGGTTATTTTTATCTTGGGCAGTTGGGCCCGATAAATCATGTTAAAATCCCCTGCTACCTGCAAGCTGCCTCCTTGCAGTGCAGTAAATTGTGCCTTCTATCATTTGATTACTTCTACATTCATCCAGTGTTCCTTTTGTGTGTTACTCTGGTTCAAAGAGCATTAAAATTTTCCTTTAGGATACAATTGCAGTTGAGTTGCACAGGAAAGTTTCTCTAACTCGGAAGTAAAACTAATAGTTCTTGCTTCCAAATTAAATCAGAATAACAATGTTTCCTGGAGATTTAGTGCAGTTATTCTTCTAGCAAAGTGCATCTGGCACAAGATTTGGAGAACAGCAACACTTCTGAAATATGAAACACGATCTGGATTTGGTCCAGTTACTATTCTAGCAAAGTGTCTTGTTTGAAACTTATCACAAGATTGCAAAAGTAAGAATCTAATAAAGAACTACTGAGATGATAAGCCAAAACTTACTTGGGCGCAGACGGGACGGGGAAAGGACGACGCAAGCTCAGCCGGGACGGGGCAAGGACGGGCGGGGCGGCGGCGGCGGCGCGCAGGCTCGGGGCGGCGGCGGCGGACGGACGGGGCGGGGCGCAGACGGGGCGGGGCGCAGACGGACGGGGCGGGGCGCAGACGGGGCGGGGCGCAGACGGGCGGGGCGGCGGTGGCGCGCAGACTCGGGGGTGGCGGCGCACAGACTCGGGGGCGCGGCGCGCAGACGGGGCGGGGCGGCGGTGGCGCGCAGCCGGGACGGGGCAAGGACGACGCGCAGGCTCGACGCGCGCAGCCGGGACGGGGCAAGGACGGCGCGCAGGCTCGGGGCGGCGGAGCGCAGGCTCGGGGCGGCGGCGCGCAGACGGGGCGGGGTGGCGGCGGCGGCGGCCGACGGGACGCGAGCTGGTACGGGACGCGAGCTGGTACGATGGGACGCGAGGTAACGTTGAAAGACTGCCTTTGCCGTCTGCCTTAGTTTGATTTGGGGTAACGTTGAGAGAGAGAGAGCGTTTGTACTGTCGATGCAAAAAAAAAAAACTGGGTACTAGCCTTTGCCGTCTGCCTTAATTTTCTTTGCCATCTGTGGGCACACGGCAAAGAGCTAGCACCTCTTTGCCGTCTGCCTTTGGGATATTTGCCATACGTTAGCAGACGGTAAACAAAAGGCACATGGCAAATCATCTCTATGCCATCAGTCTTTTCTTTACCGTCTGGCAGTTGTAAGCTGATGGCAAAGAAATTCTTTGCCAACCGTCAGCACACGGCAAAGATTAGGCACATGGCAAATTTTCTGTTTCCAGTAGTGTCACACTCCAACATTAAACAACAGTTCACACTCCAGCATTACAAAGCAACAGTTGTTTAACAACATCTAACATTAAACAGAATAGATCCACAACATGATCAATTCAGTTTGCACATCTTGCTCCTTGTGTTGGCTGCAGGATTAGCAGCCTTGCTCCTTGTGTTTACATTTGATTGCATGTCGCCTTTTGCCTTCTTCTGTGGTGAACCCCACTTTGTACCTCTTGTAGCTGGCCTTTTGTAATTCCTCTTTGGGCTGAGAAACATGAACACAATCAAGATCACAGTTCATTTCAAATGCTTTTCAATTTCATGGTCTTATAGCTCAAAATAATCAGTAAATGCATGAAAAATAACAAATGTGTCAGAAAGGGTTGTAAATTGATGATGTGGCTTTGAATGGTGCATTTTGAACACAGAAAAACTATGGAGTTCAAATAATTTCAAAAAAATGAAATCCCTTTGTAACAGACGAGTTTCCGTATGAAACCCTCACACTTCGAAAGAGATTGTCCGTTTTGTACACGAAGTGCATCCAGTTTTGCCGTAACCCTCTCAACTTTCTTGCACATGCTATGTGGATGAAATGATGATACCATGCCAACTTAGAACCTTTTCAGAGTTCATTTCAAATGCTTTTGAATTTCATGGTCTTATAGCTCAAAATAATCAGTAAATGCATGAAAAATAACAAATGAAGTCTGAAAGGGTTGTAAATTGATGATGTGGCTTTGAATGGTGCATTTCGAACACAGAAAAAATATGGAGTTCAAATAAGTTCAAAAAAATGAAATCCCTTTGTAACAAACGAGTTTCCGTATGAAACTGTGATACTTTTAAAGAGATTGTCCGTTTTGTACACGAAGTGCATCCAGTTTTTGCCGTAACCCTCTCAACTTCCTCGCAAATGCTATGTTGATGAAATGATGATACCATGCCAACTTGGAACCTTTTTAGATTTCATTTCAAATGCTATTCAATTTCATGGTCTTATAGCTCAAAATAATTAGTAAATGCATGAAAAATAACAAATGAAGTCAGAAAGGGTTGTAAATTGATGATGTGGCTTTGAATGGTGCATTTTGAACACACAAAAACTATGGAGTTCAAATAAGTTCAAAAAAATTAAATCCATTTGTAACAGATGAGTTTCCGTATGAAACCCTGATACTTCGAAAGAGATTGTCCGTTTTGTACACGAAGTGCATCCAGTTTTTGCCGTAACCCTCTCAACTTTCTCGCACATGCTATGTGGGTGAAATGATGATACCATGCCAACTTGGAACCTTTTCAAAACTCATTTCAAATGCTTTTCAATTTCATGGTCTTATAGCTCAAAATAATCAGTAAATGCATAAAAAATAACAAATGAAGTCAGAAAGGGTTGTAAATTGATGATGTGGCTTTGAATGGTGCATTTTGAGCACAGAAAAACTATGGAGTTCTAATAAGTTCAAAAAAATGAAATCCCTTTGTAACATACGAGTTTCAGTATGAAACCGTGATACTTCGAAAGAGATTATCTGTTTTGTACACGAAGTGCATCCAGTTTTTGTCGTAACCCTCTCAACTTTCTTGGACATGCTATGTGGGTGAAATGATGATACCATGCTGACTTGGAACCTTTTGAGAGTTCGTTTCAGATGCTTTTCAATTTCATGGTCTTATAGCTCAAAATAATCAGTAAATGCATGAAAAATAACAAATGAAGTCAGAAAGGGCTGGAAATTGATGATGTGTCTTTGTATGGTGCATTTTGAACACAGAAAAACCATGGAGTTCAAATAAGATCAAAAAAATGAAATCCCTTTGTAACAGACGAGTTTCTGTATGAAACCCTGATACTTCGAAAGAGATTGTCCGTTTTGTCCTCGAAGTGTATCCAGTTTTTGTCACACATGCTATGTGGGTGGAATCACTAGTGGGGACGGGGCCTATAGTCCCGGCCCGTAAGGGGCTTTAGTCCCGGTTCACTAACTGGGACCAAAGGGGCGGGACTAAAGGCCTAACCTTTAGTCCCGGCCCTGTTCCAAGCCGGGACCAAAGGTGCTCCACATGGGCGCCTCGGAGCGCCCTCAGGGGCGGGCCCTTTAGTCCCGGGTCTTAACACGGACCGGGACTAAAGAGTTTTTGCAGATTTTGTTTATTTTAGGGTTTTAGGGTTTTAGGGTTTAGGTGTTCGGGAGATTAACGTGATGCCTCGTTTGGTGTTCGGGAATTAGTTATCATATAATTCTAAATATACATGTTTATGCATATATATATAAGATTAACTTATCTTAAAAGCGAGCATATATATACAATTATATGGAGATCTGAATTATCGGGACTAGAGCCCGTCTATTCGATTACATGGACCAACATCAGTAATGGCCCCTAGCTACACTAAATCGTCCTTTGTCATCTATAGCTTCCGTCCTCAGAAAGGTCGCAAGCTCCTCTGCAACAGCAATCGCGCGTTGCTCTGGTAGGACCTTCTCCCTCATGGTCGTGTACTATATAAGAAGAGGAGATGAATACGAATATCAATCATGATAACAAAGAATGACGTGTTCATAGCTTACGTCGTATCTGTGATCCTTGTGCTCAGAGGTAAACGTGCGAATGGTCTCGCAAACATAGTATCCGCATAGATGCGTCCCCCGTGGCTGCTGATCGCACTTTACGAGAATAGAATATATATAATCAAAATAATAATCTTGCATCATAAATGTATTGAAAATAGAAGTATATCATACTACTACTTACGTGAGCCACTCTAAAGGTCAGCTTCTCAGGCTCGATACCGGGAGTCACGCACTTCAACCACTTCCAAACCCTGCCCGACAAGGAAAATGATTTGCTAAGTTTTTCATTAATTGATATATCAGAAAATCATCGAAAGAGACCGATAGAGCGCAAGAATGATTGAAATTACCCTTGGAGCATGTCCCTTAGGCTTTGGAACTGTTCCAAGGGTCTCAATAATGGGTCGAAGGCATCAACTCTTCCCTTATCAATTTGAATGTCCAACAGAATCCAATGGACGCTGCACATGTATATATATATATATGTGTTAGTAACTTGTCAATTACACTTATAAGTGAATGGACACAACAGAGTTAAAACCCTCACTTGAAGTTGTATGGAAACAGTATGTGGTCACAGAAATTTTGATCTATTAGAAACCTTAGAAGGTTTTCCTCCGTCTCCTTGGGTTTATCAGTTAGCGTTGCTATATGTATTTTATCTCGGTCAATAAACCCAATATTTAGGATGTTCCTACTTTTACATTCCAGAATCTTCATTCTGCATAATAGAGTACAAGTTATATGTAGACAATGAATTGAAATAACTAAACAAGTTATATGTAGACAACGAATTGAAAAACTTACACACAATAGCAACTCATAAGCGATTTGTCGAGGGAGTCGACATTGTACATCTGGAAGAGTTCATCAAAGTCGATATGGATTTCTTCGGGGCGGCCGTAGTACTCCCGTGGGACACTCGCCACGATCATCGTTCTCCCATTCTTTGATTCACTTAAGTACCATGTATGCAAGTAACACATATTTGTTGGGAGATCATCTTTGCTGACCAAAGGCCCTCCCATGACAAATTGTGGCTTAGGGGCTACCACAGCCTTGGGTAACCTGTCGTCTTGGGACGCCAGAACGTCTTCAACCGGGATACCCCATTCATCCGCCCACTTCTTTGCGAATTCCAAATCTTTCCCCTGCACCAGAGGGGGAACATTCTCGGGTAACACCCTCAGGGGTGGGATCGACTGTTTGGCCTGTTGTCCAAGTTGAGGAACGTCTGATCTTTTTTTGCTTGTAGTTGAACTTGATTTGCTCCCACTTGCACTTGCACGTGATCTGCTCTTTTTCCCTTCCTTCTGTAATGTGCGTGTATAGTCATCAGACTTATGGTGTAAGTCATACTGTGATGGAAGGGTCGTGAAGTATTTTGCATATGCTATTTGCTTCTCGGTGTATTCCGGGCGGGGCTCGGGTTCCTTCTTTTTCATCCGCGCATCATGATGTTCCTTTGCTATCCTGGCGTTTTCCTCGGCGGTACGATCATAAGGTATGATAGGAAGATTAGCATGAGGTACCTTTGGGAGGGGCGACAGTTTGCGCTTTGGGGAGCTCCGTCGCTTAGAAATCATCGACGGAGCGTTCTTGCTGGCACGCTTCCGCTTAGTATCCAGAGCGGGCGGCGGCGGAGACGGACGACCCAAGTCCGGCGGCGGTGATTGAGATGGACTCGTGTTGTGGTGGCCGTCGTCATGTGGAGGGCTTGGAGGTGATAGAGGTGTAGGTGACCTGCGACGACTCGGAGGCGGTGTTGTCCTTGGGGCCGAGCCTAGAAGCTTGATTTCTTGTGCCATAGGATGACTCCACCCAGTACTTCTCCGAGTGTCCTCTCATCTTCGGGTCCAGCTATGTCGAGCTCCATATCATGAAACCCCGCCATGATTTCATCCACCCCGACTTTAGCAAAGCTAGCTGGAATCTCACGGCCATGCTAGCGTGCATCAGGGCCAGAAGGTAAAGCTTGTCCGACGGCCACCTTCATGGATATGTTCTTGAATTTCTGATGGAGTTCACATGATGTTGACTCCTTGATTCCATCCACGGGGTAGCCGGGACCGCCCTCTATCATTCTTCGTGCATCGTCGGGCGGGGCCTCAGATTCAGTCACGCTGCTTTTCCGCTTAGATGGGGCGCCGGTAATATCGAGTGCAGGATCTTCCTGGCGCGGTACTCCTCTAAGCTCATCAACCTGCTTCTGTTGCTCATTAATCCTGGCAAGCAACTGGTTGAACTTGTCATTCTCCTCATCCTGCCGTCGCTTCTTTGCTCTCGCTCGGCTTCTATAAGTGTCTTGGTCTCTGGCAAATCCAAGCCACCACGGGTAAGAAGGACTGAAGCCTCGCGTTCGTCCTCCATGTTCGTCATTGCCGAGGACCAGTGTGAGCAAATCTTTATCTCTATCAGCAGTGAACTGTCTTTTTCCCTCCTTAATTTCTTTCACTATCTTTTTCCAATTCTCCCTGGGTATCCTAGGACCGTCACTTCAGATGAGGTCCCCTGTTTCTTCGTCGTACGAACCACCATGCGCAAGGAACCAATTTCATGCTCTCAATTCCCACTCATCACGGAGTGGTTCAGGTATGATGCCTTTAGCTAGCAGATCTTGCTCTTTCTTATCCCACTTTGGAATGGCAGTCTCATAGCCCCTCGCCCCAGCGTGTGGTGATATTTCTTCTTGTCGGCATTTTTCTTGTTCTTTTCTGATAATGCCTTGGCATCTTCTGACTCCTTGTACTCTTGAAATGCCTTCCAGTGATTTGCCTGCTTGGCTAGATACCCCTCGAATACTGGAACTTTCTTTGTCTTCAGATAGTTTTTCCATAGCTTCTTCTTCCAGCTACCGAACAGTTCGGCCATCTTCTTTAGAGGCCACTGCTTGAATTTGGCCCTCAGTTTTTTTGCGGCGTCTTCATTCTCACATTCTGGCAGGTTGAAATGTGACATGAGATCATTCCAAAGATTATCTTTGTACCTTTCGGTGACATAGTCACTATCGGCTGCCCCTTTGCGCTTGTTCCACTCCCGTACGCTGATCGGGACGTGATCCCTAACGAGAACTCCGCATTGCTTCTTGAATGTGTCAGCAGCATTCTTAGGAAGCTTGGGTTCGCCCGTAGGCAATATCACCTCAAAGGTGTAATGCGTCCGTGCATCCAACTTTTTAGTCGGGCCTCGTTTCGTAGCTTTGCTCGATGTGGAGGCCTAAGAGGGAGAAACATTCGTCAAATGAATGTATATGTATACAATATAGAGCTATCTCCAATATTTTTCACATATTACAAGTGATCGTCGAACTTCATATGTATACCTCGCCGGAATTTATTATTTCTCCACCGGCTTCTCCATCAGGGGAGCTATCACCTTCTCCGTCATTGGACCTATCTTCTGCCCCATCGGCTTCATCTTCGTGTCGGTCGACCTCCATTCCATATCCGGAGGGGTTTAGATATGACGACGGAGATTCAGCTGGTTCAACGTCGGGGCCGTCTTTGATTATATCTTCGAGAAGTTCTTCCTCTTCAAGGTTCCTGATATGTGGATCCATAGTTCTGCAAAAAACGGACATTTGATTAACTAATAAACTAACAAACTATATATGTGGATCCATAGTCCTGATATTTTTCCTGATCTCATCTACCCTTCTATATGTCACATTGTCTAGTATCAAAGGAGTTTGTTGAACTTTGTACCAAAAAAGAATTATTCTATCAGGAACTCCGTTCCAAAACAACTTTAGTCCCGGGTCGTGGCTCCACCTGGGACTCCTAGATTTCTGCATAGTATTCAAAGTAGGAGTACTTTTCCAATTTGAGCATTCAATAAGCAAAACCAAATCGTAAAATAAAGTAGTATTCAAATTAGCATGCATTCAATTATAAGCAAAACTACATCATCTCTTGTGTCCGTACATCATCGAATATTATCACTACTACTCCTCGAATACTATCATACATATAGCACCACTAATACAGCTAGAACCGTAGCGCCCGACGGGTATCGTCGCGGGCGGTGGACACCCAAAGAGAAGGAAACATCACAGGATCATAGCTCCAGTGAGATCCTTGAAGAACCTGCCAGGTATGCTCGAACCTGCCCTCCAACGCAACCATGTAGCGACGGACATGCTCATCCTCCTCGCTGACACGGTGACATACCACCTCCGCGGTGTCCGGAAGCCTCGGCACCGTCACTGGCCCACGTGACCGCCACCAAACAAGGATCGGGTCAACAACGGGCTGGCTCCTCACCAACCTACGCCCCCGGAAGGTAGCACCTCCCAATACCAGCCGGGCGGAGCCCAGTCCCGGACATGGCCCCTCTGATCAAGCAGGTGTCCTCCGCCGAGTCGACGACAAGGATGCGGGATAGGCATCGTAAAATGAACTAAAAAATAGACTAGTTCTATTAATTTTCTTGCTAAAAATAAACTAATTGTATATATAGTAAAATAAAGTAGTTTTATTAAATCAACTAGTTCAACTATATATTAATTAACACTAACTACCTAACCCTAATAACACAAATTTAAATAACACAAAAATAACACAAATAACCTATTTAACACTACCTACCTAACCCTAAATTCACCAAATATTCTACAAATAACACTTAAGCATATACAATAGCAAAATTAAGCAATAATCTAGAAAACACTAATTAAGCATCTATATATGTAGAAATGTCTTCTTCTTCTTCTTCTTCTTTATTATTTTCTTCTCCGCTTCTTCTTCTCCTATTTTTCTTCAACTTCTCTTCTTCTACTTCTCCTCTTCTTCTATTTTTCCTCTTCTTCTCCTCTCCTCCTCTTCTTATTCTCCTTTTTCTTCTTTTCTTCTCCTCCTCTTCTTATTTTCCTTTTTCCTAATCTTATTTTCTTATTTTTGTTCATCTTTCTTCTTCTTGTAACCCTAACCTAATTCTAAATATTACTAACCCTAATAATCTAGCACAAACCTAATAACAATAGGAATTAAATGACAAAAAAATCTTCTTCTCCTCATTTCTTCTTCCTTTTCTTCTCCTATTCTTCTACTTCTCCTCCTCCTCTTCTACTTCTCCTCCTCCTCTTCTTCTACTTCTCCTCCTCAACGGCACGACGGCGGCGGTGGCGTCATCTTTTCTTCTCCTCCTCTTCTTATTTTCCTTTTTCCTAATCTTATTTTCTTATTTTTGTTCATATTTCTTCTTCTTGTAACCCTAACCTAATTCTAAATATTACTAACCCTAATAATCTAGCACAAACCTAATAACAATAGGAATTAAATGACAAAAAAAATCTTCTTCTCCTCCTCCTCTTCTTCTTCCTTTTCTTCTCCTTTTCTTCTACTCCTCCTCCTCTTCTTCTACTTCTCCTCCTCCTCTTCTTCTACTTCTCCTCCTCACCGGCACGACGGCGGCGGTGGCGTCATCTTTTCTTCTCCTCCTCTTCTTATTTTCCTTTTTCCTAATCTTATTTTCTTCTTCTTGTAACCCTAACCTAATTCTAAATATTACTAACCCTAATAATGTAGCACAAACCTAATAACAATAGGAATTAAATAACAAAAAAAATCTTCTTCTCCTCCTCTTCTTCTTCCTTTTCTTCTCCTCTTCTTCTACTCCTCCTCCTCTTCTTCTACTTCTCCTCCTCCTCTTATTCTACTTCTCCTCCTCACCGGCATGATGGCGGCGGTGGCGTCCCCGCCGGCGGGCGCCGGCGGCTCGTCCTTTGGGTTCGGCATGGGTAGGAGGGGGCGGGGGGCTTACCGGCCAGAGTGAGAGGGGAGGGCGTCGACGACGGCGAGAGCGAGGCAGAGGAGGACGATAGGGCGACGGCGAGGAGGACGGCAGGCAGCGGCAAGGAGGACGGCGGGCAGCCTGGCGGCGTCGAGTTCGTCCGGTGCCGCGCCGGGCAGGAGAGGCGAGCGAGAGGAAGAAGAGAACGAAATGGCGTTTGGATTTTGGATTTTTCGTCAGGGCCGTATATATAGTAGGTTCTTTAGTCCCGGTTCGGGGCTCGAACCGGGACTAAAGACACCCTTTAGTCCCGGGTTGAGCCACGACCCGAGACAAAAGACCCTTTTTCGGCAGACCAAAAGGCGGGAAGCACGGGCCTTTAGTCCCGGGTCGGGGCTCGAGCCGGGACTAAAGACACCCTTTAGTCCCGGGTCTAACCACGACCCGGGGCTAAAGACCCCTTTTCGGCAAGCGGCAGGCGAGGGGCTTTAGTCCTGGGTCGTGGCTCCAGCCGGGACTAATGGGTGGTCTTTAGTTCCGGCTCGAGCCCCGACCCGGGACTAAAGGCTTGGGCTGGCGGCATTCCAAAGTTTAGTCCCACCTCGCTTGTCGAGAGGAGCCGACACTGGTTTATAAGCCCCGTTGTCCCAACCGTGTCGAGCTCCTCTCTAAAGCAAGCTTACGGACCTAAACAGACTATAAATTTAAAAATTGAAAATATATTTGAAATTATGGAGAAAATTCAACGTGAAGTCAAAGTGATGTCACTTTGAATTTAGGTTGAATTTTCTCTATAAATTCTCATATAGTTTCAATTTTTTTCCATTATTTTTGTTTTGTTCTTTGCTTTATTTATTTTGTTTTTTATAAGCTATTAACTATTTTGTTATTTTCAATTAAAAATTATGTTTATTAAAATTCTTTTTGCATATTTGAGAATTTGACAAAACTATGAAAATGAAAAGTGTTTGAAATTGAATAAATAATTCAAAACTATTTTCTATTTTCAAAATTAATTATTTTGACTATCCAAACTATTAACTATTTTGTCAATTAAAAACTATGTTTATTAAAATTCTTTTTGCATATTTGAGAATTTGACAAAACTATGAAAATGAAAAGTGTTTGAAATTGAATAAATAATTCAAATCTATTTTCTATTTTCAAAATTAATTATTTTGACTACACAAATTATTAACTGTTTTGTTATTTTCAATTAAAAACTACTTTTATTAAAATTCTTTTTGCATATTTGAGAATTTGACAAAACTATGATAATGAAAAGTGTTTGAAATTGAATAAATAATTAAAAACTATTTTCTATTTTCAAAATTATTTATTTTGACTATCCAAACTATTAACTATTTTGTTATTTTCAATTAAACGATGTATAAGGGTTTCGAACGAGAACTCATCTCTTACAAAGGGATTTCATTTTTTAAAACTTATTTAAACTCCATACTTTTTGTGTGTTCAAAATGCACCATTCAAAGGCACATCACAAAATTACAACAATTTATGTCTTCATTTGGTATTTTTTGTGCATTTACTTTTTTTTTGAGCTAGTTGACCCTAAAATTGAAAAGCACTACAAATGAACTCTGAAAATGTTGAAAGTTGGCATGCTATCATCATTTCACCCACATAGCATGTGTTAAAAAGTTGAGAGGGCTACGACAAAAACTGGATGCACTTCGTGTACAAAACGGACAATCTCTCTCGAAGTTTGAGCGTTTCGAACGAGAACTCATCTCTTACAAAGAGTTTTCATTTTTTTGAACTTATTTGAACTCCATAATTTTTGTGTGTTCAAAATGCACCATTCAAAGGCACATCACAAAATTTCAACAATTTCTGACTTCATTTGGCATTTTTCGTGCATTTATTTATTTAGCTAGTTGACCCTAAAATTGAAAAGCACTACAAATGAACTCTGAAAATGTTGAAAGTTGGCATGCTATCATCTTTTCACCCACATAGCATGTGTTAAAAAGTTGAGAGGGCTACGACAAAAACTGGATGCACTTCGTGTACAAAACGGACAATCTCTCTCGAAGTATCACGGTTTCGAACGAGAACTCATCTCTTACAAAGGGATTTCATTTTTTGAACTTATTTGAACTCCATACTTTTTGTGTGTTCAAAATGCACCATTCAAAGGCACATCACAAAATTTCAACAATTTCTGACTCCATTTGGTATTTTTCGTCCATTTACTTATTTTTTTTGAGCTAGTTGACCCTAAAATTTTAAAGCACTACAAATGAACTCTGAAAATGTTGAAAGTTGGCATGATATCATCATTTCACCCACATAGCATGTGTTAAAAAGTTGAGAGGGCTACGACAAAAACTGGATGCACTTCGTGTACAAAACGGACAATCTCTCTCGAAGTATCACGGTTTCGAACGAGAACTCATCTCTTACAAAGGGATTTCATTTTTTTGAACTTATTTGAACTCCATACTTTTTGTGTGTTTAAAATGCACCATTCAAAGGCACATCACAAAATTTCAACAATTTCTGACTTAATTTGGTATATTTCGTGCATTTACTTATTTTTTTGAGCTAGTTGACCCTAAAATTGAAAAGCACTACAAATGAACTCTAAATTTTTTGAAAGTTGGCATGCTATCATCATTTCACCCACATAGCATGTGTTAAAAAGTTGAGAGGGCTACGACAAAAACTGGATGCACTTCGTGTACAAAACGGACAATCTCTCTCGAAGTATCACAGTTTCGAACGAGAACTCATCTCTTACAAAGGGATTTCATTTTTTGAACTTATTTCAACTCCATACTTTTTGTGTGTTTAAAATGCACCATTCAAAGGCACATCACAAAATTTCAACAATTTCTGACTTAATTTGGTAAATTTCGTGCATTTACTTATTTTTTTTGAGCTAGTTGACCCTAAAATTGAAAAGCACTACAAATGAACTCTGAAAATGTTGAAAGTTGGCATGCTATCATCATTTCACCCACATAGCATGTGTTAAAAAGTTGAGAGGGCTACGACAAAAACTGGATGCACTTCGTGTACAAAACGAACAATCTCTCTCGAAGTATGAGCGTTTCGAACGAGAACTCATCTCTTACAAAGGTTTATTAAAATTCTTTTTGCATATTTGAGAATTTGAAAAAACTATGAAAATGAAAAGTGTTTGAAATTGAATAAATAATCCAAAACTAAAAGGTTTAGTACATTCCATACATGCATTGCATAAAAGGTTTAATACATTATTACATTATTGCACCCATATTCTTATCTATTATTTCTGTTTTCTTCTGGGTCGTAGCCATGGAGAATCTTCATCATTCAGTAGGATGATTGGGTCAGTTTTCACTTTGAAGGGCGGAATTTCATGACACTTATTATAATCTACTGACATGTCTGTCTTGTCATCTACTCCGACGATGTTTCTTTTCCCTGAAAGAACTATGTGGCGTTTTGGCTCATCGGACGATATCTTCTTTTACTGATTTCTTTTTCTCGTTTTTGTAGACATTTCCTTCACATAGAAAACCTGAGCGACATCATTGGCTAGGACAAATGGTTCGTCCATGTACGCAAGATTGTTGAGATCCACTGTTGTCATGCCGTACTTTTGGTCTACAACTACCCCGCCTCCTGTCAGCTTCACCCATTTGCACCGAAACAAAGGGATCTTAAAAGTAGGTCCATAGTCAAGTTCCCATATCTCCTCTATGTACCCGTAATATGTTTCCAAACAGTGCCCATTCTCGTCTATTGCATCAAAGCGGACACCACTATTTTGGTTGGTGCTCTTTTTATCTTGGGCAACCGTGTAAAACGTATTCAGATTAATCTCATACCCTTGGAAAGTACATATAGTCGAAGATGGTGGCCTGGCCAAACAGTACAGCTGATCTCCAAAGGTGTCGTCATTCATGAGATGTGTCTGCAACCAACTGCCGAAAGTCTTCTCGTGTTCCCCTTTAATCCAAGAGTCAGCCTTCCCCGGGTTTTCGGAGCGTAGAATATTCTTGTGTCTCACGATATACGGAGCCACCATGGTGGAATTGTGTAGAACTGTGTAGTGTGCTTGAGATAAAGAATGCCCGTCCATACATACTTTTGCTTTCCTTCCTAGTGTGCCTTTTCCTGTCAGCCTACCCTCATACCGAGAGATTCAGGAACACGAATCGGCTTAAGGTCAGGAAGAAAGTCCACACAAAACTCAATGACCTCCTCTGTTCCATAGCCCTTGGAGATGCTTCCTTCTGGCCTAGCACGGTTACGAACATATTTCTTTAAGAGTCCCATGAGCCTCTCGAAGGGGAACATATTGTGTACAAACACAGGACCGAGAATTCTAATCTCTTCGACTAGGTGAACTAGGAGGTGTGTCATTATATTGAAGAAGGATGGCGGGAACAACAACTCAAAGCTGACCAGACATTGGAGCACATCAATCTGTAACCCTGATAGACTTTCTCGATCGATTACCTTCTGAGAAATTGCATTGAGGAATGCACATACCTTGACAATTGCCAGGCGAACATTTTTTGTCTTTCATATTTACGATTCCCTTTATATTTGACGAGAAGCCAGTCGGGACCTTGATACTGAAAAGGACTTCAAAGAAGATTTCCTTCTCTTTCTTAGTAAGAGTGTAGCTGGCACGCCCTTGAAACTGCCCTAGATGCATGCCATCTCTTCCTTTATGACGTTCCTGGTCCTCCCGTGCTTCCGGTGTATCTTTTGACTTCCCATACAAGCCCAGGAAGCCTAGAATATTCACGCAGAGATTCTTCGTCAGGTGCATCACGTCGATTGCCGAGCGGACCTCATGGACTTCCCAGTAGGGTAGCTCCCAAAATATAGTTTTCTTCTTCCACATGGGTACGCGCTTATCAGGGCCGTTAGGAACAGGTTGGCTGCGAGGACCCTTTCCAAAGATTACTTTTAAATATTTGGCCATATCAAATACTTCAGCACCAGTACGGATGACAGGCTTCCCCCGGGGTTCTGACTTGCCATTGAAATGGTTGCCTTTTTTCTTTAAGGGATGCTTGGGTGGAATAAAACGACGATTGTATGGGTACAGATTCTTCCTACATTTTTCCAGATATATACTTTCTGTCTTATCCAAATAGTGCATGCATGCATTGTATCGCTTGTTTGACTGTCCTGAAATGTTACTAAGAGCAGGCCAATCATTGATGGTTACGAAAAGCAACGCTCGAAGGTCAAATTCCTCTTGTTTGTGCTCGTCCCACACACGTACACCTGGTTCGGCCCATAGCTGTAAAAGTTCATCAACTAATGGCCTTAGGTACACATCAATATTGTTGTCGGGTTGCTTTGGACCTTCGATAAGCACTGGCATCATAATGAACTTCCGCTTCATGCACAACCAAGGAGGAAGGTTGTAGATACATAGAGTAACGGGCCAGGTGCTGTGACTGCAACTCTGCTCCCCAAAAGGATTCATGCCATCTGTACTCAGACCAAACCATAAGTTCCTTGCGTCAGCTGCAAATCTCGGGAACTCTCTCTTGATTTTTCTCCACTGCCGACCATCAGCGGTGTGCCTCAACTTATCGTCTTTCATACAATCTTCCATGTGCCATCGCAACAACTTCACATGATCTTTATTTCTGAACAGACGTTTCAACCGTGGTATTATAGGAGCATACCACATCACCTTGGCAGGAACCCTCTTCCTGGGTGGCTCGCCCTCAATATCACCAGGGTCATCTTTTCTGATCTTATACCGCAATGCAGTGCATACCGGGCATTTATCCATATTCTTGTACTTCTCACCACGGTAGAGGATGCAGTCATTAGGGCATGCATGTATCTTCTGCACGTCTAATCCTAGAGGGAAGACAAGCTTCTTTGCTTCGTACGTGCTGGCGGGCAATTCGTTCTTTCTTGGAAGCATCTTCTTCATCAGTACCAGCAAGTTTTCGAATGACGAGTCAGTCACACCGGTCTCTGCCTTCCACTTCAGCAATTCCAGTGTGCTACCCAGCTTCTTCTGGCCATCTTCACAAGTTGGCTACAACAATTTGTTGTGGTCCTGTAACATCTGCTCAAACTGCAACCTCTCCTTTTCTGTGTCGCAACCTCGCCGTGCATCAGAAATGACCCGGCCAAGATCATCAGCGGGCTCATCTGGTTCCTGTTCTTCATCCTGATCTTCTTCTTCATTGTCTTCCATTGCGGTATCATCATACTCAGGGAACATAGATCGGTAGTTTTCATCATCGTTCCCTTCTTCTTCATCGTCGTCTTCCATCATAACCTGTCTCTCTCCGTGCTTGGTCCAAACATTATAGCCCAACAGAAAGCCGGACCGAAGCAGGTGGATCTGAATGACTCTTGAGGAAGTGTAATCCTTCTCATTCCGACATTCAACACATGGACAAAACATATAGCCACCACCATGCTTGTTCGCATCGGCTGCATCTCGAAAAGAATGCATGCCTTCTCTGTAAGCGGCTGTGCGTCGATCACCGTACATCCATGGATGGCTCATCTGCGTTATACGATAGTATATCAAATACAATCACGATCCTAAAAAAATTAGTACTGCACGGTCTAAACGAGGAAATATAGTTGCTAACCTTTTAGAATAAGTAGAAATAAAGAGGAAGAGGTTTAAGCGTGGCTCGGGCATCTCATATCGTAGTCGTGTTCGGTGAACTGAAGCGGCATCGCTCTAACACACATTTCAACAAACACCTCTTGTGCATCCAAGAAAAATGGAGAGGTAGCACACACCCACACTCTTCCATCCAAGAAAAATGCAAGGAAGAGGGGAGAGGGGGGCTGTGGCCAATATATATAGGCAGAGGACTTTAGTCCCGGTTTGAGACACAAACCGGGACTAAAGGTGGCGCACATGCGGATGCACACCACGTAGCCCTATAGAACCGGTTTGAGACACAAACCGGGACTAAAGGCTCCTTACGGGCCGGGACCAAAGCCTCGTGGGTGGCATTGCGATTTGGGGCGACGTGGCCAGGCCTTTAGTCCCGGCCCAGAGGGAGGCTGGGACTAAAGGGTCCAGGCCAAAGGCCCGTTTTCCTCTAGTGAATGATGATACCATGCCAACTTGGAACCTTTTCAGAGTTCATTTCAAATGCTTTTGAATTTCATGGTCTTATAGCTCGAAATAATCACTAAACGCATGAAAAATAACAAATGAAGTCAGAAAGGGATGTAAATTGATGATATGTCTTTGAATGGTGCATTTTGAACACAGAAAAACTATGGAGTTCAAATAAGTTCAAAAAAATGAAATCCCTTTGTAACAAACGAGTTTCCGTATGAAACCCTGATACTTTTAAAGAGATTGTCCGCTTTGTACACGAAGTGCATACAGTTTTTCCGTAACCCTCTCAACTTTCTCGCACATGCTATGTGGGTGAAATGATGATACCATCCCAACTTGGAACCTTTTCAGAGTTCATTTCAAATGCTTTTCAATTTCATGGTCTTATAGCTCAAAATAATCAATAAATGCATGAAAAATAACAAATGAAGTCAGAAAGGGTTGTAAATTGATGATGTGGCTTTGAATGGTGCATTTTGAACACAAAAAAACTATGGAGTTCAAATAAGTTCAAAAAATGAAATCTCTTTGTAACAGACGAGTTTCCATATGAAACCGTGATACTTCGAAAGAGATTGTCCGTTTTGTGCACGAAGTGCATCCAGTTTTTGTCGTGACCCTCTCAACTTTCTCGCACATGCTATGTGGGTGAAATGATGATACCATGCCAACTTGGAACCTTTTCAGAGTTCATTTCAAATGCTTTTCAATTTCATGGTCTTGTAGCTCAAAATAATCAGTAAATGCATGAAAAATAACAAATGAAGTCAGAAAGGGTTGTAAATTGATGATGTGGCTTTGAATAGTGCATTTTGAACACAGAAAAACTATGGAGTTCTAATAAGTTCAAAAAAATGAAATCCGTTTGTAACATACGAGTTTCCGTATGAAACCCTGATACTTCGAAAGAGATTGTCCGTTTTGTGCACGAAGTGCATCCAGTTTTTTCCATAACCCTCTCAACTTTCTCGCACATGCTATGTGGGTGAAATGATGATACCATGCCAACTTGGAACCTTTTCAGAGTTCATTTCAAATGCTTTTCAATTTCATGGTCTTATAGCTCAAAATAATCAATAAATGCATGAAAAATAACAAATGAAGTCAGAAAGGGTTGTAAATTGATGATGTGGCTTTGAATGGTGCATTTTGAACACAGAAAAACTATGGAGTTCAAATAAGTTCAAAAAAATGAAATCCCTTTGTAACAGACGAGTTTCCTTATGAAACCTAGATACTTCGAAAGAGATTGTCCGTTTTGTACACGAAGTGCATCCAGTTTTTGCCGTAACCCTCTCAACTTTCCCGCACATGATATGTGGGTGACATGATGATACCATGCCAACTTGGAACCTTTTCAGAGTTCATTTAAAATGCTTTTCAATTTCATGGTCTTATAGCTCAAAATAATCAGTAAATGCATGAAAAATACCAAATGAAGTCAGAAAGGGTTGTAAATTGATGATGTGGCTTTGAATGGTGCATTTTGAAAACAGAAAAACAAAGGAGTTCTAATAAGTTCAAAAAAATGAAATCCGTTTGTAACATATGAGTTTTCGTATGAAACCATGATACTTCGAAAAAGATTGTCCGTTTTGTACACGAAGTGCATCCAGTTTTTGCCGTAACCCTCTCAACTTTCTTGCACATGCTATGTGGGTGAAATGATGATACCATGCCGACTTGGAACCTTTTCAGAGTTTGTTTCAAATGCTTTTCAATTTCATGGTCTTATGGATCAAAATAATCAGTAAATGCATGAAAAATAACAAATGAAGTCAGAAAGGGTTGGAAATTGATGATGTGGCTTTGAATTGTGCATTTTGAACACCGAAAAACTATGGAGTTCAAATAAGTTCAAAAAATGAAATCCCTTTGTAACAGACGAGTTTTCGTATGAAACCCTGATACTTCGAAAGAGATTGTCCGTTTTGTACACGAAGTGCATCCAGTTTTTGCCGTAACCCTCTCAACTTTCTCGCACATGCTATGTGGGTGAAATGATGATACCATGCCAACTTGGAACCTTTTCAAAACTCATTTCAAATGCTTTTCAATTTCATGGTCTTATAGCTCAAAATAATCAGTAAATGCATGAAAAATAACAAATGAAGTCAGAAAGGGTTGTAAATTGATGATGTGGCTTTGAATGGTGCATTTTGAACATAGAAAAACTATGAAGTTCAAATAAGTTAAAAAATGAAATCTCTTTGTAACAGACGAGTTTCCGTATGAAACCCTGATACTTCGAAAGATATTGTCTGTTTTGTACACGAATTGCATCCAGTTTTTGCTGTAACCCTCTCAACTTGCTCGCACATGCTATGTGGGTAAAATGATGATACCATGCCGACTTGGAACCTTGTCAGAGTTCGTTTCAAATGCTTTTCAATTTCATGGTCTTATAGCTCAAAATAATCAGTAAATGCATGAAAAATAACAAATGAAGTCAGAAAGGGTTGTAAATTGATGATGTGGCTTTGAATGGTGCATTTTGAACATAGAAAAACTATGGAGTTCAAATAAGTTCAAAAAAATGAAATCCCTTTGTAACACACGAGTTTCCATATGAAACCGTGATACTTCGAAAGAGATTGTCCGTTTTGTACACGAAGTGAATCTAGTTTTTGCCGTAACCCTCTCAACTTTCTCGCATATGCTTTGTGGATGAAATGATGATACCATTCCAAATTCCAACTTTCTTGAAGCTAAGCAACGTGCAGGTGAGCACTGCGCCTCTCCCTTCATCGTCTCTACACTCAAGGCTTCTAAACTGCTGCGAGTGCCTCTCGCTTGGCGAGGTGGGACTCAAAAACAGCTGCAGAAAGAATCAACTAAAAAATTCTTTTACCGGTTCATGCCACGAACAGGTACTAAAAGGTGCTCTTGGGGCCGAGCCTTAGAACCTGTACCAAATAAAATGCCTTTGTAACAGCCTTAGAACTCGTACTAAAGGAATGAACTAAAAAGCTTTTATAAACATCTAGTATTATTGAAACTAAAATTATATAGAATTTATGCAACTAAAATTATCAAAGTATTTTCTGTTCAAAACATTAAAAGCAAAAAGAATTATCATAAAAGAAAATAAATAAGTAATTAGAAATTTGTTACAAACTTTAATAGCAATAAGAATTATCATAAAAGAAAATAAATAAATAATTAGAAACAAAAAAGAAAGCAAAAAACTGGATTTTTTTTAAAAAAAAGTGCCACCTACAAGGCCACCACGGCTTGCATACGACTAGAAACCCATTACTAGGGCTAGGATGCAGGCCCGTAGTAGGCCCAATAGGCCCACAAGCACATAGAACCATTTTAGGCCCGTAAGCCGGCAGTAGAGAGGAGCTCGAACTGGTTGGTTCTGTAGGGCTGTCATAAACCACTCCGAGCCCCTCTCGGCTAGCAAGGTGGGACTAAACATAGCACCGCACCGCGCGAGTGCAAGGCCTTTGGTCCCGGTTGGTGGCACCAACCGGGACTAAAGCGGGGCATTGGTACCGGTTGGTGCCACCAACCGGGACCAAAGGCGTCTGCTTCCCGCCCTTTGGGCTGCTGAAAAGAGACCTTTGGTCCTGGTTGGTGACACAACTGGTACCAATGCCCCCCTGTAGTCCCAGTTGGTGCCACCAGCCGGGACCAATGGCCTCTGCTTCCCGCCCTTCGGGCTGCTGAAAAGAGACCTTTAGTCCCGGTTGGTGACACCAACCGGGACCAATGCCCCCATTAGTCGCAGTTGGTGACACCAACCAGGACTAAAGGTGGGGCTATATAAGCAGCAGTTTAGAAATTTTGATCTCTCGCCCTCTCTCCATTCGTCCCCGACGCCCGACGCCGCCCCTGCCGCCGACGCTGCCAGGCTGCCGGAGTCGCTGCCGGAGACACTGCCGCCCCGAAGTCGTCCTCGTCATCGCCGCCACCTACGTCGGCCGCCTGCGCCTCCTCCTTTTGCCCGCCGACGAGCAGCCCGGCCCTCCTCTGCTTCCGACGGTGAGATCCGCCGCCACTCCTCCCTCTCCTCCTCTAGCTCCGGCCTCCTCCCGTCGGGCTACGCTCTGGCGCCACTCCTCTCCCCATGCTGCGCTCAGGCGACCCCATCCTCTCCCCTTGCCGGTGCCGTGCACCCCCACGCTCAGGTGCCCCCATGAGAAGGCGAAGGCAAAAATTACTGATTTTTTTCTTTCTTGTAGTTGAACTTGATTTGCTCCCACTTGCACTTGCACGTGATTTGCTCTTTTTCACTTCCTTCTGCAATGTGCGTGTATAGTCATCAGGCTTATGGTGTAAGTCATAAGGTCTGATAGGAAGATTAGCATGACGTACCTTTAGGAGGGGCGACCGTTTGCACTTTGGGGTGCTCTGTGGCTTAGGAATCGTCGGCGGAGCGTTCTTGGTGGCACGCTCTCGCTTAGTATCCGGAGCGGGCGGCAGCGGAGACGGACGACCCAAGTCCGGCGGCGGTGATCGAGATGGACTCGTGTTGTGCTGGCCGATGTCATGTGGAGGGCTTGCACGTGATCTGCTCTTTTTCACTTCCTTCTGAAATGTGCGTGTATAGTCATCAGGCTTATGGTGTAAGTCATACTATGATGGAAGGGTCGTGAAGTATTTTGGAAATTCTATTTGCTTCTAGGTGTATTCCGGGCGGGGCTCGGGTTCCTTATTTTGCATCTGCGCATCATGATGTTCCTTTGCTTTCCTGGCGTTTTCCTCGGGGGTACGATCATATGGTCCGATAGGAAGATTAGCATGACGTACCTTTGGGAGGGGCGACCGTTTGCGCTTTGGGGTGCTCTGTGGCTTAGGAATCGTCGGCGGAGCGTTCTTGGTGGCACGCTCCTGCTTTGTATCCGTGGCAGGCTCAGGCTTTGTATCCGGAGCGGGCGGCGGCAGAGCGTTCTTGGTGGCACGCTCCCGGTTTGTATCTGTGGCAGGCTCAGGCTTTGTATCCGGAGCAGGCGGCGGCGGAGCGTTCTTGGTGGCACGCTCCCGCTTTGTATTTGTGGTAGGCTGAGGCTTTGTATCCGGAGCAGGCGGCGGCGGAGCGTTCTTGGTGGCACGCTCCCGCTTTGTATCCGTGGCAGGCTCAGGCTTTGTATCCGGAGCGAGCGACGGCGGAGCGTTCTTGGTGGCACGCTCCCGCTTTGTATCTGTGGCAGGCTCAGGCTTTGTATCCGGAGCGGGAGGCGGCGGAGACGGACGACCCAAGTCCGGCGGCGGTGATCGAGATGGACTCTGTTGTGTTGGCCGACGTCATGTGGAGGGCTTGGAGGTAATGGAGGTGTAGGTGACCTGCGATGACTCGGAGGCGGTGTTGTCCTTGGGGCCGAGCCTGGAAGCTTAATGTAGTTCTTGTCCCATAGGATGACTCCACCCAATACTTCTCCGAGTGTCCTCTCATCTTCGGGTCCAGCTATGTCGAGCTCCATATCATTAAACCCCGTCATGATTTCATCCACCCCGACTTTCGAAAAGCCAGCTCGAATCTCACGGCCATGCCAGCGTGCATCAGGGCCAGAAGGTAAAGCTTGTCCGACGGCCGCCTTCATGGATATGTTCTTGAAATTATGATGGAGTTCACATGATGTTGACTCCTTGATTCCATCCACGGGGTAGCCGGGACCACCCTCTATCATTCTTCGTTCATCGTTGGGCGGGGCCTCAGATTCAGCCATGCTGCTTTTCCGCTTAGATGGGGCGCCGGTAATATCAAGTGCAGGATCTTCCTGGCGCGGTACTCCTCTAAGCTCATCAATCTGCTTTTGTTGCCCGTTAATCCTGGCAAACAACTGGTTGAACTTGTCATTCTCCTCATCCTGCTGCCGCTTCTTTGCTCTCTCTCGGCTTCTGTAAGTGTCTTGGTCTCTGGCAAACCCAAGCCACCACGGGTAAGATGGACCGAAGCCTCGCGTTCGTCCTCCATGCATGTTCGTCATTGCCGAGGACCAGTGTGAGCAAATCTTTATCTCTATCTGCAGTGAACTTGCTTTGTCCCTCCTTAATTTCTTTCACTATCCTTTTCCAATTCTCCTTGGGTATCCTAAGATTGTCATTGCAGATGAGGTCCCCTGTTGTTTCGTCGTATGACCCACCATGCGCAAGAAACCAATTTCTTGCTCTCAATTCCCACTCATCACGGAGTGGTTCAGGTACGATGCCTTTATCTATCAGATCTTGCTCTTTCTTTTCCCACTTTGGGATGGCAGTCTCATAGCCCCTTGGCCCCAGCTTGTGGTGATATTTCTTCTTGTCGGCATTTATCTTGTTCTTTTCTGATAATGCCTGGGCATCTTCTGACTCCTTGTACTCTTTAAATTCCTTCCAGTGATTCGCCTGCTTGGCTAGATACCCCTCGAATACTGGCACTTTCTTTGTCTTCAGATAGTTTTTCCATAGCTTCTTCTTCCAGCTACGGAACAGTTCAACCATCTTCTTTAGAGTCCACTGCTTGACTTTGGCCCTTAGTTTGTCTGCGGCATCTTCATTCTCACATTCTGGCAGGTTGAAATGTGACATGAGATCATTCCAAAGATTATCTTTGTACCTTTCGGCGACATAGTCACTATCGGCTGCCCCTTTGCGCTTGTTCCACTCCCGAACGCTGATCGGGACGTGATCCCTAACGAGAACTCCGCATTGCTTCTTGAATGTGTCAGCAGCATTCTTAGGAAGCTTGGGTTCGCCCGTAGGCATTATCACCTCAAAGGTGTAATGCGTCTGTGCTTCCAACTTTCTAGTCGGGCCTCGTTTCATAGATTTGCTCGATGTGGAGGCCTAAGAGGGAGAAACATTCATCAAATGAATGTACATGTATACAATATAGAGCTATCTCTAATATTTTTCACATATTACAAGTGATTGTCGAACTTCATATGTATACCTCGCCGGACTTTATTATTTCTTCACCGGCTTCTCCACCGGCTTCTCCATCAGTGGAGCTATCACCTTCTCCGTCATTGGACCTATCTCCTACCCCATCGGCTTCATCTTCGTGTCGCTCGACCTCCATTCCATATCCCGAGTCGTTTAGATATGACGTCGGAGATTCAGCTGGTTCAACGTCGGGGCCATCTTTGATTATATCTTGGAGAAGTTCTTCCTCTTCGAGGTTCCTGATATGTGGATCCATAGTTCTGCAAAAAACGGACATTTGATTAACTAATAAACTAACAAACTTCGAAGGCTCGTTTTATATAGGAGGACCTTTAGTCCCGGGTCTTGGCTAGAACCTAAACTCTAAAATACCAGCCGAGCGGAGCCCAGTCCCGGACACTTAAGCATATACAATAGCAAAATTAAACTAGTTCTATTAATTTTCTTGCTAAAAATAAACTATTAACACTTAAGCATATACAATAGAAAAATTAAACTATTAACACTTAAGCATATACAATAGCAAAATTAAGCAATAATCTAAGAAACACTATTAACACTTAAGCATATACACTATACAATAGCAAAAGTAAATGACAAAAAAATATTTCTTCTTCTTGTAACCCTAAACTAATTTTTCCTCTTCTTCAATTTCTCCTCTTCTTCTACTTCTTCTTCTACTTCTACTTCTCCTCTTCTTCTACTACTTCTCCTCTCCTCTTTTTCTTCCTTTCTTCTCATTTTTCTTCTTTTCTTCTCCTTTTTCTTCCTTTCTTCTCATTTTTCTTCTTTTCTTCTCCTTTTTCTTCCTTTCTTCTCCTTTTTCTTCTTTTCTTCTCTTTTTTCTTCCTTTCTTCTCCTTTTTCTTACTTTCTTCTCCTTTTTCTTCTTTGCTTGTGCTGGCAGGAGTGTTGGGGAGGAGGGGGCGTGGGGCTTACCGGCCGGAGGTGTCGACGGTGCGCGGCGAGGAGGACGGCGGCGCGCAGCGAGGAGGACGGCGGCGCACGGCGAGGAGGACGGGGCGGCGCGCAGCGAGGAGGGTGGCGTGCGGCGAGGAGGATGGCGGCGGCGAGCAGGACGACGGCGACGGCAAGGAGGACGGCAGGCGGTGGCGAGCAGGACGGCGGGCAGCCTGACGGCGTCGTCGAGTTCGTTGCTTGCCGCGCCAGGCAGGAGAATGAGAGGAAGAAGAAGAGAAATGGACGATTTGGGGTCGAATTTTCTAACTCCCGCTTATACTGGTGGATCTTTAGTCCTGGTTCGGGGCTCGATCCGGGACTAAAGACCCCTTTAGTCCCGGGTGGAGCCACGACCCGGGACTAAAGGCCCTTTTTCGGCAGACCAGAAGGTGGGAAGCAGGGGCCTTTAGTCCCGGGGCGTGGCTCGAACCGGGACTAAAGACAGCCTTTAGTCCCGGGTGGAGCCACGACCCGGGACTAAAGGCCCTTTTTCGGCAGACCAGAAGGCGGGAAGCAGGGGCCTTTAGTCCCGGGGCATGGCAAGAACCGGGACTAAAGTGTTGCCTATATAAACCCTCGCCCCTGCCCACCATATCCCCTGTTTTTTGGTTGTTGAAGTGTGACCATGCCATGCTCTTGCCACTCTAGTTCATGCACATGACGTGTTCGATGAAATGCCTGAGCCACTGTACTTAAGCTTTCTCCTCTCCAAGCTCGAGCTCCAAGCTCCATTTTCCTTAATATTTGTCTAGGTTTGGCCGTGCACCAACTGCGAGCACCACCGTGGTGAGCCTCTTGTTCTTATCTTCTTTTTAAAATCAAAAAAATCTTACTTGTATGATTTAGATACATACTTGTATAAATTACTCACTTTCATTATTTTTTGTTATTATATAGTGCGATGGTTTTGGTATCCGCCTCCGTCGGGCCTCGTCCTGTCTATGATTGGGATGTGGTATATATTATCTTTTATAACTATTTGTTTTATTTAGTGTTTATGACAATTATGACGACCAATGTGACATATATTTTTTTAATCTAGGAGGTATGTGAACCGGAAATTCCAACCCACATAAAAATTCTTGTCGAGAAGTTAAATTTGGTTGAAAAAGAAAACAAATACTTGAAGAAAAAATTGCAAATAATTGAGGATAAGAATGTGGAACTGGAGTTGCATGTCGCCGATGTCATCGATGATCGCAAGATGAAGATCGATGCGATGCGGTTGAAGATGGATGCAATGCGCTTGAAGATGGATGAAATGCGCTTGAAGATTAGGAATATTAGAAAACATGCCATTGATAAAGAGGCTTGGTATCATTATGCTGTTGGGTCAATTGTTACCTTAGTTGCGATTTTGATCGCGTTTGTTGTTGCATTTAAATGGTTTACATAGTCGTATGTTGTTTTATGAGAGAACTTTATGTATTTATTTTGCAATAATAACATTTGATCACTACTTTTCTTTGGCTTTAATGTGATGATGAACATTTGATCACTACTATTCATGTTTTACATAGTTTTACATAATTGGCATGCTGTCATCATTTCACCCACATAGCATGTGTTAAAAAGTTGAGAGGGCTACGACAAAAACTGCATTCACTTCGTGTACAAAACGGACAATCTCTCTCGAAGTATCAGGGTTTCGAACGAGAACTCATCTCTTACAAAGGGATTTCATTTTTTTGAACTTATTTGAACTCCATACTTTTTGTGTGTTAAAAATGCACCATTAAAAGGCACATCACAAAATTTCAACAATTTCCGACTTTATTTGGTATATTTCGTGCATTTACTTATTTTTTTTGAGCTAGTTGACCCTGAAATTGAAGAGCACTACAAATGAACTCTGAAAATGTTGAAAGTTGGCATGCTATCATCATTTCACCCACAGAGCATGTGTTAAAAAGTTGAGAGGGCTACGACAAAAACTGGATGCACTTCGTGTACAAAACGGACCATCTCTCTCGAAGTATGAGGGTTTCAAACGAGAACTCATCTCTTACAAAGGGATTTCATTTTTTTGAACTTATTTGAACTCTATAATTTTTGTGTGTGCAAAATGCACCATTCAAAGGCACATCACAAAATTTCAACAATTTCTGACTTCATTTGGTATATTTCGTGCATTTACTTATTTTTTTGAGTTAGTTGACCCTGAAATTGAAAAGCACTACAAATGAACTCTGAAATTGTTGAAAGTTGGCATGCTATCATCATTTCACCCACATAGCATGTGTTAAAAACTTGAGAGGGCTACGACAAAAACTGGATGCACTTCGTGTACAAAACGGACAATCTCTCTCGAAGTATGAGGGTTTCGAACGGGAACTCATCTCTTACAAAGGGATTTCATTTTTTTGAACTTATTTGAACTCCATAGTTTTTGTGTGTGCAAAATGCACCATTCAAAGGCACATCACAAAATTTCAACAATTTCTGACTTCATTTGGTATATTTCGTGCATTTACTTATTTTTTTTGAGCTAGTTGACCCTGAAATTGAAAAGCACTACAAATGAACTCTGAAAATGTTGAAAGTTGGCATGCTATCCTCATTTCACCCATATAGCATGTGTTAAAAAGTTGATAGGGCTACGACAAAAACTGGATGCACTTCGTGTACAAAACGGACAATCTCTCTCGAAGTATCAAGGTTTCGAACGAGAACTCATCTCTTACATGGATACTATGAAAATGAAAAGTGTTTGAAATTTAGTACATTCCATACATGCATTACATAAAAGGTTTAATACATTATTACATTATTGCACCAATATTCCTATCTATTATTTCTGTTTTCTTCTGGGTCGTAGCCATGGAGAATCTTCATCATTCAGTAGGAGGCTTGGGTCAGTTTTCAATTTGAAGGGCGGAATTTCATGAAACTTATTATAATCTTCTGACATGTCTGTCTTGTCATCTACTCCCACGATGTTTCTTTTCCCTGAAAGAACTATGTGGCGTTTTGGCTCATCGGACGATATCTTCTTTTGCTGATTTCTTTTTCTCGTTAATCTAGACATGTCCTTCACATAGAAAACCTGAGCGACATCATTGGCTAGGAAAAATGGTTCGTCCATGTACGCAAGATTGTTGAGATCCACTGTTGTCATGCCGTACTTTTGGTCTACAACTACCCCGCCTCCTATCAGCTTCACCCATTTGCACCGAAATAAAGGGATCTTAAAAGTAGGTCCATAGTCAAGTTCCCATATCTCCTCTATGTACCCGTAGTATGTTTCCAAACAGTGCCCATTCTCATCTGTTGCATCAATGCGGACACCACTATTTTGGTTGGTGCTCTTTTTATCTTGGGCAACCGTGTAAAATGTATTCCTATTTGTCTCATACCCTTGAAAGTACATATAGTCGAAGATGGTGGCCTGGCCAAACAGTACAGCTCATCTCCAACGGTGTCGTCATTCATGAGATGTGTCTGCAACCAACTGCCGAAAGTCTTCTCGTGTTCCCCTTTAATCCAAGAGTCAGCCTTCCCCGGGTTTTCGGAGCGTAGAATATTCTTGTGTCTCACGATATACGGAGCCACCACGGTAGAACTGTGTAGTGTGCTTGAGAGAAAGAATGCCCGTCGATACATACTTTTGCTTTCCTTCCTAGTGTGCCTTTTCCTGTCAGCCTACCCTCATACCGAGATTCAGGAACACCAATCGGCTTAAGGTCAGGAAGAAAGTCCACACAAAACTCAATGACCTCCTCTGTTCCATATCCCTTGGAGATGCTTCCTTCTGGCCTAGCACGGTTACGAACATATTTCTTTAAGACTCCCATGAACCTCTCGAAGGGGAACATATTGTGTAGAAACACAGGACCGAGAATTCTAATCTCTTTGACTAGGTGAACTAGGAGGTGTGTCATTATATTGAAGAAGGATGGCGGGAACAACAACTCAAAGCTGACCAGACATTGGACCACATCAATCTGTAACCCTAATAGACTTTCTCGATCGATTACCTTCTGACAAATTGCATTGAGGAATGCACATACCTTGACAATTGCGAGGCGAACATTTTCTGGTAGAATTCCCCTCAATGCAACCGGAAGCAATTGCGTCATAAGCATGTGGCAGTCATGAGACTTTAGGTTTTGGAATTTTTTGGCTTTCATATTTACGATTCCCTTTATATTCGACGAGAAGCCAGTCGGGACCTTGATACTGAAAAAGACTTCAAAGAAGATTTCCTTCTCTTCCTTAGTAAGAGCGTAGATGGCACGCCCTTGAAATTGCCCTAGATGCATGCCATCTCTTCCTTTATGACGTTCCTGGTCCTCCCGTGCTTCCGGTGTATCTTTTGACTTCCCATACAAGCCCAGGAAGCCTAGAATATTCACGCAGAGATTCTTCGTCAGGTGCATCACGTCGATTGCCGAGCGGACCTCATGGACTTCCCAGTAGGGTAGCTCCCAAAATATAGATTTTTTCTTCCACATGGGTAAGCGCTTATCAGGGCCGTTAGGAACAGGTTGGCTACCAGGACCCTTTCCAAAGATTACTTTGAAATCTTTGACCATATCAAATACTTCAGCACCAGTACGGATGACAGGCTTCCCCTGGGGGTCTGCCTTGCCATTGAAATGCTTGCCTTTTTTCTTTAAGGGATGCTTAGGCGGAAGAAAACGACGATTGTACGGGTACAGATTCTTCCTACATTTGTCCAGATATATACTTTCTGTCTGATCCAAACAGTGCGTGCATGCATTGTATCCCTTGTTTGACTGTCCTGAAATGTTACTAAGAGCAGGCCAATCATTGGTGGTTACGAAAAGCAACGCTCGAAGGTCAAATTCCTCTTGTTTGTGCTCGTCCCACACACGTACACCTGGTTCGGCCCACAGCTGTAAAAGTTCATCAACTAATGGCCTTAGGTACACATCAATATCGTTGCCGGGTTGCTTTGGACCTTGTATATGCACTGGCATCATAATGAACTTCCGCTTCATGCACAACCAAGGAGGAAGGTTGTAGATACATAGAGTAACGGGCCAGGTGTTGTGATTGCAACTCTGCTTCCCAAAAGGATTCATGCCATCTGTACTCAGACCTAACCATAAGTTCCTTGCGTCAGCTGCAAATCTTGGGAACTCTCTCTCGATTTTTCTCCACTGCCGACCATCAGCGGTGTGCCTCAACTTATCGTCTTTCATACGATCTTCCATGTCCCATCGCAACAACTTCGCATGATCTTTATTTCTGAACAGACGTTTCAACCGTGGTATTATAGGAGCATACCACATCACCTTGGCAGGAACCCTCTTCCTGGGTGGCTCGCCCTCCATATCACGAGGGTCATCTTTTCTAATATTATACCGCAATGCAGTGCATACCGGGCATTTATCCATATTCTCGTACTTCTCACCGCGGTAGAGGATGCAGTCATTAGGGCATGCTTGTATCTTTTGCACGTCTAATCCTAGAGGGCAGACAAGCTTCTTTGCTTCGTACGTGCTCGCGGGCAATTCGTTCTTTCTTGGAAGCATCTTCTTCATCAGTACCAGCAACTTTTCGAATGACGAGTCAGTCACACCGGTCTCTGCCTTCCACTTCAGCAATTCCAGTGTGCTACCCAGCTTCTTCTGACCATCTTCACAAGTTGGGTACAACAATTTGTTGTGGTCCTGTAACATCTGCTCGAACTGCAACCTCTCCTTTTCTGTGTCGCAACCTCGCCGTGCATCAGAAATGACCCTGCCAAGATCATCAGGGGGCTCATCTGGTTCCCGTTCTTCATCCTGATCTTCTTCTTCATTGTCTTCCATTTCGGTATCAGCATACTCAGGGAACATAGATCGGTAGTTGTCATCATCGTTATCTTCTTCTTCATCGTCGTCTTCCATCATAACCCCTCTTTCTCCGTGCTTGGTCCAAACATTATAGCCCGACATAAAACCGGACCGAAGCAGGTGGCTCTGAATGACTCTTGAGGAAGTGTAATCCTTCTCATTCCGACATTCAACACATGGACAAAACATATAGCCACCACCATGCTTGTTCGCATCGGCTGCATCTCGAAAAGAATGCACGCCTTCTCTATAAGCGGCTGTGCGTCGATCACCGTATATCCATGGATGGCTCATCTGTGTTATACGACAGTATATCAAATACAATCACGATCCCAAAAATTAGTACCGCATGGTCTAAACGAGGAAATATAGTTGCTAACCTTTTAGAATAAGTAGAAATAAAGAGGAAGAGGTTTAAGCGTGGCTCAGGCATCTCATATCGTAGTTGTGTTCGGTGAACTGAAGCGGCATCGCTCTAACACACATTTCAACAAACACCTCTAGTGCATCAAAAAAAGTGGAGAGCAAGCACCCACCCACAATCCTCCATCCAAGAAAAATGCAAGGAAGAGGGGAGAGGGGGGCTGTGCTATATATAGGCAGAGGACTTTAGTCCCGGTTTGAGACACAAACCGGGACTAAAGGTGGCGCACATGCGGGCTGCCAACCGCGTAGCCCTTTAGTCCCGGTTTGGGACACGAACCGGGACTAAAGGTTCCTTAGGGCCGGGACTAAAGCCTCGAGGGAGGCATTGGGAATTGGGGCAACGTGGTCGGGCCTTTAGTCCCGGCCCAGAGGCAGGCCGGGACTAAAGGGTCCAGGCCAAATGCCCGTTTTCCACTAGTGCCTCATCCCTGCTTTGCTCTGGAGTCGCCTGGAACGAAGCCTCTGGGACACGAGTCTCGTGGGTCGAAGGATCATCGACCCGAGGCTCGTCGACCTGAGGCTCGTGAACCAAAGAGCGTGTAGCCTACACCTTAGACGAATCCACCTTAGAAGTCTTGTGCTCAGGTGAATCAGCTTGGGGTAGCGGTGAGGAAGGCGTGGCAGCCACCGCCCTACCTCTCTCGCGGCCACGTGTACCTTTAGTACAACATAAATACCAACATGACTAATAAAATGTATATAAATACCAACATGACTACAACATAAATACCAACATGAGTTCAACATAAATACCAACATGAGTAACACCTTTAGTACCTCTCGGCTTCGCTGGGGGTTGACCTCCTCTCAAGAGGGGCCGCGAGGGTCGAAGAAGCGGCCACTCCATGCAGAGTATAGAGCAACGCTCTTCGAAGAGGCGAGACAGGAATGGAAGTACCCATCCCACCACCCGCCGACGAAGAAGGAGCCGTGGAGTGCTTTCGACCCTTTCCCACCATCTTTCAACACCTGTCATGACAAAGAGTAAATGAAATTAGTACAACACAAATACCAGCATGAGTAATAAAATGTATATAATTTAAGTGTATCATCGTCATAAATACCAACACGACTAATAAAAATTGAATACCTAACATGAACTCAAAGAGTTGAATACCTGACATGAACTAATAACAATCGTGCTCGTCTATATATGCTTCGGGGTCAATAAATGCATCATGATCATCACTATCATCAATTAATGCATCATCATCATCACTATTAGGAAGAACATGTGGAAGACCACCATTATGTAATCGGTCAAGAAGTGACAGGTCATCCGCAGTAGTAACCTCTTCTTCTTCTGGCTCATCCTGTTCGGGCTCAGGGGTTAAGACGGATTCACTCTCGCTGTCTACTTCAATGTTCTGGGGTGAAGTAGAGCGGTTCTTGATACGTTTCTAGGACATACGTTTTTCTTGGAAGAATTCTCCTTCATGTGTGTCTAGGTTAATGTGAGGTTCATAATCCTCTTCATTGAAGGTAGGTGGTCTAAAATGTGGTGGCACTTCATAAATGACATGCCAACCTTTGAGATTTGGATCAGTTTGGCAGGCCCACGGTAGATAGAAAACTTGTGTCGCCTGTTGAGCCGTAATATAGACATAGGGGACATCTAAGTGGGTGTTTTGGTTGATTTGGACTAGTCCTATATGTTCATGAGTCCTTCTAGCCTCCCTCGGCTCAAACCAATAACATTTGAAGACTATGACGGTTAGTGGGTTTTCACCATAGAATAGAAGTTCATAAATTGCTTCAACTCTTCCATAATACTCGGTGCCTCCTTCATCGATAGCAGAAAGAAAACAATTTGTAGTGTTTAGGTCGGCCATAGGTAGCTCTTTGCCAAAGGTACGAAAGTGATACCCGTTGATGTTGTATTTGTCAAATGAATGGACCTTATAGTCAAAACCATTAGTGACTTGTCTTAACTCGACGTCCATAGACTCTGCATCAGCCTACAAGTTTAATACAAAAGAATGGATGCATTAGCCGCAAATTAGACCAAGAAATCAAATGGACCATTAATGGTAATTAATTACCGTTTGTTTGAACCAAGAGATGAAACCGGGATAGTCGCCTCCATGCTTTGCGAGAAGCTCATACTCTTCGACGGAATCCTTTTTGATGACCGCTCCATCCGAGAATTCAGCGACGTATCGACTATATCAAATATCCAGGAATAAGAGTAGTTGAAAGGAATTAGAAGTTGCGGAACAATAATTTACCGAGAACTTACTCGATGTACGGCCGCACTTCTGTTAGGTTGGTGAAGATATACAATGAAATGGTCCGCAATTCTTCGACATCCACCGATTTCCCTTTCGAAGCACCGGATGGTGCTATCTTCCGTTTGAATAGGCTGAGGTTGGATCGACCTTTTTTAGGATCGCCATCATTGTACCGAGGCTTCGGGTTATGCAAATGATGATTTTTGGCTTCGTAGTGTGCTGTCACGAAGTTTGCCGCCTCCTTAGTAATGAATGCCTCGGACATCCATGCTTCAATTCTACGTTTATTTTTACACTCAGCTCGAGGCGTCTTCTGCATCCTCTTAGTTGAGTAGCACCATCGATTTTGAACGGGCCCGCCCAATCTTGCCTCGGTCGGGAGATGCAAAATCAAATGCTGCATTGGATTAAAGAAGCCCAGTGGAAAGATCTTTTCTAATTTGCAAATCAACTCCACTGCCAACTCTTCCATTTCATCTAGCACACCAGGCAATAGTTCTTTCGCACAAAGAGAACGGAAGAAATAGCTCAGGTCTGCCAGTACTAGCCATTCATCCTCTGGGATAAAGCCATGCAACATCACCGGCATTACGCACTCAATCCATATATACCAATCATGACTCTTGAGACCAAATATTTTCAATTTCTCAAGACACGCTCCCCTCTTTAGATTCGCAGCATACCCATCGGGGAACATCAACCGCATTTTCACCCATAATAGCATTTCCCTCATAGTTGGCCTTTCAAGATTGAACCATGCCTTTGGCTTCGCTATGCTTTGCTTTCCTTTCCGTTGTTGCAAGTTTTGTAACGGTCTATCACATAGAGCCTCCAGGTCGATTCTACCCTTAGGATTATCTTTTGACTTCCCCTCTATGCCGAACAATGTACCAAAAATGGACTCCACAATATTCTTTTCAGTGTGCATCACGTCGTTGTTGTGTGGGCAAAGGAGGTCTTTCAAGTAAGGCAGATCCCATAACCATTACTTGTGAGTCCAGGCATGCTCCATAGTATACCCTTTGAAGTATCCTGGACGCAAAGGATCAGGCTCGAGAGCATTTAACTGATCAAGGGTCTGTTGGCCTGTCAACGCAGCTGGTGCATTATTTTTGACAACTCTAACTTTGATGAAATTCTTCTTGTCTTTTCTGAACTTATGGTCAGGATCCAGGAATTGTCTATGCATGTCGAAGCAAGAAAACTTGCGACGGCCTGCAGCCAATGGAACTGAAGAGCTGCCTTGCATGTGGTGCACGGGAACCTTCCATGCACACACCAGCCAGCGAATAGCGCAAACGCCGGATAATCATGCGTCGAGTACATGCATTTTGAAATTTGTTTTGGTAGCGGCGTCGTAGGTCTTGATCCCATTATCCCAGGGTTCCTCCAACTCATCCTTAAGTGCCTGCATGTACACATTCATATTCTTCCCCATATAGTTAGGCCCTGGAATTATCAACGTCAGGAAAATGTTCTTTCTTTTCATAATCTCTGCGGGTGGGAAATTGAGTGGAATGAGAAATATAGGCCAACAATTGTATTGTGCTACCATCATACCATAGACATTGAACCCATCTGTGCTGATGGCAACTCTAGGATGCCTTGGATCTTCCGATTTGTCCTTTTGTAATGCATCGAAGTGCCTCCATGCAAAACCATCTGAAGTGTGTACCAGCATCTTGTTCCCATCCGCATCTAGTTCGGTTCTTTTGCCCAATTTGTGCCATGTCATCTGTCTTGCCGTCTCTTCGACTATGAAAAGACGTTGAAGTCTTGGTACGATTGGCAGATACCGAAGAACACTAATGAGGATTTTGGTCTGATTCTTCTCACCCATACCGTTGTCTACCAGAATATACCTGGAAGAATTGCAAATGGGGCAATAGTTCAAGGCCGTATACTCGAGCCTAAATAAGGCACATCCATTCTCACAGGCATGTATCTTCTCTTAGGGCATCTTAAGTACACGGAGGATTTTCTCTGACTCGTACATGTTTGCAGGAAGTACATGGCCTTTGGGTAGGAAGTGTCCAAATATCGTCATCATCGCGTCGTAGCATTCTCTGCCTAGGTTGAATTGAGCCTTCAGAGCCATTACTTGCGCGATGACATCCAGCTGACAAAGCTCAGTCTGCTCGTGGAGAGGACGTTTTGAAGACTCCAACATTTCATAGAAGGCCATTGCAGATTCCTCCATCTCATCGTCCGAATCCCGAGCATCATCAAAGCCTTGCACCATGTCTTCGATCCCGGTACCATGCTCGTCGGTGCGACTACGAATCACCTCAGCTCTGGCACGTTGGTCAGACTCACCATGAAAAGTCCACACCGTATAATTAGGCGTAAAACCCCACTTCTGCAGGTGTTTACCCATTTCAACCTCTGTCTGCTTTTTCCAGTTGTCGCGGTTGGGACAGGGGCACCATGTGTTTTTGCTGGCCATTTGCAAATGCGGCTCTCACAAACCCCCTGGTTTTTGTTAACCATTCATTGGTCATGTCTTTCTGACTAGGGTGACCAGTGTACATCCAAGCACGATCACTCATGTTGCCTAGCTACCTATGGGCGCACAAGAAATAAATATATAACTCATCATCTATATTCATCCGCTAATCAAGTTTGTCAGTTTTATTACGTCCATGCAACCTACACACTAATAGGTAAAGATGGTTCCTAATCCCACCCGAGTATGTGTAGATTGGGTTTGTTTTCCCATGCTTTGCTCCAGATGCGACACAGAATTTCGGCAGCACCTCCCCGCTGTTATCCTGATACACGTCTCGGCAATAAGCAGAGAGGCTGAGTACCCGGAGAACAACAGGGAGGCACTGACGAAATTCCGCATCGGATCCGGAGCACAACATATGGGAAAACGAACCCAATCTACACATACTCGGGCTGTCCATGGATAATGTTGGACAATTCGAAAGGATGGCCGTTATAAATATGCAAAGACATGCATATTTATAGATGTCGCCCTTTCGAACGGGAGACGCATACTAGTTAGGCATACTCATGATTGAAGAAACATATAGCTAGCAAGTTTCATCGGCACAAAGACCGGAACAGAGCAAATTAAGGGGGTAGGAGGAGAAGTCATTTGTACTCACCAACAAACGCAGGGGCGGAGCTCGTCCAACGCACGTGGTGGTCGTCGAACAACTGCACATTGAAATTCACCCGATCAACACAAATATGATGTTTTTATAATTAACATAATCGGAAAATATGTGACCTAACTCATAATTTACAAAACTATGACCCTATCAGCCTCGGGGGTTAGTGGCGTCGATAGTCGGGTGTCGATTACGTCGGGGGACGAGGGTCCCTGGCGTCGGGGGTCGGGGGTCTTTTCGGTCAACAAGAGGCCGAAGAGGTGTCGGGGGTCGGGGGTTGGGGGTCAGTGGCGTCGGGGGTCAGGGGTAGGGGGTCGAGGGTCAGTGGCGTCAGGGGTCGGGGGTCGAGGGTCAGTGGCGTCGGGGGTTGGGGGTCGGGGGTCAGTGGCGTCGGTTGTAGGGGGTGGCGGGTCGGGGGTCAGGTGTCAGTGGCGTCGGGTGTCGGGGGTTGGGGGTTGGTGGCGTCGGGGCTCGGGGGCGTCGGGGGTCGGCCACTACTTATTCTACTTTTTCTTCTTCTCCTTCATCTTCTTCTTGCTCCTTCTACTTATTCTTCCTAGCACTAAACCTAACACTAAACTAATCTTGCACTAAACCTAACACTAACCTAACCTTATCTAACATTAAACCTAGCACTAAACTACGTACATAATCTAATCTAACAATTAAACAACAAAAAAGTAGCAGAAAAACATGAACAAAAACAAAAAATAAGAAAAACACTCACCGGAGGGTGCCGGGGTGCCGGGGCGGCAGGGTGCGAAGGAGGGTGCCTAGGTGCCGGGGAGGGGTCGCCAACGCTGGGCAGGGGGCACACATGGAGGGGGTCGCCGGTGGTTGGCAGCAGGCAGACGAGGAGGGGGTCGCCAGCGCAGGGGAGGTGGCACACGGGGAGGGGGGGTCGCCGGCACAGGGGAGGTGTGGTTGGGGCGGTGGCCGGGAGGGAGGTGGGATGGGGGCGGCGGCCGGGAGGGTGGTGGGAGGGGGCGGAGGCCGGGAGGGAGGTGGGAGGGGGGCGGCGGCCGGAGGGGGCAGGTCAGAGGGGGGCGGCGGCCGGGAGGGTGGTGGGGCTGGGCAGGGGGCACAAGGGGAGGGGGTCGCCGGCGCGAGGGAGGTGGAGCTGGACGGTGGCCAGGAGGGAGCAGGTGGGAGGGGGCGGCGGCGCGGGTGGGCAGGGAGGGGTTTGGGTACGGCGACAGAGATAGAGAGGGGGGGTGGGTGGGCACGGCGAGCCGTTAGGGGAGCAGGCGGGGGCATGGCGAGCCGTTAGGGCCACATCCCCTTTGTCATCTGCAAAGGATGGGTGGCATACGGAAAAGGGGTGGGTGGATGGGGGTGGGGTTTTGGCCGTTTGGTGGGGGGGCTTTGTCGTCTGCCCACCCTTTGCCGTCCGCATAGGGGTCCTTTGTCGTCTGCCAGCAGATGGCATAGAGGTGGCCACACATGTTTCCCTAATTACAAAAGTCTGAAGTGCTTAAAGAATAATCAGGTGACATGTTAAGGGGAAATTTGGGTGGGCCCACCCTTTATTGATGAGGGTTGTGGCTTCTATAGCCGGACTCAACAAATTTGGCCATTCATATGTCCGCGGACTTGTCTCAAGGTGTTCACATGTGTCCCTTTTCAGCCCCTCTTTGTCCGTGCACGTATACACGCATCTCACTCTGCCCCCTTTATTTTCGCTCAAATGCATCATATTGATGGAGAGGGAGAAAGAAATAAAGAATAAAGAATAACAAATTAAAAAATGTGGTTCACAATGGGCCAAATCCTATGTGTCACACCGACATATGCACCCGGGCATCACCATATCTTCTCCATATATGTACGTGTATGAGGGTTTACAGACAGTCAAGAAATATGAGAAAGGAGTGAAGGGTTTGGTTGGATGACTTTTTTCTTCGCTATACATGTCCGAGTAGTGACTGGGGTGTTCAGCCAGACGTGTGGGGATGATTTGACGAAACGAGTTGTAGTCGCGATACGGAAATATATGTTCTCCCACCCTGAAATTAATGTGATCATTTGTTGGGTGTAAATTTGGGTGGTCTAGAAAGCATAAAAAATGATTAGGTGGGGCATTTGAGGGGTATTTAGGTGGACACACCATGAAACTATAGGGGGTTATTAGGTATAGATTCCTATGGTCTACAACACTTAGAGAATTAATTAGGACATATAAGGTGGTTGATAAGGTAGTCTTATCTTAAGCCCATCACATCATATTGAGAAGACACTAAAGAAAGTTGTAAAATGGGTTATCTCAGATATGATACTAGATATACCTAAATATATAACGAGACATATTGTTGCTAAGAGTCAACCTATTAATTCAAGGGAAGGCATGCCTTCTTGTATGACTTCTTTGTTTTTCATCTCAACATTTATTCTACATGACACTCTTAGTATGACATCATTTCTACATGCCGTTAGTTGGTGGTTAGTGGAAAAAATCATGTTAGTTGAGTGTGTGGTTGATTTTGTCACTTGAGAAAGCAAACACCATCGAACCTTTTGGCAACCTTCTGTGTCTTATTTATAAAGTACTACTCGTGGGCATGGACTGTCACACATCCATGTTAGCCCGAGTGTTCGGTCCTTTTGGTTTGTTTGGTTCAATCTTTTTGGTCTTCCATAATTGGAGACCAATTTCTTTTTTGGTATTCTAGTTCTTCATTACTCGGTCTTCGGTTTTACTATCCGGTCTTCGGTCCCGACCAAATAAATCAAATTAATTGCTAAAACTCTGATTCATGTTCCTTCCGGTACCAATAGATGTTTACATTTGACAGAATGTAACTAGATTCATATTTTACACAAAGTAAGAAGATTCATGATTTATGGTACAACGACAAGACTTAAGATGCATAATCATTTATATTTGATAGAAATTAATAAGATAACAGGAATAAAAAATAGTTACAAAAAGTAAGAAGATAACAAGCAACAACATTTATATATTTGAGACAAAGTAAGAAGATAACAGGCTACAACAACCCATGGAATCCACAAGCATCAAACAACAATGCCACCACCACTTAGTTCTTGACAACATGGTATTTGACACCAAACAAATCGAGTTTAGTACATGATTTCAATCCAGCAGGGAACACAAAGCATAAGGTTCCACATACGTTCAGTACTTGACTTCAATATAGTACCCTCGATCTCATTTCTCAAGTCTCAAGTCACAAATCACAAGCACAAAATGATAACTAAAACATCATACATTTCACATGATTTCAATTTAGCCATGAGTGTATGTGGACGTCACTTTGTTGGTCGACTTAGATACTTGTTTGACTTGGAATGGAAGAATTAAAAAAGCCAACTTGACCTTGTTGTTTCCCATCACCTTGTCACAAAAATCTTCAATCAACACTCGATTAGGCCAGCAAATGGCCCAAATCATTAACTGGGCCCAGGCTATCCTACTATTACTTTGTTGAAGGTAGAAACCACTCCATTTTGCAAAGATTTCCATATTTCCAAATAAAAATAAATGACACTACAATACTCCGTTGAAGGTAGACTATAACATTATGGATTATATATCCTATCGTCGAACCCCGACGGTACAAAAGACATGTACGATTCATTTAGAGTTCTAGCGCACGTGCAAGTTGCACTAGAAATGATCCTTTGGTGGTGATGTGCACGTAAGTGCTTGAGTTAGTGTCGTATGTATTGGATATGGCTTGGTCCACGACGTAACACATGGATTGTTGTGTTTCTGTTATCAAACTTTATTGATGTAAAGGCTTTTGCATGAACTATTTGCATGTTTCAATTGGAATTATTTGATTGGGTGAAATATATGTATGTTTATGGTTTTTTTGTTGTGTATGTTCAATTTAAATCATGCAAATGATCGATGAAATACCATGCAATTGTTTGAAATGTATGTTAAAAAGGATAAAAGAATTAGTTGAAAAGAGTTTAGGGAGTTAAATATAGGGTTAGGTTTGGTTTGGCCACAATTTAACTCCATAAATCCGAAGGAGTTAAGTTTAGAAATGCATATAAGGAGATAATTATAGGAGTTTGACTAAAGATGCTATTATTGTTTGTTAATAAGATGGCTACACGGGTATGGTGGGTGATATGGAGCAGGTGAAGCAACCATTTATCTGCTTCAGTAAAATGAACTAGATGCTACTCCAGCTCCAATTAACGCAGAAATTGAAGTGGGGTATTCGAAGTAACTCTATTGAAATCATGGAGTGGTGCAATGACTAAATCAGTTGGTTCATTTGATTCAACCAAATTCCAATAAACAGAAAGAACCCTTGCAACACCATCAGAGCCCTCTTGTGCATCTGCATCAGCCCCCTCATGTAATATTGTCACCTCACCCGTACACACGGGCATTATCTGCCTCTCTGAAGCCCAATCATCATCTACCATTTGTGCAGGCAATTTTGAGGGAACATATCCAACCTTAGAATCTGATTTCAGATCAACCAGCTCTGCACGAAATGTAGTTTGTTTGGTTGTCCAGCCATTTTGTCGATCAATTTCATCAACCATCTCTTCGCCATCCTAAATTCTCACATACTCTCCTTTCCAATTATCAAACCATAACAATGCTACCTCTTGCCCTGGACCCCAAAAAATGTTCTCCCCAATTTTTGCCACCACATTCCTCACGGCCTTCTCTTCCATGCTTTGTAGTTCTTGTGGATCAATGTATGATAATTCAACCTCCCATTTCACAATAGTATCTCCCTCTATGTCCCGCAAGCTACCAGCACCTAGCTTCGCCTTAGAAGGAAAGAATTCGATAGTGAATTCAAATGTCTGAGCATCATCAGCCCTGTTTTTCAATGGCGTGCACTGTGAGCTAGCGGAAGCAGACGAGGCATCGCATAGGATGGAAAGGATGCACAGATTACCTACTCAACATTGTTGTTGTCTCTGGAGGATCCATCACCTTTAGCCTCCCTCCACCCCACCCAAATCTGGATCAAATCGACCAAAAAAACAGAGGAGGGAAACAGGAACTGCAGTGAGATCTAACTCGACACAGAAGGGAACGGGCTGGACAAGGGTTCCAGATTCACTCACCACCGCCGCTGTCGTCGCCGAGATCGAAAGCTCCGCTGCAGCAAGAAAAACGCCGCCGCCGTCTTCGGCTCACCGCCGGGAGCAACAGAGCTTCAGACGGGCGGTTCAGACAGACAAGCCAAGCACGGGGACACGTCTCACCCGATGCAGTGCCAAGTGGGGCCTGTTAGTAGATGCACTGTCAAGTGGGGCCGTAAGTAGACGATCTGCCAAGTACGACCCACATGTCTTAAACATAACCTCACTCCCGTTGACGACCATTTTAATCGCCCGAGTGGGCCTTTGGCTATTTGGGCCAAAGAAACGTCGCACATGATCCAATTCACATCAAATGTGTCGCACAGGATCCAATTCGCATCAAATGTGTCGCACACGAGTTATTGACCCGCCTGCGGCACCGTTGCCCGTCGTGCCATGACTGCCTACGCATTTCGACACCGCGGCCTCCTCCTCGGACTCGCCGTCAGCATCCTACCGTCCAGACCGTCTCCACCTCCGTGTGCCTAGCACGAGCCGACCCTGGGTCGCTGCACCGCTCCAGCTCGCCTCGCCTTTCTCCATGCTACCCGTGCACCGCGGTCCCCGGTCAGCTTCGCCGCGTCTGTCCTTGCTAAGGAGCCGCACCGCCAGGTGGCTCCCACCTTGCAAGCGCCACCATTGATCCGACTATCACCTCGCTTGGGTCGCCCACCGCGTCGAGGCCCATCGCTGATGCCGCTGCGCTGGTACCCACCCCACCAGTAGCGGCGAGTCAAGGTGTCGCCTCCTTCAGACCCGTTTCGCCTCGCCCCGCTCGCATCTACTCCACGTCACGGCCGGTCCGCGCTCACTGTCCCTGGCACACCGGTTCCACCTTGCCACCTCGCGCCACACCGCGCAGGCTCCTGCCACTCCACGACGTGCGCCACCCCCGGTCGGCACCGCCCGCGCCTCCCCTGGCCGGATCGGCTGGCGATTTGCCTCGCCTCGAGCCGCCGCGGCCTCGTCTTGGCCTTGAGCCGCCCTCGCCAGCACCTTCCTCGCTGCTTCGCCCCGCTCGTCAAGACCATCGTGATGCATGCGGCCCCCGACGCCGCCGCAATGCTCGGCCACCTCGCCGACTGCGGTTATGACTATGGACTGCACCTCCTCTACACGGGGCGCCAGCCTGAGTCGGACGCCACCGTCGCCTTGCTCGGCCTATTTCCAAGTCGTGCGGGAGATTTTTGGGTCGAATTCTATGCCCACCTGTTTACTGCCAAGAGAGCCGCGAAGGATACGGAATCACATTTTCTCTTGCTCGGTTTTCTATATGACAAGAATTGCAATGCGGGTGGATCGAGGAACGGAAATATTACGGGTGATAACTTGGTTCATCAATCGCCTACTAGATGCTCTCCCCCTCAGAGTGCCATGGATGATAAATCCGGTCTCCAGTTGCGGAATAACTACTTGCTTCCCAGAAATGCCACTTCAACGGTAAAGCTCCCATGTGAGGAAGGCATGCCTTGTGGATGATTATGGAGGATAGCTCATGAGGTTGCTGTTTGTCATGGCATATGTCCTCGTGCAAGTACTTAGGTGTGAGGCTATCGCAACCATGTGGCGGCTTGAGAGAGGTTGGCCGGAATCGAGAGACGTGAGTTTACCCAGGTTCGGGCCCTCCGATGGAGGTAAAAGCCTACGTCCTGCTTGTGTTTCATTGATTGATGAAGATGATGATCTTGATTACAAGGGTGCAGACTCGCCACCTCTAATCTCGTGGGTGTCTAATCTGTCTATCACATAATTTGTCTTGTCTAGACCTAAGTTGTGAATCTTGTCCCTCTTGGGGTGCATTACCCCTTCTTATATAGGTGGAAGGGGTAAGTTTACATGTAGAGTCCTACTAGGAGTAGGAATAGGACTAGTCTCTCTTGAATCCTAATCCGGGTCTTGTTTCCTTTGTGAGGGAGTTCCTTCTCTTCTTGGGCCTTCTCTTGTGAGCCAACCCTCTTGGCCTCTCTATGAGCCGCCTTATGCCAGGGTGTACGCTGGGCCTTGGGCCTTCGTCATTTATCTAAGTTGCATGTGGGGTCAAGTATGAGTCGCCCACCAGGTCGCCGGTGAGTCGCCAAGTCCTTGGCGGGTCATACTTCAAGCCCGGTTACATTGCGGTGTATATCCCCGACACTAGTCCTATTCCTACTCCTAGTAGGACTCTACATATAAACTTAACCCTTCCACCTATATAAGGAGGGGTTAGGCGCCCCAAGAGGGACATGATCCACAACTTAGGTCTAGAGAAGACAAATCATGAGATAGCCAGATTAGATACCCACGAGATTAGAAGTGCGAGTCTACACCCTTGTAATCGAGATCATCATCTTCATCAATGAAACACAAGCAGGGCGTATGCTTTTACCTCCATCGGAGGGGTCGAACCTAGGTAAACTCGCGTCTCTCGATTCCGACCAACCCCTCTCAAGCCGCCGAATGGTTGCGATCGATTCACACCTAAGTCCTTGCACGAGGACATATGCCGTGAGAAAACCACGACAGCACGGACATCTGCTGCCTCTTGATCTTAGCTTCCCCATTGAAGTATCACCGTATTCAGGAACATAGGATCCGGATAATTGTCATCATCCTCTTCTTCTTCATTGTCTTCGGTCATAACCCCTCTTTGTCCGTGATTGGTATAACATTACAGTGTGACACGAAACCCTTCTCAAGCAGGTGCAAGTGAAGGGTTTTCGAGGAAGAGTAATCCTTCATATTCACACAGATAGTAGATGGACAATACATAAAACCATTCTACTTGTTTGCCTCAGCCACTTCGAGAAAATTATGCAGGTCGTCAATGTAGTCGGAGGTGCGTCATTCACCTACATCCATTGTCGGTTCATCTGCGTGCATTATATGATTAAGTATATAAACAACATACACACCAAATTGTGCATCTAAATCAAATAAACTCACACATACACTCCTCCACTAAAACCCGCAAACCACACTACTTCTAGAGCATTTGAAATGAGCTAAACTAATAGTGAGAGATGAGTAGATAAATTTGCTAACCTTTTTAGAACACTTGGATATTTGGTGCACCGGCAAACCTAGACAAATATTGGGGGAAATGAAGCTTGGAGGTCGAGCTTGGAGAGTAAAGGAAGCTTAAGTGTGGCTCGGGCATTTCATCAAACACCTCATGAGCATAGGAGGTGAGAACTAGAGTAGAACACATCTCCACACACTGGACGACCAAAAATGAGAGGAGTGAGCAGGAAAGGACGAGCATATATATAAGCAATCTTTTAGTCCCAGTTGGTGTCTAGAATCGGGACTGAAGATAGCCATTTAGTCCTAGTTCCAGACATGAACCAGGACTAAAGGGGTTGCGCGAGGAGCGAGGCCCTTTAGCCCAAGTTTGTGGCACGAACCGGGACTAAAGGTCCTAGAAGAACCGGGACACATGCCCATCGAGGCCCGACCGGCTTCCTCGCCACTCGAACCGGGACTAATGCTCTTATCAGGCCAGGACCAAAGCCCCATTTTCTACTAGTGTATGGTGGCTTTTGCATGTACTATATGCATGTTTTAATTTGAATTATTTGATTGGATGAACTATATGTATGTTTATGATTGTTTTGTGGTGTATGTTGAATTTGAATCATGCAAATGATTGATGAAATACTAAGCAATTGTCTGAAATGTATGTTAAAAAGGATAGAAGAATTAGTCGAAAATATTTTAGGGAGTTAAATATAGGGTTTGGTTAGGTTTGCACACAATTTAACTCCACAAATCCGAAGGAGTTAAGTTTAGAAAGGCATATAAGGGGATAAATTATAAGAGTTTGACTAGAGATGCTCTTATTGTTTGTTAATCCGACAAGAACCAACCAATGTAAAACCTACTCTTAATCCCACAAGAACCAACCAAGACGATATCCTAGATGTGAAGCTCGACCGTGTTACTGGATTGGTGGATCTAGTTTGTTAAAATCACTCGATGACTAGGGCTTCGGGGCACTAGGCCTTAGGTGCATGTGCATGAAGATTTCTCAGATGTAATCGACAAGGTCAAGCCTGCGCCGCGGAGTGGCTCATTCTAGCGGTAGTAGTCGTTTGATCGTCCAAGAACCTCTAAGTAATTTTTAGTGTGTTTGGGGTGCTTTGTACTTTGCTGAACTAATTAAAAAGAGAGTGTGAACCGATTTCCTGTGATAGACCTTCACACACGTTTGCTCTTAATGTTCAAAGTATGGTTTGTAGAATGGCAAAAACTTATTCCTACTCATATATTTCCAATAGCTAGTCCAAATAGATGTTGGTTTCCCTAAAAATATGATGCAGACACACAAGTAGGATCAATTGATTTCTTCTATCACCAATTTATCATGGGATAGTATACCATAAAGATTTGGTACAAAGTAAAAATACATAGACACACATATGCGCGAGATCAATTAAGCAGTGACAGCGATCTTCATGCCCTTCTGGCAGTGGCCCGGAACGCTGCAGAGGAAGAATGCTTTGCCACCGCGGGCAAGCTGGATGTGGTCATTGCCGGAGGTGTAAGCCCTCGACGGGCCAGAAACCGTACATGAGTTGTAGTCGGCTTCTCCCACCTGCACCACGTTGTGCATACTCGGGTTGTACTTGAACACTATGTGCATCAGTTAACACAAGAATACAGATCAGAACATATATTCATTCATATATATACTTCAAGTATATCTAATCATTTGATCTTTAGAGTTCTCACCAAGCACGTCGCCGGACTGGATGCGCTTGCCATTCTCCCAACCGGAGACGCCGAAGCTCCATCCCTTGTTGTCACCGACTGTCCACTCTTTGCCATGCACAACGGAGGTTGCACAGCAAACGGCCAGAAGAAACACTAGAAGGGTGGGTACGATGGTTCCCCGTGCCATTGAACGTGTTTCCCTTGACTTCTTCTCGCAACCGAAGATCACAAGAACAACAAAAGGAAACAATAGTCGATACCTCAAGTGATGATTTGTGTTTGATCTCCTTCTTGTATGATATATATAGGCTTTTAAAGCGGCGAGCTAAGATCATTCTTTTAATGTGCTCAAATAGTGAGAATCGTCCTTTAAATGAGAAAAATCGACAATCATGATCTGGAACATTAGTTAGTATATGCTACCAAATCCTCCAACTTATATCATGAGATCTAGTATTAATGGAAATGAACATGATGCATTTATTTCCCTAATTTAAAGATATAGCAAATATTTCTTTTTCCTGGATGCATTTGTTGTGCATAAGATATTTATATATACTAGTATTAGATGATATATTTATAATAAGCTAAATTTTGGAATACAAAATCATTTTTAATATGGAGAAGTCAGTAAAGGGGACTTTTAAACCATAGGTGCTAAAGGATGATCGAAGGCCATGATTTGCGACTGTCTAGTCGAATCAGTTGAAATTAACAATAAATTTTCAATAAGTGGAGTATTAGTGAATTTTCCATGACTTCGGAAATTTTAAAGCGTTTGATTTGTATAATAATTTTGACTAGTTTAACAAAGGTGTAAGTTCGGTGGGATCTAAGAGAACAAAACTTAGAGGGGAATTTATGAGACTAACTAATAAGATGCTACCAATTGGGACAAAGACGACAGCTTCAGAGGGCACTACAGGAATCTGAGACTTTGCCGTCTGCCAGGGCTGACGGCAAAGGGGTGAACCCCGGACGGCAAAGCCTTTGCGTCGGTCAGCTGACGGCAAACTAGACGGTAAAAAAATATCTGGTGAAGAGGTTATTTGCCGTCTGCTTTTGGAAGGCGGACGAGAAAGAATCTTTGCCATGGGGGGGGGGACATCATATAAAATGGGACGGCAGATCCGCAAACGCTCCCGTTAAGTGCTAACTGCATGTTGTTGGACCCACCTTTTCTTTCCCGTCTACCCTCCGCCCTTTGCCATCTGCCCTCCCCTCTTTGCCGCCAGCCATGTTTCAGGCCGACGGCAAAGGGGGGCACCCAGCCCCTCTCCCCCTCCACCTTTGCCGTCAGCCCCTCCCACCTTTGCCGTCAGCCCCTTCCCCCTTTGTCGTCAGCCATGTTTGAAGCCGAGGGAAAGGGACACTCCCGGCGTGTTTCAGCCAGGCTGTTCTAAGCCTTTGCCGTTTGCCGCAAGAACTTCGCCGTCGGTGGGCGGACGACAAAGGCTCAAAACTTCCCATGTTTATTTTATTTTCTATTATATCCAGCTATTTTACAATAATCAGGATATATATATATACATATATATATATATACATATATATATATATATATATATTTGACAGAAATAATTTTGTTTCCGTACTCATAACCATATTAAAATAACTTTGATCCATAATACATACATATTATGCAAGTTGCATCCGTACCAAACCATATATTACACCAGTTTCATCCATGCATACAAAGTTTCATATATATCCATATACTACAATAGTTTCAATACAAGCTTCGGGGAAGCCATGGTAGAAGAAACCATATTCAAGCATTCCATCAATATAATCCAATCTTCCCGTGAAGGGAATGTAATCTGCAAAATGGCAAATAAGAAAGTTAGAACAAGAAGACTAGATGAAGAAGATAAGTATAGGTTATTTTGGAGAGAACTTAGCTAATTATAGGCCATTTGATAGCTAAGTTAGGTGGAATAGGTCATCTTGGAGCTACATAGCCTTATTATGTCATTTCGGAGAGAACTTAGCTAAGTATGTGTCATTCTAGAGCTAACTTGGATAAAATATGTCATTTTGTAGCCAACTATGATTATTAAGCCAGTTTGAGACTTATTATGTCGTTTTTGGAGCTAAATTAGTCCTTGTAATGATCTAACCAAGGTTCCTATGATGTTTTCACCTAACTAAGCTAATTATGTCATTTTGTAGGATAATTAGCTAAGTATGTATTCGTTGGATGAGTCTAAGCTACGTAGAAGAAGAAAGAGAAGAAGCAAGAAGAGAAGAAGAAGGAGAAGAAAAAGAAGAAGAAGAAGATGGATGAGGAGGAGGAGAAGGAGAAGGAATAGGAGAAGAAGAAGAAAATAAGAAGGACAAGATGAAGGAGAAGAAGGAGGAGAAGAAGGAGAAGGAGCTTCTCTCCTCCTTCTTCTCCTTCTTCTGCTCCTTCTCCTTCTCCTTCTTCTTCTCTTCTTCTTCTTCTTCTTCTCTTCTTCTTCTTCTTCTTCCTTCTTTTCATTTTTCCTCTATCTTCTCCTCTTCTCCACTTCTTCGAGCTAAATTAGCTAATTATGCCTTTTTGGAGCTAATTATGTCATTTTGGAGGATAATTAGGTAAGTATAGGTCATTTTTTATTAAATAGGCCATTTTTTAGCTAACTAAGCTATTTATGTCATTTAGGTGGAAGCCAAGCTAAGTTTGTTGGATGAGTCTAAGCTACGTAGAAGAAGAAAGAGAAGAAGCAAGAAGAGAAGAAGAAGGAGAATAAAAATAAGAAGAAGGAGGAGGAGGAGGAGGAGGAGAAGGAGAAGGAGAAGGAAGAGGAGAAGAAGAAGAAAAGAAGAAGGACAAGAAGAAGGAGAAGAAGGAGGAGAAGAAGGAGAAGGAGCTTCTCACCTCCTTCTTCTCCTTCTTATTCCTCATTCTCCTTCTCCTTCTTCTTCTCTTCTTCTTCTTCTTTCTTCTTTTCATTTTCCTCTATCTTATCCTCTTGTCCTCTTCTTCGAGCTAAATTAGCTAATTATGCCTTTTTGGAGCTAATTATGTCATTTTGGAGGATAATTAGGTAAGTATAGGTCATTTTTAGTTAAATAGGCCATTTTCTAGCTAACTAAGATAATTATGTCATTTACGTGGAAGCCAAGCTAAGTATAGGCCATTCTAGAGCTAACTTGGGTAAAATATGTCATTTTGGAGCCAACTATGATTATTAAGGCATTTTGGAGCTAAATTGGCTAATTATGTCATTTAGGTGGAAGCCACGCTAAGTATATAATATTCATGAGCTAACCAAGGTTATTAAGCCATTTTGAGCCTTATTATGTCGTTTTGGAGCTAAATTAGTCCTTTTAATGAGCTAACAAAGGTTCTTATGATGTTTTCACCTAACTAAGCTAATTATGTCATTTTGTAGGATAATTAGCTAATTATGTCTTTGTTGGATGAGTCTAAGCTACGTAGAAGAAGAAAGAGATGAAGCAAGAAGAGAAGAAGAAGGAGACTAAAAAGAAGAAGAAGGAGGTGGAGGAAGAAGAGGACGAGAAGGAGAAGGAAGAGGAGAAGAAGAAGAAAAGAAGAAGGACAAGAAGAAGGAGAAGAAGGGGAGAAGAAGGAGAAGGAGCTTCTCTCCTCATTCTTCTCCTTCTTCTCCTTCTTCTTCCTCCACTAGTAGAAAACATGGTTTTGGTTCGGGCCTGGCGAGCCCATTAGTCCCGGTTCTTCACGAACCGGGACCCATGGGGGAATTAGACTCGGTTCTTGAGCCCAGGGGGCCGGCCGAGGCCTCGTGGTAATTGGTCCCGGTTCGTCTAGACCCATTTATCCCGGTTCTAGGCACGAACTTGGACCAATGGGCCGCGCTCCTGGCCCACATCCATTGGTACTGGTCCGTGCCTTGAACCGGTATAGAAGGGTGGGATTTAGCCCGGTTTATGCCATGAACCGGTACAAATAATTTGACTATATATACCCATCGCTGCGGCAGGGCACTCTATTTTTCTGCTCGGCGAGGGGGGAGCATTTGGGTGCTCTAGCTCACCTCCTATGCACGTGAGGTGTTCGATGAAATGCCCGAGCCACACTAGTTAAGCTTTCTCCTCTCGAAGCTCGACCTCGGAGCTCCATTTTTCCCAAGATTTGTCTAGATTTAGCGGTCCGTCACGCCCCGTCCCCGTTTTCACTGCTGGGGCACGTCCATGTGTAAGTCCGCAATGTCGTCTGCAAGCTCCTCCGCAGACAGTGAGGTAAGTTGATTTGGATTTTTGCTTGACATTGGATTTGGGGATTTCTCATCTAGGGTTTCGCGGGATGGGCCGTAATATGCGCCTTTCTGGCTCATAGGTGGATGGCTGCGGGATTGTGCAGTTCCAATCCGAGTTTTTCATTCCGAATCCAAGTTTCTACAGCCTTGAGGAGCGCTCCAATCACCGTTGCCCGGGGCATGGGGTAATTCCTGCTCGCCGTGTTTCTTGGGGTGGAGCAAGAACGAGAATAAGGTTTTTGTCTTGTTCACTCGATGTAATTCCTCAAAACATCATTTCGTACTCTGTTTTCTTCGATTTATTACAAAGTTATGAATTTCACCTAATTATGTGAAGTCTGATTTAACAACTTCCTGATGAGTGTGATTGGGTTGTTTGGATTGACCCCCCTCCCACTGAGCTAGTGGGGCAAGCTTTTGAGGAGCTCCACGGTGGCCTTGAACGTAGTTGGATCAAAGCTAGTAGGCTGGAGAAGAAGGTTATCGATCTGAACAATGAAAACAATAAAATGCAATTGAAGTTGAAGAAAAGCAATGACTCATGGAAACAATGGGGTTTCTCTTTGTTCTTGGCATCCGCATTGTGGCTAGTTTAATTTCTATTTGGTCTAAGCAAGCCAATTAAGTGGCAGTGTGTGTGTTATGTTTCTGCTAGTGTGTTGTGCCCTAGATGTAATTTATCATTTGTGCACTATTGCGAACTTGAGAAAATGTAATGTTGTGCCCTAGATGTAATGGATATCATGTGTTGTGTTAAAATTGTCACCAATGCGTGGTAGTTCGACACATAATGACAACAAGAGGTGCAATTTTGAGCACCTAGCAAGATATTTAGGGGCAAAAGTGAGCAATCATATGATTCCACAACACACTCCAGCATTAAACATAATAGATTCCACAACATGATCAATTCATCTAACGTTAAATAACAGTTCACACTCAGCATTAAACAACAGTTCACACTCCAACATTAAACAACAGTTCACACTCCAGCATTACAAAGCAACAGTTGTTTAACAACATCTAACATTAAACAGAATAGATCCACAACATGATCAATTCAGTTTGCACATCTTGCTCCTTGTGTTGGCTGCAGGATTAGCAGCCTTGCTCCTTGTGTTTACATTTGATTGCATGCCGCCCTTCGCCTTCTTCTGTAGTGAACCCCACTTTGTACCTCTTCTAGCTGGCCTTTTGTAATTCTTCTTTGGGCTGAGAAACATGAACACAATCAAGATCACAGTTCATTTCAAATGCTTTTCAATTTCATGGTCTTATAGCTCAAAATAATCAGTAAATGCATGAAAAATAACAAATGAGTCAGAAAGGGTTGTAAATTGATGATGTGGCTGTGAATGGTGCATTTTGAACACAGAAAAACTAAGGAGTTCAAATAAGTTCAAAAAAATGAAATCCCTTTGTAACAGACGAGTTTCCGTATGAAACCCTGACACTTCGAAAGAGATTGTCCGTTTTGTACACGAAGTGCATCCAGTTTTGCCGTAACCCTCTCAACTTTCTTGCACATTCTATGTGGATGAAATGATGATAGCATGCCAACTTGGAACCTTTTGAGAGTTCATTTCAAATGCTTTTGAATTTCATGGTCTTATAGCTCAAAATAATCAGTAAATGCATGAAAAATAACAAATGAAGTCTGAAAGGGTTGTAAATTGATGATGTGGCTTTGAATGGTGCATTTTGAACACAGAAAAAATATGGAGTTCAAATAAGTTCAAAAAAATGAAATCCCTTTGTAACAAACGAGTTTCCGTATGAAACTTTGATACTTTTAAAGAGATTGTCCGTTTTGTACACGAAGTGCATCCAGTTTTTGCCGTAACCCTCTCAACTTTCTCGCAAATGCTATGTGGGTGAAATGATGATACCATGCCAACTTGGAACCTTTTCAGAGTTCATTTCAAATGCTTTTCAATTTCATGGTCTTATAGCTCAAAATAATCAGAAAATGCATGAAAAATAATAAATAAAGTCAGAAAGGGTTGTAAATTGATGATGTGGCTTTGAATGGTGCATTTTGAACACAGAAAAACTATGGAGTTCAAATAAGTTCGAAAAAATGAAATCCATTTGTAACAGACGAGTTTCCGTATGAAACCATGATACTTCGAAAGAGATTGTCCGTTTTGTACACGAAGTGCATGCAGTTTTTGCCGTAACCCTCTCAACTTTCTCGCACATGCTATGTGGGTGAAATGATGATACCATGCCAACTTGGAACCTTTTCAGAGTTCATTTCAAATGCTTTTCAATTTCATGGTCTTATAGCTCAAAATAATCAGTAAATGCATAAAAATAACAAATGAAGTCAGAAAGGGTTGTAAATTGATGATGTCGCTTTGAATGGTGCATTTTGAGCACAGAAAAACTATGGAGTTCTAATAAGTTCAAAAAAATGAAATCCCTTTGTAACATACGAGTTTCCATATGAAACCGTGATACTTCGAAAGAGATTGTCTGTTTTGTACACGAAGTGCATCTAGTTTTTCCCGTAACCCTCTCAACTTTCTTGGACATGCTATGTGGGTGAAATGATGATACCATGTTGACTTGGAACCTTTTGAGAGTTTGTTTCAAATGCTTTTCAATTTCATGGTCTTATAGCTCAAAATAATCAGTAAATGCATGAAAAATAAAAAATGAAGTCAGAAAGGGTTGGAAATTGATGATGTGGCTTTGTATGGTGCATTTTGAACACAGAAAAACTATGGAGTTCAAATAAGATCAAAAAAATGAAATCCCTTCGTAACAGACGAGTTTCCATATGAAACCCTGATACTTCGAAAGAGATTGTCTGTTTTGTACTCGAAGTGCATCCAGTTTTTGTCGTAACCCTCTCAACTTTCTCACACATGCTATGTGGGTGGAATCACTAGTGGGGACGGGGCCTATAGTCCCGGCCCGTAAGGGGCTTTAGTCCCGGTTCACCAACCGGGACCAAAGGGGCGGGACTAAAGGCCTAATCTTTAGTCCCGGCCCTGTTCCAAGACGGGACCAAAGGTGCTCCACGTGGGCGCCTCGGAGCGCTCTCAGGGGCGGGCCCTTTAGTACCGGGTCTTAACACGGACCGGGACTAAAGAGTTTTTGTAGATTTTGTTTATTTTAGGGTTTTAGGGTTTAGGTGTTCGGGAGATTAACGTGATGCCTCGTTTGGTGTTCGGGATTAGTTATCATATAATTCTAAATATACATGTTTATGCATATATATATATATAAGATTAACTTATCTTACAAGCGAGCATATATATACAATTATATGGAGATCTGAATTATCGGACTAGAGCTCGTCTATTCGATTACATGGACCAACATCAGTAATGGCCCTAGCTACACTAAATCGTCCTTTGTCATCTATAGCTTCCGTCCTCAGAAAGGTCGCAAGCTCCTCTGCAACAGCAATCGCGCGTTACTCTGGTAGGACCTTCTCCCTCATGGCCGTGTACTATATAAGAAGAGGAGATGAATATGAATATCAATCATGATAACAAAGAATGACGGGTAAAAATAGAGGTGTGAATGTTCATTGCTTACGTCGTATCTGTGATCCTTGTGCTCAGAGGTAAACGTGCGAATGGTCTCGCAAACATAGTATCCGCATAGATGCGTCCCCCGTGGCTGCTGATCGCACTTTACGAGAATAGAATATATATAATCAAAATAATAATCTAGCATCATAAATGTATTGACAATAGAAGTATATCATACTACTACTAACCTGAGCGGCTCTAAAGGTCAGCTTCTCAGGCTCAATACCTGGAGTCAGCACTTGAACCGCTTCCAAACCCTGCCCGACAAGGAAAATGATTTGCTAAGTTTTTCATTAATTGATATATCAGAAAATCATCGAAAGAGACCGATAGAGCGCAAGAATGATTGAAATTACCCTTGGAGCATGTCCTGCAGGCTTTGGAACTGTTCCAAGGGTCTCGATAATGGGTCGAAGGCATCAACTCTTCCCTTATCAATTTGAATGTCCAACAGAATCCAATGGAAGGTGGACATGTATATATATATATATATATATATATGTGTGTGTGTGTGTGTGTGTGTGTGTGTGTGTGTGTTAGTAACTTATCAATTACACTTATAAGTGAATGGACACAACAGAGTAAAGACCCTCACTTGAAGTTGTATGGAAACAGTATGTGGTCACAGAAATTTAGATCTGTTAGAAACCTTAGAAGGTTTTCCTCCGTCTCCTTGGGTTTATCAGTTAGCGTCGCTATATGTATTTTATCTGGGTCAATAAACCCAATATTTAGGATGTTCCTACTTTTACATTCCAGAATCTTCATTCTGCATAATAGAGTACAAGTTATATGTACACAATGAATTGAAATAACTAAACAAGTTATATGTAGACAACGAATTGAAAAACTTACAGACAATAGCAACTCATAAGCGATTTGTCGAGGGCGTCGGCATTGTACATCTGGAAGAGTTCATCAAAGTCGATATGGATTTCTTCGGGGCGGCCGTAGTACTCCCGTGGGACACTCGCCACGATCATAGTTGTCCCATTCTTTGATTCACTTAAGTACCATGTATGCAAGTAACGCATATTTGTTGGGAGATCATCTTTGCTGACCAAAGGCGCTCCCATGACAAACTGTGGATTAGGGGCTACCACAGCCTTGGGTAACCTATCGTCTTGGGAAGCCAAAACGTCTTCAACCGGGATACCCCATTCATCCGCCCACTTCTTTGCTAATTCCAAATCGGGCCCCTGCACCAGAGGGGGAACATTCTCGGGTAACACCCTGAGGGGTGGGATCGACTGTTTGGCCTGTTGTCCAAGCTGAGGAATGTCTGATCTTTTTTTACTTGTAGTTGAACTTGATTTGCTCCCACTTGCACTTGCACGTGATCTGCTCTTTTGCCCTTCCTTCTGCAATGTGCGTGTATAGTCATCAGGCTTATGGTGTAAGTCATACTGTGATGGAAGGGTCGTGAAGTATTTTGCATATGCTATTTGCTTCTCGGTGTATTCCAGGCGGTGCTCGAGTTCCTTCTTTTTCATCTACGCATCATGATGTTCCTTTGCTGTCCTGGCGTTCTCCTCGGCGGTACGATCATAAGGTCTGATAGGAAGATTAGCAGGAGGTACCTTTGGGAGGGGCGATAGTTTGCGCTTTGGGGAGCTCCGTCGCTTAGAAAGCATCGACGGAGCGTTCTTGCTGGCACGCTTCCTCTTAGTATCCGGAGCGGGCCGCGGCGGAGACGGACGACCCAAGTCCGGCGGCGGTGATCGAGATGGACTCATGTTGTGCTGGCCGTCGTCATATGGAGGGCTTGGAGGTGATAGAGGTGTAGGTGACCTGCCTCGACTCGCAGGCGCTGTTGTCCTTGGGGCCGAGCCTGGAAGCTTGATTTCTTGTACCATAGGATGACTCCAACCAGTACTTCTCCGAGTGTCCTCTCATCTTCGGGTCCAGCTATGTCGAGCTCCATCTCATGAAACCCCGCCATGATTTCATCCACCCCAACTTTAGCAAAGCCAGTTGGAATCTCACGGCCATGCCAGCGTGCATCAGGGCCAGAAGGTAAAGCTTGTCCGACGGCCACCTTCATGGATATGTTCTTGAATTTCCGATGGAGTTCACATGATGTTGACTCCTTGATTCTATCCACGGGGTAGCCGGGACCGCCCTCTATCATTCTTCGTGCATCGTCGGGCGGGGCCTCAGATTCAGCCACGCTGCTTTTCCGCTTAGATGGGGCGCCGGTAATATCGAGTGTAGGATCTTCCTGGCGCGCTACTCCTCTAAGCTCATCAATCTTCTTCTGTTGCTCGTTAATCCTGGAAAGCAACTGGTTGAACTTGTCATTCTCCTTATCCTGCTGTCGCTTCTTTGCTCTCGCTCGCCTTCTGTAAGTGTCTTGGTCTCTGGCAAACCCAAGCCACCACGGGTAAGAAGGACCGAAGCCTCGCGTTCGTCCTCCATGTTCGTCATTGCCGAGGACCAGTGTGAGCAAATCTTTATCTCTATGTGCAGTGAACTGTCTTTTTCCCTCCTTAATTTCTTTCACTATCTTTTTCCAATTCTCCCTGGGTATCCTAGGACCGTCACTGCAGATGAGGTCCCCTGTTTCTTCGTCGTACGAACCACCATGCGCAAGGAACCAATTTCTTTCTCTCAATTCCCACTCATCACGGAGTGGTTCAGGTATGATGCCTTTAGCTAGCAGATCTTGCTCTTTCTTATCCCACTTTGGGATGGAAGTCTCATAGCCCCCTGGCCCCAGCGTGTGGTGATATTTCTTCTTGTCGGCATTTTTCTTGTTCTTTTCTGATAATGCCTTGGCATCTTCTGACCCCTTGTACTCTTGAAATGCCTTCCAGTGATTCGCCTGCTTGGCTAGATACCCCTCGAATACTGGAACTTTCTTTGTCTTCAGATAGTTTTTCCATAGCTTCTTCTTCCAGCTACGGAACAGTTCGGCCATCTTATTTAGAGTCCACTGCTTGACTTTGGCCCTCAGTTTTTTTGTGGCGTCTTCATTCTCACATTCTGGCAGGTTGAAATGTGACATGAGATCATTCGAAAGATTATCTTTGTACCTTTCGGCGACATAGTCACTATCAGCTGCCCCTTTGCGCTTGTTCCACTCCCGAACGCTGATCGGGATGTGATCCCTAACGAGAACTCCGCATTGCTTCTTGAATGTGTCAGCAGCATTCTTAGGAAGCTTGGGTTCGCCCGTAGGCAATATCACCTCAAAGGTGTAATGCGTCTGTGCATCCAACTTTTTAGTCGGACCTCGTTTCGTAGCTTTGCTCGATGTGGAGGCTTAAGAGGGAGAAACATTCGTCAAATGAATGTATATATATACAATATAGAGCTATCTCCAATATTTTTCACATATTACAAGTGATCATCAAACTTCATATGTATACCTCGCAGGACTTTATTATTTCTCCACCGGCTTCTCCATCAATGGAGCTATCACCTTCTCCGTCATTGGACCTATCTCCTGCCCCATCGGCTTCATCTTCATGTCAGTCGTCCTCCATTCCATATCCGGAGGGGTTTAGATATGACGACGAAGATTCAGCTGGTTCAACGTCGGGGCCGTCTTTGATTATATCTTCGAGAAGTTCTTCCTCTTTGAGGTTCCTGATATGTGGATCCATAGTTCTGGAAAAAACGGACATTTGATTAACTAATAAACTAACAAACTATATAAGACGGGTTGGAAACTTCGAAGTGTCGTTTTATATAGGAGGACCTTTAGTCCCGGGTCTTGGCTAGAACCTAAACTCTAAAATATGTCTAACGGATTCTCTTAACCTTTAAGGATTTAACAAAATGACGACATTCTAGATGTGTAGAAAATGATCCTATTTTTTCTGATCACATATACCCTTCTATATGTCACATTGTCTAGTGTCAAAGTACTTTGTTGAACTTTGTACCAAAAAAGAATTATTCTATCAGGAACTCCGTTCCAAAACAACTTTAGTCCCGAGTCGTGGCTCCACCCGGGACTCCTAGATTTCTGCATAGTATTCAAAGTAGGAGTACTTTTCCAATTTGAGCATTCAATAAGCAAAACCAAATCGTAAAATAAAGTAGTATTCAAATTAGCATGCATTCAATTATAAGGAAAACTACATCATCTCTTGTGTCCGTACATCGTCGAATATTATCACTAATACTCCTCGAATACTATCATACATATAGCATCACTAATACAACTAGAACCGTAGCGCCCGACGGGTATCGTCGCGGGCGGTGGACACCCAAAGAGAAGGAACCATCACAGGATCATAGCTCCAGTGAGATCCCCGAAGAACCTGCCAGGTATGCTCGAACCTGCCCTCCAACGCAACCATGTAGCGACGGACGTGCTCATCCTCCTCGCTGACACGGTGACGTACCACCTCCGCGGTGTCCGGAAGCCTCGGCACCGTCACTGGCCCACGCGACCGCCACCAAACAAGGATCGGGTCAACAACGGGTTGGCTCCTCACCAACCTACGCCCCCCAGAAGGTAGCACCTCCCAATACCAGCCGGGCGGAGCCCAGTCCCGGACATGGCCCCTCTGATCAAGCAGGTGTCCTCCGCCGAGTCGACGACAAGGATGCGGGATAGGCATCGTAAAATGAACTAAAAAAATAAACTAGTTCTATTTATTTTCTTGCTAAAAATAAACTAATTATATATATAGTAAAATAAAGTAGTTTTATTAAATCAACTAGTTCAACTATATATTAATTAACACTAACTACCTAACCCTAATAACACAAATTAAAATAACACAAAAATAACACAAATAACCTATTTAACACTAACCTACCTAACCCTAAATTCACCAAATATTCTACAAATAACACTTAAGCATATACAATAGCAAAATTAAGCAATAATCTATAAAACACTAATTAAGCATCTATATACGTAGAAATGTCTTCTTCTTCTTCTTCTTCTTCTTCTTCTTCTTCTTCTTCTTCTTTTCTTTCTTATTTTCTTCTCCGCTTCTTCTTCTCTATTTTTCTTCAACTTCTCTTCTTCTACTTCTCCTCTTCTTCTATTTTTCCTCTTCTTCTCCTCTCCTCCTCTTCTTATTCTCCTTTTTCTTCTTTTCTTCTCCTCCTCTTCTTATTTCCCTTTTTCCTAATCTTATTTTCTTGTTTTTGTTCATCTTTCTTCTTCTTGTAACCCTATCCTAATTCTAAATATTACTAACCCTAATAATCTAGCACAAACCTAATAACAATAGGAATTAAATGACAAAAAAGTCTTCTTCTCCTCCTCTTCTTCTTCCTTTTCTTCTCCTCTTCTTCTACTCCTCCTCCTCTTTTTCTACTTCTCCTCCTCCTCTTCTTCTACTTCTCCTCCTCAACGACACGACGGCGGCGGTGGCGTCATCTTTTCTTCTCCTCCTCTTCTTATTTTCCTTTTTCCTAATCTTATTTTCTTATTTTTGTTCATCTTTCTTCTTCTTGTAACCCTAACCTAATTCTAAATATTACTAACCCTAATAATCTAGCACAAACCTAATAACAATAGGAATTAAATGACAAAAAAAATCTTCTTCTCCTCCTCTTCTTCTTCCTTTTCTTCTCCTCTTCTTCTACTCCTCCTCCTCTTCTTCTACTTCTCCTCCTCCTCTTATTCTACTTCTCCTCCTCACCGGCACGACGGCGGCGGTGGCGTCATCTTTTCTTCTCCTCCTCTTCTTATTTTCCTTTTTCCTAATCTTATTTTCTTCTTCTTGTAACCCTAACCTAATTCTAAATATTACTAACCCTAATAATCTAGCACAAAGCTAATAACAATAGGAATTAAATGACAAAAAAAATCTTCTTCTCCTCCTCTTCTTCTTCCTTTTCTTCTCCTCTTCTTCTACTCCTCCTCCTCTTCTTCTACTTCTCCTCCTCCTCTTCTTCTACTTTTCCTCCTCACCGGCACGACGGCGGCAGTGGCATCCCCGCCAGCGGGCACCGGCGGCTCGTCCTTCGGGTTCGGCATGGGGAGGAGGGGGCGGGGGGCTTACCGGCCGGAGTGGGAGGGGAGGACGTCGACGACGGCGCGAGCGAGGCAGAGGAGGACGGCAGGGCGACGGCGAGGAGGACGGAAGGCGGCGGCGAGGAGGACGGCGGGCAGCCTGGCGGCGTCGAGTTCGTCCGGTGCTGCGCCGGGCAGGAGAGGCGAGCGAGAGGAAGAAGAGAACGAAATGGCGTTTGGATTTTGGATTTTTCGTCGGGGCCGTATATATAGTAGGATCTTTAGTCCCGGTTCGGGGCTCGAACTGGGATTAAAGACACCCTTTTGTCCCTGGTTGAGCCATGACCCGAGACTAAAGACCCTTTTTCGACAGACCAAAAGGCGGGAAGCACGGGCCTTTAGTCCCGGGTCGGGGCTCGAGCCGGGACTAAAGACACCCTTTAGTCCCGGGTCTAGCCACGACCCGGGGCTAAAAGACCCCTTTTCGGCAGGCGGCAGGCGAGGGGCTTTAGTCCCAGGTCGTGGCTCCAACCGGGACTAAAGGGTCGTCTTTAGTCCCAGCTCGAGCCCCGACCCGGGACTAAAGGCTTGGGCTAGCGGCATTCCAAAGTTTAGTCCCACCTCGCTTGTCGAGAGGAGCCGACACTGGTTTATAAGCTCCGTTGTCCCAACTGTGTCGAGCTCCTCTCTAAAGCAGGCTTACGGGCCTAAACAGACTATAAATTTAAAAATTGAAAATATATTTGAAATTATGGAGAAAATTCAACCTAAAGTCAAAGTGAGGTCACTTTGAATTTAGGTTGAATTTTCTCTATAAATTCTCATATAGTTTCAATTTTTTTTCCATTATTTTTGTTTTGTTCTTTGCTTTATTTATTTTGTTTTTTATAAGTTATTAACAATTATGTTATTTTCAATTAAAAATTATGTTTATTAAAATTATTTTTGCATATTTGAGAATTTGACAAAACTATGAAAATGAAAAGTGTTTGAAATTGAATAAATAATTCAAAACTATTTTCTATTTTCAAAATTAATTATTTTGACTATCCAAACTATTAACTATTTTGTTATTTTCAATTAAAAACTATGTTTATTAAAATTCTTTTTGCATATTTGAGAATTTGACAAAACTATGAAAATGAAAAGTGTTTGAAATTGAATAAATAATTCAAAACTATTTTCTATTTTCAAAATTAATTATTTTGACTACAAAAATTATTAACTATTTTTTTATTTTCAATTAAAAACTAAGTTTATTAAAATTCTTTGTGCATATTTGAGAATTTGACAAAACTATGATAATGAAAAGTGTTTGAAATTGAATAAATAATTCAAAACTATTTTATATTTTCAAAATTAATTATTTTGACTATCCAAACTATTAACTATTTTGTTATTTTCAATTAAACGATGTATCACGGTATCGAACGAGAACTCATCTCTTACAAAGGGATTTCATTTTTTTGAACTTATTTAAACTCCATACTTTTTGTGTGTTCAAAATGCACCATTCAAAGGCACATCACAAAATTTCAACAATTTCTGACTACATTTGGTATTTTTCGTGCATTTACTTTTTTTTTGAGCTAGTTGACCATAAAATTGAAAAGCACTACAAATGAACTGTGAAAATGTTGAAAGTTGGCATGCTATCATCATTTCACCCACATAGCATGTGTTAAAAAGTTGAGAGGGCTACGACAAAAACTGGATGCACTTCATGTACAAAACGGACAATCTCTCTCGAAGTATGAGCGTTTCGAACGAGAACTCATCTCTTAAAAAGAGTTTTCATTTTTTGAACTTATTTGAACTCCATACTTTTTGTGTGTTCAAAATGCACCATTCAAAGGCACATCACAAAATTTCAACAATTTCTGACTTCATTTGGTATTCTTCGTGCATTTACTTTTTTTTTTGAGCTAGTTGACACTAAAATTGAAAAGCACTACAAATGAACTGTGAAAATGTTGAAAGTTGGCATGCTATCATCATTTCACCCACATAGCATGTGTTAAAAAGTTGAGAGGGCTACGACAAAAACTGGATGCACTTCGTGTACAAAACGGACAATCTCTCTCGAAGTATGAGCGTTTCGAACGAGAACTCATCTCTTACAAGAGGGATTTAATTTTTTTGAACTTATTTGAACTCCATACTTTTTGTGTGTTCAAAATGCACCATTCAAAGGCACATCACAAAATTTCAACAATTTCTGACTTCATTTGGTATTTTTCGTGCATTTACTTATTTTTTTGAGCTAGTTGACCCTAAAATTGAAAAGCACTACAAATGAACTCTGAAAATGTTGAAAGTTGGCATGCTATCATCATTTCACCCACATAGCATGTGTTAAAAAGTTGAGAGGGCTACGACAAAAACTGGATGCACTTCGTGTACAAAACGGACAATGTCTCTCGAAGTATCAGCGTTTCGAACGAGAACTGACCTCTTACAAAGGTTTATTAAAATTCTTTTTGCATATTTGAGAATTTGAAAAAACTATGAAAATGAAAAGTGTTTGAAATTGAATAAATAATTCAAAACTAAAAGGTTTAGTACATTCCATACATGCATTACATAAAAGGTTTAATACATTATTACATTATTGCACCAATATTCCTATCTATTATTTCTGTATTCTTCTCGGTCGTAGCCATGGAGAATCTTCATCATTCAGTAGGATGCTTGGGTCAGTTTTCACTTTGAAGGGCGGAATTTCATGAAACTTATTATAGTCTACTGACATGTCTGTCTTGTCATCTACTCCCATGATGTTTCTTTTCCCTGAAAGAACTATGTGGCGTTTTGGCTCATCGGACGATATCTTCTTTTGCTGATTTCTTTTTCTAGTTTTTATAGATATGTCCTTCACATAGAAAACCTGAGCGACATCATTGGCTAGGACAAATGGTTCGTCCATGTACGCAAGATTGTTGAGATCCACTGTTGTCATGCCGTACTTTTGGTCTACAACTACCCCGCCTCCTGTCAGATTCACCCATTTGCATTGAAACAAAGGGATCTTAAAAGTAGGTCCATAGTCAAGTTCCCATATCTCCTCTATGTACCCCTAATATGTTTCCAAACAGTGCCCATTCTCGTCTGTTGCATCAAAGCGGACACCACTATTTTGGTTGGTGCTCTTTTTATCTTGGGCAACCGTGTAAAATGTATTCCCATTTATCTCATACCCTTGGAAAGTACATATAGTCGAAGATGGTGGCCTGGCCAAACAGTACAGCTGATCTCCAATGGTGTCATCATTCATGAGATGTCTCTGCAACCAACTGCCGAAAGTCTTCTCGTGTTCCCCTTTAATCCAATAGTCAACCTTCCTCGGGTTTTAGGAGCGTAGAATATTCTTGTGTCTCACGATATACGGAGCCACCACGGTGGAATTGTGTAGAACTGTGTAGTGTGCTTGAGAGAAAGAATGCCCGTCCATACATACTTTTGCTTTCCTTCCTAGTGTGCCTTTTCCTGTCAGCCTACCCTCATACCGAGAGATTCACGAACACCAATCGGCTTAAGGTCAGGAAGAAAGTCCACGCAAAACTCAATGACCTCCTCTGTTCCATAGCCCTTGGAGATGCTTCCTTCTGGCCTAGCACGGTTACGAACATATTTCATTAAGACTCCCATGAACCTCTCGAAGGGGAACATATTGTGTAGAAACACATGACCGAGAATTATAATCTCTTCGACTAGGTGAACTAGGAGGTGTGTCATTATATTGAAGAAGGATGGCGGGAACAACAACTCAAAGCTGACCAGACATTGGACCACATCAATCTGTAACCCTGATAGACTTTCTCGATCGATTACTTTCTGAGAAATTGCATTGAGGAATGCACATACCTTGACAATTGCCAGGCGAACATTTTCTGGTAGAATTCCCCTCAATGCAACCGAAAGCAATTGCGTCATAAGCACGTGGCAGTCATGAGACTTTAGGTTTTGGAATTTTTTGGCTTTCATATTTACGATTCCCTTTATATTCGACGAGAAGCCAGTCGGGACCTTGATACTGAAAAAGACTTCAAAGAAGATTTCCTTCTCTTCCTTAGTAAGAGCGTAGATGGCACGCCCTTGAAATTGCCCTAGATGCATGCCATCTCTTCCTTTATGACGTTCCTGGTCCTCCCGTGCTTCCGGTGTATCTTTTGACTTCCCATACAAGCCCAGGAAGCTTAGAATATTCACACAGAGATTCTTCGTCAGGTGCATCACGTCGATTGCCGAGCGGACCTCATGGACTTCCCAGTAGGGTAGCTCCCAAAATATAGATTTCTTCTTCCACATGGGTCAGCGCTTATCAGGGCCGTTAGGAACAGGTTGGCTGCTAGGACCCTTTCCAAAGATTACTTTTAAATCTTTGACCATATCAAATAATTCAGCACCAATACGAATGACAGGCTTCCCCCGGGGTTCTGCCTTGCCATTGAAATGCTTGCCTTTTTTCTTTAAGGGATGCTTGGGCGGAAGAAAACGACGATTGTACGAGTACAGATTCTTCCTACATTTGTCCAGATATATACTTTCTGTCTGATCCAAACAGTGCGTGCATGCATTGTATCCCTTGTTTGACTGTCCTGAAATGTTACTAAGAGCAGGCCAATCATTGATGGTTACGAAAAGCAACGTTCGAAGGTCAAATTCCTCTTGTTTGTGCTCGTCCCACACACGTACACCTGGTTCGGCCCATAGCTGTAAAAGTTCATCAACTAATGGCCTTAGGTACACATCAATATCGTTGTCGGGTTGCTTTGGACCTTGGATAAGCATTGGCATCATAATGAACTTCCGCTTCATGCACAACCAAGGAGGAAGGTTGTAGATACATAGAGTAACGGGCTAGGTGTTGTGACTGCAACTCTGCTCCCCAAAAGGATTCATGCCATCTGTACTCAGACCAAACCATAAGTTCCTTGCGTCAAATGCAAATCTCGGGAACTCTCTCTCGATTTTTCTCCACTACCGACCATCAGCGGTGTGCCTCAACTTATCGTCTTTCATACGATCTTCCATGTGCCATCGCAACAAACTTCGCATGATCTTTATTTCTGAACAGACGTTTCAACCAGGGTCATCTTTTCTGATCTTATACCGCAATGCAGTGCATACCGGGCATTTATCCATATTCTCGTACTTCTCACCGTGGTAGAGGATGCAGTCATTAGGTCATGCATGTATCTTCTGCACGTCTAATCCTAGAGGGCAGACAAGCTTCTTTGCTTCGTACGTGCTGGCGGGCAATTCGTTCTTTCTTGGAAGCATCTTCTTCATCAGTACCATCAACTTTTCGAATGACGAGTCAGTCACACCGGTCTCTGCCTTCCACTTCAGCAATTCCAGTGTGCTACCCAGCTTCTTCTGGCCATCTTCACAAGTTGGGTACAACAATTTGTTGTGGTACTATAACATCTGCTCGAACTGCAACCTCTCCTTTTCTGTGTCGCAACCTCGCCGTGCATCAGAAATGACCCGACCAAGATCATCAGCGGGCTCATCTGGTTCCTGTTCTTCATCCTGATCTTCTTCTTCATTGTCTTCCATTGCGGTATCAGCATACTCAGGGAACATAGATCGGTAGTTGTCATCATCGTTCTCTTCTTCTTCATCGTCATCTTCCATCATAACCCGTCTTTCTCCGTGCTTGGTCCAAACATTATAGCCCGACATAAAACCGGAACGAAGCAGGTGGCTCTGAATGACTCTTGAGGAAGTGTAATCCTTCTCATTCCGACATTCAACACATGGACAAAACATATAGCCACCACCATGCTTGTTTGCATTGGCTGCATCTAGAAAAGAATGCACGCCTTCTCTGTAAGCAGTTGTGCGTCGATCACCCTACATCCATGGATGGCTCATCTGCGTTATACGACAGTATATCAAATACAATCACGATCCTAAAAATTAGTACCGCACGGTCTAAACGAGGAAATATAGTTGCTAACCTTTTAGAACAAGTAGAAATAAAGAGGAAGAGGTTTAAGCGTGGCTCGGGCATCTCATATCGTAGTTGTGTTCGGTGAACTAAAGCGGCATCGCTCTAACACACACTTCAACAAACACCTCTAGTGCATCCAAGAAACATGGAGAGCTAGCACACACCCACACTCTTCCATCCAAGGAAAATGCAAGAGGGGAGAGGGGGGCTGTGGCCAATATATATAGGCAGAGGACTTTAGTCCCGGTTTGAGACACAAACCGGGACTAAAGGTGGCGCACATGCGGGTTGCACACCAAGTAGCCCTATAGTCACAGTTTGAGACACAAACCGGGACTAAAGGCTCCTTATGGGCCGGGACCAAAGCCTCGTGGGCGGCATTGCGATTTGGGGCGACGTGGCCGGGCCTTTAGTCCCGGCCCAGAGGGAGGATGGGACTAAAGGGTCCAGGCCAAAGGCCCGTTTTCCTCTAGTGAATGATGATACCATGCCAACTTGGAACCTTTTCAGAGTTCATTTCAAATGCTTTTCAATTTCATGGTCTTATAGCTCCAAATAATTAGTAAATGCATGAAAAATAACAAATGAAGTCAGAAAGGGTTGTAAATTGATGATGTGGCTTTGAATGGTGCATTTTGAACACATAAAAACTATGAAGTTCAAATAAGTTCGGAAAAATAAAATTCCTTTGTAACAAATGAGTTTCCGTATGAAACCCTGATACTTCGAAAGAGATTGTCCGTTTTGTACACGAAGTGCATCTAGTTTTTGTCGTAACCCTCTCAATTTTCTTGCACATGCTATGTGGATGAAATGATGATACCATGCCAACTTGGAACCTTTTCAGAGTTCATTTCAAATGATTTTGAATTTCATGGTCTTATAGCTCAAAATAATCAGGAAATGCATGAAAAATAACAAATGAAGTCAGAAAGGGTCGTAAATTGATAATGTGGCTTTGAATGGTGCATTTTGAACACAGAAAATCTATGGAGTTCAAATAGGTTAAAAAAATGAAATCCCTTTGTAACAGACGAGTTTCCGTATGAAGCCATGATACTTTTAAAGAGATTTTCCGTTTTGTACATGAAGTTCATCCAGTTTTTCCCGTAACCCTGTCAACTTTCGCGCACATGCTATGTGGGTGAAATAATGATACCATGCCAACTTGGAACCTTTTCAGAGTTCATTTCAAATGCTTTTCAATTTCATGGTCTTATAGCTCAAAATAATCAGTAAATGCATGAAAAATAACAAATGAACTCTGAATGGGTTGTAAATTGATGATGTGGCTTTGAATGGTGTATTTTGAACACAGAAAAACTATGGAGTTCAAATAAGTTCAAAAAATGAAATCCCTTTGTAACAGACGAGTTTCCGTATGAAACCGAGGTACTTCGAAAGAGATTGTCCGTTTTGTACACGAAGTGCATCCAGTTTCTGCCGTAACCCTCTCAACTTTCTTGCACATGCTATGTGGGTGAAATGAGGATACCATGCCGACTTGGAACCTTTTCAGAGTTCGTTTCAAATGCTTTTCAATTTCATGTTCTGATAGCTCAAAATAATCAGTAAATGCATGAAAAATAACAAATGAAGTCTGAAAGGGTTGTAAATTGATGATGTGGCTTTGAATGGCGCATTTTGAACACAGAAAAACTATGGAGTTCTCATAAGTTCAAAAAAATGAAATCCCTTTGTAACATACAAGTTTCCGTATGAAACCCTGATACTTCGAAAGAGATTATCCGTTTTGTACACGAAGTGCATCCAGTTTTTGCCGTAACCCTCTCAACTTTCTTGCACATGCTATGTGGGTGAAATGATGATACAATGCCGACTTGGAACCCTTTTCAGAGTTCGTTTCAAATGCTTTTCAGTTTCATGGTCTTATAGCTCAAAATAATCAGTAAATGCATGAAAAATAACAAATGAAGTCAGAAAGGGTTGGAAATTGATGATGTGGCTTTGAATGGTGCATTTTGAACACAGAAAAACTATGGAGTTCAAATAAGTTCAAAAAAATGAAATCCCTTTGTAACAGACGACTTTCCGTATGAAACCCTGATACTTCAACAGAGATTGTCCGTTTTGTACACGAAGTGCATCTAGTTTTTGCCGTAACCCTTTTAACTTTCATGCACATGCTATGTGGATGAAATGATCATACCATGCCAACTTGGAACCTTTTCAGAGTTCATTTCAAATGCTTTTGAATTTCAGGAAGAATGCTTTGCCATTGCGGGCAAGCTGGATGAGTTCAACTAAGTTCCAAAAAATGAAATCCCTTTATAACAGATGAGTTCTGGTTCGAAACCCTGCTACTTCGAGCGAGATTGTCAGTTTTGTACACGAACTGCATCCAGTTTTTGTCGTATCCCTCTCAACTTTTTAACACATGCTATGTGGGTGAAATGATGATAGCATGCCAACTTTCAACATTTTCAGATTTCATTTGTAGTGCTTTTCAATTTCAGGGTCAACTACCTCAAAAAAAATAAGTAAATGCACGAAATATACCAAAAGAAGTCAGAAATTGTTGAAATTTTGTGATGTGCCTTTGAATGGTGCATTTTGAACACACAAAAAGTATGGAGTTCAAATAAGTTCAAAAAAATGAAATCCCTTTGTAACAGATGAGTTCTGGTTCGAAACCCTTCTACTTCGAGAGAGATTGTAATTTTTGTACACGAACTGCATCCAGTTTTTGTCGTAGCCCTCTCAACTTTTTAACACATGCTATGTGGGTGAAATGATGATAGCATGCCAACTTTCAACATTTTCAGATTTCATTTGTAGTGCTTTTCAATTTCAGGGTCAACTAGCTCAAAAACAAATAAGTAAATCCACGAAATATACCAAATGAAGTCAGAAATTGTTGAAATTTGTGATGTGCCTTTGAATGGTGCATTTTGAACACACAAAAAGTATGGAGTTCAAATAAGTTCCAAAAAATGAAATCCCTTTGTAACAGATAAGTTCTCGTTCGAAACCTTGCTACTTCGAGAGAGATTGTCAGTTTTGTACACGAACTGCATCCAGTTTTTGTCGTAGCCCTCTCAACTTTTTAACACATGCTATGTGGGTTAAATGATGATAGCATTCCAACTTTCAACATTTTCAGAGTTCATTTGTAGTGCTTTTCAATTTCAGGGTCAACTAGCTCAAAAAAAATAAGTAAATGCACGAAATATACCAAATCAAGTCAGAAATTGTTGAAATTTTGTGATGTGCCTTTGAATGGTAGATTTTGAACACACAAAAAGTATCAAGTTCAAATATGTTCAAAAAAATGAAATCCCTTTGTAAGAGATGAGTTCTCGTTCGAAACCCTGCTACTTCGAGAGAGATTGTCAGTTTTGTACACAAACTGCATCCAGTTTTTGTCGTAGCCCTCTCAACTTTTTAACACATGCTATGTGGGTGAAATGATGATAGCATGCCAACTTTCAACATTTTCAAAGCTCATTTGTAGTGCTTTTCAATTTCAGGGTCAACTAGCTCAAAAAAAAAAAGTAAATGCACAAAGAATACCAAATGAAGTCAGAAATTGTAGAAATTTTGTGATGTGCCTTTGAATGGTGCATTTTGAACACACAAAAAGTACGGAGTTCAAATAAGTTCCAAAAAATGAAATCCCTTTGTAAAAGATGAGTTCTGGTTCGAAACCCTGCTACTTCGAGAGAGATTGTCAGTTTTGTACACGAGCTGCATCCAGTTTTTGTCGTAGCGCTCTTAACTTTTTAACACATGCTATGTCGGTGAAATGATGATAGCATGCCAACTTTCAACATTTTCAGAGTTCATTTGTAGTGCTTTTCAATTTCAGGGTCAACTAGCTCAAAAAAAAATTAGTAAATGCACGAAATATACCAAATGAAGTCAGAAATTGTTGAAATTTTGTGATGTGCCTTTGAATGGTGCATTTTTAAAACACAAAAAGTATGGAGTTCAAATAAGTTCAAAAAAATGAAATCCCTTTGTAAGAGATGAGTTCTTGTTCGAAACCCTGCTAGATCGAGAGAGCTAGTCAGTTTTGTACACGAACTGCATCTAGTTTTTGTCGTAGCCCTCTCAACTTTTTAAAACATGCTATGTGGGTGAAATGATGATAGCATGCCAACTTTCAACATTTTCACAGTTCATTTGTAGTGCTTTTCAATTTCAGGGTCAACTAGCTCAAAAAAAATGCAGGAAGAATACCAAATGAAGTCAGAAATTGTTGAAATTTTTTGATGTGCCTTTGAATGGTGCATTTTGAACACCCAAAAAGTATGGAGTTCAAATAAGTTCCAAAAAATGAAATCCCTTTGTAACAGATGAGTTCTGGTTCGAAACCCTGCTACTTCGAGAGAGATTGTCAGTTTTGTACACGAACTGCATCCAGTTTTTGTCTTAGCCCTCTCAACTTTTTAAAACATGCTATGTGGGTGAAATGATGATAGCATGCCAACTTTCAACATTTTCTGAGTTCATTTGTAGTGCTTTTCAATTTCAGGGTCAACCAGCTCAAAAAAATAAGTAAATGCACGAAATAAACCAAATCAAGTCAGAAATTGTTGAAATTTTGTGATGTGCCTTTGAATGGTGCATTTTGAACACACAAAAAGTTTGGAGTTCAAATAAGTTCAGAAAAATGAAATCTCTTTGTAAGAGATGAGTTCTCGTTCGAAACCCTGCTACTTCGAGAGAGATTGTCAGTTTTGTACACGAACTGCATCCAGTTTTTATCGTAGCCCTCTCAACTTTTTAAAACATGCTATGTGGGTGAAATGATGATAGCATGCCAACTTTCAACATTTTCACAGTTCATTTGTAGTGCTTTTCAATTTCAGGGTCAACTAGCTCAAAAAAATGCACGAAGAATACCAAATGAAGTCAGAAATTGTTGAAATTTTGTGATGTGCCTTTGAATGGTGCATTTTGAACACACAAAAAGTATGGAGTTCAAATAAGTTCCAAAAAATGAAATCCCTATGTAACATACAAGTTTCTGTATGAAACCCTAATACTTCGAAAGAGATTATCCGTTTTGTACACGACGTGCATCCAGTTTTTGCCGTAACCCTCTCAACTTTCTTGCACATGCTATGTGGGTGAAATGATGATACAATGCCGACTTGGAACCTTTTCAGAGTTCGTTTCAAATGCTTTTCAGTTTCATGGTCTTATAGCTCAAAATAATCAGTAAATGCATGAAAAATAACAAATGAAGTCAGAAAGGGTTGGAAATTGATGATGTGGCTTTGAATGGTGCATTTTGAACACAGAAAAACTATGGAGTTCAAATAAGTTCAAAAAAATGAAATCACTTTGTAACAGACGAGTTTCCGTATGAAAGCCTGATACTTCGAAAGAGATTGTCCGTTTTGTACACCAAGTGCATCTAGTTTTTGCCGTAACCCTCTTAACTTTCATGCACATGCTATGTGGATGAAATGATGATACCATGGTAACTTGGAACCTTTTCAGAGTTCATTTCAAATGCTTTTGAATTTCAGGAAGAATGCTTTGCCATTGCGGGCAAGCTGGATGAGTTCAAATAAGTTCCAAAAAATGAAATCCCTTTGTAACACATGAGTTCTGGTTCGAAACCCTGCTACTTCGAGAGAGATTGTCAGTTTTGTACACGAACTGCATCCAGTTTTTGTCGTAGCCCTCTCAACTTTTTAACACATGCTATGTGGGTGAAATGATGATAGCATGCCAACTTTCAACATTTTCAGATTTCATTTGTAGTGCTTTTCAATTTCAGGGTCAACTACCTCAAAAAAAATAAGTAAATGCACGAAATATACCAAATGAAGTCAGAAATTGTTGAAATTTTGTGATGTGCCTTTGAATGGTGCATTTTGAACACACAAAAAGTATGGAGTTCAAATAAGTTCCAAAAAATGAAATCCCTTTGTAACAGATGAGTTCTCGTTCGAAACCGTGCTACTTCGAGAGAGATTGTCAGTTTTGTACACGAACTGCATCCATTTTTTGTCGTATCCCTCTCAACTTTTTAACACATGCTATGTGGGTGAAATGATGATAGCATGCCAACTTTCAACATTTTCAGAGTTCATTTGTAGTGCTTTTCAATTTCAGGGTCAACTAGCTCAAAAAAAAATAAGTAAATGCACGAAGAATACCAAATTGTTGAAATTTTGTGATGTTCCTTTGAATGGTGCATTTTGAACACACCAAAAGTATGGAGTTCAAATAAGTTCAAAAAAATGAAATCCCTTTGTAAGAGATGAGTTCTCGTTCGAAACCCTGCTACTTCGAGATGATTGTCAGTTTTGTACACAAACTGCATCCAGTTTTTGTCGTAGCCCTCTCAACTTTTTAACACATGCTATGTGGGTAAAATGATGATAGCATGCCAACTTTCAACATTTTCAGAGCTCATTTGTAGTGCATTTCAATTTCAGGGTCAACTAGCTCAAAAAAAATAAGTAAATGCACGAAGAATACCAAATGAAGTCAGAAATTGTTGAAATTTTGTGATGTGCCTTTGAATGGTGCATTTTCAACACACAAAAAGTACGGAGTTCAAATAAGTTCCAAAAAATGAAATCCCTTTGTAACAGATGAGTTCTGGTCCGAAACCCTTCTAATTCGAGAGAGATTGTCAGTTTTGTACACGAACTGCATCCAGTTTTTGTCGTAGCCCTCTCAACTTTTTAAAACATGCTATGTGGGTGAAATGATGATAGCATGCCAACTTTCAACATTTTCACAGTTCATTTGTAGTGCTTTTCAATTTCAGGGTCAACTAGCTCAAAAAAAAATGCACGAAGAATACCAAATGAAGTCAGAAATTTTTGAAATTTTGTGATGTGCCTTTGAATGGTGCATTTTGAACACACAAAAAGTATGGAGTTCAAATAAGTTCCAAAAAATGAAATCCCTTTGTAACAGATGAGTTCTGGTTCGAAACCCGTCTACTTCGAGAGAGATTGTCAGTTTTGTACACAAACTGCATCCAGTTTTTGTCGTAGCCCTCTCAACTTTTTAACACATGCTATGTGGGTGAAATGATGATAGCATGCCAACTTTCAATATTTTCAGAGTTCATTTGTAGTGCTTTTCAATTTCAGGGTCAACTAGCTCAAAAAAAAATTAGTAAATGCACGAAATATACCAAATGAAGTCAGAAATTGTTGAAATTTTGTGATGTGCCTTTGAATGGTGCATTTTTAAAACACAAAAAGTATGGAGTTCAAATAAGTTCAAAAAAATGAAATCCCTTTGTAAGAGATGAGTTCTTGTTCGAAACCCTGCTAGATCGAGAGAGCTAGTCAGTTTTGTACACGAACTGCATCTAGTTTTTGTCGTAGCCCTCTCAACTTTTTAAAACATGCTATGTGGGTGAAATGATGATAGCATGCCAACTTTCAACATTTTCACAGTTCATTTGTAGTGCTTTTCAATTTCAGGGTCAACTAGCTCAAAAAAAATGCAGGAAGAATACCAAATGAAGTCAGAAATTGTTGAAATTTTTTGATGTGCCTTTGAATGGTGCATTTTGAACACCCAAAAAGTATGGAGTTCAAATAAGTTCCAAAAAATGAAATCCCTTTGTAACAGATGAGTTCTGGTTCGAAACCCTGCTACTTCGAGAGAGATTGTCAGTTTTGTACACGAACTGCATCCAGTTTTTGTCTTAGCCCTCTCAACTTTTTAAAACATGCTATGTGGGTGAAATGATGATAGCATGCCAACTTTCAACATTTTCTGAGTTCATTTGTAGTGCTTTTCAATTTCAGGGTCAACCAGCTCAAAAAAATAAGTAAATGCACGAAATAAACCAAATCAAGTCAGAAATTGTTGAAATTTTGTGATGTGCCTTTGAATGGTGCATTTTGAACACACAAAAAGTTTGGAGTTCAAATAAGTTCAGAAAAATGAAATCTCTTTGTAAGAGATGAGTTCTCGTTCGAAACCCTGCTACTTCGAGAGAGATTGTCAGTTTTGTACACGAACTGCATCCAGTTTTTATCGTAGCCCTCTCAACTTTTTAAAACATGCTATGTGGGTGAAATGATGATAGCATGCCAACTTTCAACATTTTCACAGTTCATTTGTAGTGCTTTTCAATTTCAGGGTCAACTAGCTCAAAAAAATGCACGAAGAATACCAAATGAAGTCAGAAATTGTTGAAATTTTGTGATGTGCCTTTGAATGGTGCATTTTGAACACACAAAAAGTATGGAGTTCAAATAAGTTCCAAAAAATGAAATCCCTATGTAACATACAAGTTTCTGTATGAAACCCTAATACTTCGAAAGAGATTATCCGTTTTGTACACGACGTGCATCCAGTTTTTGCCGTAACCCTCTCAACTTTCTTGCACATGCTATGTGGGTGAAATGATGATACAATGCCGACTTGGAACCTTTTCAGAGTTCGTTTCAAATGCTTTTCAGTTTCATGGTCTTATAGCTCAAAATAATCAGTAAATGCATGAAAAATAACAAATGAAGTCAGAAAGGGTTGGAAATTGATGATGTGGCTTTGAATGGTGCATTTTGAACACAGAAAAACTATGGAGTTCAAATAAGTTCAAAAAAATGAAATCACTTTGTAACAGACGAGTTTCCGTATGAAAGCCTGATACTTCGAAAGAGATTGTCCGTTTTGTACACCAAGTGCATCTAGTTTTTGCCGTAACCCTCTTAACTTTCATGCACATGCTATGTGGATGAAATGATGATACCATGGTAACTTGGAACCTTTTCAGAGTTCATTTCAAATGCTTTTGAATTTCAGGAAGAATGCTTTGCCATTGCGGGCAAGCTGGATGAGTTCAAATAAGTTCCAAAAAATGAAATCCCTTTGTAACACATGAGTTCTGGTTCGAAACCCTGCTACTTCGAGAGAGATTGTCAGTTTTGTACACGAACTGCATCCAGTTTTTGTCGTAGCCCTCTCAACTTTTTAACACATGCTATGTGGGTGAAATGATGATAGCATGCCAACTTTCAACATTTTCAGATTTCATTTGTAGTGCTTTTCAATTTCAGGGTCAACTACCTCAAAAAAAATAAGTAAATGCACGAAATATACCAAATGAAGTCAGAAATTGTTGAAATTTTGTGATGTGCCTTTGAATGGTGCATTTTGAACACACAAAAAGTATGGAGTTCAAATAAGTTCCAAAAAATGAAATCCCTTTGTAACAGATGAGTTCTCGTTCGAAACCGTGCTACTTCGAGAGAGATTGTCAGTTTTGTACACGAACTGCATCCATTTTTTGTCGTATCCCTCTCAACTTTTTAACACATGCTATGTGGGTGAAATGATGATAGCATGCCAACTTTCAACATTTTCAGAGTTCATTTGTAGTGCTTTTCAATTTCAGGGTCAACTAGCTCAAAAAAAAATAAGTAAATGCACGAAGAATACCAAATTGTTGAAATTTTGTGATGTTCCTTTGAATGGTGCATTTTGAACACACCAAAAGTATGGAGTTCAAATAAGTTCAAAAAAATGAAATCCCTTTGTAAGAGATGAGTTCTCGTTCGAAACCCTGCTACTTCGAGATGATTGTCAGTTTTGTACACAAACTGCATCCAGTTTTTGTCGTAGCCCTCTCAACTTTTTAACACATGCTATGTGGGTAAAATGATGATAGCATGCCAACTTTCAACATTTTCAGAGCTCATTTGTAGTGCATTTCAATTTCAGGGTCAACTAGCTCAAAAAAAATAAGTAAATGCACGAAGAATACCAAATGAAGTCAGAAATTGTTGAAATTTTGTGATGTGCCTTTGAATGGTGCATTTTCAACACACAAAAAGTACGGAGTTCAAATAAGTTCCAAAAAATGAAATCCCTTTGTAACAGATGAGTTCTGGTCCGAAACCCTTCTAATTCGAGAGAGATTGTCAGTTTTGTACACGAACTGCATCCAGTTTTTGTCGTAGCCCTCTCAACTTTTTAAAACATGCTATGTGGGTGAAATGATGATAGCATGCCAACTTTCAACATTTTCACAGTTCATTTGTAGTGCTTTTCAATTTCAGGGTCAACTAGCTCAAAAAAAAATGCACGAAGAATACCAAATGAAGTCAGAAATTTTTGAAATTTTGTGAGGTGCCTTTGAATGGTGCATTTTGAACACACAAAAAGTATGGAGTTCAAATAAGTTCCAAAAAATGAAATCCCTTTGTAACAGATGAGTTCTGGTTCGAAACCCGTCTACTTCGAGAGAGATTGTCAGTTTTGTACACGAACTGCATCCAGTTTTTGTCGTAGCCCTCTCAACTTTTTAAAACATGCTATGTGGGTGAAATGATGATAGCATGCCAACTTTCAACATTTTCAGAGCTCATTTGTAGTGCTTTTCAATTTCAGGGTCAACTAGCTCAAAAAAAAAGTAAATGCACGAAATAAACCAAATCAAGTCAGAAATTGTTGAAATTTTATGATGTGCCTTTGAATGGTGCATTTTGAACACATAAAAAGGTTGGAGTTCAAATAAGTTCAAAAAAATGAAATCCCTTTGTAAGAGATGAGTTCTTGTTCGAAACCCTGCTACTTCGAGAGAGATTGTCAGTTTTGTACACGAACTGCATCCAGTTTTTGTCGTAGCCCTCTCAACTTTTTAAAACATGCTATGTGGGTGAAATGATGATAGCATGCCAACTTTAAACATTTTCAGAGTTCATTTGTAGTGCTTTTCAATTTCAGGGTCAACTAGCTCAAAAAAAATAAGTAAATGCACGAAGAATACCAAATGAAGTCAGAAATTGTTGAAATTTTGTGATGTGCCTTTGAATGGTGCATTTTGAACACACAAAAAGTATGGAGTTCAAATAAGTTCCAAAAATTGAAATCCCTTTGTAACAGATGAGTTCTGGTTCGAAACCCTGCTACTTCGAGAGAGATTTTCAGTTTTGTGCACGAACTGCATCCAGTTTTTGTCGTAGCCCTCTCAACATTTTAACACATGCTATGTGGGTGAAATGATGATAGCATGCCAACTTTCAACTTTTTCAGAGTTCATTTGTAGTGCTTTTCAATTTCAGGGTCAACTAGATAAAAAAAATAAGTAAATGCACGAAATATACCAAATGAAGTCAGAAATTGTTGAAATTTTGTGATGTGCCTTTGAATGGTGCATTTTGAACACACAAAAAGTATGGAGTTCAAATAAGTTCAAAAAAAAGAAATCCCTTTGTAAGAGATGACTTCTCGTTAGAAACCCTGCTACTTCGAGAGAGATTGTCAGTTTTGTACACGAACTGCATCCAGTTTTTGTCGTAGCCCTCTCAACTTTTTAACACATGCTATGTGGGTGAAATGATGATAGCATGCCAAGTTTCAACATTTTCAGAGTTCATTTGTAGTACTTTTCAATTTCAGGGTCAACTAGCTCAAAAAAAAAAGTAAATGCACGAAGAATACCAAATGAAGTCAGAAATTGTTGAAATTTTGTGATGTGCCTTTGAATGGTGCATTTTGAACACACAAAAAGTATTGAGTTCAAATAAGTTCCAAAAAATGAAATCCCTTTGTAAGAGATGAGTTCTGGTTCGAAACCCTCCTACTTCGAGAGAGATTGTCAGTTTTGTACACGAACTGCATCCAGTTTTTGTCGTAGCCCTCTCAACTTTTTAACACATGCTATGTGGGTGAAATGATGATAGCATGCCAACTTTCAACATTTTCATATTTCATTTGTAGTGCTTTTCAATTTCAGGGTCAACTAGCTCAAAAAAAATAAGTAAATGCACAAAATATACCAAATGAAGTGAGAAATTGTTGAAATTTTGTGACGTGCCTTTGAATGGTGCATTTTGAACACACAAAAAGTATGGAGTTCAAATAAGTTCAAAAAAATGAAATCCCTTTGTAACAGATGAGTTCTCGTTCGAAACCCTGCTACTTCGAGAGAGATTGTCAGTTTTGTACAAGAACTGCATCCAGTTTTTGTCGTAGCCCTCTCAACTTTTTAACACATGCTATGTTGGTGAAATGATGATAGCATGCCAACTTTCAACATTTTCAGAGTTCATTTGTAGTGCTTTTCAATTTCAGGGTCAACTAGCTCAAAAAAAAATAAGTAAATGCACGAAATATACCAAATGAAGTGAGAAATTGTTGAAATTTTGTGATGTGCCTTTGAATGGTGCATTTTGAACACACAAAAAGTATGGAGTTCAAATAAGTTCAAAAAAATGAAATCCCTTTGTAAGAGATGAGTTCTTGTTCGAAACCCTGCTACTTCGAGAGATAATAGTTTGGATAGTCAAAATTATTAATTATGGAAATAAAAAATAGTTTTGCATTATTTATTCAATTTGAAACACTTTTCATTATCATAGTTTTGTCAAATTCTCAAATATGCAAAAAGAATTTTTAATAAACATAGTTTTTAATTGAAAATAACAAAATAGATAATAGTTTGGATAGTCAAAATTATTAATTATGAAAATAGAAAATAGTTTTGCATTATTTATTCAATTTGAAACACTTTTGATTACCATAGTTTTGTCAAATTCTCAAATATGCAAAATTAATTTTTAATAAACATAGTTTTTAATTGAAAATAAAAAAATAGATAATAGTTTGGATAGTCAAAATTATTAATTATGAAAATAGAAAATAGTTTTGCATTATTTATTCAATTTGAAACACTTTTCATTATCATAGTTTTGTCAAATTCTCAAATATGCAAAAAGAATTTTTAATAAACATAGTTTTTAATTGAAAATAACAAAATAGATAATAGTTTGGATAGTCAAAATTATTAATTATGAAAATAGAAAATAGTTTTGAATTATTTATTCAATTTCAAACACTTTTCATTATCATAGTTTTGTCAAATTCTCAAATATGCAAAAAGAATTTTTAATAAACATAGTTTTTAATTGAAAATAACAAAATAAGTTAATAGTTTGGATAGTCAAAATAATTATTTTAAAAATAGAAAAAAATTGAAACTATATGAGAAATCATGGACAAAATTCAATCTGAATTCACTTTGAATTCAGATTGAATTTTCTCCACAATTTCGAATATAGTTTCAATTTTCAGTAAGTTTAGGACCGTAAGCCTGCTTTAGAGAGGAGCTCGATGGACAAGCTGCGACGGGGCTTATAAACAAGTGTTAGTCCCCCTCGCTGGGCGAGGTGGGACTAAACTTATCGTGCAGCCGAGGAGGGGCTTTAGTCCCGGGTGGAGCCACGCCCCGGGACTAAAGACACCCTTTAGTCCCGGCTGAAGCCACGCACCGGGACTAAAGACCCCCTGCTTCCCGCCTCTTGGTCTGCCCGAAAAGAAGCCTTTAGTCCCGGGTCGTGGCTCCACCCGGGACTAAAGGGGGTCTTTAGTCCCGGCCCGAGCCACGCACCGGGACTATAGATCCACCTATATAAGCGGGACTTCGAAAATTTCCAACCCAATTCGTCCATTTCTATTCTTCTTCCTCTCGTTCTCCTGCCCGGCACGGCACAGCGATGAACTAACCGACGCCGTCAGGCTGCCCGCCGTCCTGCTCGTCGTCGCCTGCCGTCCTCCTCGCCGCCGCGCCATCCTCCTCGCCGTCCTTCTCGCCGCACGCCGTCGACACCTCCGGCCGGTAAGCCCCCCGCCCCCTCCTCCCCAACACTCCGACCAGTATAGAAGAAAAGAAGAAAAAGGAGAAGAAAAGAAGAAAAAGGAGAAGGAAGGAAGAAAAAGGAGAAGAAAAGAAGAAAAAGGAGAAGAAAAGAAGAAAAAGAAAAAGATTTTTTTGTCATTTAATTCCTATTGTTATCAGGTTTGTGCTAGATTATTAGGGTTAGTAATATTTAGAATTAGGTTAGGGTTACAAGAAGAAGAAATATGAACAAAAATAAGAAAATAAGATTAGGAAAAATGAAAATAAGAAGAGGAGGAGAAGAAAAGAAGAAAAAGTGTATATTGTATAGTGTATATGCTTAAGTGTATAGTGTATATAGTGTATAGTGTATAAGGAGAGGAGGAATTTTGCTATAGTGTATATAGTGTATAGTGTATAAGAAAAGAAGAAAAGAAGAGGAGGAGAAGAGAAGAAAAGAAGAGGAGGAGAAGAAAAATGAAAATAAGAAGAGGAGGAATTTTGCTATTGTATAGTGTATATGCTTAAGTGTTAATAGTGTTTCTTAGATTATTGCTTAATTTTGCTATTGTATATGCTTAAGTGTTAATAGTTTAATTTTGCTATTGTATATGCTTAAGTGCTAATAGTTTATTTTTAGCAAGAAAATTAATAGAACTAGTTTATTTTTTAGTTCATTTTACGATGCCTATCCCGCATCCTCGTCGTCGACTCGGCGGAGGACACCTGCTTGATCAGAGGGGCCCTGTCCGGGACTGGGCTCCGCCCGGCTGGTATTGGGAGGTGCTACCTTCCGGGGGGCCTAGGTTGGTGAGGAGCCAGCCCGTTGTTGACCCGATCCTTGTTTGGTGGCGATCGCGTGGGCCAGTGAGGGTGCCGAGGCTTCCGAACACCGCGGAGGTGGTACGTCACCGTGTCAGCGAGGAGGATGAGCACGTCCGTCACTACATGGTTGCGTTGGAGGACAGGTTCAAGCATACCTGGCAGGTTCTTCGGGGATCTCACTGGAGCTATGATCCTGTGATGGTTCCTTCTCTTTGGGTGTCCACCGCCCGCGCCGATACCCGTCGGGCGCTATGGTTCTAGATGTATTAGTGATGCTATATGTATGATAGTATTCGAGGAGTATTAGTGATAATATTCGACGATGTACGGACAAAAGTGATGATGTATTAGCTTATAATTGAATGCATGCTAATTTGAATACTACTTTATTTTACGATTTGGTTTTGCTTATTGAATGCTCAAATTGGAAAAGTACTCCTACTTTGAATACTATGCAGAAATCTATGAGTCCCGGGTGGAGCCACGACCCGGGACTTAAGTTGTTTTGAAACGGAGTTCCTCATAGAATAATTCTTTTTTGGTACAAAGGTTAAGATAATCCGTTTTTTGCGGAACTATGGATCCACATATCAGGAACCTCGAAGAGGAAGAACTTCTCGAAGATATAATCACAGACGGCCCCGAAGTTGAACCAGATGAATCTCCGTCGTCATATCTAAACCAGGACGTTGGAACGGAGGTCGAGCGACACGAAGATGAAGCCGATGGGGCAGGAGATAGGTCCAATGACAGAGAAGGTGATAGCTCCACTGATGGAGAAGCCGGTGAAGAGGAGAAGTCCGGCGAGGTATACATATGAAGTTCTACAATCACTTGTAATATGTGAAAAATATTGGAGGTAGCTCTATATTGTATACATATACATTCATTTGACGAATGTTTCTCCCTCTTAGGCCTCCACATCAAGCAAAACTACGAAACGAGGCCCGACTAGAAAGTTGGATGCACGGACGCATTACACATTTGAGGTGATATTTCCTACGGGCGAACCCAAGCTTCCTAAGAATGCTCCTGACACATTCAAGAAGCAATGCGGAGTTCTCGTTAGGGATCACGTCTCGATCAGCGTTCTGGAGTGGAACAAGCGCAAAGGGGCAACCGATAGTGACTATGTCGCCGAAAGGTACAAAGATAATCTTTGGAATGATCTCATGTCACATTTCAACCTGCCAGAATGTGAGAATGAAGACGCCGCAGACAAACTGAGGGCCAAAGTCAAGCAGTGGACTCTGAAGAAGATGGCCGAACTATTCAGTAGCTGGAAGAAGAAGCTATGGAAAAACTATCTGAAGACACAGAAAGTGCCAGTATTCGAGGGGTATCTAGCCAAGCAGGCGAATCACTGGAAGGCATCTCAAGAGTACAAGGAGTCAAAAGATGCCCAGGCATTATCAGAAAAGAACAAGATAAATGCCGACAAGAAGAAATATCACCACAAGCTGGGGCTAGGGGGCTATGAGACTGCCATCCCAAAGTGGGATAAGAAAGAGCAAAATTTGATAGATAAAGGCATCGTACCTGAACCACTCCATGATGAGTGGGAATTGAGAGCAAGAAATTGGTTCCTTGCGCATGGTGGGTCGTACGACGAAACAACAGGGGACCTCATCTACAATGACGATCTTAGGATACCCAGGGAGAATTGGAAAAGGATAGTGAAAGAAATTAAGGAGGGACAAAGAAATTTCACTGTAGATAGAGCTAAAGATTTGCTCACACTGGTCCTCGGCAATGACGAACATGGAGGACGAACGCGAGGCTTCAGTCCTTCTTACCCGTGGTGGCTTGGGTTTGCCAGAGACCAAGACACTTACAGAAGCCGAGAGAGAGCAAAGAAGCGGCAGCAGGATGAGGAGAATGACAAGTTCAACCAGTTGCTTGCTAGGATTAACGAGCAACAGAAGCAGATTGATGAGCTTAGAGGAGTACCGCGCCAGGAAGATCCTGCACTTGATATTACCGGCGCCCCATCTAAGCGGAAAAGCAGCGTGGCTGAATCTGAGGCCTCGCCCGACGATGAACGAAGAATGATAGAGGGCGGTCCCGGCTACCCCGTGGATGGAATCAAGGAGTCAACATCATGTGAACTCCATCAGAAATTCAAGAACATATCCATGAAGGTGGCCGTCGGACAAGCTTTACCTTCTGGCCCTGATGCACGCTGGCATGGCCGTGAGATTCCAGCTAGCTTTCATAAAGTCAGGGTGGATGAAATCATGACGGGGTTTAATGATATGGAGCTCGACATAGCTGGACCCGAAGATGAGAGGACACTTGGAGAAGTACTGGGTGGAGTCATCCTATGGGACAAGAACTACATCAAGCTTCCGGGCTCGGCCCCAAGGACAACACCGCCTCCGAGTCGTCGCAGGTCACCTACACCTCCATTACCTCCAAGCCCTCCACATGACGTCGGCCAGCACAACACGAGTCCATCTCGATCACCGCCGCCGGACTTGGGTCGTCCGTCTCCGCCGCCGCCCGCACATGATACTAAGCGGAAGCTTACCAGCAAGAACGCTCCGTCGATGATTTCTAAGCGACGGAGCTCCCCAAAGCGCAAACTGTCGCCCCTCCCAAAGGTACCTCATGCTAATCTTCCTATCATACCTTATGATCGTACCCCCGAGGAAAACGCCAGGATAGCAAAGGAACAGCATGATGCGCAGATGAAAAGGAAGGAACCCGAGCCCCGCCCGGAATACACCGAGAAGCACATAGCATGGGCAAAAGACTTCATAACCACTCCATCACAGTATGACTTACACTATAAGCCTGATGACTATACACGCACATTGCAGAAGGAAGTGAAAAAGAGCAGCTCACGTGCAAGTGCAAGTGGGAGCAAATCAAGTTCAACTACAAGCAAGAAAAAATCAGACGTTCCTCAGCTTGGACAACGGGCCAAACAGTCGATCCCACCCCTCAAGGTGTTAACCGAGAATGTTCCCCCTCCGGTGCAGGGGCAAGCTTTTGAAAGAGTAAAGGAGTTGGCAGATGAATGTGGTATCTCGGTTGAAGATTTGCTGGCTTCCCAAGACGACAGGATACCCAAGGCTGTGGTAGCCCCTAAGCCACAGTTTGTCATGGGAGAACCTTTGGTCAGCAAAGATGATCTCCCAACAAATATGCGTTACTTGCATAAATGGTACTTAAGTGAATCAAAGAATGGGAGAACGATGATCGTGCTGAGTGTCCCACGGGAGTACTACGGCTGCTCCGAACAAATCCATATCGACTTTGATGAACTCTTCCAGATGTACAATGGCGACGCCCTCGACAAATCGCTTATGAGTTGCTATTGTCTGTAAGTTTTTAATTCGTTGTCTACATATAACTTATTTAGTTATTTCAATTCATTGTCTATATATAACTTGTACTCTATTATGCAGAATGAAGATTCTGGAGTGTAAAAGTAAGAGCATGCTAAATATTGGGTTTATTGACCCAGATAAAATACATATAGCGACGCTAACTGACAAACCCAAGGAGACGGAGGAAAACCTTCTAAGATTTCTAACAGATCAAAATTTCTGTGACCACATACTGTTTCCATACAACTTCAGGTGAGGGTCTTTACTCTGTTGTGTCCATTCACTTATAAGTGTAATTGATAAGTTACTGACACACACACACATATATATATATACATGTGCAGCTTCCATTGGATTATGTTGGACATTCAAATTGATAAGGGGAGAGTTGATGCCTTCGACCATTATCGAGACCCTTGGAACAGTTCCAAAGCCTGCAGGACATGCTCCAAGGGTAATTTTAATCATTCTTGCGCTCACTCGGTCTCTTTCGATGCTTTTCTGATATATCAATTAATGAAAAACTTAGCAAATCATTATCCTTGTCGGGCAGGGTTCGGAAGCGGTTCAAGTGCGTGACTACCGGTAACTTTCCTGAGAAGCTGACCTTTAGAGCGGCTCAGGTAAGTAGTAGTATGATATACTTCTATTAATTTTCAATACATTTATGATGCTAGATTATTATTTTGATTATATATATTGTATTCTCGTAAAGTGCGACCAACAGCCACGGGGAACGCATCTATGCGGATACTATGTTTGCGAGACCATTCGCACGTTTACCTCTGAGTTCAAGGATTACAGATTCGACGTAAGCAATGAACATTCACACCTCTATTTTTACCCGTCATTCTTTATTATCATGATTGATATTCATATTCATCTCCTCTTCTTATATAGCACACGGCCATGAGGACGAAGGTCCTACCACAACAACGCGCGATTGCTGTTGCAGAGGAGCTTGCGGGATTTCTGAGGACGGAAGCTATAGAAGACAAAGGACGATTTAGTGTAGCTAAGGGCCATTACTGATGTTCATCCATGTAATCGAATAGACGGGCTCTAGTCCTGATAATTCAGATCTCCATATAATTGTATATATATGATCGCTTGTGAGATAAGTTAATCTTATATATATGCATAATTATTTCTATTTAAATTATATGAAAACTAATTCACGAACACCAAACGAGGCATCACGTTAATCTCCCGAACACGTAAACCCTAAAACCCTAAAACCCAAAAATAATTTCATTCAAAAAAAAACCAAAAACCAGCAAAATATGAAAATCTTTAATCCCGGTCCGTGTAACGAACCGGGACTAAAGGGCCTGCCCCTAGGGCACTACGAGGCGCCCACGTGGAGCACCTTTAGTCCCGGCGTGTAACAGGGCCGGGACGAAAAGGTTAGTCCTTTAGTCCCGCCCCTTTAGTCCCGGTTGGTGAACCGGGACTAAAGCCCCTTACGGATCCGGGCTATAGGCCCTGTCCCCACTAGTGTCCTTTTCTAATCAGATAAGCAGTGGAGAAGAGGAGGGTGTAACTAAGAGACGAAGAGGGAAACATAGTGCAAGGTACAAATGCAGGACCAAGAAGAGATGTATATATAAAAATCCCATACAAGTGGGTGACACTAATTCGATGTATATATAAAAATCCCATGCAAGTGGGTAACAGTAATTCGGCCACGCTCACATGGTCACTTTAGTTTTCAACATGTCATATGTTTCCCTGATTACGAAAGTCTGAAGTGCTTAGAGAATAATCAGGTGACAGGTTAAGGGGAAATTTGGGTGGGCCCACCCTTTATTCATGAGTGTTGTGGCTTCTATAGCTGGACTCAACAAATTTGGCCATTCATATGTCCGCGGACTTGTCTCACGGTGTTCACACGTGTCCCTTTTTAGTCCATCTTTGTCTGTGCACGTAGACACGCATCCCACTCCGCCCCCTTTATTTTCCATCAAATGCATCATATTGATGGAGAGGGAGAGAGAAATAAAGATTAAAGAATAACAAAAGAAAAAAGGTGGTTCACAATGGGCCAAATCCTATGTCGCAAACCGACATATGCACCCGGGCATCACCATATCTTCTCCATGTATGTACGTGTATGAGGGTTTACGGACTGTCCAGAAATATGAGGACGGAGTGAAGGGTTCGGTTGGAGGACTTTTTTCTTCGCTATACATGTCCGAGCAGTGACTGGGTAGTTCAACCAGACATTTGGGGATGATTTGATGAGACGGATTGTAGATGCTCTTATTAGGTTTATATTCCGATGGTCTGCAACACCTAGAGATTTACTTAGTCACGAGACGGAAATATGGGTTCTCCCACCCTGAAATAAATGTGATCACTTATTGGGTGTAGATTTGGGTGGTCTGGAAAGCATAGATAATTGATTAGGTGGGGGCATTTGATGCGTAGTTAGGTGGACACACCATGAAATTATAGGGGGTTATTAGGTGTAGATTCGTATGGTCTGGAGCACTTAGAGAACTAATTAGGACATATATATGGTGGTTGATAAGGTAGTCTTATCATAAGCCCATCACATCATATAGAGAAGATACTAAAGAAAGATGTAAAATGGGTTATCTCAGATATGATACTAGATATACCTAAATATATAATGAGCCATATTGTTGCTAAGAGTTAACCTATTGATTCAAGGGAAGGCATGTCTTTTTGTATGACTTCTTTGGTTTTCATCTTAACATTTATTCTACATGACACTCTTAGTAGGACATCATTTCTACATGTCGTTAGTTGGTGGTTAGTGGAAAAAATCATGTTAGTTGAGCGTGTGGTTGATTTTCTCACTTGAGAAAGCAAACACCATCGAACCTTTTGGCAACCTTCTTTTTCTTATTTATAAAGTAGTACTTGTGGGCATGGACTGTCACACATCCATGTCAGCCCGAGCGTTTAGTCCTTTTGGTTTGTTTGGTTCGGTCTTTTTGGTCTTCCATAATTGAAGACCAATTTCTTTTTTCGGTATTCTGGTTCTTCACTACTCGGTCTTCGGTCTTTACTATCCGTTCTTCGGTCCCGACCAAATAAATCAAATTAATTGCTAAAACTCAGATTCATGTTACTTCCAGTACCAATAGATGTTCACATTTCACAAAGTAACTAGATTCATGTTTTACACAAAGTAAGAAGATTCATGATTTATGGTACAATGACAAGACTTAAGATGCATAATCATTTATATTGATAGAAAGTAATAAGATAACAAGAATAAAAATATTTACAAAAAGATGCATAATCATTTATATTGATAGAAAGTAATAAGATAACAAGAATAAAAATATTTACAAAAATTAAGAAGATAACAAGCAACAACATTTATATATTTGAGGCAAAGCAAGAAGATAACAGGCAACGACAACCCATGGAATCCACAAGCATCAAACAACAATGCCACCACCAGTTAGTTCTTGACAACATAGTATTTGACACCAAACAAATCAAGTTTAGTACATGATTTCAATCCAGTAGGGAACACAAAGCATAAGGTTCCACATACGTTCAGTACTTGACTTCAATATAGTACCCTCAATATCATTTCTCAAGTCTCAAGTCACAAATCACAAGCACAAAATGATAACTAAAATATCACACATTTCACATGATTTCAATTTAGTCATGAGTGGATGTGGACGTCACTTTGTTGGTCGACTTAGACACTTGTTTGACTTGGCATTGGAAGAAGTCAAAAGCCAGCTTGACCTTGTAGTTTCCCATCACATTGGCACAAATATGTTCAATCAACACTAGATTAGGCCAGCAAATGGCCCAAATCATTAACTGGGTCCAGGCTATCCTACTAGTACTCTGTTGAAGGTAGAAACCATTCCATTTTCCACAGACTTTCAGATTTCCAAATAAAAATAAATGACACTGCAGTACTTCGTTGAAGGTAGATTATAACATTATGGATTATGTATCCTGTCGTCGATCCCCAACTGTACAAAAGACATGTACGATTCATTCATAGTTGTAGCGCACGTGCAAGTTCCATTGGAAATGATCTCTTTGGTGGTGACGTGCACGTAAGTGCTTGAGTTAGTGTAGTAGTATTGGAGATGGCTTGGTCCACGACGTAACACAAGGAATGTTGTGTTTTTGTTATCAAACTTTATCGAAATTATGGAGTGGAGTAGTCTAAAACCTACCCTTAATCCGACAAGACCCAACCAAGACGATATCCTATATGTGAAGCTCGACCGTGTTAGTGGATTGGTGGGTCTAGTTTGTTAAAATCACTTGACGACTAGGGCTTTAGGGCACTAGGCCTTAGGGTCATGTGCATGAAGATTTCTCGGATGTAATCGACAAGGTCAAGCGTGCACCGCGGAGCGTCTCATTTTGGCGGTAGTAGTCGTTCGATCGTCCAAGAACCTCTAAGTAATTTTTAGTATGTTTGGGATGCGTTGTATTTTTGCTGAAGTATTTAAAATGAGAGTCTGAATCCGATTGGCTGTGATAGACCTTCAGACACGTTTGACCTTAATGTTCAATGTATGGTTTGTTGAATGGCAAACACTTATTCCTACTCGTATATTTCCAATAGCTAGTCCAAATAGCTGTTGGTTTCCATGACAATATGATGCAGACACAATCCATTTCTTCTGTCACCAATTTTTCATGGGCTAGTACACCATAAAGATTTGATACGATTTAAAAATACATAGACACACATATGGGCGAGATCTATTAAGCAGTGACCGCGATCTTCATGCCCTTCTGGCAGTGGCCCGGAACGCTGCAGAGGAAGAATGCTTTGCCACCGTGGACAAGCTGGATGTGGTCATTGCCGGAGGTGTACGTCCTAGACGGGCCAGAAACCGTACATGAGTTGTAGTCGCCTTCTCCCACCTGCACCACGTTGTGCATACTCGGGTTGTACTTGAACACCATGTGCATCAGTTAACACAAGAATACAGATCACAACATATATTCATTCATATATATACTTCAAGTATATCTAATCATTTGATCTTTAGAGCTCTCACCAAGCACGTTGCCGGACTGGATGCGCTTGCCATTCTCCCAACCGGAGACGCCGAAGCTCCATCCCTTGTTGTCACCGACGGTCAACTCTTTGCCATGCACAACGGAGGTTGCACAACAAACAGCCAGAAGCAACACTACAAGGGTGGGTACGATCGTTCCCCGTGCCATTGAACGAATTTCCCTTGACTTCTACCCACAACCGAAGATCACAAGAACAACAAAAGGAAACAATAGTCGATTCCTCAAGTGATGATTTGTGTTCGATCTCCGTCTTGTATGATATATATAGGCTTTTAAAGCGGCCAGCTAAGATCATTGTTTTAATGTGCTGAAATAATGAGAATCGTCCTTCAAATGAGAAAATTCAACAATCATGTTCTGGAACATTAGTTAGTATATGCTACCAAATCCTCCAAGTTATATCATGAGATCTAGTATTAATGGAAATGAACATGGATGCATTTATTTCCCTACTTTCAAGATATACTTAATATTTCTTATTCCTGGATGCATTTGTTGTGCATCAGATATTTATATATACTAGTATTAGAAGATGTATTTGTAATAAGCTAAATTTTGGAATACAAAATCATTTTTAATATGGAGTAGTCACTAAGGTGGACTTTTAACCATGGCTGCTAAAGGATGATCAAAGGCCATGATTTGCGATTGTCTAGTCAAATCATTTATAATTAACAACAAATTTTCAATAAGTGGAGTATTAGTGAATTTGGCATGACTTCAGAAATTTGAATGCCTTTGGTTTGTATAATAATTTAGACTAGTTTAACAAAGGTGTAAGTTCGGTGAGATGTGAGAGAACCAAAATTAGAGGCAAATTTATGAGACTAACTAATAAGATGCTACCACTTGGAACGAAGATGGAAACTTCAGAGGGGAGCCTAGTATGAAAACTCTTTGACTACCCCAAACTGACGATATGACTCTAAAAGTACCAATATGGGTGCAAATGAGGAATTGACATATGATAACCCACAAGTGTAGGGGATCGCAATAGTCTTCGCGGGTAAGATAACCCAATTTATTGATTCGACACAAGGGGAGCCAAAGAATATTTATAAGCTTTAACATTTGAGTTGTCAATTCAACCGCACCTGAAAGATACTTGCTTGGGAACAAATTATTAGTAGAAACGGTGACGTGGAAGTGATGGTGGCAACGGAAATAAGGGTGGGAAAGCAACGAAAGTAAAACAACGAAAGTAAAGCAACTTGTAACCAGCAGGATTAAAGCACTGTAGGCTAAGGGGACGGATGGTTGGTCATGGATGAGAGATATCATGTATTTAACTTGGGTCAAGGCACATAGAAAAGTAATGATCAGCAAGGCAAATATCAAAAATTAGGCATGTATCCCAAGGTAGTTGTGCGTGCTTGCAATAAGAACTTGTACAACATCTTTTGTCCTACCATCCCGCAACCAACGTGGCCAAAAGGAACTTATGGAGATTAAGGTGCTCTTGTCAAAGAGCACCAGAACAAAGCATTAACAATCAATGGATACATGGAATCCTCAAACTATAGTATATCCCCTTTGGTGTCCCAAGCTGTCACCATTGGGATCGCATGTTTCGGACTATAATAGGTGCATACTACTCATAGATAGGATCAAGAACACAAATATATTCGTCAAAACATACGGTATTTAGATCTGAAATCATGGCACTCGGGCCGAAAGTGACAAGCATTAAGAGTAACAAGTAGTAGCGAAGATGATGAACACGATAGTAGATGATATGCAACATGCCCCTAACAATCCGACGAACTATTACATGATCTAACTCATCCAATCCCTACCATCCCCTTCACCTATAGCAGGGAATTACTCACACATAATGGGTGAAGCCATGGAAGGGTGATGGAGTGGTGATGGTGATGACGACGGCGACGATTTCCCCTCTCCGGAGGCCAAGGCAGCCTCCATATTAGCTCTCCCGGAGAAGAATCGAGGGTGGCGGCGACTCCGCAGCGAGAATTTGCAAAACGACTTCTATTCTGGGATTTCTCCGTCACGGGTAAAAATAGGAGCCAAGGTAGGGCACCAAAGGAGGTGGACCGCACCCAGGCGGCCTCCCGGCGCGGCCAGGGGGCAGGCCCCGCCCACAGGTCGCCTGGAGGCCTGGTGGCCACCCTCGGGCCCATCTTCTGGCCCAGGGTTCCTCCTGGTGCATGGATTTTCTCTATTTTTATTGGAATTTTCCGGGACGCCTAAAAATCCATTTTCCTACACACAAGAAAACCATACAGGCAGCTCTACTGAAAACAGCGCTAGTGCAGGTTAGTTTCATTCAAATCATGCAAGAATGAGTCCAAAACAATAGCAAAAGTGTTTGGAAAAGTCGATACGTTTGAGACGTATCAACTCCCCAAGCTTAGCATATTGCTTGTCCTCAAGCAATTCAGTTTAATGAACTGGACACGACAAATAAAACTTTGACAGACTCTTTTGCTTCATTAGATGTATATAAGCATGCACTACAAACAAGTCCAACAAGTATTGATGCAATGCTACAAAGATAATGCACGAAGCAATCCTTCGATCATGTGAAGAGTTTCAACCAACTAAGAATGAATAATATGCAACTGAAAATCATGACGAGATGACAATGCACATGACTCGGACATACTAGAGTGGTATCTCGCTAGCCCCCAAGAGTGAAGCAAAACATAAATGCACACGCTCCTTTGGAGTCTTTAAGGAGACTAGAAATAAATATTTCAGAATAAGTAATATCTCAATCACGCAGAAGACAATGTCGTTCTTTTTGACAATGTACATTACACTCAGAATGACAATTATGCTGTCTATAGTTGGTGCTTTTTTATAAGAAGAGGATGACTCAACAGTAAAGTTAAATAGATTGGGCCTTCACAGAGGGAAGCATTGATTTGCAGAGGTGCCAGAGCTTGAGCTTTTAAAACAGAGATGAATCAAAAATTTGGGTGGTATGCTTTCATTGTCAACGTAACAACTAAGAGATCTCAATATCTTCCATGCTAAATACATTATAGGCGGTTCCCAAACAAAATAGTAAAGTTTTTACTCCCCCTCCACCAATCGATCACACTCCATGGCGGGCCGAATCCACGGGTACCGTCCATACAAACAACAAACCTGGGGGAGTTTTGTTTCATTAAATTTGATTTGGCTTTTGAGCATGGAATTGGGCATCCCGGTTACTAGCCACTTTCTCGTGAATGATAGTGAATCAACACATATCATGAGAATAACCCACTTAGCATGGAAGATACTGATAGCTCCTAGTTACTACATGAGTGATTCGGGCATAGAAAACAAAATATTTATTTGAAGATTTAGAATACGGCACATGCAAATTAACTTAGGACGACACATAAATACCACATATAGGTAGGTATGGTGGACTCATATGGCGCAACTGGTTTCAAGGATTTTGGATGCACAAGCAGTCAGTCCATTTAGTACAGGCGAAGGCTAGCAAAAGACGGGGAAGCGACCAACTAGAGAGCAATAATGGTCATAATCATGCAAAATGACAAAGTAACATTGAGTCAGGCATGAAAGTGATATAACTATTCTGAAATAAAAATATCATCAAGGCTTGATAGACTTCTAGTCATATACATGTGTAAGCATGTGCCAAGTTAATCCTAAAACTCTCTGAAGGGAAATACCACTTCAATATGCCAAACCATGAACAATGCAATGCATGCAAATCATTTCAATAACACATTATGCGCTCCAGCTATTTGAGACTAGTCATAAAGAAAGCATGAACTACTGGGAAAGCATTGTAAACATATCACTATGTCGCTACAAGCTGGTCTCTAGATCCTAAGTACATGCATATGTACAAAAGTAGAAACAAATAGAGTTCATACCGCCTTTCCTTATTGCATCCCTTCTGTCGATCTTCGTCATTATTGCATCGTCACTTGCATGATCGAATGTAGAAAGATAAAATCAAGTGCAATTGCAGCCATGAACGTGAGCTAAACTCTGTAAACAAAGCAAACTAAAGAGAGAAAAGAAATCTTTTTGGGTTTCCCAAACGTTAAATGAAAGTAAAAGAAAAGATAAATCTTTTTGTTGTTTTTGCAAGAAAGAACAAAGAAGAACAGGCAAAAACTCCGAATAGATTAAAAAGGAAACCATGGATGATACAATAAAAGGGGAGAAGGGTCCCCCAAGCTTAAGCTTCTCGCCTAAGTTGGGCTTGGCTATTGCGGAATCGAGGAGCTCCCTCCGGCTCCGGAGTGGTACGGGTAGCTCCAAGAATCGTATGGGGCCTCGGGCGCGTAGACTGATGCTCGACTGTCCTCCCAAGAGGAAGGCTCCTCTTCCTCAGGAACAATCCCCTCCATGGGGTTGTGGAACTGCTGCTGGATCACGAACTCGTCCAGCTCAATCGCGGTGATGGACCATCCGTTCCTGCTAGTCTGATCAAACAAAAGTGGTGCAGGTAGACGGATCTCGCGAGTAGTAAGCTCGCCAAACCTCATAATATAAACAAGGTTACCAAACTCAGAAGTCCTAGTAACAAACTCATGCCTCTTCATAGCGGTAAGATCAAAACTTATGAATGAAAAAGGCTTACCATCTGTGCGTACAGTGCACTCGAGGAGCTTGAGGATAAGTGTGGCATAAATGCCACCAAAGTGAGGCCCTTTGCCGCTGTTAGCGATGAGGCGACGAGCAATTAAAGCACCAATATTATACGGGTTATCTCCTAAGAGGGCGGTTGCCAAGATGGCGAGATTCAGAGCCGAAATGTTGCTCGTGTTGTCACGAGCTAACACCCCTCCAGCAATATAGTATCCAACATACCTGATGTGGGGAAACAAGATGCTGGAGATCTTTCCCCGGTGAATATCTCGCGGATCCTTGTTGTAAAGGGAAACGAATAGGGATTTGAGCTCGTAGGGCTGAACTTTCATTTTGGTCGTCTTCCCAACATTCCGCACACCTATAACGTCACAAAATTCTGCCAAAGACATGGTAAAGACATCCTCATATAATATGAATTCAATCATGGAAGTTTTATCATTATATCTAAACCAGTTGACAAAATAATAGGTGAGTTTTGCATATTGTGGCACACGTAGTGTTACGTGAAGTGTCAAACCTACAGCTTCACAGAGGTTATCAATCTCATCCTTAATACCTGCCGCCGCAAGGAAATCTAAACACAGGTATGCCATGGCATGTGCCATGTCCGTCTCGTGGAGCAACTCCGGTGGCACGATATCATCATGGTAACTTGTCCTCGCAGTAGAAGGTGAAGTTGCATCTCTAGTTAGTCTATCGGTAAGCTCGGGTCTCTTCTTCCCAAGCCATCCTTTTGCTTTTCCAAACAAACTCATTTCTAGAAAGGGTACCAGGTGGGCCCAGGCAACCTGTGGGCGCGGCCAGTGGCCAGGCCGCGCCACCTGGCCGCCTGGACCAGGTGTGGCCCTCCTGGTTGGCCCCAGGTGCCCCTGCGTCTATTTTTTGATGGAAATTTTCTGACAGCTTCACTTTTGAAAAAAATTCAAAGTACCAAAATCTGCAAAACTTCCGGAAAGCTCGAAAGAATGGTTAAACGTATGAAGTTTCAAAAACATAAAACTTTGGTACAGCAAGGAGGATAAAAGATAAAGGAAATGAATACATGACAAGCTTCTCTTTTTATTCATATAAAACATATTTGTTAGCAAGGTTGATCAAGTCTTACTACCAAAGAGGTGTTATATCGAGCAAAAAGTTTCACTTCTTATAAGCAATCATGGTACCTTTATATTAATGGATATTGTCCCCACCATAATGGTTTTGTATTTGTGGTGCACATGTAGAGGACAATCCCACTCTCCAACCTTCACGGTCTCAATATTCTCAATAGAATTAAGGCCATGCCTTTTATCAATCTTCTTCAAAAAATATACCGTGTGCTCCTTCTCATTAACATTGAAAGTTACCTTTCCTTTATTGCAATCAATAATAGCACGTGTGGTGTTAAGAAAAAGGTCTACCAAGAATAATATACATGCTCCCATCCTCGGGCATGTCAAGCACAACAAAGTCAATAAGGATCAAGCAATTTGTTGGGGGGATAACCCCGGGTTAGGCTCAAAAAGCCTACTCCTTTACCTTCAGCCCCGAAGGAATGACCAAAACAATTCTACAAAGCCCAAGTCCCCTGGCCGGCTAGGAAGCACCTACCGGCTGGGGGGCGAGGCGGCCAACTCTCTGGCCGGCCAGGAGGCACCTTCTGGCTAGAGGCGAGATGACTACCTCTCCCTGGCTGCCTAGGCCAAGCCAGCCCACTAGGGACGAGGCGGCCATGCCCAGGCCGGCTAGTCGAGCAGGCTAGCCGGCTGGGGTTCTCAATGTTGGGGAACGTCGCATGGGAAACAAAAATTTTCCTACGCGCACGAAGACCTATCATGGTGATGTCCATCTACGAGAGGGGATGAGTGATCTACGTACCCTTGTAGATCGTACAGCAGAAGCGTTTAGAGAAAGCGGTTGATGTAGTGGAACGTCCTCACGTCCCTTGATCCGCCCCGCGAACAATCCCGCGATCAGTCCCACGATCTAGTACCGAACGGACGGCACCTCCGCGTTCAGCACACGTACAGCTCGACGATGATCTCGGCCTTCTTGATCCAGCAAGAGACACGGAGAGGTAGAAGAGTTCTCCGGCAGCGTGACGGCGCTCCGGAGGTTGGTGATGATCTTGTCTCAGCAGGGCTCCACCCGAGCTCCGCAGAAACACGATCCAGAGGAAAAACTATGGAGGTATGTGGTCGGGCAGCCGTGAGAAAGTCGTCTCAAATCTGCCCTAAAAGCCCCATATATATAGGAGGAGGGAGGGGGACCTTGCCTTGGGGTCCAAGGGATCCCCAAGGGGTCGGCCGAGCCAGGGGGGAGGACTCTCCCCCCCCCCCAAACCGAGTCCTACTTGGTTTGGTGGGAGGGAGTCCTTCCCCCTTCCCACTTCTTCCTTTTTTTTTCTTTCCTTTGATTTTTTCTTCCTTGGCGCATAGGGGATTGGTGGGCTGTCCCACCAGCCCACTAAGGGCTGGTGTGACCCCCCCAAATACCTATGGGCTTCCCCGGAGTGGGTTGCCCCCTCCGGTGAACTCCCGGAACCCATTCGTCATTCCCGGTACATTCCCGGTAACTCCGAAAACCTTCTGGTAATCAAATGAGGTCATCCTATATATCAATCTTCGTTTCCGGACCATTCCGGAAACCCTCGTGACGTCCGTGATCTCATCCGGGACTCCGAACAACATTCGGTAACCAACCATATAACTCAAATACGCATAAAACAACGTCGAACCTTAAGTGTGCAGACCCTGCGGGTTCGAGAACTATGTAGACATGACCCGAGAGACTCCTCGGTCAATATCCAATAGCGGGACCTGGATGCCCATATTGGATCCTACATATTCTACGAAGATCTTATCGTTTGAACCTCAGTGTCAAGGATTCGTATAATCCCGTATGTCATTCCCTTTGTCCTTCGGTATGTTACTTGCCCGAGATTCGATCGTCAGTATCCGTATACCTATTTCAACCTCGTTTACCGGCAAGTCTCTTTACTCGTTCCGTAATACAAGATCCCGCAACTTACACTAAGTTACATTGCTTGCAAGGCTTGTGTGTGATGTTGTATTACCAAGTGGGCCCCGAGATACCTCTCCGTCACACGGAGTGACAAATCCCAGTCTTGATCCATACTAACTCAACTAACACCTTCGGAGATACCTGTAGAGCATCTTTATAGTCACCCAGTTACGTTGCGACGTTTGATACACACAAAGCATTCCTCCGGTGTCAGTGAGTTATATGATCTCATGGTCATAGGAATAAATACTTGACACGCAGAAAACAGTAGCAACAAAATGACACGATCAACATGCTACGTCTATTAGTTTGGGTCTAGTCCATCACGTGATTCTCCCAATGACGTGATCCAGTTATCAAGCAACAACACCTTGTTCATAATCAGAAGACACTGACTATCATTGATCAACTGGCTAGCCAACTAGAGGCATGCTAGGGACGGTGTTTTGTCTATGTATCCACACATGTAAATGAGTCTTCATTCAATACAGTTATAGCATGGATAATAAACTATTATCTTGATACAGGAATTATAATAATAACTATACATTTATTATTGCCTCTAGGGCATAATTCCAACAGTCTCCCACTTGCACTAGAGTCAATAATCTAGCCCTCACATCACCATGTGAATTACATTGTAATAAATCTAACACCCATACAGTTCTGGTGTCGATCATGTTTTGGCCGTGGAAGAGGTTTAGTCAGCGGGTCTGCTACATTCAGATCCGTGTGCACCTTGCATATATTTACGTCCTCCTCCTCGACGTAGTCGCGGATGAAGTTGAAGCGTCGTTTGATGTGTCTGGTCTTCTTGTGAAACCTTGGTTCCTTTGCTAAGGCAATGGCACTAGTGTTGTCACAGAACAAGGTTATTGGATCCAGTGCACTTGGCACCACTCCAAGATCCGTCATGAACTGCTTCATCCAGACACCTTCCTTAGCTGCCTCCGAGGCAGCCATGTACTCCGCTTCACATGTAGAATCTGCTACGACGCTCTGCTTGGAACTGCACCAGCTTACTGCACCCCCATTAAGAATAAATACGTATCTGGTTTGCGACTTAGAGTCGTCCGGATCTGTGTCAAAGCTTGCATCGACGTAACCTTTTACGGCGAGCTCTTCGTCACCACCATACACGAGAAACATCTCCTTAGTCCTTTTCAGGTACTTCAGGATATTCTTGACCGCCGTCCAGTGATCCACTCCTGGATTACTCTGGAACCTACCTGCCATACTTATGGCCAGGCTAACATCCGGTCTAGTGCACAGCATTGCATACATGATAGAGCCTATGGCTGAAGCATAGGGGACGGAGCGCATATGCTCTCTATCTTCATCAGTTGCTGGGCACTGAGTCTTACTCAATCTCGTACCTTGTAACACTGGCAAGAACTCTTTCTTGGACTGTTCCATTTTGAACCTCTTCAAAACTTTGTCAAGGTATGTGCTTTGTGAAAGTCCTATCAGGCGTTTTGATCTATCCCTATAGATCTTAATGCCTAGAATGTAAGCAGCTTCTCCTAGGTCCTTCATAGAGAAACTTTTATTCAAGTAACCTTTTATGCTCTCCAAAAGCTCTATGTTGTTTCCAATCAGTAATATGTCATCCACATATAATATTAGAAACGCCACAGAGCTCCCACTCACTTTCTTGTAAATACAAGATTCTCCAACCACTTGTACAAACCCAAATGCTTTGATCACCTCATCAAAGCGTTTGTTCCAACTCCGAGATGCTTGCACCAGTCCATAAATGGATCGCTGGAGCTTGCACACCTTGTCACCATTTTTAGGATCGACAAAACCTTCGGGTTGCATCATATACAACTCTTCCTTAAGGAAACCGTTAAGGAACGCCGTTTTGACATCCATCTGCCAGATTTCATAATCGAAAAATGCAGCTATTGCTAACATGATTCTGACGGACTTAAGCATCGCTACGGGAGAGAAAGTCTCATCGTAGTCAATTCCTGGAACTTGTGAAAAACCCTTTGCCACAAGTCGAGCTTTATAAACGGTCACATTACCGTCAGCGTCCGTCTTCTTCTTAAAGATCCATTTGTTCTGAATAGCCTTGCGGCCCTCAGGCAGCACCTCCAAAGTCCATACTTTGTTCTCATACATGGATCCTATCTCGGATTTCATGGCTTCTAGCCATTTGTTGGAATCTGGGCCCACCATCGCTTCTTCATAATTTGCAGGTTCATTGTTGTCTAACAACATGATTGATAAGACGGGATTACCGTACCACCCTGGAGCGGCGCGTGATCTCGTCGACCTGCTGGTTCAACAGAAACTTGAACTAGAGTTTCATGATCATCATCATTAACTTCCTCCTCAACCGGCGTCGCAATGACAGAGGTTTCCCCTTGTCCTGCGCCACCATCCAGAGGGATGAGAGGTTCGACAACCTCGTCAAGTTCTATCTTCCTCCCACTCAATTCTCTCGAGAGAAACTCCTTCTCGAGAAAAGTTCCGTTCTTAGCAACAAACACTTTGCCCTCGGATTTGAGATAGAAGGTGTACCCAACCGTCTCTTTTGGGTAACCTATGAAGACGCACTTCTCCGCTTTGGGTTCCAGCTTTTCAGGCTGAAGCTTTTTGACATAAGCATCACATCCCCAAACTTTAAGAAACGACAACTTTGGCCTTTTGCCATACCACAGTTCGTATGGTGTCGTCTCAACGGATTTCGATGGTGCCCTATTTAAAGTGAATGCAGCTGTTTCTAATGCATAACCCCAAAATGATAACGACAAATCAGTAAGAGACATCATAGATCGCACCATTTCTAACAAAGTACGATTACGATGTTCGGATACACCATTACGCTGTGGTGTTCCAGGCGGTGTTAACTGTGAAACAATTCCACATTGTTTTAAGTGAGTACCAAACTCGAAACTCAGATATTCACCCCCACGATCAGACCGTAGGAACTTGATCTTCTTGTTACGATGATTTTCCACTTCACTCTGAAATTGCTTGAACTTTTCAAATGTTTCAGACTTGTGCTTCATCAAGTAGACATAACCATATCTACTTAAATCGTTAGTGAAGGTGAGAAAGTAACGATATCCGCCGCGTGCCTCCACGCTCATTGGACCACACACATCGGTATGTATGATTTCCAACAAGTCACTTGCACGCTCCATTGTTCCGGAGAACGGAGTCTTAGTCATCTTTCCCATGAGGCATGGTTCGCACGTGTCAAGTGAATCAAAGTCAAGTGACGCCAAAAGTCCATCAGCATGGAGTTTCTTCATGCGCTTTACACCAATATGAACCAAGCGGCAGTGCCACAAAAATATGGCGCTATCATTGTTTACTCTAACTCTTTTGGTCTCAATGTTATGTATATGCGTATCTCTATCAAGATTCAATATGAACAATCCTCTCACATTCGGTGCATGACCATAAAAGATGTTACTCATAGAAATAGAACAACCATTATTCTTAGACTTAAAAGAGTAACCGTCTCGCAATAAACAAGATCCAGATATAATATTCATGCTCAACGCAGGCACTAAATAACAATGATTTAAGTTCATCACTAATCCTGATGGTAGTTGAAGTGACACTGTGCCGACGGCGATTGCATCAACCTTGGAACCGTTTCCTACGCGCATCGTCACTTCGTCTTTCGCCAGCCTTCGTCTATTCCGCAGTTCCTGCTTCGAGTTGCAAATGTGAGCAACAGAACCGGTATCGAATACCCAGGCACTACTACGAGAGCTGGTTAAGTACACATCAATAACATGTATATCAAATATACCTGATTTTTCTTTGCCCGCCTTCTTATCTGCCAGATACTTGGGGCAATTGCGCTTCCAGTGACCCATACCCTTGCAATAGAAGCACTCTGTTTCAGGCTTAGGTCCAGCCTTGGGTTTCTTCGGCGGATTGGCAACAGGCTTGCCGCTCTTCTTCGAATTGCCCTTCTTGCCTTTGCCGTTTCTCTTGAAACTAGTGGTCTTGCTCACCATCAACACTTGATGTTCTTTACGGAGTTCAGACTCTGCGACTTTCAGCATCGCAAACAACTCGCCGGGAGACTTGTTCATCCCTTGCATGTTGTAGTTCAATACAAAGCCTTTATAGCTTGGCGGCAGTGATTGAAGGATTCTGTCAGTGATAGCTTCTTGCGGGAGTTCAATCCCCAGTTCAGCTAGACGGTTTGAGTACCCAGACATTTTGAGCACATGTTCACTGACAGACGAGTTTTCCTCCATCTTGCAAGCATAGAATTTATCGGAGGTCTCATACCTCTCGATCCGGGCGTTCTTCTGAAAGATGAACTTCAACTCCTGGAACATCTCAAATGCTCCATGACGCTCAAAGCGACGTTGAAGTCCCGGTTCTAAGCCATACAAGACTGCACATTGAACTATTGAGTAGTCCTCCTTACGCGTTAACCAAGCGTTCTTAACATCCTGATCAGCCGTAGCGGGTGGTTCATCTCCTAGCGCAGCATTAAGGACATAATCCTTCTTTCCAGCTTGTAAGATTAGCTTAAGATTACGAGCCCAGTCTACAAAGTTGCTTCCATCATCTTTCAACTTAGCTTTCTCTAGGAACGTATTAAAATTGAGGATGACACTTGCGTGAGCCATGATCTACAACACAAATATTTTCAAAGTGGACTTAGACTATGTTCAAGATAATTAGAGTTCAACTTAATCAAATTATATGCTAAACTCCCACTCAAAAAGTACATCTCTCTAGTCATTTGAGTGGTTCATGATCCACCTACACTGTCCCAAGTCCGATCATCACGTGAGTCGGGAGTAGTTTCAGTGGTAAGCATCCCTATGCTAATCATATCATCTATATGATTCATGATCGACCTTTCGGTCTCATGTGTTCCGAGGCCATGTCTGCACATGCTAGGCTCGTCAAGCTTAACCCGAGTGTTCCGCGTGCGCAACTGTTTTGCACCCGTTGTATGTGAACGTTGAGTCTATCACACCCGATCATCACGTGGTGTCTCGAAACGATGAACTGTAGCAACGGTGCACAGTCGGGGAGAACACAATTTCGTCTTGAAATTTTAGTGAGAGATCACCTCATAATGCTACCGTCGTTCTAAGCAAAATAAGGTGCATAAAAGGATTAACATCACATGCAATTCATAAGTGACATGATATGGCCATCATCACGTGCTTCTTGATCTCCATCACCAAAGCACCGGCACGATCTTCTTGTCACCGGCGCCACACCATGATCATCCATCAATGTGTCGCCATCGGGGTTGTCGTGCTACTTATGCTATTACTACTAAAGCTACATCCTAGCAAAATAGTAAACGCATCTGCAAGCACATATGTTAGTATAAAGACAACCCTATGGCTCCTGCCGGTTGCCGTACCATCGACGTGCAAGTCGATATTTCTATTACAACATGATCATCTCATACATCCAATATATCACATCACATCATTGGCCATATCACATCACAATCATACCCTGCAAAAACAAGTTAGACGTCCTCTAATTTTGTTGTTGCATGTTTTACGTGGTGACCAAGGGTATCTAGTAGGATCGCATCTTACTTACACAAACACCACAACGGAGATATATGAGTTGCTATTTAACCTCATCCAAGGACCTCCTCGGTCAAATCCGATTCAACTAAAGTTGGAGAAACCGTCACTTGCCAGTCATCTTTGAGCAAAGGGGGTTACTCGTAACGATGAAACCAGTCTCTCGTAAGCGTACGAGTAATGTCGGTCCAAGCCGCTTCAATCCAACAATACCGCGGAATCAAGAAAAGACTAAGGAGGGCAGCAAAACGCACACCACCGTCCACAAAACCTTTTGTGTTCTACTCGAGAAGACATCTACGCATGAACCTAGCTCATGATGCCACTGTTGGGGAACGTCGCATGGGAAACAAAAATTTTCCTACGCGCACGAAGACCTATCATGGTGATGTCCATCTACGAGAGGGGATGAGTGATCTACGTACCCTTGTAGATCGTACAGCAGAAGCGTTTAGAGAACGCGGTTGATGTAGTGGAACGTCCTCACGTCCCTCGATCCGCCCCGCGAACAATCCCGCGATCAGTCCCACGATCTAGTACCGAACGGACGGCACCTCCGCGTTCAGCACACGTACAGCTCGACGATGATCTCGGCCTTCTTGATCCAGCAAGAGAGACGGAGAGGTAGAAGAGTTCTCCGGCAGCGTGACGGCGCTCCGGAGGTTGGTGATGATCTTGTCTCAGCAGGGCTCCGCCCGAGCTCCGCAGAAACACGATCTAGAGGAAAAACTATGGAGGTATGTGGTCGGGCAGCCGTGAGAAAGTCGTCTCAAATCTGCCCTAAAAGCCCCATATATATAGGAGGAGGGAGGGGGACCTTGCCTTGGGGTCCAAGGGATCCCCAAGGGGTCGGCCGAGCCAGGGGGGAGGACTCTCCCCCCCCCCCCCAAACCGAGTCCTACTTGGTTTGGTGGGAGGGAGTCCTTCCCCCTTCCCACTTCTTCCTTTTTTTTTCTTTCCTTTGATTTTTTCTTCCTTGGCGCATAGGGGATTGGTGGGCTGTCCCACCAGCCCACTAAGGGCTGGTGTGACCCCCCCAAATACCTATGGGCTTCCCCGGAGTGGGTTGCCCCCCTCCGGTGAACTCCCGGAACCCATTCGTCATTCCCGGTACATTCCCGGTAACTCGGAAAACCTTCCGGTAATCAAATGAGGTCATCCTATATATCAATCTTCGTTTCCGGACCATTCCGGAAACCCTCGTGACGTCCGTGATCTCATCCGGGACTCCGAACAACATTCGGTAACCAACCATATAACTCAAATACGCATAAAACAACGTCGAACCTTAAGTGTGCAGACCCTGCAGGTTCGAGAACTATGTAGACATGACCCGAGAGACTCCTCGGTCAATATCCAATAGCGGGACCTAGATGCCCATATTGGATCCTACATATTCTACGAAGATCTTATCGTTTGAACCTCAGTGCCAAGGATTCGTATAATCCCGTATGTCATTCCGTTTGTCCTTCGGTATGTTACTTGCCCGAGATTCGATCGTCAGTATCCGTATACCTATTTCAACCTCGTTTACCGGCAAGTCTCTTTACTCGTTCCGTAATACAAGATCCCGCAACTTACACTAAGTTACATTGCTTGCAAGGCTTGTGTGTGATGTTGTATTACCGAGTGGGCCCCGAGATACCTCTCCGTCACACGGAGTGACAAATCCCAGTCTTGATCCATACTAACTCAACTAACACCTTCGGAGATACCTGTAGAGCATCTTTATAGTCACCCAGTTACGTTGCGACGTTTGATACACACAAAGCATTCCTCCGGTGTCAGTGAGTTATATGATCTCATGGTCATAGGAATAAATACTTGACACGCAGAAAACAGTAGCAACAAAATGACACGATCAACATGCTACGTCTATTAGTTTGGGTCTAGTCCATCACGTGATTCTCCCAATGACGTGATCCAGTTATCAAGCAACAACACCTTGTTCATAATCAGAAGACACTGACTATCATTGATCAACTGGCTAGCCAACTAGAGGCATGCTAGGGACGGTGTTTTGTCTATGTATCCACACATGTAAATGAGTCTTCATTCAATACAATTATAGCATGGATAATAAACTATTATCTTGATACAGGAATTATAATAATAACTATACATTTATTATTGCCTCTAGGGCATAATTCCAACACTCAAGTCACATCAGATCATAGGTCATGACAATACTCTACGATTAAAAGGGGCTACGCGTCAACAAAGGTACTGGATCAGAGTGCATGGTGGGTACCAGCGTCGACGGCCACGCCGATGACCTCCCCCAGCTCTGATCCATCACCCTACACAGTGTCGCCCCGTCAAACTCCCACTCAATTACTGCACTCGGCGTGGGAACAGTGTTGGCGGCCGTACTTTCTGCCCATGAAGAATCTCGCTGGATGACGCCGGAAGTACCATACGTGTCCTGCGTCAACCTTACGCGAGAGCCTCATTGGCTAGCCAGCGGGTCCCACAACCAGACGGGACCTCGCAGCCGGTGGGCCCCTCAAGCGACAAGACAAGACCTGAGTGGACCCCCTGGCCAGCCGGTGAGGCTGCCAACCGAGTCCCACTCTTGTGCCCTTTATCCATATTGTAGGCCCGTGGGTTTGTCTATAAAACCCCCCGGCCCCCCTCCATGCAGAGGGTCGGTCAACTTAGCACACACACCAACCACATAGGAGAGGCAGAGTCGAGCCGGCTGCTCCTTCTTCCTCCTCCTCGATACAGCTCCAGGAGCAACTTGTAATCCCATTCCTACATCATACACTCCGGCAGGACTAGGGGTATTATCTCAACGGAGAGCCCTGGACCTGGGTACATCGTGCGTTCCATGCTTGTACCAACCTCGTCCCCAGCGCCCTCTGGTGCCACTCCGGTTTCTACCATCTTTTGCCTACCCATGGCTTATGTTGTGAGTATTCACCGACATTTGGTGCCCACCGTGGGGAGGATCGCGGCATCGGCTCACTTCACGCGCTAGGCGGGGCTGGGCACCTACACCACCAGATGCATCGCGTCTGGACCGATCTGCATGCCCGTGGAGCCTGCCTTTGATGAGGCAACACTGATGATGACGATGTCCCTGTCCGCCATGCGGATTCGGACGGGGAGTCCGATGACGAGGCGCCCCCCAGCGTCGTCGTCGCTGCTATGGAGAACCTCAGCGTTCTGTTTAGCGACATGCGCCTCAACGATGGTCCTCGCTAGTTCGGAGAGGACTTCGATGTCGAGGCATTATGTGCCATCTTCAGTAGGCTCTCTATCGCTGAGATGCCTAAATTCGACGTGTACCCTAGCAATGTACCCGTCTTCGAGGGTCCTCCGCTGTATGTGGGGTTGTTCACCCCATACCATGTGTCCACCATCTCCAATGTCGTGGAGGTTATGGTCATCGGCGCTGGCACCAGCACGGCCCATGGCAAGGCGTCAGCGGACGCTGGTGAGCATGCTGCTGTCACCGCTGACACTCTTCAGGCTGCGCTTACTGGCCTGAAGACACCCATTGTCGTCTCCACAAACCCAACGACGCGCGGGCCTCGCTGGAGGAGGCTCGCAGGCAGATCTTGGAGGAGGGCATCGCCATCGCCTCGGCTAAACGCCGGATGGAGGCCACGCAACGCGAGTATAACTCCGCCTACGGCCTCACTCCAGTTTCCGAGGCCCCTAGCCGTCTTGACTCGGTCCGCGGCCGTGGCCGGGTCATCGCCGAGATTCTATGCGGCAAACAGCCCATCTACGAGACTCATGTAGCCAACTTGAGGGCGGTCCAGGCGGCCATGGCAGAAATGCCAAGTTTGGAGGGCGAGGAGCGCGCTTTCCAGGAGAAGCGGGTCAAGGATCTCCTTGACGCCGCCAATGAGCAGCAGACACGGCTTGACCCCGGTGAAGCTCAATCGGAGTCTCCGGGACCCAATCCCGGAGCGCGCCGTAACCCCAGCGGTCATCAACAAGCCAAAGGATCTTCCTCGCACCGCACTTCCGGCCGGAAGGGCCAGGGCAGCCACGACAGGCGCTCCCAGCGCCAGAGGGAGCATACTTTGAGCCGGCGTCGTGGACATGACGAGAGAAATTCGGTGTATGAGGTTCCTCGTCCACGGAGGACCCATGCCACCGGCGCGCAAGGTGCCCTCCGAATTATGGCTCGGATCGGCGCTCGCGTTCCCAAGGCGACCATGATGCCCGTAGGCGTCTCAATGCCCTGGCACAGTCAGCTCTTCTAGAGGAGGACGTTCCCGTCGGTCTGGACTGCTTCGGCCCCCGGATCCGAGGGGAGCCGTTTCCCCGAGGCATCACTCTGTCTCGGGACACTCCCAAATACAACGGCACCACCAAGCCAGAAGACTGGCTGATCACCACCGCTGTTGGCATTGCCACGGGCAACAAGCGCGTAGCAGTCCGCTACGTGCCACTCATGCTGGCCGGCTCGGCTCGGACGTGGCTTAACAGCCTTCCAGCCGGCAGCGTCAACTCATGGGTTGACTTCGAGGAGGAGTTCGTCCGGAACTTCACTCGCACCTACAAGCGCCCTGGCCAGCCTCGTGAGCACGCCATGTGTGTCCAGAGGCCCGACGAACCCCTTCGCGACTACGTCACACGGTGGACAGAGCTTCGCAACTCCTGCGAGGGAGTGCATGAGGTACAGGCCATCCAGTACTTCATCGACGGCTGCCGAGATGGCACTCTCCTCAAGCACAAGCTCATGTGCTCCGAGCCCACCTCTCTGGCGGTGCTCATGGCCAAGGCGAATAAGTACGCCACGGCTGACTCCGCGATGCGGGTCAAGGTAACCGCCTCGGACAAGGCTATCCCCACGCCGGCTGCTCCCAAGCCGGCTGGAGACAATTGAGGCGGCCTGAACAACAACAAGCGCAAGGCGGATCAGCTAGATTCGCGCTCCAACAACAAGCTGGTGGCCAACGTGGAAGGCGAGGCACCGGCTACTCAGGCCGGTTCCCAATGGAGGCGGCCCAACAAAGGCAACTGGCAGCCCAAGCAGACCTTCGAGCAAATGCTTGATGCGCCCTACAAAATGCATTCTCGGGCACAACCCTCTACCGACACCCTTCGACGGTGCAGCTTCGCATGACGATTGTGGCAAGGGCAGGGCCTGCCGGTTGCCCCAAGTGCACAGGCTGCGCCTTAATTTCTGGCTCCCGGTCCCGCTCCGGCTCCCCACCGCTGCCTCGCGATGACGGCCGCTGTTACGGTAACAGAAGTCCTTCCTTGGCGCTAGGAATTCTTCTTGCTACTTCTCTTGTTTGCGTCGATTTTTCCCTTGAAGAGGAAAGGGTCATGCAGCACAAGAGCAGTAAGTATTTCCCTCAGTTTGAGAACCAAGGTATCAATCCATAAGGAGGGTCTCGTCAAGTCCAGAGTACCTGTGCAAACACAAACAAGCTTGCACCCAACGCTTCAAAGGGGTTGTCAATCCCTTCAAGATTATTTGCAAAGTGAGATCTGAAGGCGGATAGTGGAACGAAGTAAAAAGTGTAAGGCTGAAAATATGGTGTGGAGTAGACCCATGGGCCATAGTGTTCACTAGATACTTCTCTCAAAATAGCAAATATCACGGTGGGTGAACAAATTACTTTCGAGCAATTGATAGAACCGCGCAAAGTCATGATGATATCTAAGGCACTGATCATACATATAGACATCACGTCCGAGACAAGTAGACCGACACTTTCTGCATCTACTACTATTACTCCACACATCGACCGCTATCCAGCATCCATCTAGTGTATTGAGTTCATGACGAACAGAGTAACGCTTTAAGCAAGATGACATGATGTAGAGGGATAATCTCAAACCAATGATGAAAACCCCATCTTTTTACCCTTGATGGCAACAACATGATGCGTGCCTCGCTACCCCTTCTGTCACTGGGTGAGGTCACCGCACGGTATGAACCCATTGGAAGAATCATAGATCTAGTTGGCCAAACAAAACCCACAACTCGAAGAGAATTACAAGGATATGAAATCATGCATAAGAGAGATCAGAAGAAACTCATAGATAATCTGATCATAAATCCACAATTCACTGGATCTCGACAAACACACCGCAAAAGAAGATTACATCTGATAGATCTCCATGAAGATCATGGAGAACTTTGTATTGAAGATCCAAGAGAGAGAAGAAGCCATCTAGTTACTAGCTATGGACCCGTAGGTGTATTGTGAACTACTCACGCATCATCGGAGAGGTCATGGTGTTGATGAAGAAGCCCTCCGTATCTGAATCCCCCTCCGGCAGGGCACCAGAACGTGCCCCATATGGGATCTTGCGGAGACAGAAGCTTGTGGCGGTGGAAAAGTACTTTCGATGATCTCCTGATTTTTTGGGATTTTTAGGGAATATATAGGCGCAACCCCTAGGGCAGAGGGCGCCCAGGGGGGCCACAAGCTTGTGGGTCGCGGCCTCCCTCCCTGGCCGCGGGGTGGGAGCTTGTGGGGCCCCTAAGGCCCCCCTGCCTTGGCTCTCAAGCTTCCCGATCTTCTTCCATTACGGAAAAAATCTTTTCGGGGATTTTCTTCCTTTGGACTTTGTTTCAAAATCTCCTCTGAAAGGGGTCAAAAACATGGAAAAAAACAGGAACTGGCACATGGCACTGAGTTAATAAGTTAGTCCCAAAAAATATATAAAAGGCATGCAAAACATCCAAAGTTTGACAAGATAATAGCATGAAACCATCAAAAATTATAGATACGTTGGAGACGTATCAAGCATCCCCAAGCTTAACTCCTGCTCGTCGTCGAGTAGGTAAGTGATAAAGAATGATTTTTTGATGTGGAATGCTACCTAGCATAGTTGTCCTTTGCAACTTCTTTCACATGACATGAATGTTCAGATCCGTAATATTCGAAACAATAGTTTGCTATTGACATGAAAACAATAATACTTCAAGCAAACTAGCAAGGTAATCATGAACTTTCAAAATAACAAGGCCAATGAAATTTATCCCTACAAAATCATATAGTCTGGCTATGCTCCATCATCCTCACACAACTACACATACTCGGGCTGTCCATGGATAACGTTGGACAATTTGAAAGGATGGCGGTTATAAATATGCAAAGACATGCATATTTATAGATGTCACCCTTTTGAACGGGAGACACATACTGGACACGCATACTCATGATTGAAGAAACCTATAGCTAGCAAATTTCATCGGCACGAAGACCGAAACAGAGTAAATTAAGGGGGTAGGAGGAGAAGTCATTTGTATGCTCACCAACAAACGCAGGGGCGGAGCTCGTCCAACGCACGTGGAGGTCGTCGAACAACTGCACATTGAAATTCACCCGATCAACACAAATATGATGTTTTTATAATTAACATAATCGGAATATATGTGACCTAACTCATAATTTACAAAACTATGACCCCGTCAGCCTCGGGGGTTAGTGGCGTCGATAGTCGGGTGTCGGTTACGTCGGGGGACGAGGGTCACTGGCGTCGGGGGTCTTTTCGGTCAACAAGAGGCCGAAGAGGTGTCGGGGTCGGGGGTTGGAGGTCAGTGGCTCGGGGGTCTGAGGTAGGGGGTCGGGGGTCGAGGGTCAGTGGCGTCGGGGGTCGGGGGTCAGTGGCGTCAGGGGTCGGGGGTCAGTGGCGTCAGGGGTCGGGAGTCGGGGGTCGGGGGTCAGTGGCGTCGGTTGTAGGGGGTCGGGGGTCGGGGGTCGGGTGTCAGTGGCGTCGGGTGTCGGGGATTGGGGGTTGGTGGCATCGGGGGTCGGGGGCGTCGGGGGTCGGCCACTACTTATTCTACTTTTTCTTCTTCTCCTTCATCTTCTTCTTCCTCCTTCTACTTATTCTTCCTAGCACTAAACCTAACACTAAACTAATCTTGCACTAAACCTAACACTGACCTAATCTTATCTAACATTAAACCTAGCACTAAACTACATACATAATCTAATCTAACAATTAAACAGCAAAAAAGAAGAAGAAAAACATGAACAAAAACAAAAAAGAAGAAAAACACTCATCGGAGGGCGTCGGGGTGCCGGGCGGCATGGTGCGAAGGAGGGCGCCTAGGTTCCGAGGAGGGGGTCGTCGACGCTGGGCAGGGGGCAGACGGGGAGGGGGGGTCACCGATGGTTGGCAGCAGGCAGACGGGGAGGGGCTCGCCAGCGCAGGGGAGGTGGCACACGGGGAGGGGGTCGCCGGCACAGGGGAGGTGTGGCTGGGGCGGTGATCGGGAGGGAGGTGGGAGGGGGGCTGCGACCAGGAGGGTGGTGGGAGGGGGCGGTGATCAGGAGGGAGGTGGGAGGGGGGCGGCGGTCGGGAGGTAGGTGGGAGGGGGGCGACGGCCGGAGGGGGGCGGCGGCCGGGAGGGTGGTGGGGCTGGGCAGGGGGCACAAGGGGAGGGGGTCGCCGGCGCGAGGGAGGTGGAGCTGGACGGCGGCCGGGAGGGAGCAGGTGGGAGGGGGGCAGCGACGTGGGTGGGCAGGGAGGGGTTTGGGTACGGCGACAGAGATAGAGAGGGGGTGGGAGGGCAGTCCGAGCCGTTAGGGGAGCAGGCGGGGGCATGGCGAGCCGTTAGGGCCACATCCCCTTTGCCGTCTACAAATGGTGGGTGGCAGACGGCAAAGGGGTGGGGTGGGTGGGGGTGGGGTTTTGGCCGTTTGGTGGGGGGGCTTTACCGTCTGCCCACCCTTTGCCGTCCGCATAGGGGTCCTTTGCCGTCTGCCAGCAGACGGCATAGAGGTGGCCACTCATGTTTCCCTAATTACGAAAGTCTGAAGTGCTTAAAGAATAATCAGGTGACAGGTTAAGGGGAAATTTGGGTGGGCCCACCCTTTATTCATGAGGGTTGTGGCTTCTATAGCCGGACTCAACAAATTTGGCCATTCATATGTCCGCGGAGACTTGTCTCACGGTGTTCACACGTGTCCCTTTTCAGCCCCTCTTTGTCTGTGCACGTAGACACGCAACTCACTCTGCCCCCTTTATTTTCGCTCAAATGCATCATATTGATGGAGAGGGAGAAAGAAATAAAGAATAAAGAATAACAAAATAAAAAAGGTGGTTCACAATGGGCCAAATCCTATGTGTCACGCCGACATATGCACCCGGGCATCACCATATCTTCTCCATATATGTACGTGTATAAGGGTTTACAAACTGTCGAGAAATATGAGGACGGAGTGAAGGGTTTGGTTGGATGACTTTTTTCTTCGCTATACATGTCCGAGTAGTGACTGGGGTGTTCAGCCAGACGTTTGGGGATGATTTGACTAAACGAGTTGTAGATGCTCTTATTAGGTTTATATTCCAATGGTGTGCAACGCTAGAGATTTACTTAGTCGCGATACGGAAATATGGGTTCTCCCACCCTGAAATTAATGTGATCATTTGTTGGGTGTAAATTTGGGTGGTCTAGAAAGCATAAAAAAATGATTAGGTGGGGCATTTGAGGGGTATTTAGGTGGACACACCATGAAATTATAGGGGGTTATTAGGTGTAGATTCGTATGGTCTACAACACTTAGAGAATTAATTAGGACATATAAGGTGGTAGATAAGGTAGTCTTATCTTAAGCCCATCACATCATATTGAGAAGACACTAAAGAAAGATGTAAAATGGGTTATCTCAGATATAATACTAGATATACCTAAATATATAACGAGACATATTGTTGCTAAGAGTTAACCTATTAATTCAAGGGAAGGCATGCCTTCTTTTATGACTTCTTTGTTTTTATCTGAACATTTATTCTACATGACACTCTTAGTATGACATCATTTCTACATGCCGTTAGTTGGTGGTTAGTGGAAAAAATCATGTTAGTTGAGTGTGTGGTTGATTTTATCACTTGAGAAAGCAAACACCATTGAACCTCTTGGCAACCTTCTCTGTCTTATTTATAAAGTACTGCTCGTGGGCATGGAGTGTCACACATCCATGTTAGCCCGAGTGTTCGGTCCTTCTGGTTTGTTTGCTTCAATCTTTTTGGTCTTCCATAATTGGAGACCGATTTCTTTTTTCGGTATTCTGGTTCTTCACTACTCGGTCTTCGGTCTTTACAATCCGGTCTTCGGTCCCGACCAAATAAATCAAATTAATTGCTAAAACTCTGATTCATGTTACTTCCAGTACCAATAGATGTTTACATTTGACAGAATGTAACTAGATTCATATTTTACACAAAGTAAGAAGATTCATGATTTATGGTACAACGACAAGACTTAAGATGCATAATCATTTATATTTTATAGAAATTAATAAGATAACAAGAATAAAAAATAGTTACAAAAAGTAAGAAGAGAACAAGCAACAACATTTATATATTTGAGACAAAGTAAGAAGATAACAGGCTACAACAACCCATGGAATCCACAAGCATCAAACAACAATGCCACCACCAATTAGTTCTTGACAACATGGTATTTGACACCAAACAAATCGAGTTTAGTACATGATTTCAATCCAGCAGGGAACACAAAGCATAAGGTTCCACATACGTTCAGTACTTGACTTCAATATAGTACCCTCGATCTCATTTCTCAAGTCTCAAGTCACAAATCACAAGCACAAAATGATAACTAAAACATCATACATTTCACATGATTTCAATTTAGCCATGAGTGGATGTGGACATCACTTTGTTGGTCGACTTAGACACTTGTTTGACTTGGCAATGGAAGAAGTAAAAAAGGCAAATTGACCGTGTTGTTTCCCATCACCTTGTCACAAAAATCTTCAATCAACACTCGATTAGGCCAGCAAATGGCCCAAATCATTAACTGGGCGCGGGCTATCCTACTATTACTTTGTTGAAGGTAGAAACCACTCCATTTTGCACAGATTTCCGTATTTCAAAATAAAAATAAATGACACTACAGTACTCCATTGAAGGTAGACTATAAAATTATGGATTATATATCCTGTCATCGAACCCCGACGATACAAAAGACATGTACATTCATTCAGAGTTCTAGCGCACGTGCAAGATGCACTGGAAATGATCTCTTTGGTGGTGATGTGCACGTGAGTGCTTGAGTTAGTGTAGTATGTATTGGATATATGGCTTGGTCCACGACGTAACACATGGAATGTTGTGTTTTTGTTATCAAACTTTATTGATGTAATGGCTTTTGCATGAACTATTTGCATGTTTCAATTTGAATTATTTGATTGGATGAAATATATGTATGTTTATGGGTTTTTTGTTGTGTATGCTCAATTTAAATCATGCAAATGATCGATGAAATACCATGCAATTGTTTGAAATGTATGTTAAAAAGGATAGAAGAATTAGTCGAAAAGAGTTTAGGGAGTTAAATATAGGGTTAGGTTAGGTTTGGCCACAATTTAACTCCATAAATCCGAAGGAGTTAAGTTTATAAATTCATATAAGGAGATAAATTATAAGAGTTTGACTAAAGATGCTCTTATTGTTTGTTAATAAGATGGCTACAGGGGTATGGTGGGTGATATGGAGCAGGCGAAGCAACCATTTATCTGCTTCAGTATAATGAACTAGATGCTACTCCAGCTCCAATCAAATAAGAAATTGAAGACGAGGTATCCAAAATAACTCTATTGAAATCATGGAATGGAGTAGTCTAAAACCTACCCTTAATCCGACAAGAACCAACCAAGACGATATCCTATATGTGAAGCTCGACCTTGTTACTGGATTGGTGGGTCTAGTTTGTTAAAATCACTCGACGACTAGGGCTTTGGGGCACTAGGCCTTAGGGGCATGTGCATGAAGATTTCTCGGATGTAATTGACAAGGTCAAGCCTGCGCCGCGGAGCGTCTCATTGTGGCGGTAGTAGTCGTTTGACCGTCCAAGAACCTCTAAGTAATTTTTAGTATGTTGCGGTGCTTTTGTATTTTTGCTGAACTAATTGAAAAGAGAGTCTGAATCCAATTGGCTGTGATAGACCTTCAGACACGTTTGCCCTGAATGTTCAAAGTATGGTTTGTAGAATGGCAAAAACTTATTTCTACTCGTATATTTCCAATAGCTAGTCCAAATTGCTATTAGTTTCCATGAAAATATGATGCAGACACACAACTAGGATCAATTCATTTCTTCTATCACCCATTTATCATGGGCTAGTACACCATAAATATTTGGTACAAAGTAAAAATACATAGACACAAATATGCGCGAGATCTATTAAGCAGTGACAACGATCTTCATGCCCCGCTGGCAGTGGCCCGGAATGCTGCAGAGGAAGAATGCTTTGCCACCGCGGGCAAGCTGGATGTGGTCATTGCCGGAGGTGTACGCCATCGACGAGCCAGAAACCGTACATGAGTTGTAGTCGCCTTCTCCCACCTGCACCACATTGTGCATACTCGGGTTGTACTTGAACACTATGTGCATTAGTTAACACAAGAATACAAATCATAACATATATACATTCATATATATACTTCAAGTATATCTAATCATTTGATCATTAGAGTTCTCACCAAGCACGTCGCCAGACTGGATGCGCTTGCCATTCTCCCAACCGGAGACGCCGAACCTCCATCCCTTGTTGTCACCGATGATCCACTCTTTGCCATGCACAATGGAGGTTGCACAACAAACGGCGAGAAGCAACACTAGAAGGGTGGGTACGATGGTTCCCCGTGCCATTGAACGTGTTTCACTTGACTTCTTCTCTCAACTGAAGATCACAAGAACACCAAAAGAAAACAATAGTCGATTCCTCAAGTGATGATTTGTGTTTGATCTCCTTCTTGTATGATATATAGGCTTTTAAAGCAGCCAGCTAAGATCATTGTTTTAATGTGCTCAAATAATGAGAATCGTCCTTTAAATGAGAAAAATCAACAATCATGATTTGGAACATTAGTTAGTATATGCTACCAAATCCTCCAACTTGTATCATGAGATCTAGTATTAATGAAAATGAACATGATGCATTTATTTCCCTACTTTCAAGATATAGTAAATATTTCTTTTTCTTGGATGCATTTGTTGTGCATCAGATATTTATATATACTAGTATTAGATGATATATTTATAATAAGCTAAATTTTGGAATACAAAATGAGTTTTAATATGGAGTAGTCAGTAAAGTGGACTTTTAAACCATAGCTGCTAAAGGATGATCGAAGGCCATGATTTGCGACTGTCTAGTCAAATCAGTTTAAAGTAACAACAAATTTTCAATAAGTGGAGTATTAGTGACTTTCGCATCACTTCGGAAATTTGAATGCGTTTGGTTTGTATAATAATTTAGACTAGTTTTACAAAGGTGTAAGTTCGGTGAGATCTGAGAGAACCAAACTTAGAGGGAAATTTATGAGACTAACTAATAAGATGCTACCATTTGCGACGAAGACGACAACTTCAGAGGGAAGCCTTGTGTGAAAATTCTTTGACTACCCCAAACTGACGGTACGTGTCTAAAAGTACCAATAGGGGCGCAAATGAGGAATTGACCTACAAGCAATGGGGTTATGTTGTGCCATATCCTCCTTTTCTTACCAGACAAGTAGTGGTACACGAGGGAGTAATGGGGAGGCAAAGAGGGGAACATAGTGCACGGTACAAACGCAGGAGAAAGAAGAGATGGATAGATTGAAATCCCATGCATGTGGGCGACACTAACTTGGGCACCCTAACATGGTCAGTTTAGTTTTCAACAGGTCATATTTCCATAATTAGGAAAGTCTGCAGTGCTTAGAGAACTAATCAGGTGAGAGATTAGGAGGAAATTTGGGTGGCCCGCCCTTAATTCAGGAGGGTTAGGGCTTCTACCGCTAGACTGGACAAATTTGGCTATTAAAATGTCCGCGCTCATGTACGGCGGTGTTCAAACATGTCCCTTTTTACACTCTATTTGTCCTTGCATATAGTCACGCCTTCCACTCTGCAACCTTTATTTCCGGTCAAATGCATCTATTGGTGGAAAGAGAGAGACAGGGAGAGAGAACGAATAAAGAATAAAGAAAGAAAATAGGTGGTTCATAATGGGTCAAATCCTATGTGACACACCGACCATATGTACATGGACATCACCATATCCTCTCCGTATACGGGCCATGTATGAGGGTTTATGGACTGTCCAGAAATATGAGAACGAAGTGGAAGGTTCAATTGAATTTCTTCTCCATATCGTGTCTGAGCAATGACCTGGTTGTTTACTTGTACGTTTGGGGATGAGTTGACCGGACGAGTTGTAGATGTTTTTATTAGGTTTACTAGCAAAAGGACCCGTGCGTTGCAACGAGAGAAAAAAAAACACCATTTTCAATGGCGATGACCATATTATGTTCATATCTCATCGCATGATTTCAAAAATTTGTTCACAAATGCAAGAAAATATTTCTTCTTTTAATTTTATTCACAATTCACAAGTTGAAACACTATTCATATTTTTTAAAAATATCATGGTTGTCAAAAAACTTGATAACTCAAAGAATTATTCTGAATTTCAAGAAATATTTTTTAAAATATACTATAATATTCCGATCCACCCTGACAATTAATTCTTCAAAATTCACTCACGTATATAATCTGAAAGACTCAGAAACATTACTGTTGAACTGCATACACTCGATCATTCATGAACATTTTTACAAATTTAGGAACATTTTTAAAATCAAGAACATTTTTTACTATTTATAAACATTTTTTCAAAATTCCAAACAATATTTTATATTACGAACTGTTTTCAAGTATTTTCTTGTGAATTTGCGAATAATTCATTTTTGAATTATCAAACGATGGACATTTTTTGATTCACGAATGTTTTCTCCAAAATTACGATTTTTTTAATATGTAAACATTTTAACAAAAATCCCGAACAATTTTTCAATTTGTAAACATTTTATTTTTTATCAAACATTTATGTAAATGTAATTTTTTGAATTTCGAAAGTTTATTTTTGATTAATTTGTATTATAAAAAAATAAAAAGGAACAGATAAATAATTGTAACTAAAAAACTAAAAAAATAGGCCCCCTCCCATGGGCTGGCCCAAATGGGCGTGCTGTGTATTTTTCAGCGAGCAGAGCGTAGTATAGTTGGTCCCTATGTTTGGGCCGGCACATGCGAGGATTCCCTACAAAACGTTTTTTGTAACTTATATAGTGGCATTGGTGGGTAATATTAGAGAATTTTGGAGGTAATTTTAATGATGCACCACAGAAGCAATAGATGCTTTATTAGTAGGGATAAATATTCGGGTAGTCCGTAACATTTAGAGATTTACATAGGCACGGGGCTAGGGGGAATTTGGGTTGGCCCACCCTGAAATTTGATGGGGGCATTTGTTAGGTGTAGATTTGGGTGGTCTCAAGAGCTTAGACAATTGATTAGGTGGGGGATTATACCGTGAAATTGTAGGGTGTTATTAGGTGTAAATTTGGGTGGTCGACATCACTTCGAGAATTAATTAGAGCATGTATAATGGTTGATAAGGCAGTCTTATCTTAGGCCTGCCACATAATATTGCGAAGATACTAAAAAAGATGCAAAATGCGTTATCTCACATGTGATACTAGATATGCCTAAATATAAAAGGAGATATATTGTTGCTAAGAGTTAACCTATTATGGTTTCTCTGCCCTTCACGTTAACATTAGTTAGTATATTCTACAAAACCTCAACCTTATATCATCAAATCTAGTATTAATGGAAATGAACATGGATGAATTTATTTTTCTACTTCCAAGATTTAGTAAATATTTCTTTTTCAAGGATGCATTTGTTGTATATCAGATATTTTTATATACCAGTATTAGATGATACATTTGTAATAACCTAAATTTTGGAATACAAAGTCATTTTTAATATGGAGAAGTCGGTAAAGTGGACTTTCAAACCATAACTGCTAAAGGATGATCGAAAGCCATGATTTGTGATCGTTTAGCAAAATCAGTTGAAATTGACAACAAATTTTCAATAAGTGGAGTGCGAATAAATTTTTGATGAGTTGCAAAATTTTAATGTGTTTGGTTTGTATTAGCATTAAACTAGTTTAACAAAGGGGTAAGACTGGTTAGATCCGAGAGAACATGATTTAGAGGGGAATCTACGAGACTAAAGAAGATGCTACCACTTGCGATGGAGATGAAAACTTCATAGGGGTGCCCACTGTGAAAGTTCTTTGACTACCCCAAACTGATGATTCTAGCCAAATAGTATCAATATGGGCGCAAACAAGGAATTGACCTACAAGCAAGGGGGTGAATTTGTGCCATGCCCTCCTTTTCTAATCAGATAAGCAGCGAAGAAGAGGAGGGTGTAACTAAGAGATGAAGAGGGGAACATAGTGCAAGGTACAAATGCAGGAAATAGAAGAGATGTATATATAAAAATCCCATGCAAGTGGGTGACACTAATTCGATGTATATATAAAAATCCCATGCAAGTGGGTAACAGTAATTCGGCCACGCTCACATGGTCACTTTAGTTTTCAACATGTCATATGTTTCCCTGATTACGAAAGTCTGAAGTGCTTAGAGAATAATCAGGTGACAGGTTAAGGGGAAATTTGGGTGGGCCCACCCTTTATTCATGAGTGTTGTGGCTTCTATAGCCGGACTCAACAAATTTGGCCATTCATATGTCCGCGGACTTATCTCACGGTGTTCACACGTGTCCCTTTTTAGCCCCTCTTTGTCCGTGCACGTAGACACGCATCCCACTCTGCCCCCTTTATTTTCGGTCAAATGCATCATATTGATGGAGAGGGAGAGAGAAATAAAGAATAAAGAATAACAAAATAAAAAAGGTGGTTCACAATGGGCCAAATCCTATGTCGCAAACCGACATATGCACCCGGGCATCACCATATCTTCTCCATATATGTACGTGTATGAGGGTTTACGAACTGTCCAGAAATATGAGGACGGAGTGAAGGGTTCGGTTGGAGGACTTTTTTCTTCGCTATACATGTCCGAGCAGTGACTCGGTAGTTCAGCCAGACATTTGGGGATGATTTGACGAGACGGATTGTAGATGCTCTTATTAGGTTTATATTCCGATGGTCTGCAACACCTAGAGATTTACTTAGTCGCGAGACGGAAATATGGGTTCTCCCACCCTGAAACTAATGTGATCGTTTATCGGGTGTAGATTTGGGTGGTCCTGAAAGCATAGATAATTGATTAGGTGGGGGCATTTGATGGGTATTTAGGTGGACACACCATGAAATTATAGGGGGTTATTAGGTGTAGATTCGTATGGTCTGCAACACTTAGAGAATTAATTAGGACATATATATGGTGGTTGATAAGGTAGTCTTATCATAAGCCCATCACATCATATGGAGAAGATACTAAAGAAAGATGTAAAATGGATTATCTCAGATATGATACTAGATATACCTAAATATATAATGAGACATATTGTTGCTAAGAGTTAACCTATTGATTCAAGGGAAGGCATGTCTTTTTGTATGACTTCTTTGGTTTTCATCTTAACATTTATTCTACATGACACTCTTAGTATGACATCATTTCTACATGCCGTTAGTTGGTGGTTCGTGGAAAAAATCATGTTAGTTGAGTGTGTGGTTGATTTTGTCACTTGAGAAAGCAAACACCATCGAACCTTTTGGCAAACTTCTTTTTCTTATTTATAAAGTAGTACTCGTGGGCATGGACTGTCACACATCCATGTCAGCGCGAGCGTTTAGTCCTTTTGGGTTGTTTGGTTCGGTCTTTTTGGTCTTCCATAATTGAAGACCAATTTCTTTTTTCGGTATTCTGGTTCTTCACTACTCGGTCTTCGGTCTTTACTATCCGTTCTTCGGTCCCGACCAAATAAATCAAATTAATTGCTAAAACTCAGATTCTTGTTACTTCCAGTACCAATAGATGTTCACATTTCACAAAGTAACTAGATTCATATTTTACACAAAGTAAGAAGATTCATGATTTATGGTACAATGACAACACTTAAGATGCATAATCATTTATATTGATAGAAAGTAATAAGATAACAAGAATAAAAATATTTGCAAAGTTAAGAAGATAACAAGCAACAACATTTATATATTTGAGGCAAAGCAAGAAGATAACAGGCAAGGACAACCCATGGAATCCACAAGCATCAAACAACGATGCTACCACCACTTCGTTCTTGACAGTATAGTATTTGACACCAAACAAATCAAGTTTAGTACATGATTTCAATCCAGTAGGGAACACAAAGCATAATGTTCCACATACGTTCAGTACATGACTTCAATATAGTACCCTCAATATCATTTCTCAAGTCTCAAGTCACAAATCACAAGCACAAAATGATAACTAAAATATCACACATTTCACATGATTTCAATTTAGTCATGAGTGGATGTGGACGTCACTTTGTTGGTCGACTTAGACACTTGTTTGACTTGGCATTGGAAGAAGTCAAAAGCCAGCTTGACCTTGTAGTTTCCCATCACATTGATACAAATATGTTCAATCAACACTAGATTAGGCCAGCAAATGGCCCAAATCATTAACTGGGTCCAAGCTATCCTACACTAGTGGAAAACGGGCCTTTGGCCGGGACCATTTAGTCCCCGCCTGCCTCTGGGCCGGGACTAAAGGCCCGGCCACGTCGCTCCAATTCTCAATGCCTCCCTCGAGGCTTTAGTCCCGGCCCGTAAGGAGCCTTTAGTCCCGGTTCGTGTCCCAAACCGGGACTAAAGGGCTACGCGGTGGGTAGTGGTGGTGGCAACCGTTCGTATCCCCCTTTAGTCCCGGTTGGTGGCTCAACCCGGGACTAAAGGACTAACACGTGGCCTGCCGTAGTGGTGGCGATGGTTGGTATACCTCTTTAGTCCCGATTGGTGGCTCAACCCGGGACTAAAGACCCAAACGGTTTGCATCCCGCGTCGTTTCGGGCGATGAAAAGCACGAACTGAAGCGTATAGTCGCCATTTCTATGTTTCTTCTTCTCTCTCGCTCTCCCTCTCTGTTCTTCTCCTCTCTTCTTCCCTTCTCTTCTTCCACCATGCCAACTAGCTTTCATGAGGTGCTCGCACATGGCACGACCAAGCTCCATGTCGTGTACACGAACCTGAGCAGGGAGGTGCCGTTTTTTCTTCAACAGTTGAAGGAACGATGGTTTGACAACGCAGTGGATCATGAGAAGTTCTTGGGGCTTGATCTGGAGTACACGGTCGATCAACGCGGTGTTGCTGTCATCCAACTATGCTTCGCACACCATGTCTTGATCTTCCAATGGGCGAGGTAAGTTTTGAGGCTTCCTTTGATCCAAGATAATGACATTGTAAGTTTATTTGTTTCAATCATAGTTGGTTCCCTTCAAATAGTTGTAGTGAAACAATTTTGATTAGTTGAAGGGGAGCACAATCTAATTGGAATAGTGTTCCATAATCTGAAAAATCGTATTAGAATCAACTAGTGTTTAATATGTTCCATTGGAATCATAGTTGGTTCCCTTCAAATAGTTGTAGTGAAACAATTTTGATTAGTTGAAGGGGAGCACAATCTAATTGGAATAGTGTTCCATAATCTGAAAAATCGTATTAGAATCAACTTGTGTTTAATATGTTCCATTGGAATCATAGTTGGTTCCCTTCAAATAGTTGTAGTGAAACAATTTTGATTAGTTGAAGGGGAACACAATCTGATTGGAATAGTGTTCCATAATCTGAAAAATCGTATTAGAATCAACTAGTGTTTAATATGTTCCATTGGAATCATAGTTGGTTCGCTTCAAATAGTTGTAGTGAAACAATTTTGATTAGTTGAAGGGAACACAATCTGATTGGAATAGTGTTCCACAATCTGAAAAATCTGATTGGTTCAATATGTTCCATTGAAATCATAGTTGTAGTGATACAATTTTATGCGGTGTTCTTTGATCCAAGGTTATGAAAATTGAATATAGCTAGTGATCTCTCTAGGTTCCATTCGATAGCTATAGTGATATCTCTAGGTTCCATTGCATATGTTCTATTTGAATCCTAAAGATAATTTTCTATTTAGTTGTAGTGAAACATGTTTCCTTATTGCAGCAGTATGTAACATTTGTTCCATTTTAATTTGTTTCTGTTGCAGGAGTGACAAGCATTGTCCAGAACTCATGGACTTCCTTCGCAGCGGCATCACTTTTGCTTCCGTTGACATAAGGAACGACAAGCTGAAGATGAGGCACAGCTTCGGTATTGAGATACCAGCTGGTTGCCTCGTTGATCTCCAAACGATATTCAGGCTTCGACATGACAGGACTTCAATGGCTCATATGGCAGTTGCCTTGATCGACGATTCATATGCTGATATGAAGACCAGTTTCCCAAAGTCTCAGCACAAACTTTGGGAGAAGGGCCCACTTGATGATATCAACATTGAGTATGCAGCAAAGGATGCATACGTTCATACGAGTTGTACCACAAGACTCGAGGAAGGTGGACATTCTGATTTAGATGATTCAGACGAGTAGTCTTCTGAACGTCGAACACTTGTATATATATCTATGGTAGCTATTATTATGTACTGTTTGGACTAGTATCATGTACTTCTTGGACCAATTTATATATGTCTAGTTTCTGTTTGTGCCATTATAGTTTCCAAATTTGAATGGTTTAGCCCTTTCTAACTTCATTTGCTACTTTTGAATGGTTTAGCCCTTTCTAACTTCATGGTATCATGCATTTCGACCACATATATATACAAAAAGTCTTGAGTTCAAATAAGTTCAAAAAATGAAATCCCTTTTGTAACAGATATGTTTTTGATTAAAACAGTAATTTAAAAATGAAAGACCATTAGTCCCACGTGGCGTGCAGCGGAACCACGTGGCGTGCAGAGGAACCACGTGGCGTGCCGCGGAACCACTTTTGTTGTGGGGGTCGCTTCTCCTTCTTCTCCTTGTGCTAGATATTGGTTATGCACTAGGGAAAGTAGGAGTAGCGACCATCATCGACGGTTGAAAAATCAGGTGAGCTAGTGTCCACCATATAAGAGAGAAGAAGAATGTCGTCTCTTATTGTGGGGGTCGCTTCTACTTCGAGAGAGATTGTCCATTTTGTGATGTGCCTTTGAATGGTGCATTTTGAACACACAAAAAGTATGGAGTTCAAATAAGTTCAAAAAAATGAAATCCCTTTGTAAGAGATGAGTTCTCGTTCGAAACTGTGCTACTTCGAGAGAGATTGTCCGTTTTGTACACGAACTGCATACAGTTTTTGTCGTAGCCCTCTCACCTTTTAACACATGCTATGTGGGTGAAATGATGATAGCATGCCAACTTTCAACATTTTCAGAGTTCATGTAGTGCTTTTCAATTTCAGGGTCAACTAGCTCAAAAAAATAAGTAAATGCACGAAATATAGCAAATGAAGTCAGAAATTGTTGAAATTTTGTGATGTGCCTTTGAATGGTGCATTTTGAACACACAAAAAGTACGGAGTTCAAATAAGTTCAAAAAAATGAAATCCCTTTGTAAGAGATGAGTTCTCGTTCGAAACCCTGCTACTTCGAGAGAGATTGTCCGTTTTGTACACGAACTGCATCCAGTTTTTGTCGTAGCCGTCTCAACTTTTTAACACATGCTATGTGGGTGAAATGATTATAGCATGCCAACTTTCAACATTTTCAGAGTTCATTTGTAGTGCTTTTCAATTTCAGGGTGAACTAGCTCAAAAAAAAATAAGTAAATGCACACAAAAAGTATGGAGTTCAAATAAGTTCAAAAAAATGAAATCCCTTTGTAAGAAATGAGTTCTCGTTCGAAACCCTGCTACTTCGAGAGAGATTGTCCGTTTTGTACACGAACTGCATCCAGTTTTTGTCGTAGCCCTCTCAACTTTTTAACACATGCTATGTGGGTGAAATGATTATAGCATGCCAACTTTCAACATTTTCAGAGTTCATTTGTAGTGCTTTTCAATTTCAGGGTCAACTAGCTCAAAAAAAAAGTAAATGCACGAAATATACCAAATGAAGTCATAAATTGTTGCAATTTTGTGATGTGCCTTTGAATGGTGCATTTTGAACACACAAAAAGTATGGAGTTCAAATAAGTTCAAAAAAATGAAATCCCTTCGTAAGAGATGAGTTCTCGTTCGAAACCCTCCTACTTGAGGAGAGATTGTCCATTTTGTACACGAACTGCATCCAGTTTTTGTCATATACCTCTCAACTTTTCAACACATGCTATGTGGGTCAAATGATGGTAGCATGCCAACTTTCAACATTTTCAGAGTTCATTTTTAGTGCTTTTCAGTTTCAGGGTCAACTAGCTCAAAAAAATAAGTAAATGCACGAAATATACCAAATGAAGTCAGAAAATGTTGAAATTTTGTGATGTGCCTTTGAATGGTGCATTTTGAACACACAAAAAGTATGGAGTTCAAATAAGTTCAAAAAAATGAAATCCCTTTGTAAGAGATGAGTTCTCGTTCGAAACCCTGCTACTTCGAGAGAGATTGTCCGTTTTGTACACGAACTGCATCCAGTTTTTGTCGTAGCCCTCTCAACTTTTTAACACATGCTATGTGGGTGAAATGATGATAGCATGCCAACTTTCAACATTTTCAGAGTTCATTTGTAGTGCTTTTCAATTTCAGGGTCAACTAGCTCAAAAAAAAAAAAGTAAATGCACGAAATATACCAAATGAAGTCAGAAATTGTAGAAATTTTGTGATGTGCCTTTGAATGGTGCATTTTGAACGCACAAAAAGTATGGAGTTCAAATAAGTTCAAAAAAATGAAAAGCTTTTTAAGAAATGAGTTCTCGTTCGAAACCCTACTACTTCGAGAGAGATTGTCCGTTGTGTACACGAACTGCATCCAGTTTTTGTCGTAGCCCTCTCAACTTTTTAACACATGCTATGTGGGTGAAATTATTTTAGCATGCCAACTTTCAACATTTTCAGAGTTCATTTGTAGTGCTTTTCAATTTCAGGGTCAACTAGCTCAAAAAAATAAGTAAATGCACGAAATATACCAAATGAAGTCAGAAATTGTTGAAATTTTGTGATGTGACTTTGAATGGTGCATTTTGAACGCACAAAAAGTATGGAGTTCAAATAAGTTCAAAAAAATGAAAAGCTTTTTAAGAGATGAGTTCTCGTTCGAAACCGTGCTACTTCGAGAGAGATTGTCCGTTTTGTACACGAACTGCATCCAGTTTTTGTCGTAGCCCTCTCAACTTTTTAACACATGCTATGTGGGTGAAATGATGATAGCATGCCAACTTTCAACATTTTCAGAGTTCATTTGTAGTGCTTTTCAATTTCAGGGTCAACTAGCTCAAAAAAAAATAAGTAAATGCACGAAATATACCAAATGAAGTCAGAAATTGTTGAAATTTTGTGATGTGCCTTTGAATGGTTCATTTTGAACACACAAAAAGTATGGAGTTCAAATAAGTTCAAAAAAATGAAATCCCTTTGTCAGAGATGAGTTCTCGTTCGAAACCCTGCTACTTCGAGAGAGATTGTCCGCTTTGTACACGAACTGCATCCAGTTTTTGTCGTAGCCCTCTCAACTTTTTAACACATGCTATGTGGGTGAAATGATGATAGCATGCCAACTTTCAACATTTTCAGAGTTCATTTGTAGTCGTTTTCAATTTCAGGATCAACTAGCTCAAAAAAATTAAGTAAATGCACGAAATATACCAAATGTAGTCAGAATTGTTGAAATTTTTTGATGTGCTTTTGAATGGTCAATTTTGAACACACAAAAAGTATGGAGTTCAAATAAGTTCAAAAAAATGAAATCCCTTTGTAAGAGACGAGTTCTCGTTCGAAACGCTCCTACTTCGAGAGAGATTGTCCGTTTTGTACACGAACTGCATCCAGTTTTTGTCGTAGCCCTCTCAACTTTTTAACACATGCTATGTGGGTGAAATGATGATAGCATGCCAACGTTCAACATTTTCAGAGTTCATTTGTAGTGCTTTTCAATTTCAGGATCAACTAGCTCAAAAAAAATAAGTAAATGCACGAAATATACCAAATGTAGTCAGAAATTGTTGAAATTTTGTGATGTGACTTTGAATGGTGCATTTTGAACACACAAAAAGTATGGAGTTCAAATAAGTTAAAAAAAATGAAATCCCTTTGTAAGAGATGAGTTCTCGTTCGAAACCCTGCTACTTCGAGAGAGATTGTCCGTTTTGTACACGAACTGCATCCAGTTTTTTCGTAGCCCTCTCAACTTTTTAGCACATGCTATGTGGGTGAAATGATGATAGCATGCCAACTTTCAACATTTTTAGAGTTCATTTGTAGTGCTTTTCAATTTCGGGGTGAACTAGCTCAAAAAAAATAAGTAAATGCACCAAATATACCAAATAAAGTCAGAAATTGTTGAAATTTTGTGTTGTGCCTTTGAATGGTGCATTTTGAACACACAAAAAGTATGGAGTTCAAATAAGTTCAAAAAAATGAAATCCCTTTGTAAGAGATGAGTTCTCGTTCGAAACCCTGCTACTTCGAGAGAGATTGTCCGTTTTGTACACGAACTGCATCCAGTTTTTTCGTAGCCCTCTCAACTTTTTAACACATGCTATGTGGGTGAAATGATTATAGCATGCCAACTTTCAACATTTTCAGTATTCATTTGTAGTGCTTTTCAATTTCAGGGTGAACTAGCTCAAAAAAAATAAGTAAATGCACCAAATATACCAAATGAAGTCAGAAATTGTTGAAATTTTGTGATGTGCCTTTGAATGGTGCATTTTGAACACACAAAAAGTATGGAGTTCAAATAAGTTCAAAAAAATGAAATCCCTTTGTAAGAGATGAGTTCTCGTTCGAAACCCTGCTACTTCGAGAGAGATTGTCCGTTTTGTACACGAACTGCATCCAGTTTTTTCGTAGCCCTCTCAACTTTTTTTAACACATGCTATGTGGGTGAAATGATGATAGCATGCCAACTTTCAACATTTTTAGAGTTCATTTCTAGTGCTTTTCAATTTCAGGGTGAACTAGCTCAAAAAAAATAAGTAAATGCACGAAATATACCAAATGAAGTCAGAAATTGTTGAAATTTTGTGACGTGCCTTTGAATGGTGCATTTCGAACACACAAAAAGTATGGAGTTCAAATAAGTTCAAAAAAATGAAATCCCTTTGTAAGAGATGAGTTCTCGTTCGAAACCTTGCTACTTCGAGAGAGATTGTCCGTTTTGTACACGAACTGCATCCAGTTTTTGTCGTAGCCCTCTCAACTTTTCAACACATGCTATGTGGGTGAAATGATGATAGCATGCCAACTTTCAACATTTGCAGAGTTCATTTGTAGTGCTTTTCAATTTCAGGGTCAACTAGCTCAAAAAAAATAAGTAAATGCACGAAATATACCAAATGAAGTCACAAATTGTTGAAATTTTTTGATGTGCGTTTGAATGGTGAATTTTGAACACACAAAAAGTATGGAGTTCAAATAAGTTCAAAAAAATGAAATCCCTTTGTAAGAGACGAGTTCTCGTTCGAAACGCTCCTACTTCGAGAGAGATTGTCCGTTTTGTACACGAACTGCATCCAGTTTTTTCGTAGCCCTCTCAACTTTTTAACACATGCTATGTGGGTGAAATGATGATACCATGCCAACTTTCAACATTTTCAGAGTTCATTTGTAGTGCTTTTCAATTTCAGGATCAACTTGCTCAAAAAAAATAAGTAAATGCACGAAATATACTAAATGTAGTCAGAAATTGTTGAAATTTTGTGATGTGACTTTGAATGGTGCATTTTGAACACAAAAAAAGTATGGAGTTCAAATAAGTTCAAAAAAATGAAATCCCTTTGTAAGAGATGAGTTCTCGTTCGAAACGCTGCTACTTCGAGAGAGATTGTCCGTTTTGTACACGAACTGCATCCAGTTTTTGTCGTAGCCCTCTCAACTTTTTAACACATGCTATGTGGGTGAAATGATGATAGCATGCCAACTTTCAACATTTTCAGAGTTCATTTGTAGTGCTTTTCAATTTCAGGATCAACTAGCTCAAAAAAAATAAGTAAATGCACGAAATATACCAAATGTAGTCAGAAATTGTTGAAATTTTGTGATGTGACTTTGAATGGTGCATTTTGAACACGCAAAAAGTATGGAGTTCAAATAAGTTCAAAAAAATGAAATCCCTTTGTAAGAGATGAGTTCTCGTTCGAAACCCTGCTACTTCGAGAGAGATTGTCCGTTTCGTACACGAACTGCATCCAGTTTTTTCGTAGCCCTCTCAACTTTTCAACACATGCTATGTGGGTGAAATGATGATAGCATGCCAACTTTCAACATTTTCAGAGTTCATTTGTAGTGCTTTTCAATTTCAGGATCAACTAGCTCAAAAAAAATAAGTAAATGCACGAAATATACCAAATGAAGTCAGAAATTGTTGAAATTTTGTGATGTGCCTTTGAATGGTGCATTTTGAACACACAAAAAGTATGGAGTTCAAATAAGTTCAAAAAAATGAAATCCCTTTGTAAGAGAAGAGTTCTCGTTCGAAACCCTCCTACTTCGAGAGACATTGTCCGTTTTGTACACAAACTGCATCCAGTTTTTTTCATAGCCCTCTCAACTTTTTAACACATGCTATATGGGTGAAATGATGATACCATGCCAACTTTCAACATTTTCAGAGTTCATTTCTAGTGCTTTTCAATTTCAGGGTCAACTAGCTAAAAAAAATAGGTAAATGCACGAAATATACCAAATTAAGTCAGAAATTGTTGAAATTTTGTGATGTGCCTTTGAATGGTGCATTTTGAACACACAAAAAGTATGGAGTTCAAATAAGTTCAAAAAAATGAAATCCCTTTATAAAAGATGAGTTCTCGTTCGAAACCCTCCTACTTCGGGAGAGATTGTCCGTTTTGTACACGAACTGCATCCAGCTTTTGTCATATACCTCTCAACTTTTCAACACATGCTATGTGGGTCAAATGGTGGTAGCATGCCAACTTTCAACATTTTGAGAGTTCATTTGTAGTGCTTTTCAATTTCAGGGTCAACTAGCTCAAAAAAAAATAAGTAAATGCACGAAATATACCAAATGAAGTCAGAAAATGTTGAAATTTTGTGATGTGCCTTTGAATTGTCCGTTTTGTACCCGAACTGTATCCAGTTTTTGTCGTAGCCCTCTCAACTTTTTAACACATGATATGTGGGTGAAATGATTATAGCATGCCAACTTTCAACATTTTCAGAGTTCATTTGTAGTGCTTTTCAATTTCAGGGTCAACTAGCTCAAAAAAAATAAGTAAATGCACGAAATATACCAAATGAAGTCAGAAATTGTTGAAATTTTGTGACGTGCCTTTGAATGGTGCATTTCGAACACACAAAAAGTATGGAGTTCAAATAAGTTCAAAAAAATGAAATCCTTTTTAAAAGATGAGTTCTCGTTCGAAACCTTGCTACTTCGAGAGAGATTGTCCGTTTTGTACACGAACTGCATCCAGTTTTTGTCGTAGCCCTCTCAACTTTTTAACACATGCTATGTGGGTGAAATGATGATAGCATGCCAAGTTTCAACATTTGCAGAGTTCATTTGTAGTGCTTTTCAATTTCAGGGTGAATTAGCTCAAAAAAAATAAGTAAATGCACGAAATATACCAAATGAAGTCAGAAATTGTTGAAATTTTGTGATGTGCCTTTGAATGGTGCATTTTGAACACACAAAAAGTATGGAGTTCAAATAAGTTCAAAAAAATGAAATCCCTTTGTAAGAGATGAGTTCTCGTTCGAAACGCTGCTACTTCGAGAGAGATTGTCCGTTTTGTACACGAACTGCATCCAGTTTTTGTCGTATCCCTCTCAACTTTTCAACACATGCTATGTGGGTGAAATGATGATAGCATGCCAACTTTCAACATTTTTAGAGTTAATTTGTAGTGCTTTTCAATTTCAGGATCAACTAGCTCAAAAAAAATGCACGAAATATACCAAATGTATTCAGAAATTGTTGAAATTTTTTGATGTGCCTTTGAATGGTGCATTTTGAACACACAAAAAGTATGGAGTTCAAATAAGTTTAAAAAAATGAAATCCCTTTGTAAGAGACGAGTTCTCGTTCGAAACGCTGCTACTTCGAGAGAGATTGTTCGTTTTGTACACGAACTGCATCCAGTTTTTGTCGTAGCTCTCTCAAATTTTTAACACATGCTATGTGGGTGAAATGATGATAGCATGCAAACTTTCAACATTTTCAGAGTTCATTTGTAGTGCTTTTCAATTTCAGGATCAACGAGCTAAAAAAATAAGTAAATGCACGAAATATACCAGATGAGTTCTCGTTCGAAACGCTGCTACTTCGAGAGATAATAGTTTGGATAGTCAAAATTATTAATTATGAAAATAAAAAATAGTTTGTATTATTTATTCAATTGGAAACACTTTTCATTATCATAGTTTTGTCAAATTCTCAAATATGCAAAAAGAATTTTTAATATACATAGTTTTTAATTGAAAATAACAAAACAGATAATAGTTTGGATAGTCAATATTATTAATTATGAAAATAAAATATAGTTTTGCATTGTTTATTCAATTTGAAACACTTTTCATTATCATAGTTTTGTCAAATTCTCAAATATGCAAAAAGAATTTTTAATAAACATAGTTTTTAATTGAAAATAACAAAATAGATAATAGTTTGGATAGTCAAAATTATTAATTATGAAAATAAAAAATAGTTTTGCATTATTTATACAATTTGAAACACTTATCATTATCATAGTTTTGTCAAATTCTCAAATATGCAAAAAGAATTTTTAATAAATATAGTTTTTAATTGAAAATAACAAAATAGATAATAGTTTGGATAGTCAAAATTATTAATTATGAAAATAAAAAATAGTTTTGCATTGTTTATTCAATTTGAAACACTTTTCATTATCATAGTTTTGTCAAATTCTCAAATATGCAAAAAGAATTTTTAATAAACATAGTTTTTAATTGAAAATAACAAAATACATAATAGTTTGGATAGTCAAAATTATTAATTATGAAAATAAAAAATAGTTTTGCATTATTTATACAATTTGAAACACTTATCGTTATCATAGTTTTGTCAAATTCTCAAATATGCAAAAAGAATTTTTAATAAACATAGTTTTTAATTGAAAATAACAAAATAGATAATAGTTTGGATAGTCAAAATTATTAATTATGAAAATAAACAATAGGTTTGCATTATTTATTCAATTTGAAACACTTTTCATTATCATAGTTTTGTCAAATTCTCAAATATGCAAAAAGAATTTTTAATAAACATAGTTTTTAATTGAAAATAACAAAATAGATAATAGTTTGGATAGTCAAAATTATTAATTATGAAAATAGAAAAAAATGAAACTATATTCGAAATCATAGAGAAAATTCAATCTAAATTCTCATTTGAATTTAGATTGAATTTTCCCTATAATTTCTAATATAGTTATAATTTTCAGTAAGTTTAGGCCCATAAGCCTGCTTTAGAGAGGAGCTCGATGGAGAAGCTGCGACGGGGCTTATAAACAAGTGTTAGTCCCCCTCGCTGGGCGAGGTGGGACTAAACTTATCGTACAGCCGAGGAGGGGCTTTAGTTCCGGTTGGAGCCACGCCCCGGGACTATAGACCACCTTTAGTCCCGGTTGTAGCCACGCCCCGGGACTAAAGACCCCTTTTCGGCAGGCGAGGAGGCGAGAAACGAGGGGCTTTAGTCCCGGGTCGTGGCTCCACCCGGGACTAAAGGGGGTCTTTAGTCCCGGTCTGAGTCACGCATTGGGACTAAAGATCCACCTATATAAGCGGGACTTCGAAAAATTCCAACCCAAATCGTCCATTTCTCTTCTTCTTCCTCTCGTTCTCCTGCCCGACGCGGCACAGCGACGAACTCGACGACGCCGTCAGGCTGCCCGACGTCCTGCTCGCCGCCGCCTGCCGTCCTCCTCGCCGTCGTCGTCGTCCTCCTCGCCGCCGCCGACCTCCTCGCCGCCCGCCGCCCTCGTCGCCGCGGCGCGCCGTCGACACCTCCGGTCGGTAAGAACCCCGCCCCCTCCTCCCCAACCCTCCGGCCAGTAGAAGAAAAGAAGAAAAAGGAGAAGAGAAGAATAAAAATGAGAAGAAAGGAAGAAAAAGGAGAAGAAAAGAAGAAAAAGGAGAAGAAAAGAAGAAAAAGAAAAAGATTTTTTTGTCATTTAATTCCTATTGTTATTAGGTTTGTGCTAGATTATTAGGGTTAGTAATATTTAGAATTAGGTTAGGGTTACAAGAAGAAGAAATATGAACAAAACTAAGAAAATAAGATTAGGGAAAATGAAAATAAGAAGAGGAGGAGAAGAAAAGAAGAAAAAGGAGAATAAGAAGAGAAGGAGAGGAGAAGAAGAGGAAAAATAGAAGAAGAGGAGAAGTAGAAGAAGAGAAAAAATTAGAAGAGGAGGGAGGAGAAGTAGAAGAAGAGAAGAGGAGAAGTACTACAAGAAGAGGAGAAGTAGAAGTATAAGAAGAAGTAGAAGAAGAGGAGAAATAGAAGAAGAGGAAAAATTAGTTTAGGGTTACAAGAAGAAGAAATATATTTTTTTGTCATTTAATTTTGCTATTGTATAGTGTATATGCTTAAGTGTTAATAGTGTTTCTTAGATTATTGCTTAATTTTGCTATTGTATATGCTTAAATGTTAATAGTTTAATTTTGCTATTGTATATGCTTAAGTGTTAATAGTTTATTTTTAGCAAGAAAATTAATAGAACTAGTTTATTTTTTTAGTTCATTTTACGATGCCTATCCCGCATCCTCGTCGTCGACTCGGCGGAGGACACCTGCTTGATCAGAGGGGCCCTGTCCGGGACTGGGCTCCGCCCGGCTAGTATTGGGAGGTGCTACCTTCCGGGGGGCCTAGGTTGGTGAGGAGCCAGCCCGTCGTTGACCCGATCCTTGTTTGGTGGCGGTCGCGTGGGCCAGTGAGGGTGCCGAGGCTTCCGGACACCGCGGAGGTGGTACGTCACCGTGTCAGCGAGGAGGATGAGCACGTCCGTCGCTACATGGTTGCGTTGGAGGGCAGGTTCGAGCATACCTGGCAGGTTCTTCGGGGATCTCACTGGAGCTATGATCCTGTGATGGTTCCTTCTCTTTGGGTGTCCACCGCCCGCGCCGATACCCGTCGGGCGCTACGGTTCTAGATGTATTAGTGATGCTATATGTATCATAGTATTCCAGGAGTATTAGTGATAATATTCGATGATGTACGGACAAAAGTGATGATGTATTAGCTTATAATTGAATGCATGCTAATTTGAATACTACTTTGTTTTACGATTTGGTTTTGCTTATTGAATGCTCAAATTGGAAAAGTACTCCTACTTTGAATACTATGCAGAAATCTAGGAGTCCCGGGTGCAGCCACGACCCGGAACTTCAGTTGTTTTGGAACGGTGTTCCTGATAGAATAATTCTTTTTTGGTACAAAGGTTAAGAGAATCCGTTTTTTGCAGAACTATGGATCCACATATCAGGAACCTCGAAGAGGAAGAACTTCTCGAAGATATAATCAAAGACGGCCCCGACATTGAACCAGCTGATTCTCCGTCGTCATATCTAAACCAGGACGTTGGAATGGAGGTCGAGCGACACGAAGATGAAGCCGATGGGGCAGGAGCTAGGTCCAATGACGGAGAAGGTGATAGCTCCACTGATGGAGAAGCCGGTGAAGAGGAGAAGTCCGGTGAGGTATACATATGAAGTTCGACAATCACTTGTAATATGTGAAAAATATTGGAGATAGCTCTATATTGTATACATATACATTCATTTGACGAATGTTTCTCCTTCTTAGGCCTCCACATCGAGCAAAACTACGAAACGGGGCCCGACTAGAAAGTTGGATGCACGGACGCATTACACATTTGAGGTGATATTTCCTACGGGCGAACCCAAGCTTCCTAAGAATGCTGCCGACACATTCAAGAAGCAATACGGAGTTCTGTTAGGGATCACGTCCCGATCAGCGTTCGGGAGTGGAACAAGTGCAAAGGGGCAGCCGATAGTGACTATGTCGCCGAAAGGTACAAAGATAACCTTTGGAATGATCTCATGTCACATTTCAACCTGCCAGAATGTGAGAATGAAGACGCCGTAGACAAACTGAGGGCCAAAGTCAAGCAATGGACTCTGAAGAAGATGGCCGAACTGTTCCGTAGCTGGAAGAAGAAGCTATGGAAAAACTATCTGAAGACACAGAAAGTGCCAGTATTCGAGGGGTATCTAGCCAAGCAGGCGAATCACTGGAAGGCATTTCAGGAGTACAAGGAGTCAGAAGATGCCGAGGCATTATCAGAAAAGAACAAGATAAATGCCGACAAGAAGAAATATCGCAACAAGCTGGGGCCAGGGGGCTATGAGACTGCCATCCCAAAGTGGGATAAGAAAGAGCAAGATCTGACACATAAAGGCATCGTACCTGAACCACTCCGTGATGAGTGGGAACTGAGAGCAAGAAATTGGTTCCTTGCGCATGGTGGGTCGTACGACGAAACAACAGGGGACCTCATCTGCAATGACGATCTTAGGATACCCAGGGAGAATTGGAAAAGGATAGTGAAAGAAATTAAGGAGGGACAAAGAAAGTTCACTGCAGATAGAGCTAAAGATTTGCTCACACTGGTCCTCGGCAATGACGAACATGGAGGACGAACGCGAGGCTTCGGTCCTTCTTACCCGTGGTGGCTTGGGTTTGCCAGAGACCAAGACACTTACAGAAGCCGAGAGAGAGCAAAGAAGCGGCAGCAGGATGAGGAGAATGACAAGTTCAACTAGTTGCTTGCCAGGATTAACGAGCAACAGAAGCAGATTGATGAGCTTAGAGGAGTACCGCGCCAGGAAGATCCTGCACTTGATATTACCGGCGCCCCATCTAAGCGGAAAAGCAGCATGGCTGAATCTGAGGCCCCGCCCGACGATGAATGAAGAATGATAGAGGGCGGTCCCGGCTACCCCGTGGATGGAATCAAGGAGTCAACATCATGTGAACTCCATCAGAAATTCAAGAACATATCCATGAAGGTGGCCGTCGGACAAGCTTTACCTTCTGGCCCTGATGCACGCTGGCATGGCCGTGAGATTCCAGCTGGCTTTGCTAAAGTCGGGGTGGATGAAATCATGACGGGGTTTAATGACATGGAGCTCGACATAGCTGGACCCGAAGATGAGAGGACACTCGGAGAAGTACTGGGTGGAGTCATCCTATGGGACAAGAACTACATCAAGCTTCTAGGCTCAGCCCAAAGGACAACACCGCCTCCGAGTCGTCGCAGGTCACCTACACCTCCATTATCTCCAAGCCCTCCACATGACATCGGCCAGCACAACACGAGTCCATCTCGATCACCGCCGCCGGACTTGGGTCACCGAGAAGCAAATAGCATGGGCAAAAGACTTCATAACCCTTCCATCACAGTATGACTTACACTATAAGCCTGATGACTATACACGCACATTGCAGAAGGAAGTGAAAAAGAGCAGCTCACGTGCAAGTGCAAGTGGGAGCAAATCAAGTTCAACTACAAGCAAGAAAAAATCAGACGTTCCTCAGCTTGGACAACAGGCCAAACTTGTCGATCCCACCCTTCAAGGTGTTAACCGAGAATGTTCCCCCTCCGGTGCAGGGGCAAGCTTTTGAAAGAGCAAAGGAGTTGGCAGATGAATGTGGTATCTCGGTTGAAGATTTGCTGGCTTCCCAAGACGACAGGATACCCAAGGCTGTGGTAGCCCCTAAGCCACCGTTTGTCATGGGAGAGCCTTTGGCAAAGATGATCTCCCAACAAATATGCGTTACTTGCATAAATGGTACTTAAGTGAATCAAAGAATGGGAGAACGATGATCGTGCCGAGTGTCCCACGGGAGTACTACGGCCGCCCCGAAGAAATCCATATCGACTTTGATGAACTCTTCCAGATGTACAATGGCGACGCCCTCGACAAATCGCTTATGAGTTGCTATTGTCTGTACGTTTTTCAATTCGTTGTCTACATGTAACTTGTTTAGTTATTTCAATTCATTGTCTATATATAACTTGTACTCTATTATGCAGAATGAAGATTCTGGATTGTAAAAGTAAGAGCATCCTAAATATTGGGTTTATTGACCCAGATAAAATACATATAGCGACGCTAACTGACAAACCCAAGGAGATGGAGGAAAACCTTCTAAGGTTTCTAATAGATCAAAATTTCTGTGACCACATACTGTTTCCATACAACTTCAGGTGAGGGTCTTTACTCTGTTGTGTCCATTCACTTATAAGTGTAATTGATAAGTTACTGACACACACACACACACACATATATATATATATATATATATACATGTGCAGCTTCCATTGGATTCTGTTGGACATTCAAATTGATAAGGGAAGAGTTGATGCCTTCGACCCATTATCGAGACCCTTGGAACAGTTCCAAAGCGTGCAGGACATGCTCCAAGGGTAATTTTAATCATTCATGCGCTCTATCGGTCTCTTTTGATGATTTTCTGATATATCAATTAATGAAAAACTTAGCAAATCATTATCCTTGTCGGGCAGGGATTGGAAGCGGTTCAAGTGCGTGACTCCCGGTAACTTTCCTGAGAAGCTGATCTTTAGAGCGGCTCAGGTAAGTAGTAGTATGATATACTTCTATTAATTTTCAATACATTTATGATGCTAGATTATTATTTTGATTATATATATTCTATTCTCGTAAAGTGCGACCAACAGCCACGGGGAACGCATCTATGCGGATACTATGTTTGCGAGACCATTCGCACGTTTACCTCTGAGTTCAAGGATCACAGATTCGACGTAAGCAATGAACATTCACACCTCTATTTTTACCCGTCATTCTTTGTTATCATGATTGATATTCATATTCATCTCCTCTTCTTATATAGCACACGCCCATGAGGATGAAGGTCCTACCAGAGCAACGCGCGATTGCTGTTGTAGAGGAGCTTGCGGGATTTCTGAGGACGGAAGCTATAGAAGACAAAGGACGATTTAGTGTAGCTAAGGGCCATTACTGATGTTCGTCCATGTAATCGAATAGACGGGCTCTAGTCCCTATAATTCAGATCTCCATATAATTGTATATATATGATCGCTTGTAAGATAAGTTAATCTTATATATATATATGCATAATTATTTCTATTTAAATTATATGAAAACTAATTCCCGAACACCAAACGAGGCATCACGTTAATCTCCCGAACACCTAAACCCTAAAACCCTAAAACCCAAAATAATTTCATTCAAAAAAAAACCCAAAAACCAGCAAAATCTGAAAATCTTTAGTCCCGGTCCGTGTAACGAACCGGGACTAAAGGGCCTGCCCCTGGGGCGCTACGAGGCGCCCACGTGGAGCACCTTTAGTCCCGTCTTGTAAGAGGGCCGGGACGAAAGGTTAGGCCTTTAGTCCCGCCCCTTTAGTCCCGGTTGATGAACCAGGACTAAAGCTCCTTACGGGCCGGGGCTAAAGGCCCCGTCCCCACTAGTGCTACTAGTACTCTGTTGAATGTAGAAACCATTCCATTTTCCACAGATTTTCAGATTTCCAAATAAACATAAATGACACTGCAGTACTTCGTTGAAGGTAGATTATAACATCATGGATTATGTATCCTGTCGTCGATCCCCAACGGTACAAAAGACATGTACGATTCATTCATAGTTGTAGCGCACGTGCAAGTTCCACTGGAAATGATCTCTTTGATGGTGATGTGCACGTAAGTGCTTGAGTTAGTGTAGTAGTATTGGATATGGCTTGGTCCACGACGTAACACAAGGAATGTTGTGTTTTTGTTATCAAACTTTATCGATGTGATGGCCTTTGCGTGAACTATTTGCATGTTTTAATTTGAATTATTTGATTGGATGAAATATATGTATGTTTATGGTTGTTTTGTTGTGCATGTTCAATTTGAATCATGCAAATGATTGATGAAATACCATGCATTTGTTTGAAATGTATGTTAAAAAGGATAGAAGAATAATCGAAAAGATTTTAGGGAGTTAAATATAGGCTTTGGTTAGGTTGGGCCACAATTTAACTCCATAATTTCGAAGGATTTAAGTTTAGAAAGGCATATAAGGAGATAAATTATAAGAGTTTGACTAAAGATGATCTTATTGTTTGTTAATAAGATGGCTACAGGGGTATGGTGGGTGATATGGAGGAGGCGAAGCAACCATTTATCTCTGCAGTAAAAATGAACTAGATGCTACTCCAGCTCCAATCCACTAAGAAATTGAAGCCAAGGTATTCGAAACAACTATATTGAAATCATGGAGTGGAGTAGTCTAAAACCTACCCTTAATCCGACAAGACCCAACCAAGACGATATCCTATATGTGAAGCTCGACCATGTTACTAGATTTGTGGGTCTAGTTTGTTAAAATCACTTGACGACTAGGGCTTTGGGGCACTAGGCCCGAGGGGCATGTGCATGAAGATTTCTCGGATGTAATCGACAAGGTCAAGCCTGCACCGCGGAGCGTCTCATTTCGGCGGTAGTAGTCGTTTGATCGTCCAAGAACCTCTAAGTAATTTTTAGTATGTTTGGGATGCGTTGTATTTTTGCTGAAGTATTAAAAATGAGAGTCTGAATCCGATTGGCTCTGACAGACCTTCAGACACGTTTGCCCTTAATGTTCAAAGTATGGTTTGTATAATGGAAAACACTTATTCCTACTCGTATATTTCCAATAGCTAGTCCAAATAGTTGTTGGTTTCCATGACAATATGATGTAGACACAATCCATTTCTTCTATCACCAATTTATCATGGGCTAGTACACCATAAAGATTTGGTACGAAGTAAAAATACATAGACACACATATGCGCGAGATCTATTAAGCAGTGACAGCGATCTTCATGCCCTTCTGGCAGTGGCCCGGAACGCTGCAGAGGAAGAATGCTTTGCCACCGCGAGCAAGCTGGATGTGGTCATTGCCGGAGGTGTACGCCCTCGACGGGCCAGAAACCGTACATGAGTTGTAGTCGCCTTCTCCCACCTGCACCACGTTGTGCATACTCGGGTTGTACTTGAACACTATGTGCATCAGTTAACACAAGAATACAGATCAAAACATATATTCATTCATATATATACTTCAAGTATATCTAATCATTTGATCTTTAGAGCTCTTACCAAGCATGTCGCCGGACTGGATGCGCTTGCCATTCTCCCAACCGGAGACGCCGAAGCTCCATCCCTTGTTATCACCGACGGTCCACTCTTTTCCATGCACAACGGAGGTTGCACAACAAACGGCCAGAAGCAACACTAGAAGGGTGGGTACGATGGTTCCCCGTGCCATTGAACGTGTTTCCCTTGACTTCTTCTCACAACCGAAGATCACAAGAACAACAAAAGGAAACAATAGTCGATTCCTCAACTGATGATTTGTGTTCGATCTCCGTCTTGTATGATATATATAGGCTTTTAAAGCGGCCAGCTAAGATCATTGTTTTAATGTGTTGAAATAATGAGAATCGTCCTTTAAATGAGAAAAATCAACAATCATGATCTGGAACATTAGTTAGTATATGCTACCAAATCCTCCAAGTTATATCATGAGATCTAGTATTAATGGAAATGAACATGGATGCATTTATTTCCCTACTTTCAAGATATAGTTAATATTTCTTATTCCTGGATGCATTTGTTGTGCATCAGATATTTATATATACTAGTATTAGATGATATATTTGAAATAAGCTAAATTTTGGAATACAAAATCATTTTTAATATGGAGACGTCAGTAAAGTGGACTTTTAAACCATAGCTGCTAAAGGATGATCGAAGGCCATGATTTGCGATTGTCTAGTCAAATCAGTTAAAATTAACAACAAATTTTCAATAAGTGGAGTATTTGTGAATTTGGCATGACTTCAGAAATTTCAATGCCTTTGGTTTGTATAATAATTTAGACTAGTTTAACAAAGGTGTAAGTTCGGTGAGATGTGAGAGAACCAAAATTAGAGGGAAATTTATAAGACTAACTAATAAGGTGCTACCACTTGGAACGAAGATGGAAACTTCAGAGGGGAGCCTAGTATGAAAACTCTTTGACTACCCCAAACTGACGATATGAGTCTAAAAGTACCAATATGGGCGCAAATGAGGAATTCACCTATGATAACCCACAAATGTAGGGGATCGCAACAGTCTTCGCGGGTAAAAGCCAATTTACTGATTCGACACAAGGGGACCCAAAGAATATTTATAAGCTTTAACAGTTGAGTTGTCAATTCAACCGCACCTGAAAGATACTTGCTTGGTAACAAAATATTAGTAGCAACAGTGACGTGGAAAGTGATGGTGGCAACGGAAATAAGGGTGGTAAAGCAACGAAAGTAAAACAACAAAAGTAAAGCAACTTGTAACCAGCAGGATTAAAACACTGTAGGCTAAGGGGACGGATGGTTGGTCATGGATGAGAGATATCATGTATTTAACTTGGGGCAAGGCACATAGAAAAGTAATGATCATCAAGGCAAATATCAAAAATTAGGCATGTATCCCATGGTAGTCGTGCGTGCTTGCAATAAGAACTTGCACAACATCTTTGGTCCTACCATCCCGCAACCAACGTGGCCAAAAGGAACTTATGGAGATTAAGGTGCTCCTGTCAAAGAGCACCAGAACAAAGCATTAACAATTAATGGATACATGGAATCCTCAAACTATAGTCTATCCCCTTTGGTGTCCCAAGCTGTCACCATTGGGATCGTCGGTTCCGGACTATAAAAGGTGCATACTACTCATAGATAGGATCAAGAACACAAATATATTCGTCAAAACATAAGATATTTAGATCTGAAATCATGGCACTCGGGCCGAAAGTGACAAGTATTAAGAGTAACAAGTAGTAGCAAAGATGATAAACACGATAGTAGATGATATGCAACATGCCCCTAACAATCCGACGAACTATTACATGATCTAACTCATCCAATCCCTACCACCCCCTTCACCTATAGAAGGGAATTACTCACACATGATGGGGGAAGCCATGGAAGGGTGATGGAGTGGTGATGGTGATGACGATGGCGACGATTTCCCCTCTCCGGAGGCCAAGGCAGCCTCCATATTAGCTCTCTCGGAGAAGAACCGAGGGTGGCGGCGGCTCCGCAGCGAGAACTTGCAAAACGACTTCTATTCTGGGATTTCTCCGTCACGTGTAAAAATAGGAGCCAAGGTAGGGCACCAGAGGAGGTGGACCGCACCCAGGCGGCCTCCCGGCGCGGCCAGGGGGCAAGCCCCGCCCACAGGTCGCCTGGAGGCCTGGTGGCCACCCTCTGGCCCATCTTCTGGCCCAGGGTTCCTCCCGGTGCGTGGATTTTCTCTATTTTTATTGGAATTTTCTGGGACGCCTAAAAATCCATTTTCCTCCACACAAGAAAACCATACAGGCAGCTCTGTTGAAAACAGCGCTAGTCCGGGTTAGTTTCATTCAAATCATGCAAGAATGAGGCCAAAACAATAGCAAAAGTGTTTGGAAAAGTCGATACGTTTGAGACGTATCAACTCCCCAAGCTTAGCATATTGCTTGTCCTCAAGCAATTCAGTTTAATGAACTGGACACGACAAATAAAACTTTGACAGACTCTTTTGCTTCATTAGATGTATATAAGCATGCACTACGAACAAGTCCAACAATTATTGAGGCAATGCTACAAAGATAATGCACGAAGCAATCCTTCGATCATGTGAAGAGTTTCAAACAATTAAGAATGAGTAATATGCAACTGAAAATCATGACGAGATCACAATGCACATGACTCAGACATACTAGAGTGGTATCTCGCTAGCCCCCAAGAGTGAAGCAAAACATAAATGCAGACGCTCCTTCGGAGTCTTTAAGGAGACTAGAAATAGATATTTCAGAATAAGTAATATCACAATCATGCAGAAGACAATGTCATACTTTTTGACAATGCACATTACACTCAGAATGACAATTATGCTCTCTATAGTTGGTGATTTTTTTATAAGAAGAGGATGACTCAACAGTAAAGTTAAATAGATTGGCCCTTCGCAGAGGGAAGCATTGATTTGCAGAGGTGCCAGAGCTTGAGCTTTTAAAACAGAGATGAATCAAAATTTTGGGTGGTATGCTTTCATTGTCATCGTAACAACTAAGAGATCTCAATATCTTCCATGCTAAATACATTACAGGCGGTTCCCAAACAGAATAGTAAAGTTTTTACTCCCCCTCCACACATGTATTGTGTTTCCAATCAATACAACTATAGCATTGGTTGTCTTGACAATCTATTTTCCTAATAAATTCCAGCGGCGCGTAAGAACACGTCGCTTGGCCACTCGCACGCTCGAACTTCTGGGACTCAAGGGACCAAATACTTGGGCTTCTTCTCACTCCCATCATCCTTGGGGTCACGGCTTGACAAGCCTCTTAAGAACCTCCTCATCCTTCCCCTTTTCTATCTCTGAAAATTTCTGAAATTTTTAGTGATTCTTAGGAAAAGTGAATAAGGCTCAACGAAACTAGTGCAAACTACTCCAACAAGTGCCTAGAGACCATATTACGCATCAAAACTACTTGGGACCAGCTAGAATCAGCATACAAAGCTCAAGAACATGGTCACCAAGGCAGAAAAAATACGGGGAGTATAAGGCACTAGAGCAAAAACTAATTGGACCAATGGAGGAGTCACTTACCAAGGAGTAATTTCCCCAAAACAGTTTGGAGAATGGTGCTTTGAGCAAAGAGATCAAAAATCCCAGCAAGAGGAGCAAGAACACGGGTTTGAGCTGCGAAACGATTTTTTCTGGGGGTAGGAGAACCAGATGAGGGCAAGAATGAGTGGAGGGGGTGCCTATGAGCCCCCACAAGCCTGGGTGGCGCGGCGAGGGGGGTGCCCACGCCCCTAGGGCTTGTGGCCCACTGGTGTGGCCACCAGACAGACTCTTTGTCCCAGTATTTTTCAAAAAATCCAGAAAAAATCATACTTGATTTTCAGGATGTTCTGAGAACTTTTATTTTTGGGGCACTTTTCTACCGGACGCTAAACCGGAAAATAGGGAAACTAAACTAAACCTATCATATTTCTTCTAAGCAACCTAAAGTGAAAGCTTGGAACAGAGGTTTGTGACTCCTCAATTCATCCATCTCATGGTCATCCAAAGAAATTCGTCAATGGGGTTGATCAAATCCTCTCGACAAAACCTTTTCGAATCGCAAAAGAAAACGGAGAATTTTCGAATAGTCACTAAGTCACCTCAATGGGGATGTGTATCTCTCCAACAAGAAAATCATACTTCATATTGACATGAGGAATAGCAGCCATGTAAAATTTGCGACAACAAATTAGAGGACGTCTTACTTGTTTTTGCAGGGTATGCTTGTGATATGATATGGCCAATGACATGATATGATATATTGGATGTATGAGATGATCATGTTGTAATAATTAAATATCGACTTGCACGTCGATGCTACGGCAACCGACAGGAGCCATAGGGTTGTCTTTAAATTTATTTTGCACTTGCAGATGCTCTTGCTATATCGCTAACAACATAGATAGGGTGACAACCTCGATGGAAGCAGGATGATGGAGATCATGGTGCGGCACCAGTGATGATGGAGATCATGCATGTGCTTTGGTGATGGAGATCAAGAAGCACAAGTTCATGGCCGCCATATCGTGTCACTTATGATTTGCATGTGATGTTAATCCTTTTATGCACCTTATTTTGCTTAGTACGACTGTAGTATTATAAGGTGATCTCTACCTAAAATTTCAAGATAAAATTGTGTTCTTCCCGACTATGCACCGTTGCGACAGTTCGTCGTTTTGAGACACCATGTGATGATCGGGTGTGATAGACTCAATGTTCATGTACAACGGGTGCAAAACAGTTGCACAAGTGGAGCACTCAGGTTAGACGTGACGAGCCTAGCATGTACAAACATGGCCTCGGAACACAAGAGACCGAAAGGTCGAGCATGAATCATATAGTTGATATGATCAACATTGAGATGTTTACCATTGAAACTAATCTCAACTCACGTGATGATCGGACTTGAGTTAGTGGATTTCGATCATGCGCCACTCGAATGACTAGAGGGATGTCTTTTTGAGTGGGATTTTATTAGTAATATGATTAGTTAAACTCAATTTTCTGGAACATAGTCTAAGTAATCTTTGCATAATTTTATGTTGTAGATCAATGGCTCGCGCAGTAGCAACCCTGAATTTTAATGCGTTCCTAGAGAAAGTTAAGTTGAAAGATGATGGAAGCAACTTTGTTGACTGGGCCCGTAATCTGAGCCTCATCCTTCACGTGAGTCCAAAAGGCATATTTCCTTGATGAGCCGCTAGGTGCTGAACCACCCTACCTGCGTTGCCTGAAGTTATGAACATCTGGCAGACGCGCAAGGATGACCACTCGTTAGTTCAATGTGTACTTTTGTATGGATTAGAAACGGGACTTCAAACACATTTTGAACGTCATGGAGCATATGAGATGTTCCAGGAATAGAAGTTTATCTTTGAGAAGAATGCTCGGATCGAGAGATATGAGACCTCCGATAAGTTCTATGCTTGCAAAATGGAGGAGAACGGGTATGTGAGTGAACATGTGCTCAGAATGTCTGGGTATTCTAACTGTTTGGCTGAGCTGGGAATTACTCTCCCGCCGGAGGCTATAACTAACAGCGTTCTTCAGTCACAGCTACCAAGCTACAAAGGCTTTGTGTTAACTATAACATGCAAGGGATGAATAAATCATCGCCGAGTTGTTTGCGATGCTGAAACTCGGTGAATCAGAAATCCAGAAGGAGCATCATATGTTGATGGCCAATAAGACCACTAGTTTCAAGAAAAACGGCAAGGGGAAGAAGGGTAACTCCAAGAAGAGTGGCAAAGCTGTTGCCCCTCCGACGAAGAAACTCAAGTCTAGACCCAAGCCGGAAACTGAGTGCTACCATTGCAAGGGGACTGGTCACTGGAAGCAGAACTACCCCAAGTATTTGGCCGATAAGAAGGCGGCCAACACCAAACAAGGTATATTTGATATACATGTTATTGATGTGTACCTCACTAGTGCTCGTAGTAGTGCTTGGGTACTTGATACCGGTTCTGTTACTCACATTTGCAAATCAAAATAGGAACTGCGGAATAAATGAAGGCTGGCGAAGGATGAAGTGACGATGCGTGTGGGAAATGGTTCCAAGGTTGATGCGACCGCCGTCGGCACAATCTCACTTCAGTTACCATCGGGATTAGTGATGAACTTACATAATTGTTATTTAGTGCCTGCGTTGAGCATGAACATTATATCTGGATCATGTTATTGCGATACAGTTTCTCATTTAAGTCATATAATAACGGTTGTTCTATTTATATGAGTAATATATTTTATGGTCATGCACCCAATGTGAGGGGTTTGTTCATATTGAATCTCGATAGTAATGACACTCATATCCATAACATTGAGACCAAAAGATGTAGAGTTAATAATGATAGCGCCACTTTCCTGTGGCACTGCCGCTTAGGTCATATTGGTGTAAAAGGCATGAAGAAACTCCATGTTGATGGACTTTTGGAGTCACTTGATTTTGAATCACTTGACACATGGGAACCATGTCTCATGGGCAAGATGACTAAGACTCCGTTCTCCGAAACAATGGAGCGTGCAAGTGACTTGTTGGAGATCATACATACTGATGTGTGTGGACCAATGAGCATAGAGGCGCACGGTGGATATCATTAATTTCTCACCTTCACTGACGATTTGAGTAGGTATGGTTATGTCTACTTGATGAAGCACAAGTCTGAAATGTTTGAAAAGTCAAGCAATTTCAGAGTGAAGTTGAAAATCATCGTAACAGGAAGATCAAATTCTTACGATCTGATTGGGGAGGTAACTATCTGAGTTACGAGTTTGGTTCTCACTTAAGAAAATGTGGAATTGTTTCATAGTTGACATCGCCTGAAGCACCACAGCGCAATGGTGTGTCCAAACATCATAATCGTACTTTATTAGATATGGTGCGTTCTATGATGACTCTTACCGATTTTCCATTATCATTTTGGGGTTATGCATTGGAGACATCTGCATTCACTTTAACTAGGGCACCATGAAAATCCATTGAGACGACACCATATTAGGTGTGGTGTGGCAAGAAGCCAAAGTTGTCGTTTCTTAAAGTTTGGGGATGTGATGCTTACGTCAAAAGGCTTCAGCCTTAAAAGTTGGAACCCAAAGCGAAAAGTGTGTCTTCATAGGTTAACAAAAGAGATAGTTGGGTATACCTTCTATCTCAAATCCGAGGGCAAAGTGTTTGTCGCTAAGAACAGAGATTTTCTTGAGAAAAAGTTTCTCTCGGAAGAATTGAGTGGAAAGAAGATAGAACTTGATGAGGTTGTAGAACCTCTGTTTCAACAAGATGGTGGCGCAGGGCAGAAATAAATTTATGTGGAGGCAACACCAGTTGAAGAGGAAGCTAATGATGGTGATCATGAAGCTTCAGATCAAGTTGCTATGGAACCTCGCACGTCGATAACGGCGCGTACTGCTCCTGAGTGGTACGTGAATCATGTCTTGTCAATCATGTTGTTAGACAACAATGAGCCTGCGGATTATGAGAAGCAATAGTGGGCCTAGATTCCAACAGATGGTTAGATGCCATGAAAATCGAGATAGGATCTATGTATGAAAACAAAGTATGGACTTTGGAAGTATTACTTGAAGGTCGAAAAGCTATTTAGAGCAAATGGATCTTTAAGAAGAAGACGGATGCATACGGTAATGTGACCATTTATAAATCTTGACTTGTGGCAAAGGGTTTTTCACAAGTTCAAGGACTTGACTACGATGAGACATTATCACTCGTAGCGATGCTTAAGTCCGTCCGAATCATGTTAGCAATAGTGCATTTTTCGATTATGAAATCTGGTAGATGGATGTCAAAACGACGTTCCTTAACGAGTTTCTTAAGGAAGAGTTGTAGATGATGCAACCCGAAGGTTTTGTCGATCCAGAGAATGCTAGCAAAGTATGTAAGCTCCATCGATCCATTTATGGACTGGTGCAAGCATCTCGAAGTTGGAATCAATGTTTTGATGAGGTGATCAAAGCGTTCGGGTTTATACAAGTTTTTGGAGAAGCTTGTATTTACAAGAAAGTGAGTGAGAGCTCTATAGTGTTTCTAATATTATATGTGGATGACATATTGCTGATTGGAAACAATATATAATTTTTGGGGAGCACGAAGGATTACTTGAATAAAAGTTTTCCAATGAAGGACCTAAGAGAAGTTGCTTACATATTAGGCATAAAGATCTATAGAGATAGATCAAGGTGGTTAATAGAACTTTCAGAAAGCACATACCTTCACAAAGTTTTGAAGAAGTTCAAAATGGAATAATCCAAGAAGGGGTTCTTGTTTGTGTTACAAGGTATAAAGTTGATAAGATGAGTAAGACTCAATACCCAGTAACTACAAAAGATAGAGAAAAGATGAGTGTCGTCCCCTATGCTTCAATTATAGGGTATATCATGTATGGAATGTTGTGCACAAGACCGGATGTTAGCCTTGCCATAAGTATGGCAGGCAGGTTTCACAGTAATCCACAAGTGGAGCACTCGACAGCAGCCAAGAATATTCTAAAGTACGTGGAAAGTGAAGGTTGATAACTGAGCTACATGAGACAACAATACCACATACTGCCACTCGCTCCGCTATCTTCTCCTGTGGCGGCAGATCATATATATAGGTCAACATTCCTTAGGGCATATACAACGCAATGCTATACAGTTAGCTATCTGTAACAAGCACTAGTGGAAAACGGGCCTTTGGCCTGGACCCTTTAGTCCCGGCTTGCCTCTGGGCCGGGACTAAAGGCTCGGCCACGTCGCCCCAAATCGCATTGCCTCCCACGAGGCTTTGGTCCCGGCCTGTAAGGAGCCTTTAGTCCCGGTTTGTGTCCCAAACCGGGACTAAAGAGCTACGCGGTGTGCAGCCCGCATGTGCGCCGCCTTTAGTCCCGGTTTGTGTCTCAAACCGGGACTAAAGTCCTCTGCCTATATATAGCACAGCCCCCTCTCCCCTCTTCCTTGCATTTTTCTTGGATGGAAGAGTGTGGGTGTGTGCTAGCTCTCCATTTTTTTTTCATGCACTAGAGGTGTTTGTTGAAATGTGTGTTAGAGCGATGCCGCTTCAGTTCACCGAACACAACTACGATATGAGATGCCTAAGCCACGCTTAAACCTCTTCCTTTTTATTTCTACTTATTCTAAAAGGTTAGCAACTATATTTCCTCGTTTAGACCGTGCGGTACTAATTTTTAGGATCCTGATTGTATTTGATATACTGTCGTATAACGCAGATGAGCCATCCATGGATGTATGGTGATCGACGCACAGCCCTTACAGAGAAGGCGTGCATTCTTTTCGAGATGCAGCCGATGCGAACAAGCATGGTGGTGGCTTTATGTTTTGTCCATGTGTTGAATGTCGGAATGAGAAGGATTACACTTCCTCAAGAGTCATTCAGAGCCACCTGCTTCGGTCCGGTTTTATGTCGGGCTATAATGTTTGGACCAAGCACGGAGAAAAAGGGGTTATGATGGAAGACGACGATGAAGAAGAAGAGAACGATGATGACAACTACCGATCTATGTTCCCTGAGTATGCTGATACCACAATGGAAGACAATGAAGAAGAAGATCAGGATGAAGAACGGGAGCCAGATGAGCCGCTGATGATCTTGGCCGGGTCATTTCTGATGCACGGCAAGGTTGCGACACAGAAAAGGAGAGGTTGCAGTTCGAGCAGATGTTACAGGACCACAACAAATTGTTGTACCCAACTTGTGAAGATGGCCAGAAGAAGCTAGGTAGCACACTGGAATTGCTGAAGTGGAAGGCAGAGACCGGTGTGACTGACTCGTCATTCGAAAAGTTGATGGTACTGATGAAGAAGATGCTTCCAAGAAAGAACGAATTGCCCGCGAGCACGTACGAAGCAAAGAAGCTTGTCTGCCCTCTAGGATTAGACGTGCAGAAGATACATGCATGCCCTAATGACTGCATCCTCTACCGCGGTGAGAAGTACGAGAATCTGGATAAATGCCCGGCATGCACTGCATTGCAGTATAAGATCAGAAAAGATGACCCTGGTGATATTGAGGGCGAGCCACCCAGGAAGAGGGTTCCTGCCAAGGTGATGTGGTATGATCCTATAATACCACGGTTGAAACGTCTGTTCAGAAATAAAGATCATGCGAAGTTGTTGCAATGGCACATGGAAGATCGTATGAAAGACGATAAGTTGAGGCACACCGCTGATGGTCAGTAGTGGAGAAAAATCGAGAGAGAGTTCCCGAGATTTGCAGCTGACGCAAGGAACTTATGGTTAGGTCTGAGTACAGATGGCATGAATCATTTTGGGGAGCAGAGTTGCAGTCACAGCACCTGGCCCGTTACTCTATGTATCTACAACCTTCCTCCTTGGTTGTGCATGAAGCGGAATTTCATTATGATGCCAGTGCTTATCCAAGGTCCAAAGCAACCCAGCAACGATATTGATGTGTACCTAAGGCCATTAGTTGATGAACTTTTACAGCTGTGGGCCGAACCAGGTGTACGTGTGTGGGACGAGCACAAACAAGAGGAATTTGTCCTTCGAGCGTTGCTTTTCGTAACCATCAATGATTGGCCTGCTCTTAGTAACATTTCAGGACAGTCAAACAAGGGATACAATGCATGCACGAACTGTTTGGATCAGACAGAAAGTATATATCTGGACAAATGTAGGAAGAATGTGTACCCGTACAATCATCGTTTTCTTCTGCCCAAGCATCCCTTAAAGAAAAAAGGCAAGCATTTCAATGGCAAGGCAGAACCCCGGGGGAAGCCTGTCATCCGTACTGGTGTTGAAGTATTTGATATGGTCAAAGATTTAAAAGTAATCTTTGGAAATGGTCCTGGCAGGCAACCTGTTCCTAACGGCCCTGATAAGCGCGTACCCATGTGGAAGAAGAAATCTATATTTTGGGAGCTACCCTATTGGGAAGTCCATGAGGTCCGCTCGGCAATCGACGTGATGCACCTGACGAAGAATCTCTACGTGAATATTCTAGGCTTCCTGGGCTTGTATGGGAAGTCAAATGATACATCGGAAGCATGGGAGGACCAGGAACGTCATAAAGGAAGAGATGGCATGCATCCAGGGCAGTTTCAAGGGCGTGCCAGCTACGCTCTTACTAAGGAAGAGAAGGAAATCTTCTTTGAAGTCCTTTTCAGTATCAAGGTCCCGACTGGCTTCTCGTCGAATATAAAGGGAACCGTAAATATGAAAGACAAAAAATTCCAAAACCTAAAGTCTCATGACTGTCACGTGCTTATGACGCAATTGCTTCCGGTTGCATTGAGGGGAATTCTACCGGAAAATGTTCGCCTGGCAATTGTGAAGGTATGTGCATTCCTCAATGCAATTTCTCAGAAGGTAATCAATCGAGACAGTCTATCAGGGTTACAGATTGATGTGGTCCAAAGTCTGGTCAACTTTGAGTTGTTGTTCCCGCCATCCTTCTTCAATATAATGACACACCTCCTAGTTCACCTAGTCGAAGAGATTAGAAATCCCCGTCCTGTGTTTCTACACAATATGTTCCCCTTCGGGAGGTTCATGGGAGTCTTAAAAAATATGTTCGTAACCATGCTAGGCCAGAAGGAAGCATCTCCAAGGGCTATGGAACAGAGGAGGTCATTGAGTTTTGTGTGGACTTTCTTCCTGACCTTAAGCCGATTGGTGTTCCTGAATCTCGGTATGAGGGTAGGCTGACAGGAAAGGCACACTAGGAAGGAAAGCAAAAGTATGTATGGACGGGCATTCTTTCTCTCAAGCACACTACACAGTTCTACACAATTCCACCGTGGTGGCTCCATATATCGTGAGACACAAGAATATTCTACGCTCCGAAAACCCGGGGAAGGCTGACTCTTGGATTAAAGGGGAACACGAGAAGACTTTCGGCAGTTGGTTGCAGACACATCTCATGAATGACGACACCGTTGGAGATCAGCTGTACTGTTTGGCCAGGCCACCATCTTCGACTATACGTACTTTCCAAGGGTATGAGATAAATGGAAATACATTTTACACGGTTGCCCAAGATAAAAAGAGCACCAACCAAAATAGTGGTGTACGATTTGATGCAACAGACGAGAATGGGCACTGTTTGGAAACATATTACGGGTACATAGAGGAGATATGGGAACTTGACTATGGACCTACTTTTAAGATCCCTTTGTTTTGGTGCAAATGGGTGAAGCTGACAGGAGGCGGGGTAGTTGTAGACCAAAAGTACAGCATGACAACAGTGGATCTCAACAATCTTGCATACATGGACGAACCATTTGTCGTAGACAATGATGTCACTCAGGTTTTCTATGTGAAGGACATGTCTACAAAAACGAGAAAAAGAAATCAGCAAAAGAAGATATCGTCCGATGAGCCAAAACGCCACATAGTTCAAATAAGTTCAAAAAAATGAAATCCCTTTGTAAGAGATGAGTTCTCGTTCGAAACGCTGATACTTCGAGAGAAATTGTCCGTTTTGTACACGAAGTGCATCCAGTTTTTGTCGTAGCCCTCTCAACTTTTTAACACATGCTATGTGGTTGAAATGATGATAGCATGCCAACTTTCAACATTTTCAGAATTCATTTGTAGTGCTTTTCAATTTCAGGGTCAACTAGCTCAAAAAAAAATAAGTAAATGCACAAAGAATACCAAATGAAGTCAGAAATTGTTGAAATTTTGTGATGTGCCTTTGAATGGTACATTTTGAACACACAAAAAGTATGGAGTTCAAATAAGTTCAAAAAATGAAATCCCTTTGTAAGAGATGAGTTCTCATTCGAAACGCTGATACTTCGAGAGAGAGAGATTGTCCGTTTTGTACACGAAGTGCATCCAGTTTTTGTCGTAGCCCTCTCAACTTTTTAACACATGCTATGTGGGTAAAATGATGATAGCATGCCAATTTTCAACATTTTCAAAGTTCATTTGTAGTGCTTTTCAATTTCAGGGTCAACTAGCTCAAAAAAAAAGTAAATGCACGAAGAATACCAAATGAAGTCAGAAATTGTTGAAATTTTGTGATGTGCCTTTGAATGGTTCATTTTGAACACACAAAAAGTATGGAGTTCAAATAAGTTCAAAAGAATGAAATCCCTTTGTAAGAGATGAGTTCTCGTTCGAAACGATGATACTTCGAGAGAGATTGTCTGTTTTGTACACGAAGTGCATCCAGTTTTTGTCGTAGCCCTCTCAACTTTTTAACACATGCTATGTGGGTGAAATTATGATATCATGCCAACTTTCAACATTTTCAGAGTTCATTTGTAGTGCTTTTCAATTTCAGGGTCAACTAGCTCAAAAAAAACAAGTAAATGCACGAAATATACCAAATTAATTCAGAAATTGTTGAAATTCGTGATGTGCCTTTGAATGGTGCATTTTGAACACACAAAAAGTATGGAGTTCAAATAAGTTCAAAAAAATGAAATCCCTTTGTAAGAGATGAGTTCTCGTTCGAAACCCTAATACTTCGAGAGAGATTGTCCGTTTTGTACACAAAGTGCATCCAGTTTTTGTCGTAGCCCTCTCAACTTTTTAACACATGCTATGTGGGTGAAATTATGATATCATGCCAACTTTCAACATTTTCAGAGTTCAATTGTAGTGCTTTTCAATTTCAGGGTCAACTAGTTCAAAAAAAATAAGTAAATGCACGAAATATACCAAATTAATTCAGAAATTGTTGAAATTTTGTGATGTGCCTTTGAATTTGAGCACACAAAAGGTATGGAGTTCAAATAAGTTCAAAAAAATGAAATCCCTTTGTAAGAGATGAGTTCTCGTTCGAAACGGTGATACTTCAAGAGAGATTGTCCGTTTTGTACACGAAGTGCATCCAGTTTTTGTCCTAGCCCTCTCAACTTTTTAACACATGCTATGTGGGTGAAATGATGATAGCATGCCAACTTTCAACATTTTCAGAGTTCATTTGTAGTGCTTTTCAATTTCAGGGTCAACTAGCTCAAAAAAATTAAGTAAATGCACAAAATATACCAAATTAAGTCAGAAATTGTTGAAATTTTGTGATGTGCCTTTGATTGGTGCATTTTGAACATACAAAAAGTATGGAGTTCAAATAAGTTCAAAAAAATGAAACCCCTTTGTAAGAGATGAGTTCTCGTTCGAAACCCTGATACTTTGAGAGAGATTGTCCGTTTTGTACACGAAGTGCATCCAGTTTTTATCGTATCCCTCTCAACTTTTTAACACATGCTATATGGGTGAAATGATGATAGCATGCCAACTTTATGCAAAAATAATTTTAATAAACATAGTTCATTATCATAGTTTTGTCAAATTCTCAAATATGCAAAAAGAATTTTAATAAACATAGTTTTAATTGAAAATAACAAAATAGTTAATAGTTTGAATAGTCAAAATAATTACTTTTGAAAATAGAAAATAGTTTTGAATTATTTATTCAATTTCAAACACTTTTCATTATCATAGTTTTGTCAAATTCTCAAATATGCAAAAAGAATTTTAATAAACATAGTTTTTAATTGAAAATAACAAAATAGTTAATAGTTTGGATAGTCAAAATAATTACTTTTGAAAATAGAAAATAGTTTTGAATTATTTATTCAATTTCAAATACTTTTCATTATCATAGTTTTGTCAAATTCTCAATTATGCAAAAAGAATTTTAATAAACATAGTTTTTAATTGAAAATAACAAAATAGTTAATTTTGAAAATACAAAAAAATTGAAACTATTTGAGAATTTGTAAGGAAAATTAAATCTAAATTCAAAGTGACCTCACTTTGAATTTAGGTTTAATTTTCTCCACAATTTCAAATATAGTTTCAATTTTTAAATTACAGTTAGTTTAGGCCCGTAAGCCTGCTTTAGAGAGGAGCTCGATGGAGATGCTGCGACGGGGCTTATAAACAAGTGTTAGTCCCCCTCGCTGGGCGAGGTGGGACTAAACTTATCGTGCAGCCGAGGAGGGGCTTTAGTCCCGGGTGGAGCCACGACCCAGGACTAAAGCCCCTCACCTGCCGCTAGCCGAGCACGGGCCTTTAGTCCCGGTGCATGGCTCTACCCGGGACTAAAGACCCCCTTTAGTCCGAGTTGGAGCTCCGCACCGGGACTAAAGGCCCCTGCTTCCCGCCTTTTGGTCTGCCGAAAAAGGGCCTTTAGTCCCGGGTCGTGGCTCCACCCGGGACTAAAGGGGGTCTTTAGTCCCGGTTCGAGCCCCGAACCGGGACTAAAGATCCACCTATATAAGCGGGAGTTAGAAAATTTCCAACCCAAATCGCATTTCGTTTCTCTTCTTCTTCCTCTCGTTCTCCTGCCCGGCGCGGCACACCGACGAACTCGACGACGCCGTCAGGCTGCCCGCCGTCCTCCTCGCCGCCGCCGCCGTCCTCCTCGTCGCGCGCCACCGTTCTCCTCGCCGCCGTCGACGCCTCCGGCCGGTAAGCCCCCCGCCCCCTCCTCCCCAACACTCCGGCCGTTAGAAGAAAAGAAGAAAAAGTTGAAAAAAAGAAGAAAAAGGAGAAGAAAAGAAGAAAAAGGAGAAGAAAGGAAGAAAAAGGAGAACAAATGAAGAAAAAGGAGAAGAAAGGAAGAAATAGGAGAAGAAAAGAAGAAAAGGGAAGAAAGGAAGAAAAAGGAGAAGAAAAGAAGAAAAAGGGAAGAAAAGAAGAAAAAGAAAAAGATTTTTTTGTCATTTAATTCCTATTGTTATTAGGTTTGTGCTAGATTATTAGGGTTAGTAATATTTAGAATTAGGTTAGGGTTACAAGAAGAAGAAATATGAACAAAAATAAGAAAATAAGATTAGGAAAAAGGAAAATAAGAAGAGGAGGAGAAGAAAAGAAGAAAAAGGAGAATAAGAAGAGGAGGAGAGGAGAAGAAGAGGAAAAATAGAAGAAGAGGAGAAGTAGAAGAAGAGAAGTTGAAGAAGAAGCGGAGAAGAAAATAAGAAAGAAGAAGAAGAAGAAGAAGAAGAAGACATTTCTACGTATATAGATGCTATTTTATATGCTTAATTTTGCTATTGTGTAGTGTATATGCTTAAGTGTTAATAGTGTTTCTTAGATTATTGCTTAATTTTGCTATGGTATATGCTTAAGTGTTAATAATTTAATTTTAATATTGTATATGCTTAAGTGTTAATAGTTTATTTTTAGCAAGAAAATTAATAGAACTAGTTTATTTTTTTAGTTCATTTTACGATGCCTATCCCGCATCCTCGTCGTCGACTCGGCGGAGGACACCTGCTTGATCAGAGGGGCCCTGTCCGGGACTGGGCTCCGCCCGGCTGGTATTGGGAGGTGCTACCTTCCGGGGGGCGTAGCTTGGTGAGGAGCCAGCCCGTTGTTGACCCGATCCTTGTTTGGTGGCGGTCGCGTGGGCCAGTGAGGGTGCCGAGGCTTCCGAACACCGCGGAGGTGGTACGTCACCGTGTCAGCGAGGAGGATGAGCACGTCCGTCACTACATGGTTGCGTTGGAGGGCAGGTTCAAGCATACCTGGCAGGTTCTTCGGGGATCTCACTGGAGCTATGATCCTGTGATGGTTCCTTCTCTTTGGGTGTCCACCGCCCGCGCCGATACCCGTCGGGCGCTACGGTTCTAGATGTATTAGTGATGCTATATGTATGATAGTATTCGAGGAGTATTAGTGATAATATTCGACGATGTACGGACAAAAGTGATGATGTATTAGCTTATAATTGAATGCATGCTAATTTGAATACTACTTTATTTTACGATTTGGTTTTGCTTATTGAATGCTCAAATTGGAAAAGTACTCCTACTTTGAATACTATGCAGAAATCTAGGAGTCCCGGGTGGAGCCATGACCCGGGACTAAAGTTGTTTTGGAACGGAGTTCCTGATAGAATAATTATTTTTTGGTACAAAGTTCAACAAAGTCCTTTGACACTAGACAATGTGACATATAGAAGGGTAGATGAGATCAGGAAAAATAGGATCATTTTCTACACATCTAGAACGTCGCCATTTTGTTAAATCCTTAAAGGTTAAGAGAATCCGTTAGACATATTTTAGAGTTTAGGTTCTAGCCAAGACCCGGGACTAAAGGTCCTCCTATATAAAACGACACTTCGAAGTTTCCAACCCCTTTTATATAGTTTGTTAGTTTATTAGTTAATCAAATGTCCGTTTTTTGCAGAACTATGGATCCACATATCAGGAACCTCGAAGAGGAAGAACTTCTCGAAAATATAATCAAAGACGGCCCCGACATTGAACCAGCTGAATCTCCGTCGTCATATCTAAACCCCTCCGGATATGGAATGGAGGTCGACCGACACGAAGATGAAGCCGATGGGGCAGGAGGTAGGTCCAATGACGGAGAAGGTGATAGCTCCACTGATGGAGAAGCCGGTGAAGAAATAATAAAGTCCGGCGAGGTATACATATGAAGTTCGACAATCACTTGTAATATGTGAAAAATATTGGAGATAGCTCTATATTGTATACATATACACGAATGTTTCTCCCTCTTAGGCCTCCACATCGAGCAAAGTTACGAAACGAGGCCCCACTAGAAAGTTGGATGCACGGACGCATTACACCTTTGAGGTGATATTGCCTACGGGCGAACCCAAGCTTCCTAAGAATGTTGCTGACACATTCTAGAAGCAATGCGGAGTTCTCGTTAGGGATCACGTCCCGATCACCGTTCGGGAGTGGAACAAGCGCAAAGGGGCAGCCGATAGTGACTATGTCGCCGAAAGGTACAAAGATAATCTTTGGAATGATCTCATGTCACATTTCAACCTGCCAGAATGTGAGAATGAAGACGCCGCAGACAAACTGAGGGCCAAAGTTAAGCAGTGGACTAAGAAGATGGCTGAACTGTTCCGTAGCTGGAAGAAGAAGCTATGAAAAAACTATCTGAGGACAAAGAAAGTGCGAGTATTCGAGGGGTATCTAGCCAAGCAGGCGAATCAGTGGAAGGCATTTCAAGAGTACAAGGAGTCAGAAGATGCCCAGGCATTATCAGAAAAGAACAAGATAAATGCCGACGAGAAGAAATATCACCACAAGCTGGGCCAGGGGGCTATGAGACTGCCATCCCAAAGTGGGATAAGAAAGAGCAAGATTTGCTAGCTAAAGGCATCATACCTGAACCACTCCGTGATGAGTGGGAATTGAGAGCAAGAAATTGGTTCCTTGTGCATGGTGGTTCGTACGACGAAGAAACAAGGGACCTCATCTGCAGTGACGGTCTTAGGATACCCAGGGAGAATTGGAAAAATATAGTGAAAGAAATTAAGGAGGGAAAAAGAAAGTTCACTGCAGATAGAGAGAAAGATTTGCTCACAGTGGTCCTCGGCAATGACGAACATGGAGGACGAACGCGAGGCTTCGGTCCTTCTTACCCATGGTGGCTTGGGTTTGCCAGAGACCAAGACACTTACAGAAGCCGAGCGAGAGCAAAGAAGCGGCAGCACGATGAGGAGAATGACAAGTTCAACCAGTTGCTTGCCAGGATTAACGAGCAACAGAAGCAGATTGATGAGCTTAGAGGAGTAGCGCGCGAGGAAGATCCTGCACATGATATTACCGGCGCCCCATCTAAGCGGAAAAGCAGCGTGGCTGAATCTGAGGCCCCGCCGGACGATGCACGAAGAATGATAGAGGGCGGTCCCGGCTACCCGTGGATGGAATCAAGGAGTCAACATCATGTGAACTCCATCAGAAATTCAAGAACATATCCATGAAGGTGGCCGTCAGACAAGCTTTACCTTCTGGCCCTGATGCACGCTGGCATGGCCGTTAGATTCCAGCTGGCTTTGCTAAAGTCGGGGTGGATGAAATCATGGCGGGGTTTCATGATATGGAGCTCGACATAGCTGGACCCAAAGATGAGAGGACACTCGGACAAGTACTGGGTGGAGTCATCCTATGGGACAAGAACTACATCAAGCTTCCAGGCTCGGCCCCAAGGACAACACCGCCTCCGAGTCGTCGCAGGTCACCTACACCTCCATCACCTCCAAGCCCTCCACATGACATCGGCCAGCACAACACGAGTCCATCTCGATCACCGCCGCCGGACTTGGGTCGTCCGTATCCGCCGCCGCCCGCTCCGGATACTAAGCGGAAGCGTGCCAGCAAGAACGCTCCGCCGATGATTTCTAAGCGACGGAGCCCCACAAAGCGCAAACTGTCGCCCCTCCCAAAGGTACCTCATGCTAATCTTCCTATCAGATCGTACCCCCGAGGAAAACGCCAGGATAGCAAAGGAACATCATGATGCGCAGATGAAAAAGAAGAAACCCGAGCCCCGCCCGGAATACACCGAGCAAATAGCATTTGCAAAATACTCCACGAACCTTCCATCACAGTATGACTTACACCATAAGCCTGATGACTATACACGCACATTGCAGAAGGAAGTGAAAAAGAGCAGATCACGTGCAAGTGCAAGTGGGAGCAAATCAAGTTCATCTACAAGCAAAAAAAATCAGACGTTCCTCAGCTTGGACAACAGGCCAAACAGTCGATCCCACCCCTCAGGGTGTTACCCGAGAATGTCCCCCCTCTGGTGGAGGGGCAAGATTTGGAATTAGCAAAGAAGTGGGCGAATCAATGGGGTATCCCGGTTGAAGACATTCTAGCTTCCCAAGACGACAGGTTACCCAAGGCTGTGGTAGCCCCTAAGCCACAGTTTGTCATGGGAGCGCCTTTGGTCAGCAAAGATGATCTCCCAACAAATATGCGTTACTTGCATACATGGTACTTAAGTGAATCAAAGAATAAGAGAACGATGATCGTGGTGAGTGTCCCACGGAAGTACTACGGCCGGCCCGAAGAAATCCATATCGACTTTGATGAACTCTTCCAGATGTACCATGTCGACGCCCTCGACAAATCGCTTATGAGTTGCTATTGTCTGTAAGTTTTTCAATTTGTTGTCTACATATAACTTGTTTAGTTATTTCAATTCATTGTCTATATATAACTTGCACTTTATTATGCAAAATGAAGATTCTGGATTGTAAAAATAGGAACATCCTTAATATTGGGTTTATTGACCCAGATAAAATACATATAGTGACGCTAACTGATAAACCCAAGGAGACGGAGGAAAACCTTCTAAGGTTTCTAACAGATCAAAATTTCTGTGACCACATACTGTTTCCATACAACTTCAGGTGAGGATCTTTACTCTGTTGTGTCCATTCACTTGTAAGTGTAATTGATAAGTTACTGATACATACATACATATATATATATATATACATGTGCAGCTTCCATTGGATTCTATCGGACATTCAAATTGATAAGGGAAGAGTTGATGCCTTCGACCCATTATCGAGACCCTTGGAACAGTTCCAAAGCCTGCAGGACATGCTCCAAGGGTAATTTCAATCATTCTTGCGCTCTATCGGTCTCTTTCGATGATTTTCTGATATATCAATTAATGAAAAACTTAGCAAATCATTATCCTTGTCGGGTAGGGTTTGGAAGCGGTTCAAGTGCGTGACTCCCGGTATCGAGCCTGAGAAGCTGACCTTTAGAGCGGCTCAGGTAAGTAGTAGTATGATATACTTCTATTTTCAATACATTTATGATGCTAGATTATTATTTTGATTATATATATTCTATTCTCGTAAAGTGCGATCAGCAGCCACAGGGGACGCATCTATGCGGATACTATGTTTGCGAGACCATTCACACGTTTACCTCTGAGCACAAGGATTACAGATTCGACGTAAGCAATGAACATTCACACCTCTATTTTTACCCGTAATTCTTTGTTATCATGATTGATATTCATATTCATCTCCTCTTCTTATATAGTACACGGCCATGAGGGAGAAGGTCCTACCAGAGCAACGCGCGATTGCTGTTGCAGAGGAGCTTGCGACCTTTCTGAGGACGGAAGTTATAGATGACAAAGGACGATTTAGTGTAGCTAGGGGCCATTACTGATGTTGGTCCATGTAATCGAATAGACGGGCTCTAGTCCCGATAATTCAGATCTCCATATAATTGTATATATATGCTCGCTTGTAAGATAAGTTAATCTTATATATATATGCATTATTTTTTCTATTTAGAATTATATCAAAACTAATTTCCTAACACCAAACGAGACATCACGTTAATCTTTCGAACACCTAAACTCTAAACCCTAAAACCCAAAAATAAACAAAATCTAAAACTCTTTAGTCCCGGTCCGTGTTAAGAACCGGGACTAAAGGGCCTGCCCCTGAGGACGCTCCGAGGCGCCCACGTGGAGCACCTTTGGTCCCGGCTTGGAACAGGACCGGGATTAAAGGTTAGGCCTTTAGTCCCGGTTGCTGAACCGGGACTAAAGCCCCTTACGGACCGGAACTATAGGCCCTGTCCCCACTAGTGAAGAGCCACGTATGATTTTAGACGAGGTGGAGGTGAGAGAAGGAAGAAAGAGAATTAGGCCATCGGTAAAAATGCAGGCGGTCTGTAGTCCTAGAAAATTGGTTGCTATCAATGACTTATTACTGTTATACGAGGTCGTCTGTAACTGTAGGCACAATTTTACCTCCATGCAAGCATCTAGCATCCCAATCCTCTGGTCACCGGCGACAAAGAATTGACCTTGTGCATTGCCGGACGAGCCGCTGCTCGAGCCGGATGTGGTTGCAGTTGCAGATAAGGAGCATCTGAATGTCATCGGCGCGGGTTCGAGTCAAAACCGTGTATCCAAATTCGTGCCCAGAGGCCCGATCTGGCTAGCAATTGATTCAAAGGATGAGCAAAATCATTGTCAGCTCAGCTTGCGATGCATGTGACTGCATAGGAATTGGGATTCCGATCCATCCTTTGATTCGTCTCCCTCCAGATTTTCCTCTCTTGGTCATTTTTGTAATTTTTTCTATTGGTGCCCAGAGTCCCAATGTGGCTAGTAATTGATTCAAAGGATGTGCAAAATCATTGTCAGCTCAGCTTGCGATGCATGTGACTATGGCCCTGTTTGGATACTCTAACTCGGTTAAAGGTTAGAGTTAGATTCTAACCCTGGATTAACCCTAAACTAACTCTAACCAAAAAGGTGTTTGGATGAAAGGGTTAGATTGTCAATAAATGCATCTTTTTCAATCATTTGGCTCCTTTATCAAGAATTTGGTGTGGTGGAGGTAGAGAGAAAAGTAACTTTTTGTGGGCTCAACCCAACTCTAACCTAAATAAACACCTCTTGGATGGGTTAGTTTTTTTTGGGTGGGTTAGATGCATCTAACCAACTCTAACCCTCCCTGTTTGGATGTTTTGGGGGTTAGATTGGTCCAATCTAACCAACTCTAACTCTAACCCATGGATCCAAACAGGGCCTATATAGGAATTGGGATTCCGATCCATCCTTTTTTCCATCTCTCTCCAGATTTTCCTCTCTTGGTTATTTTTGCAATTTTTTATATTGATGCCTAGAGTCCCGATCTGGCTAGCAATTGATTCAAAGGATGAGCAAAATCACTATCAGCTCAGCTTGCTATGCATGTGACTGCATAGGAATTGGGATTCCGATCCATCCTTTGATCCGTCTCTCTCCAGATTTTCATCTCTTGGTTATTTTTGCAATCTTTTCTATTGATGCCTAGAATCCCGATCTAGCTAGCAATTGATTCAAAGGATGAGCAAAATCACTGTCATCTCAGCTTGCTATGCATGTGATAAAGGATGAGCAAAGGATGGCAAGACTCTCTGCAATTCACTTCCTTGATGGTTCTGCATTTGGTATACTTAGTAACTGAATTTCCGAAGTTTTCCTCATTTTGAGTGTTATAGACAGTTAAGAAGACAACCTATTGCATAAGAGCAAGTACAATAATGGGCTTATAGCCCGTTTACATGTCAGTTTTGTGTGTGTGTGAAGGAGAGAGACATGAAAAAATCAAGGGAGAGGATTCTTATACAAGAACCAAGCTATATGCATGTTTTTAGACAGATGCAATAAATATGAAGAAATAGATAGAGAGAAGGTGAAAAAAGTAATACTCATATAGCCAACCTTATAGCTAACTTTATTATATGAGTGACTAGAAATGAAGAAATCCTCTTCTAAGCCCGAGCTCATTTGCTCCCTCTCACGAAAAAAACTAAAAAAATACTAAATAAATTCAAAAAATTCCAAAACAAAATTCAAGAAATCCTCTTCTGAGCCAGAGATAGAGAGCCGAAACGCCGCGTCCCTAAAAATGAAGACAACATATGACATGACAATATCATATAGTCAGCAGCTCGCTATATTATTAACCATTCTCTGATGTGTCTATACCCATATCTAGAGATGACAAATGCTATTTAGACTATTGTACTTGTCCTTAGGTGATGTTTGTCCAATTGATGACCGCCCAACGACTTACTGGCCAGTTTTATGATGACTTACTGGCCAGCCTGAGCGAAGGAACACCAAGACTGCCGCTTCCTTGTTGACAGTGGCCGCGACAACTAAGTTAGGCCACCTCTTGGGCTCCACGGATGGAGGATGCCATGGAAGGCGACCGTACGGACGAGCAGTGTCCTCCAATATGGGCGGAGTTACACTCCTGCCAGGGATTAGGGTAGTGACTCCCACAACATGCCGAGGAAATTGACGGTACTGGGAGCGACTGCATCCATCGGAGATGGCACTCCTCAATCAATAGCATGAGCAGCGTTGGCAGGCACTATATATGGTGCCACCCCCGCAAATCTCTCCTTGGAGTTGGATCCAAACCCGTTTGGATAGCTCCGCCTTCACATTCACAACGACCAGCCGACGCGTGTACCATTGTATTTATTTTTGCGAATAAAAAAAGGCTAAACGCCCCAACCACTGGAATGGGCCATTGTCATCCGCGCGGGCAAGCCCGGGCTGCCACGAGGAGAAGCACACAGGGATGGCTACAAGAAAAGAGGTTCGAGTTGCCGCCCGAGCCACCCACGTGGACCGTTGATAAATTATACTCGCTCGTTTTTGAATACAAGTTTTTTTCAGATTTCTATAAAAGACTACATATGAAACAAAATAAATGAATCTATGCTTTAAAATATGTCTATATATATATCCGGATATAGTTTTTATTGCAATGTCTAAAAAAACTTATATTTAAGAAAGAAGGAAGTATACACTGAGTGCGGAAGTAAAAAAGATTGAAATTGCAAATACGACCAAAAAAAATTACAGACTGAAGGCTGAAGGCAGTGACATTTTTTTTATGGGACGCAATGACATAGTTAAAGACTACAAGAATATATGACTGAAAAGTGAATAAAGATGAATTAATAAGAAAACTAGAGAGTAACATGCATGCACGTAAAATGTAATGCTTGGATTAATAGATTGAAGGAAAAATTAACTAAAGAAAAAGACTGAAGACCAAGGACAATAAAACTAAATTCCAAAGACGAACTGAAGAAGAATCGTTGACGAACCGAACAATGACTGATTACCAAAGTAAGGACTAAACACAGTAGAAAAGAAATCTGAAGAATGAACCACCAAACTTAAAATGACAACTAAAACTGAAAGTACTGAACTTTCTAAATGCAATGACACCAAACAATGGAAAAACTGAGATAACCAATTTTTTCTTTCCCTACTATAATGAAGAAAGAACAGTGAATAGAACTTAGGGAGCCTGAACATAAAACTGAAGAAAGAACACTAATTAGTCAAGAAGAATAAAGGACTGAAGAATAAGGACAAACTAAAATATAAAAATTAGGGAGCTGAGAGACTTTAGAAAAAGAAACTAAGAGAGGGCTTGGTGTGTTTACTTTTGCCGTTACACATAACTAGCAAATATGCCCATGTGTTGCAGTGGGAGACAATAATATTAGCCCCGGAGCCAAATAAGTATGGCTCAATACCCTGACATATGTTTGTCCTTTATTTTTCTATTTTAACATGGTGGCCCATCATGTTGCCACTTATCTTTTGTGCCACCTTCATTGATGATGGCGGCGGTGTCCATGTGATCAAATTTTGTCGATCGCTGCCCACTTATCCTTTTTGTAAAATGCATGGACAGTTTTGTACAGAGTGAACATTTCTTGAATCCATCAACTTTTTTGAAAATGGAGTACAAATTTTGAACTTCACATTTTTTTGTGTTTCTGTGAACATTTTTTAAAATTTCATACACAATTTCTTAGAATTCACGGATATGTTTTGAATGCACGATCATTTTCAAAATCATGAATGTTGTATATTTGCTGAATACGTTTTCCTAAATTACGAATTCTTTTACAATATCGGAACGGTTTTCTAAAATTATCAACATTTTTTGAGTCATGAACATTTTATGATTTCCTGAACCTTTTTCTGAATTACCAAACATTTTATGATTTCATGAATATTTTTTCATAACTCGAATCCTTTAAAATTTAACTTTGAAAAATCCCAATTAATTTAAAGAAGAAAAACAAGTTCAAATAAGAAACGTTGTATATTTTTTGGAATATATTTGTCGAAATTGTGAAATCTTTTATAATACGCAAACATTGTTTGGAAAATAATGAACATTTTTGAATCCGCGAACATTTTATGATTTCCTGGTCCTTTTTTCGAATTCCTAGATATTTGATTATTTCATGAACATTTGTTTTCTATGTTCTGAGTACATGATCATTTTCAAATCATGAACGTTTTATTTTTTTATTATACTTTTGGAAGTTGTGAATTCTTTTATAATATGGGAACAGTTTTATAAAATCATCAACATTTTTCAATCCATGAACGTTTTATAATTTCCAGAATTTTGTTCTTTAAATTCCCAAACATTTTATGATTTCATGAGGATTTTTTTTTCAAAACTAAAAAGTTCTTTAAAATCAACAATTTGTTTTTGAATCCGATAACATTTTATGATTTAGTGAATGTTTTTTTGAATTCCCAAATATTTTATGATTTTATGAACATTTGTCTGAAAACTCAAACTTTTAAAAATTTAGAATTTCAAAAATTCCAATAATTTAAAGAAGGTAAAACACAAATTGAATTAATAAAACAGAAAATGGGATGAAAAATATGAAGGTTCCACGGGTCGAAGCTCGGTCTCCTATGTGCAAGAGAGGCGCTCTAGCCACTACACCACACAACCTTGCGTGTTTTTCATTGCGTCACACCTTATAAGTACCGGATCGGGTGATGACTTTGACAGAAGAAAATTCCAATAGTTTTCTTCACTTATGGGTGGCATAGTGGGTAATTTTGGACAACATTAGGGGTAATTTTAATGATGTATGACCAAAAGCACAATTTGCTTTATTATTAGGTAAAGACTACGACTAAAAAATGATGCAACGAGCAAGTACCACCCTTAGACGACACGACAGCAACCCGGAACTCTAGGCGCTACCATCTCTCCTCCCTCCCCACTCCCCGCCGCCACCCGAGGAGCCCGCCAGCTGCCGCATGTCTTTCGGTCGATGGCAGCGAGGGTTTGCTGCCTTGCGTCGGTGTGAGGAGCTCTGGAAGCGAGGGCAGCGACTGTTGGGGATGTGACCTGTGGATGACCCGCCCTAGTTGGGCCGGGTTATCCATTGGGCGATTCATCTAAACGTTTAGTTGGGCCTCGCTTTGGCCGAATCAAAGTTGTACGACGAGTATGGCTCTCGGCGGATCTCCCAGCTTTGGAAGATGGCGATTCAAAGACCACATTGGTCACGAGTTGTAGAAAGGAAGGAATCCTTGTAAACCCTAGGGAATCGACCTATATATAAAGGCGAGGTCCCGGGGGACAGGGACGGGTCAGAAATCATCGAGTGCTAGGTTTAGGCGAGTTACGCCTCCCTTGTAATCGAATCCATATCAATACACACAAAGCAGGACGTAGGCTATTACCTCCTCTCGAGGGGCCGAACCTGGATAAATCGCCGTGTCTCTCCCGCTTAACCCCTTTGAGTCGCCACCAAGGTGCGATGGCTCCAGTACTAAGTCCTTTCACGAGGACATCTGCCGTGAAAAAACCACGACAGTTGGCGCCCACCGTGGGGCCTACGCACGGTGGAGTTGAGTTCTCAAAGGGAGCCCTACCAGGGTTTGGGAGTTACGCGACGACGCTCATGTCTCGGAGCCGCCGCGGGATAAACTACATCGACAACCAGCAATGGGGACCTGAAGAAAATTCGATTGAATCTGGCTACAGGGTCCCCTTCGGCAAGATCAACGTCTTCATCGGCATGATCGGATCATCCGTCCCTGAGCCGGACATCTCCACCGACATCGTCGAGCCGGCCAGGTACGTCCACCCAGTCATAACACAAAGCTTAACTCGCCCGGTCTTTGTGGGGTTCACGCAGGGATCGGAGGAGCCAGAGCACCTGGCGACTCAGGAGACTACCCCGATCAACTCGGACGATGAATCATCCATGGGCGACTCAGATTCCATCCGATCTCTTCATGGGGATGGTCTCGGAGGCTTGTCGCTGGGCATGGATCCGGAAGTCCTTGACCGAACCCGCCGCCAGATCGCCATCTACATGGCCAGTGCGACTCAACCGACACAAAACCCTACTGGAGGTGCTGGGACTGGCGAGACGTCCAGAAGTCCAGCCGCAGTCCTGGTGGATTTAGCGGCAGAGATCACGAGACTAATGGCGACTCCCCTCACGACGGAGAACCAAGAGGAGATAAACACAGAGTTAGCAAAGCTCCGAGAGGCGGTGGCTAAGGCCTACCAGGATGCTGAGATGGAGTCCGCCAGGATTGAGACTCGACAAGCCCAAATTACGGCCGAAAGGATGCGTTTAAACATTGACAATTGGCGGCTCGAAAGACAGCAGCGTGCGTCCGACGCCGTCCATCAACGGAGACACCAGGGTCGCCTGCCCCATGACCTCAATCCGACCCATCTATTCGACACTCCACGAACCCCCGGGTTGGGAGCCGCCCCGGCAGGAGGACCGGGCCGCCCACCTAACCCGCCGGATCATCCGATCGAGGGTCAAATTCCTCGTTTTCGGACGCCTCAAGGCCACTTCTCCAACCCGGTGGATAACGTGCTTGCCGCAACTCACCACCTGGAGTCTCTTTCGATTCACGGCAACACCCCAACTGAGATAGAAGCAATGAATGCCATCGAGATGTTGAAGACATCGGTGGTTCAAAACGCCCAGTTCTCGCATAGCCTCGAGAGGTTGCACTCCACCCCTCACGCAAGTTATACCAGGAGCAGGCCGGAGGACCAGCCTGCCGTAAACAGTGGGCCGCGACACTTCCCGCAGGACAACCTGCCCGAGCGGAACCCGTCGGGCAGAGATCTCCTGAACATCCAAGACGCCCCGGCCCCCCTCGTAGGGGGCGGAGGGCGAGTTGGGGTACCATGCTTGTCCCCAGCCCTTCGGAACGAAAGGATGCCCAAGGATTTTAAGGGACCAAGGAAAGTGCCTAATTATACACCAGATCTCGAACCAACGTCATGGATCGAGGGTTATGAGATTGCCATGGACATGCTCGACGTAAACGAGGCGGTTTGCGCCAGATACTTCACCATGATGCTCGAGGGGTCGGCACGCACTTGGCTGAAAAACTTACCTCCCAATTCCATCCAGTCCTGGGCCGAGCTAAAAGAGCGTTTCATCAAAAACTTCCACGATGAAAAGAGCGTTTCCCAAACAGGGGGCTCAGGGAGGCCCGCAGCCAGGCGGCGGCCAGTACCCGGTGCACCACGAGTGGCGGTACAACCCGCCGGGAGCTTTCCAGCAACCGCCCCCCCAGGGGGCTCCGCATGACCAGGATGATAATGGGGGCTTCCGCAGCAACCCCAAACAGCTAAGTAATGGGCAGTACCACGTTTTCACTACTAATGCTTGCAGGCATGATAAGAAGGTAAATCACCGGGCGTACAGCGTCTCTGATCCGGCGATCCCCAGATATCTCCATTGGTCTGAGCAGAGCATAACATGGAGCAGGGAGGATCACCCGCCAAGAATAGATAATCCGGGCGATCTGGCGTTGGTCGTGGCCCCCAAGTGGGGGGTTACACCCTGTCAAAGGTATTAATGGATGGTGGCAGCAGCATCAATATCCTATACTTCGAAACCTTCCAGAGGATGAATCTATTGGAGAAAGACTTGATGCCTTCAACCACGGTTTTCCACGGAATTGTCCCGGGCAAGTCGGCTTATCCCATAGGCCGGGTCAGGCTCACAGTGGCATTTGGAACTGCGCAGAATTACAGGTCGGAGTCTCTAATATTTGAGGTGGTCAAACTGAAAAGCCCCTACCATGCGCTGTTCGGGCGACCGGCTTATGCCCGTTTCATGGCCCGCCCATGCTATGTCTACCTCAAGCTCAAAATTCCTGGTCCTAAAGGACCCATCACAGTTGAGGGAGATAGAAGGATCGCAAAGGAGTGTGAAGAAGGGGACGCGGCATATGCGGAAGTCGCCTGTGCGGCGGAAGAGCTCAAACACCATCGGGCCAATGTTGACCCGGCGGATATGTCGCCACTCAAGAAGCCAACCACAGATTCTGAGTCGCCCCTCAAATTCAAGCCGACGGATGACACTAAGACAATCGATTTCGTGCGTGGCGATTCATCCAAGCAGTTCACCATTGGGATAGGTCTGGACCCCAAATAGGAAAGCGCGCTCATCCAATTCATCCGTGAGAATCGGGACATCTTCGCATGGAAACCTTCTGACATGCCTGGTGTACCGAGAGAATTCACTGAGCACCATCTTAATGTTGACTCAAAGTGCAAACCTGTCCAACAGTACCTTTGCAGATTTAACGAGGAACGACGCAAGGCGATTGGAGAAGAAGTCGCCCGTCTTTTAGCTGCCGGGTTCATCGTGGAAGTTTTCCACCCCAAATGGCTGGCTAACCCGGTGTTGGTACTCAAGAAGAATGGCACTTTCCGTATGTGTATTGACTATACAGATCTCAACAGAGCTTGTCCCAAAGATCCCTTCGCTCTTCCCCGCATCGATCAAATCATTGACTCGGTGGCGGGATGCGAACGATTGTGTTTTCTGGACGCCTATTCAGGTTATCACCATATCAAGATGGCCGTGGAGGATCAGGAGAAGACGGCCTTCATAACACCCTTCGGGGCCTTTTGCTATGTGTCCATGCCTTTCGGACTCAAGAGCGCGGGGGCGACTCATCAACGCTGCATCCAGAATTGTCTTCGTAACCAAATTGGTCGCAACGTCCATGCTTATTTCGACGATATTGTGATCAAGACCCGCCCGGGGGAGACACTATTGGAAGACCTTAAGGAGACTTTTGATAATTTACGGGTATATCAGATGAAGCTAAATCCTACCAAGTGCGTTTTTGGTGTACCTGCAGGAAAATTGCTGGGTTTCTTGGTTTCGGAGCGCGGCATCGAGGCTAACCCGGACAAGATTGAAGCGGTTACCTCTCTCGGAAAACCGGTGAATGTTAATCAAGTTCAACGGCTGGCGGGCCGCATTGCGGCTTTAAGTCGTTTTGTGAGTCGCCCAGGGGAAATGGCGATTCCTCTTTATCAATTGTTGAGGAAGTCCGATCGATTCGTGTGGACAGATGAGGCAGACGAGGCGCTCGAGGCCCTAAAACGCCAATTGGTTAACCCGCCGGTCCTGGCGGCCCCGACTGAAAAGGAGCCCATGCTTCTGTATATCGCGGCAAATTCCAAGGCAGTAAGTGTGGCTGTGGTCGTTGAAAGAAAGGAAGAAGGGAAGGAATACCCAGTGCAACGCCCAGTATATTTTATCAGCGAGGTGTTAACTCTTTCCAAACAGCGATACCCGCATTGGCAAAAACTGGTCTATGGGGTGTTTATGGCGAGTCAAAAGCTTAATCATTATTTCCAAGAGCACCCGATCACCGTGGTCAGTTCTGCTCCCCTTGGTGACGTCATCCAGAATCGGGAGGCAACAGGGCGAATCACCAAATGGGCGATAGAGCTTGGGTCTCATCACATACAATATACTCCCCGCACAGCTATCAAGTCCCAGGTGTTAGTTGATTTCGTTAACGACTGGACAGAGCTACAGGCTCCGGAAGATCGGCCTGACCTTACCTACTGGACTATTTACTTTGATGGATCCAGGCAGTTGGAAGGCTCGGGGGCTGGTGTGGTGTTAGTATCCCCTCAAGGAGATAAGTTCTGTTATGTTCTCCGACTCATGTTTCCCTGCACTAATCATGGGGCGGAATATGAAGCTTTGCTTCACGGCTTGCGACTCGCAAAGGAGATGAACCTAACGCGAGTCAGGTGCTTTGGTGATTCCGATTTGGTGGCGCAGCAAGTTTCGGGTACCTGGGACTCTCGGGATCCCATGATGGCAGCTTACAGGCGAGCTGTGCCTGATGTGGCGGGTCATTTTCATGGCTATCAGGTGGACCATATTGACCGGCGCCTCAACGAGGCAACTGATGCCCTCTCGCAACTCGTCTCTCAGAGAAAACCGGTCCCCCCTAATGTTTTTCTGGATGTCTTGCATAAACCGTCCGTGGTTTTACCCTCAGATGAGGAATTGGCGATACCGGATCCCGAGTCTCAGCTCGTGGAGGCTCTCCATGTCACTCCGGATTGGGTTCTCCCTTATCTGGCTTATCTCACTCGCGGCAAGTTACCCACCGACGAAGTTTTGGCTCGCCAGATCGTTCGGCGCAGCAAATCCATGGTCATCATTAATGGCGAGTTATATAAACGGAGCGCTTCTGGGGTTTTTCAGCAATGTGTTTCCCCCGAGGAAGGATGCGCGATCCTAAATGACATTCATTCTGGAGACTGTGGACACCACACCGGGTCATGTTCTTTGGTATCGAAGGCTTTTTGTCATGGTTTCTTTTGGCTGCAGATGCAGAAGACATAGTGCGTCGGTGCGAGGGGTGCCAACGTTATGGGAGGCAGGCTCATGTGCCGGCTCAAGAATTGAGAATGATTCCCATTACCTGGCCTTTTGCAGTCTGGGGGCTGGACATGGTCGGTCCCTTTAAAATGTCCTCCAACAAGAAGACCCACCTATTGGTGGCAGTTGATAAATTCACCAAGTGGGTTGAGGCGGAACCTGTTGGAGCTTGCGATGCGGAGACAGCGGTCAAATTTCTGAAGAAGCTGATTTTCCGGTTTGGATATCCGCACAGTATTATCACGGACAATGGTACTAACTTGTCTCAAGGGGCGATGCAGGATTTTTGTCGTCGAGAACATATCCGACTTGATATTTCTGCAGTTGCTCACCTGCAATCCAACGGGCAAGCAGAGTGGGCGAATCAGGAGGTCTTGCGAGGGATCAAACCTCAACTCATGGTTCCCCTGGAAAGAACTCCAGGGTGTTGGGTTGAAGAGTTACCTTCGGTACTGTGGAGTATTCGGACCACCCCGAACCGATCCACGGGATTCACCCCCTTCTTTTTGGTCTATGGAGCAGAGGCTGTTCTCCCTACTGACATAAGGCATGACTCTCTTAGAGTCGCCGCATATGTGGAGCAGGATAATGAGCTGGCGCGTCAGGATTCTTTGGATGCCTTGGAGGAGGCGCGTGACCTGGCTGCGGCCCGTTCGGCTATCTATCAGCAAGATTTGCGGCGTTATCATAGTCGCCGGGTTAAGAGTCGGATCTTTCAGGAAGGCGACTTAGTGCTTCGTCTAATACAAGATCGAGCAGGCATGCACAAGTTGTCACCCCCTTGGGAAGGGTCGTTCGTCGTCAGCAAGAACCTCCGCAATGGCTCTTATTATTTGATGGATCTTCGGCCTAATCGACCGACCACAGAGGCTGAGTCAACTCGCCCCTGGAATATGGCCCATTTGCGGCCTTACTACACTTGAGCTCTTAAGCTCCACATTTTGTAAGTTTTTCAGTTTCATTATGAAGTAATAAAATACTCCCCGACTTGGGGGCTTCTTCATTAAAAGAGCAAATTGTGTCATCCTGTTGCGACCGTATGAGCCGACAGAATATGGATTTAGGGTGGGTGCACGAGCTTTCTGACTCGCCTCCCCCTGTCGCGACCTTATGAGCCGACGAAACCTGCATTTAGGGTGGGTGCACGAGCTTTCTGACTCGCCTCCCCTTGTCGCGATCGTATGAGCCGACGAAACCTGCATTTAGGGTGGGTGCACGAGCTTTCTGACTCGCCTCCCCCTGTCGCGACCTTATGAGTCGACGAAACCTGCATTTAGGGTGGGTGCACGAGCTTTCTGACTCGCCTCCCCTGTCGCGACCTTATGAGACGACGAAACCTGAATTTAGGGTGGGTGCACGAGATTTCTGACTCGCCTCCCCCTGTCGCGACCTTATGAGCCAACGAAACCTGCATTTAGGGTGGGTGCACGAGCTTTTTGACTCGCCTCCCCCTGTCGCGACCTTATGAGCCGACGAAACCTGCATTTAGGGTGGGTGCACTAGTTTCCTGACTCGCCTCCCCCTGTCGCGACCTTATGAGCCGACGAAACCTGCATTTAGGGTGGGTGCACGAGCTTTCTGACTCGCCTCCCCCTGTCGCGACCTTACGAGCCGACGAAACCTGCATTTAGGGTGGGTGCACGAGCTTTCTGACTCGCCTCCCCCTGTCGCGACCGTATGAGCCGACAAAATCTGCATTTAGGGTGGGTGCACGAGCTTTCTGACTCGCCTCCCCCTGTCGCGACCTTATGAGCCGACGAAACCTGCATTTAGGGTGGGTGCACGAGCTTTCTGACTCGCCTCCCCTTGTCGCGACCGTATGAGCCGACGAAATCTGCATTTAGGGTGGGTGCACGAGCTTTCTGACTCGCCTCCCCCTGTCGCGACCTTATGAGCCGACGAAATTACTGTTGTTAGGGCATAGCCCTGAAGGTTTTAAGCCTTTTTCTTTCTAAATACTTGTTGAAAATATCTATAGTTTGTTTGTTTTCACATATGCTGTTTTCAAAGCTTAAGACAGGAGGGTGATAAGAATTGTTTCATCCATGGCGAATTAAGCATTATAGAAGACTCTTATAAAGGCGGGTCAAATATTTCAAATCGCCTTAAGGGCGATATAAAGGTTCTCGCAGAAGGTATCATCAAAAACAGTACTGACTTACGGAAAAAGGACCTATTACATGGCTCTCAAGCCAAATTTAATAAAGTTTACTTCGCTGGCGCCTCGGGATCATCCTGACGTGAGCTCGAGCCGACTTCGATTTGCAAGTCGCCCAATACCCAATTGCACTTGTCCAAAGCAGCAAAGTCGTCTTCGTCAGTCAGAATTGATGCCAAGTCTGCTTCCAAGTCGAAAGGATTCTTGGGTCGCCGAGGAGTTAGGCTGGTCGTCACAAAGGTTTGCGGGATGACTTTCTTGTTTCTGCTATCATAAGCCGCCTGGTATTTTGTTAAATCAAGGCTTGCGACAAGTTGAGTTGTAACCAGCCGAGAGTCCTTGACGACTCACTGATAATCCTCTTCAACAAATTCTGATCCATCGTCCTTGAGCTGAGGAAAGCCTGCGACTACTTCTTCTAAGTTGATTTCTGGAGCATACGCCAAACAGCGACTCACGGCAGTCAGAACACCTTTTCGGGCGGCTGACCGAGTTAACTCGCCGATCTGAGGGGGAAGTGTAGACAAGCAGCCAAGCACCTTCCTGATGGAAGTGATAGGTTCTTTGGCGCCCATCACAGCTTTGACAGTCAAGACGCTGCCTGTGTACAGTTGCTCTGTCAGCGTGTAAATCGCCTTCAGCATCAACACACAGTCTTCTTGAAGGTTGGCGGTTCTCGGACCTGAATTATGATGGTTAGCGACTTAACATCAGTGTTATTTTAAAAAAGAAAGAAAGGAGGAGATCGAAATTTTAAGTAAGGCTTACCAAAGACGGCTTGCGTCATGTTGGAGATATGACGCTTTAAGCCGGATAATTCCTGTTGAACAGTCGCCAGCCTAGCTTCAGCTTTCTCTGCTCTCTTCAAGGCGGCATTTTGGTCAGCCTGAGTTTTTTCAACTCGGCCTTGAGTTTTACCAGTTCGGCCAAGGCCAATTGACACTTTTCCTCCGACTGAGCTCGGACGTCTTGTTGTCCAGCTAAATTTTTCCTTAAGTCGCCCAGCGCTGATTCGATCTGAGCAAGATTTTCCTATTGAAAATTTAAAATAAGGGCAAGTCTCAGAACTACTGCAAAGCAATATCCCTGACACTTGGGGGCTAATGTATAATTTTTTTAGATAAAATTATACAAAAATCAAGATCCGGCTCATCTTTTTACTGATGACCCGGCCCTTGGGGGTTACTGGTCGCAAAAGTTTTTTCTAAATTTTTAAGACCCGGCTCATCTTTTTACTGATGACCCGGCCCTTGGGGGTTAATGGGAATAATAAAGTATAACAAAACTTACAAACTTACCTCATGTTTTTTGTTTAACATCTGCAGCAGGTTTTTCTCCATCTCATAGCTTGCTTCCAGGCGACTTGCAAAGCCAGAGCAGAGTTCCTTAAGCTCCAAATTGGCATATTCGGAAAGTTTTTCCCTTGGAGAGCCCAGACTCGGGAATGCCTTGGGAGGAGGATGCTACATGTTTGGATAAAACTGTCGCCGCCGGCTTAGAAAAGCCAGAACCGGTAATAACCACAACATCTGGGTCTTCTGTTGTTGTCAATGGGCTCGGCGGCTTAGGGGCATCCATTGTTTCCTTTGGCGACTCAGGAAGATCCACTTGAGTCGCGGGCTCCGTCTGATCCGAATTGTCCTGAGTCGGAGTTGATTCTCTCATGGGTTTTTGAGCCGCGTCAGGAGTTGATCCGCTGGTTTTCCTCTTCTTGGCTTGTGCCCTGAAAAAAGGGAATAACCACGTTAAGGAATTGAAAAGCTCGTTATTCTCAAAAGTCACGGCAAGGTTATCAAAAGACTTACCCCGGAACTCGAATCATCGGTGGAAGTGTCGACATCACTGAGTCGCCGGAAGTGGAAGGAGAGTTCTGCAAAAGAATTATACGTCAATAATACAGGCGGGTTACGAGCGTGGTCCAAAGAGAAATGGAGAATGGCTAATCATAAAGAGTACCTCGCTTGGTTTTCTTTTATTTGTTGCTGGTAAGCCGGATACCAGGTCGCCAGAGTGACTTCGTGTTTTCCGGTTTGAGGCGTGTTGTGCTTTCTTCAGTAGGAAATTTGGGTCCAGATAAGCATTTGGATGTGAGAGGGGAACTTTCCCACAAATTCGCCTAGCCGGCTTAGGTGGAGAAGGAGATGAATCGGAGGAAACAGAAATCACCTCAACAGAGTCCTCCTGGCTTTCGTTATCCTCATTCTATTTCATGGAAAGGGAGAGATATAAATATAAAGGTTAAACAGTGACGGGCGACGAGTGAAAAGAGGACGAATTTTTACCTCTGAAGGTGCATCGACGACTTGAGATTCGTCGACTTCGGATGGTTCAGCCGCAACAGATTTGCCTTTATCCTTGGTTTTCTTCGAGGGCGGCTTGACATTTTTCATGGCTTGCTTTTTGGGCCTCCTGGACCAGAACTTATCGCCTTTCTGAAATGGCATAAATTACGAAACCACAATACAAATGAAGCATAAAGAATAAAGACCAAAGGCGGGTCAGGTTTGTTTACCTTGGGCGCCGGGTTAATTTTGCAGAAAGGCTTAAGGCCGATTTGGCCGCACTTTCCCGCAGGCTCGCCAGTCAGCTTTTTGATGATGGTAACAATGTCCTTTTCCGTTAAAGCTATGCGAAAATAGCATTGGGGATGATCCAGGGTGCCATCAAACTCACACATCAGACCATCCCGGCGGCTCACAGGGAGGATACGCCATTCAACCCAGCAGTGGATTAGGTCGACCCCGGTAAGGCCATTGTTCGTCAAAGATCTTAGTTCAGATAGTATTGGGATGAATTCTGATTCCTCCTCCTCGGTAAGCTTGTCTGGGAGCTTGAAGTTGGTCGAAAGGCGAGTTGGCCTGTAACCCGGAAGCTTGTTCTCGCCAGCAGGAGACGTCTCTTGACAGTAAAACCAAGACTCGCCCCAGCCTTTGGGATGGCTAGGCATGATGAGTGAGGGGAATGGGCTATCCCTGCGGCGCTGGACATTGACGCCACCAAGTTCCAAGCTGGGGCCGTTGTGGAATTCCGTTTGGCGATTCAGATGGAAAAAATGCCAGAAGGCTCGATCCGCAGATAAGACTCACAGAGAATATGGAATTGGCTCAAATTGCTTATGGAATTGGGTCCCAGATCCTGGAGTCGGACGTTCGTGAAAGTCAAGGCGTCCCTAAGAAATTTTGATCCGGGCGGCTTAAAACCTCGTTCCAGGTGTTCAACAAAAACTACTATTTCCCCTTCTTTGGGGTTAGGGAGATCTTCTCCTAACCCAGTGCGCCAACCAATAACATCTTGAGGATCCAAACAGCCCATTTTCACATAATTGGCTAATACGGCGTCATCAACCTTGGTAGGAAGCCAGCCACTCTTGAAGAAGGCACCCATGCTACAAATAGGTAAAGTATGATGTTACATGTCTTGGACACCTACTATATGGGATGGAATCGGTTCATTTAACCCGCCGAGTACTTTGATTAAAGAAAGATTTAACCCGCCAGATCAAAGGGCCGAGTTGGGTCACTATGGCGACTTACGGAAGTATGGTTATTCCCAAGGGCTACGTTCTGAAGATAGTAAAGGCATTTCATTTGAAGTGCCAGGAGGTGAAGACTACAAACAACTTTTTGCGAACAGTAAATAAGGAATGGATCTACCAGACAGACGCGAAAACCTACAGAAAATGACTGGGCGCGACAGTTTATAATCAAATAATGCCCTTCGTTTGGTGGAGACACTATATTCAAAAGATTCACCAGTACAGCGGATAAGTAAAAGTATTCGGAACACTGGCTATCCTATCAACGCTCGTTCTAATCGATTCAGAGCAGATAGTGTCTATGTGCAAGGAGCTTCAAGAGTACGGCAATGGCGGAAGTTCAAACGGAGAATAAATCTACTACTAAAAATAAATGGAAGCCTAACCTGATGCTGTCGGGTGAGAAGAGCCGACGATGACGGGGTTTGCTGGAGAAGCGCGGGCGTCCCGTCGAGCGAAGAAGCTTCCGGCGGCAGCGAGGTTCGTAGTGAATGGCGAGGTGACTGACGGCGATGCAGTCGAAGAAGACGATGGCAGATGTGTTGGTTCCGGCGCGAGGATGGGCGACGGCGGAAGCCCACGGGCGGCACCGGAGCTCCTCGCGTGAAGGTCGAAGGCGCGGTCGGTGACGGATTCCTCGGGGCGATGCGGTTTTCTCGCTGCGCCGGTGGGGAGGAAGGTGACAGGACTGGTAGGTGGGAAGCGACAGTTCTGTTTCCCCCCCGGCCTATTTATCAAGGTAGGTGCTGGAATCGAGGCAGCATGAGCGGGAACCGCCGGGGGATAAAAGATTCGCTATAAATGTGCGTCGAAAATTTCGGGATAACAATGCGCTAAAGATCCGTTGGAGTTGTAGTGATCTTCCCGAGAAAAGAGGAGTAAGAAAAGGCTAGTTAGTAATGATCTGGCGACTTAAGGGATTTTCAGTATCCAAAACGCAATGGCGGGTGTGCAATTTTTTGACAGATGAAGAAAAAATAGGGAATGAATCGCCTTCAATGGAGCAGAAGTATTGGCGTGAACAAGAAATGTTCAAGTCAATTTGGGGCCTAATGTTGGGGATGTGACCTGTGGATGACCCGCCCTAGTTGGGCCGGGTTATCCATTGGGCGATTCATCTAAACGTTTAGTTGGGCCTCGCTTTGGCCGAATCAAAGTTGTACGACGAGTATGGCTCTCGGCGGATCTCCCAGCTTTGGAAGATGGCGATTCAAAGACCACATTGGTCACAAGTTGTAGAAAGGAAGGAATCCTTGTAAACCCTAGGGAATCGACCTATATATAAAGGCGAGGTCCCGGGGGACAGGGGACGGGTCAGAAATCATCGAGTGCTAGGTTTAGGCGAGTTACGCCTCCCTTGTAATCGAATCCATATCAATACACACAAAACAGGACGTAGGCTATTACCTCCTCTCGAGGGGCCGAACCTGGATAAATCGCCGTGTCTCTCCCGCTTAACCCCTTTGAGTCGCCACCAAGGTGCGATGGCTCCAGTACTAAGTCCTTTCACGAGGACATCTGTCGTGAAAAAACCACGACAGCGACCCTTGGTGGAGATGGCGCCATTGGTCTCTCTGGTCGATGGCGCGCGGAGGCTAGCCGTCCCTTCCCCCCGCGTGGCTACATGAGGACGGCGAGGTCTTTCTGCAGTGGCAGGCGACATTTCTTTCTTTTGGCCCCTTCCCGTCGTTCTCCTCTTGAGGATGGGTCGAGCTTCTAGATCCACCCCTTCCTCCCCCTTCCTTGATCGGGCGAAAGCCTTGGCCTTTTGACCGGACGCCGGTGGAGGTGTTCGGGCGTCTCGGTGCTCTCTGGAGGCGTCATTCAAGGGGAGGTTTGCGGGTGTGGGCCTGGTGCATGAGGGTGCGCGGCGGCGGTGTTTGGCCCCCCCTGGTTGCCGCGTTGGTGGTGTCGTGTGGGTCCTTCCGCATATTTCAGCGGCTCCCTGCCTTGGCTGCTGGTTGGTTGCCGACCGATGGTTGGACGAAGGGGGGATAGTGGTCTCCCATCCGACACTGGCCAGAGACGGGGGTCTGATGGTTTCCTTCAAGCGGTCTGGATGTTCATGTTCACGACTATTGCTTGCTTCGGGTGGCTTCGAACTTGCTATTCTGGCTGAGGAAGATCTACGACGGCTTGGTCGCAGTTTCTCTTGATGCTATGTTCGCTCTTGCTCCTCATGGTTGTGATTTTGGCTTGTAATTTTTCAATTTTTTGGTCAAGTCTTTGCCTTTGTAATTCAGCTCCGTTGCACCCTAGTCGTTTGATGGCTTCATTAATTTGAAGTCGGGGATTTGTGGCTTTTCTTCTAAAAAATATACGATGCAACCAGTAGTTCCCTCTCAGTTGTCGACCGCCATAGCAGCCTCCGAGCCGCCCTTGTTGGCTCATCTCCTGCAGCGGCACGACGACCTTTTACCGATGCACCTTGGGCTTGTGGCGTTTTTGCCTTGATTACCATGCTCTCACTGCCACGACGAAGAGGGTCAATTTTCCTATGCCGGTCATGGAGGAGCTCCGGGAAGAGCCGCAAGGTCCACGCTTATTCCCAACACTCGACTTGCGTTCTGGCTACCATCATGATCACTTCGAGTTTTGGGTGATGCCTTTCGGTCTCTCCAATGCACCGGCGACATTCCCGGCCTTGATGCACAACGTACTTCGGACCAACTCAACCCTCCGACGACACCTTGGGAGCAGCTCAAGGAGTTCCGCCAACATTTTCTAGACGTCCAGCTCGAGGACGAGCTGTTTGTGCAGGCGGGGAGAAATGTTATGACCAGAGGCCCAGTTAGCGAAACTGGCCTAGTTATCTTAAAAATATTAGGGGCTTAGCCCAAGTTATCTTAGTTATCTTAGAGTGCAAGTTATCTTAGTTATCTTAGAGTCCAAGTTATCAAGATTATATAAACCGATGTAAACAGCTCGTTTGAAATCAAGCAATAAGACAATTCTATTGCCCGGCTCCAAGAGGAGCCGGAACCCTAACTCTAGCCACCGCCTCCTCAACTCGCCGCCGCCTCCTCCCTACACCGAGACGGCGCTGTGCGTCGGCCGCGGCGCCCTTGTCTCCTCCAACCTCCCTCCCACCCTTATAACCTAAGGCAGAGGGCCGATAGAACCCTAGTTTCTACCACAATGACATAGTTAAAGACTAAAAGAATATATGACTGAAAAGTGAACAAAGATGAATTAATAAGAAAACTAGAGAGTAACATGCATGCACGTAAAAGATAATGCTTGGATTAATACATCAAAGGAAAAATTAACTAAAGAAAAGTACTAAAGACCAAGGACAATAAAACTAAATTGCAAAGAGGAACTAAAGAAGAATCACTGACTGATTACCAAAGTAAGGACTAAACACAACAGAAAAGAAACTCAAGAATGAAGGACCAAACTAAGAATGACAACTAAAACTGAAAGTACTGAAGTTTCTGAATGCAATGACACCAAACAATGGAAAAACTGAGATAACCAATTTTTTCTTTCCCTACTATAATGAAGAAAGAACAGTGAATAGAAATTAGTTAGCCTGAACATAAAACTGAAGAAAGAATACCAATTACTCAAGAAGAATAAACGGCTGAAGAATAAGGACACACTAAAACATAAAAATTAGGGAGCCGAGAGACTTTAGAAAAAGAAACTAAGAGAGGGCCTCGTGTGTTTAGTTCTGCCATTAGAAATTACTAGCAAATATGCTCGTGCGTTGCAACGGGGAGACATATTAGCCCCGTAGTCAAATAAGTATGGCTCAATACCCTGACATATGCTTCTCCTTTATTTGTTTATTTTAACATGGTGGCCCATCATGTTGCCACTTATCTTTTGTGTCACCCTCATTGATGATGGCGTCGGTGTTCATGTGATCAAATTTTGTTGATTGATGCCAACTTATCCTTTTTGTGAAATGCATGGACATTTCTTGAATCCACAAACTTTTTTGAAAATGAAGTACAAATTTTGAACTTCGCATTCTTTTGTGTTATTGTGAACATTTAATAAAATTTCATACACATTTTCTTCGAATTCACGGATATGTTTTGAATACATGATCATTATCAAAATCATGAATGTTTTATATTTGCTGAATATATTTTCCGAAACTGTGAATTCTTTTACAATACCTGAACGGTTTTCTAAAATCATCAACATTTTTTGAGTCCATGAACATTTTATGATTTCCTGAACCTTTTTTAGAATTACCAAACATTTTATGATTTCATGATTTTTTTTCAACACTCAAACCTTTAAAATTTAGAACTTTGAAAAATCACGAATTAATTTAAAGATGAAAAACAAGTTCAAATAAGTAATGTTGTATATTTTTTAGCATATATTTGTCGAAATTGTGAAATCTTTTGTAATATGCAAACATTATTTTGAAAATAATCAACCTTTTTGAATCCGCAAATATTTCATCAATTTGTGATCCTTTTTTTGAATTCCTAGATATTTGATGATTTCATGAACATTTGTTTTCGATGTTTTAAATACATTATCATTTTCAAATCATGAACGTTTTATATTTTCTGATTATACTTTTGAAAATTGTAATTCTTTTATAATATGGGAACAATTTTATAAAATCATCAACAATTTTTAATCCATGAATATTTTATAATTTCCTGAATATTTATTTTTAAATTCCCAAACATTTTATGATTTCATGAGGATTTTTTTTCAAAACAGAAAATTTATTTGAAATCATCAACATTTTTTTAATCCGACAATATTTTATGATTTAATGATTTTTTTTTGAATTCCTAAACATTTTATGATTGTATGAAGATTTTCTGAAAACTCGAACTTTTTAAAATTTGGAATTTTGAAAATTACAAATAATTTAAAGAAGGTTAAAAACAAACTGAAATAATAAAACAGAAAATGGGATGAAAATATGTAGGTTCCAGGGATCGAACCATGGTCTCTTGTCGACGAGAGAGGCGCTCTAGCCACTACACCACAAAACCTCTTGTGTTTTTCGTTGGGTCTCACCTTATAAGTACCGGGTCGGGTGATGACTTTGACAGAACAAAATTGAAATCGTTTTCTTCACTTATGGGTGGTATAGTGGGTAATTTTGAACAGCGTTAGGGGTAATTTTAATGACGTATTAGCAGAACCACTATTTGCTTCATTGTTAGGTAAAGACTACGACTGGAAAATGATGCAACGAGCAAGTACCACCCTCAGACGACACGTGAGCAACCCCAGACTCTAGCCGCCACCATCTCTCCTTCCTCCTCCCTCCCTGCCGCCACCCGAGGAGCCCGCCAGCTGCCGCATGTCTTTCGGTGAAGGTGGCGGCGAGGGTCTGCTGCCTTGCGTCGGTGTGAGGAGCTCTGGAAGCTAGGGCAGCGACCCTTGGTGGAGATGGCGGCATTGGTCCCTCTGGTCGATGGCGCGCGGGGGCTGGCCGTTGATACGTCTCCATCGTATCTACTTTTCCAAACTCTTTTGCCCTTGTTTTGGAGTCTAATTTGGATGACTCGAATGGAACTAACCTGGACTGACGCTGTTTTCAGCAGAATTGCCTTGGTGTTGTTTTTGTGCAGAAATGAAAGTTCTCGGAACGTCCTGAAAATTTACGGAGAATATTTCTGGAAAATATGAAAAATACCTGCGCAAAGATCCACCAGAGGGGATGGGCCAGTGGGCCACAAGCCCTGTAGCCGCCACCCCTGGTAGCGGCTAGCAAGCTTGTGGGGCCCACGTGGCTCTGCCGCCCCCAAAGTCAGCTCTATAAATTCACTTTCGTCCCAGAAAAAATCAAGGGAGAAGATTTCGTCGCGTTTGCGATACAGAGGCGCCGCCACATCCCGTTCTTCATTGGGAGGGCAGATCTGGAGTCCTTTTTGGGCTCCGGAGAGGGGAAATCATCGCCATCGTCATCATCAACCTTCTTCCCTCTCCAATTTCATGAAGCTCTTCATCGTTCCTGAGTAATCTATCCGTAGGCTCGCTGGGCGGTGATGAGTAGGATGAGATCTATCATGTAATCGAGTTACTTTTGACGGGGATTGATCCCTAGTATCCACTATGTTCTGAGATTGATGTTGCTACTACTTTGCCATGCTTAATGCTTGTCACTAGGGCCCGAGTGCCATGATTTCACATCTGAAATTATTATGTTGTCTCCAATATATGTGTGTTTTAGATTCAATCTTGCAAGTTGTAGTTACCTACTATGTGTTATGACCCAGCAACCCCGGAGTGACAATAACCGGAACCACTCCCGGTGATGACCATAGTTTGAGGAGTTCATGTGTTCACCAAGTGCTAATGCGTTGGTCCGGTTCTTTATTAAAAGGAGAACCTTAATATCTCGTAGTTTCCTTTTGGACCCTGCTGCCACGGGAGGGATGGACAATAGATGTCATGCAAGTTCTTTTCCCTAAGCACGTATGACGACACACGGAATGCATGCCTAACGGGAGCTAGCCACATATCTATCCGTGTTATAAATGTTGCATGATGAAAATCATCCAAACAAATCACCGACCCATTGCCTACGAGTTTGTCCCACTGCTTCTGTTACTTGTTTTTCTCTATTGCTGTTACTACTGTTGCTGCTGCTATTACTTGCTTGCTCTGCTGTTACTTGCTACTGTTGCTACTTGCTACTACTGTCACTACTGCTGTTCCTTGCCACTACTGCTACTCGTTACACTGCTGCTACCTGCTACAATAATGGGTCGCACGACGTTGACGGGAAAGAATATTTCCCGTCCACGGGCAACTTCTGGCGCCATTGATACAATCGTTAGGAATAGTCTGCCGTCAACAGATCGTTTTTGACACCGTCGTTATCATACTACTTTGCTGTTGATACTTTGCTTGCAGATACTAATCTTTCAGGTGTGGTTGAATCTAACACATTCAGCTGCTTATACTTGAATGTATCCTCTCACTCCCTATCCGGCGAACCAACAAATTTGGGTTCAATACTCTACCCTCGAAAACTGCCTCGATCCCACGAGCTGGTGGGTCATTGCAAGACAATTTCTAATTGTTGAGCAATCGATAATAGCATTTGTCTAACCATTGCCAGGGATCTGCTAAACAGCCGTCCCTTCCCCCCGCGTGGCTGCGTGAGGACGGCGAGGTATTGTTGCAGCGGCAGGCGAAATTTCTTTCTTTTGACCCATTACCGTCGTTGTGGTGTGATGTCCGTTATGCTACTGCACATAAGACCTTCCAGTGGCGCCAGAAATGGGCACGTGACGGCACCAGGAATCCTTCTGCGTTGGTATTCCCTCAAAGCGGAGAGGATGATGTAGCACAACGGAGGTAAGTATTTCCCTCAGTTTGAGAAGCAAGGAATAAATCCGGCAGAGGAGTATCTCAAGATCCTGCACAAACACAAAAACATGCACCCAGCGCTATAAAGGGGTCGTCAATCCCTTATAGATTGTTTGCCAAGTGAGAACTGAAAGCAACAAAGTAACAAAGCAAAGTAAAAGCGGAGTTGTAAACGATGGATGTGAATAGACCCGGGGGCCGTAGTGTTTACTAGTGCCTTCTCTCATGAAAGCAAGTAGACGGTGGGTGAACAAATTACTGTCGAGCAATTGATAGAACTGTGCAGAGTCGTGACGATATCTATGCAATGATTATTTCTATAGGCATCACGTCCGAAAAAAGTAGACCGATACTTTCTGCATCTACTACTATTACTCCACACATCGACCGCCATCCAGCATGCATCTAGTGTATTAAGTCCATAAGAATTAACGCCTTAAGCAAGATGACATGATGTAGAGAGATAATCTCAAACCAATGATAAAAACCCCATCTTTTTTACCCTTGATGGCAACTGCTTGATGTGTGCCTTGCTGCCCCTACTGTCACTGGGAAAGGTCACCACATGGCAAAACCCAAAACCAAGCACTTCTCCCATTGCAAGAATCATAGATCTAGTTGGCCAAACAAAACCCAAGACTCGGAGAGAGTTATAAGAATATCAAATCATGCATATAAGAATTCAGCAAAGACTCAACTATATATCATAGATAATCTGATCACAAGCCCACAATTCATCGGATCTCGACAAACACACCGCCAAGGAAGATTACATCGGATAGATCTCCATGAAGATTATGGAGAACTTTGTATTGAAGATCCAAGAGAGAGAAGAAGCCATCTAGCTACTAACTACGGACCCGTAGGTCTGAAGTGAAGTACTCACGAGTCATTGGAGGGACGATGATGATGATGAAGAAGCCCTCCAACTCCAAAGTCCCCTCCGGCAGGGCGACGGGAAGGGTCTCCAGATGAGATCTCGTAGAAACGAAAGCTTGCGACGGGGGAAAAGTATTTTCAAGGCTCCCCTGATTTTTTGTAGAATATTTGGGAATTTATAGGCCAAAGACATAGGTCAGGGGGCGGGCAGGGAATCCACAAGCCTGCCCACCGCCGCCTCCCCCCTGGTGGCGGAGTGGGGGCTTGTGGGCTCCCTGGAGCCCACCTGGCTTGGCCCGAAAGCCCCCTGGAGTTCTTCCTTTCGGGAAAAAATCATTTCGGGGCTTTTGTTCCGTTTGGACTCCGTTCCAAAATCAGATCTGAAAAGAGTCAAAAACACGGAAAAAACAAGAACTGGCACTTGGCACTGAAATAATAAGTTAGTCCCAAAAAGATATAAAAAGGTACATAAAATATACAAAGAAGGCAAGATAACAGCGTCAAAACATCAAAAATTATAGATACGTTTGACACGTATCAAGCATCCCCAAGCTTAACTCCTGCTCGTCCTCGAGTTGGGAAGTGATAAGAATGAAATTTTTATGCTTTCATGCTACCTAGCATAGGTGTCCTTTGTAATTCCTCTTATGTGACGTGAATGTTCAGATCCATTAGATTCAAAACAATAGTTTGCTATTGACGTGGAAAAAATAATAATTCAAGCAAACTAGCAAAGTAATCATGAACTTTCAAAATAACAAGGCCAAAAGAAAGTTATCCCTACAAAAATATATAGTCTGGCTATGCTCTATCATCATTGCACAACGAATTTAAATCATGCACAACCCCGGTATTGGCCAAATAATTGTTTCACACCTTTACTTTCTCAAACATTTTCAACTCTCACGCAATACATGAGCGTGAGCCATGGTTATAGCACTATAGATGGTGTGGAATGTGGTGGAGGTTGCAAGACAAAAAGGAGAAGATAGTCACATTAACTAGGCTTATCAATGACCTGTGGAGATGCTCATCAATAGATATCAATGTGAATGAGTAGGGATTGCCATACAAATGATGCACTAGAGCTACAAGTATGTGAAAGCTCTTAAAGTAAACTAGTGGGTGTGCATCCCACTTGCTTGCTCACGAAGACATAAGGCAATTTTGAGGAAGGCTATCATTGGAATATACAAGCCAAGTTATATAATGAAAATTTCCCACAAGCTATATGGTGGTGACAAAGCGAGAGACTCTCAATCATGAAGATCATGGTGCTTAATATGCACAAGTGTGAAAAAAAAGTGCTAGCATTGTCCCTTCTCTCTTTTTCTCTCATTTTTTTTATTTTGGTGGGCTCTTTGGTTTCTTTATTTTTTTATGGGCTTCTTTGGCCTCTTTTATTTCCTCACATGGGACAATGCTCCAATAATGATGATCATCACACTTTTAACTCAAAACTTAGAGCAACTATGACTCTATATGGAATGCCTTCGGTAGTACACCGTGCCAATGGTCTAGCATGGCATAAACATCAATGGAAACATCATGCTAGCTATCTTACGATCGTGCAAAGGCAATGTAGACGTGGTGGCACATGTCATGGTGGTAGTTGCATGGCAATATATATCGGGATGACTTTTGAAAAAGCCATAGTAGGTAGGTATGGTGGTTGTTTTGAGGGAGGCTAATGGTGGGTTTTGTGCACCGGTGAAAGTTGCATGGCACTAAGAAGATAGTGATGGTGAAAGGTGAAAGTGCATCTAAACCATGGACTCAAGAGTAGTCATGAAGAACTCATATACTTGTTGCAAAAGTTTTATTAGTAATCGAAAGAAAGCATTCAACACATACTCCTAGGGGAAGGGTTCGTAGGTATAAACCATCACGTGATCCTGACCGCCACGCAAAGGATGACAATCAATATACTAATCATGATCAGATTTCATCACATAGCGATTCACCATACGTGCATGCTACGGGAATCACTAACTTCAACACAAGTATTTCTTGATCCACAACACCTTACTAGCATGACTTCAATATTACCATAACCACAACTCAAAACTAATTGAAATGAATCAAACTTCTCTAACTATTCAATGCACATGAAGGTGGAAGTTTTCGTATCCCTTTGGATAACTACCCCTTTTGAGACTACTTTCAAAGCATATATCAACTACCAAGCCACGCACCGCTGTGCTCTAAAAGATATAAGCGAAGCACATAGAGCAAAAGTATCTAGCTCAAAAGATATAAGTGAAGCACATGTGAGCTGAATTGTCTACCAAAAGATATAAGTGAAGTTCGACAAAATCACGGTGTGTGCATGTCTCTCTCTCTAGGTGTGCAGCAAGGATGATTGTGTCACAACAAAAATAGAAGACTCCTACGATACAAGACGCTCCAAGCAAAAACACATAACATGTGGTGAATAAAAATATAGCCCCAAGTAACGTTACCGATGGATTGAAGACGAGAGAGGGGATGCCTTCCCGGGGCATCCCCATGCTTAAGCTTTTATGGCATCCTTGAATCTCTTGGGGTGCCTTGGGCATCCCCAAGCTTGAGCTCTTTCCACTCTTTATCTCTTTGTCCATAAGAACTTCACCCAAAACTTGAAAACTTCACAACACGAAACTTAAACAGAAACTCGTGATAACATTAGTACAAGAAAGCAAACCACCACTTCCTTAGGTACTGTAGCAAACTTAAATTCTACTTGTTCTGATGTTGGGTTACTGTAATTTCAATCTTCCATGGCTAATACCCCCCGATACTATCCATAGTTTCATGAAAATAAGCAACCAATACAACAAAAACAGAATCTGCTAACAGCAGACCAGTCTGTAGCAATCTGTATGTTTCGTATACCCCTGTACTTCACAAATTCTAAAAAATTATGAAAGTCTGAAGAATTTGCGTAGAAATCAGCATCAAGAAGAATAAACTCAAAAGCTCTTACAAAAAAAAATGAAAATTATTTTCGTGAGCAGAAAGTTTCTGTCTTTTCCAGCATGACCAAACGATCATCCTCAAGACTAATCATAACGGTTTTGCTTGGCACAAACGCAAAAAGAAACACAAAAAACACAATCATAACAGAATTATGAAAGTGTGGAAAACACGAAACAGAAATAAAAAGGATAGATTCGTTGGGTTGCCTCCCAACAAGCGCTTTTGTTTACCGCCCTTAGCTAGGCGAAAGTGATGGAATCACGTATAGTCATCTTTGGTACTCAAACCATAGGTAGCCCTCATCATAGATTCATAAGGCAATCTTATTTTCTTTCTAGGAAATTTCTCCATGCCCTTCTTTAAAGGAAATTGAAATCTAATATTCCCTTCCTTCATATCGATGATAGCACCAATAGTCCTTAGGAAAGGTCTACCAAGAATAATTGGACATGAAGGATTGCAAACTACGTCAAGTACAATGAAATCCACGGGTACATAGTTCTTATTTGCAATAATAAGAACATCATCGATCCTCCCCATGGGCTTCTTGACAGTAGAATCCGCAAGATGAAAATTAAGAGAACACTCTTCAATCTCATGAAAACCAAGAATATCACATAAAGACTTTGGAATCGCGGAAACACTAGCACCCAAATCACAGAAAGCATTGCACTCATAGTTTTTGATCTTGATTTTGATAGTAGGTTCCCACTCATCATGAAGTTTTCTAGGTATAGAGACTTCTAGTTCGAGCTTCTCTTGAAGATATTTCATCATAGCATCTACGATATGCGCGGTAAAGGCTTTGCTTTGGCTATAAGCATGTGGAGCGTTTGCAATGGATTGCATCAAAGAAATGCATTCAAAGAAGGATCAATTATCATAATTGAATTCCTTGAAATCCAAAGTGGGAGTTTCATTACTACCCAATTTTTTGACTTCTTCTACTCCACTCTCCACATCTTTATCATCAAGATAGGTGGACTCCGAATCATCGGGGCGTTTTTCAACCAAAGTGGATTCATATCCAGCCCCTCCATAAGTAGGTTTGACACGCAAAAACGAGGATTCAAGAGGAGACACACCAAGCACTTTAAGATCTTCGTGATTTGCATCAGCAGAACGCACCCTTTTAAACCATTCATGTCTAGCGCGAATTTGGGCGGTTCTTTCTTTGCTCTCATTCATGGAGATACGCATAGCTTTCAAAGTTTCATCCAAGTTGATCTTCGGAGGAACGCATCTAACTTTCAAAGCATCAATATCACAAGACATCCTATCAATGCTCTTAGCCAAATCGTCTATTTTGAGTAGTTTTTCCTCTATGGACGCATTGAAAATCTTTTGAGAGTTGATGAACTCTTCGATATTACTCTCTAGATCAGAGGGTAGTTTGTTGTGATTTGCATAAGTGTTGCCGTAGGAATTGCCATAATTGTTAGAGGAGTTACTAGGAAAAGGCCTAGGAACATAGTTTCCTCTAAAAGCATTGTTGTTGCCAAAATTGTTCCGACCAACAAAATTCACGTCCAGACTAGCGTTGCTACTCTCAATCAAAGAAGATAGTGGCATGTCATTAGGATCTACGGTAGAGTTTCTACTAGCAACCAAATTCATCAACTCGTCCATCTTAGCACTAAGCGAGTTAATCTCTTCTATAGCGTGCACCTTTTTGCAAGCAGCCGACCTTTCAGTGTGCCACTGAGAGTAGTTGGTCATGATATTGTCTAGGAGTTTTGTAGCGTCTCCTAACGTGATTTCCATGAATGTTCCACCTGAGGTGGAGTCCAAGATATTGCGAGAAGCAAAATTCAAGCTAGCGTAAAAGATTTGTATAATCATCCACAAACTCAAGCCATGAGCAGGACAATTTCTAATCATAAGCTTCATCCTCTCCCAAGATTGTGCAACGTGTTCATGATCAAGTTGCTTGAAATTCATGATATCGTTACATAAGGAGATGATCTTAGCCGGCGGAAAATACTTGGATATGTAAGCACCTTTGCACCTATCCCAAGAATCGATACTATTTTTAGGCAAAGAAGAAAACCAAGTTTTTGCGCGATCTCGCAACGAGAAAGGAAAAAGTTTCAACTTAATCACGTCATTATCCACATCTCTTTTTTTGCATCTCGCAAAGCTCAATGAAGGTATTGACATGGGATGCAGCATCTTCACTAGGAAGGCCAGAGAATTGCTCTTTCATAACAAGATTCAGCAAAGCTGCGTTGATTTCATACGATTCCGCACTAGTGGCGGGAGCAATCGGAGTACTAATAAAATCATTATTATTAGTGCTCGAGAAGTCGCAAAGTTTGGTGTTTTCAGACATGATGTCTTCAACAAACAAAGAAGCACACAAGCAAGCAAGAAACCGGCAAAGGAAAACGGCAAGGGCAAGAGAAAACGGCGATAGAGAAAGGCGAATGAAAACGGCAAATGTGAAGTGGGGGAGAGGAAAACGAGAGGCAACTGGCAACAAAAGTAAATGCAAGAGAAGAGTTTGTGAGACCTACTTGGATAGATCTTGATTTCTCCTCCCCGGCAACGGCACTAGAAATGCTTGTAATGTACGTTATGCTACTGCACAAAAGACCTTCCGGTGGCGCCAGAAATGGGCACGTTGAGGGCACCAGGAATCCTTCTGCGTTGGTATTCCCTCGAAGCGGAGAGGATGATGTAGCACAGCGGAGGTAAGTATTTCCCTCAGTTTGAGAGCCAAGGTATCAATCCGGCGGAGGAGTATCTCAAGATCCTGCACAAACACAAAAACTTGCACCCAACGCTATAAAGGGGTTGTCAATCCCTTATAGATTGTTTGCCAAGTGAGAACTGAAAGCAACAAAGTAACAAAGCAAAGTAAAAGCGGAGTTGTAAACGATGGATGTGAATAGACCCAGGGGCCATAGTGTTTACTAGTGGCTTCTCTCATGAAAGCAAGTAGAGTGTGGGTGAAAAAATTACTGTCGAGCAATTGATAGAACTGTGCAGAGTCGTGACGATATCTATGCAATGATTATTTCTATAGGCATCACGTCCGAAACAAGTAGACCGATACTTTCTGCATCTACTACTATTACTCCACACGTCGACCGCTATCCAGCATGCATCTAGTGTATTAAGTCCATAAGAACAGAGTAACGCCTTAAGCAAGATGACATGATGTAGAGGGATAATCTCAAACCAATGATGAAACCCCATCTATTTACCCTTGATGGCAACTGCTTGATGTGTGCCTTGCTGCCCCTACTGTCACTGGGAAAGGTCACCACATGGCAGAACCCAAAACCAAGCACTTCTCCCATTGCAAGAATCATAGATCTAGTTGGCCAAACAAAACACAAGACTCGGAGAGACTTACAAGGATATCAAATCATGCATATAAGAATTCAGCAAAGACTCAAATATATATCATAGATAATGTGATCACAAGTCCACAATTCATCGGATCTCGACAAACACACCGCCAAAGAAGATTACATCGGATAGATCTCCATGAAGATCATGGAGAACTTTGTATTGAAGATCCAAGAGAGGGAAGAAGCCATCTATCTACTAACTATGGACCCGTAGGTCTGAAGTGAACTACTCACGAGTCATTGGAGGGGCGATGATGATGATGAAGAAGCCCTCCAACTCCAAAGTCCCCTCCGACAGGGCGCCGGGAAGGGTCTCCAGATGATATCTCGCAGAAACGGAAGCTTGCGGCGGCGGAAAAGTATTTTCGAGGCTCCCCTGATTTTTTGCGGAATATTTGGGATTTTGTAGGCCAAATACCTAGGTCAGGGGGCGGCCAGGGAGGCCACAAGCCTACCCACAACCGCCTCCCCCTGGTGGCAGAGTGGGGGCTTGTGGGCTCCCTGGAGCCCACCTGGCTTGGCCCAAAAGCCCGTGGACTTCTTCCGTTCGGGAAAAAATCATTTCGGGGTTTTTCTTCCGTTTGGTCTCCGTTCCAAAATTAGATCTGAAAAGAGTCAAAAACACGGAAAAAACAGGAAGTGGCACTTGGCACTGAATTAATAAGTTAGTCCCAAAAAGATAATAAAAAAGGTACATAAAACATACAAAGAAGGCAAGATAACATCGTGAAAACATCAAAAATTATAGATACGTTTGAGACGTATCATGGTGTCCTCTTGACGATATGGTGGCTGGCCCGTCGGGTCTGGCCGTCGAGGATGGGGTGATGGAGTCATGGAATGGGGAAACCCTTGGTTGATTCGCGTCGACATCGAGGCTGAATGCGCTCCAATGTCGTTCTCCTCTTGAGGATGGGTCGAGCTTCTAGATCCACCCCCTCCTCCCCCTTCCTTGATCGGGCGAAAGTCTTGGCCTTTTGACCGGACGCCGGCGGAGGTGTTCGGTGTTGGAAATATGCCCTAGAGGCAATAATAAATTAGTTATTATTATATTTCTTTGTTCATGATAATCATTTATTATCCATGCTATAATTGTATTGATTGGAAACACAATACTTGTGTGGATACATAGACAAAACACTGTCCCTAGTAAGCCTCTAGTTGACTAGATCGGTGATCAAAGATGGTCAAGGTTTGCTGACCATAGGTAAGTGTTGTTACTTGATAACGAGATCACATCATTAGGAGAATCATGTGATGGACAAGACCCAAACTATGAACATAGCATATTGATCGTGTTGTTTTATTTCTATAGTTTTCTGCGTGTCAAGTATTTGTTCCTATGACCATGAGATCATATAACTCACTAGCACCGGAGGAATACCTTGTGTGTATCAAACGTCACAATGTAAGTGGGTGACTATAAAGATGCTCTACATGTATCTCCGAAGGTGTCCGTTGAGTTAGTATGGATCAAGACTGGGATTTGTCACTCCGTGTGACGGAGAGGTATCTCGGGGCCCACTCGGTAATACAACATCACACACAAGCCTTGCAAGCAATGTGACTTAGTGTATGTCACGTGATCTTGTATTACGGAAAGAGTAAAGAGACTTGCCGGTAAACGAGATTGAAATAGGTATGCGGATACCGACGATCGAATCTAGGGCAAGTAACATACCAAAGGACAAAGGGAATGACATACGAGATTATATGAATCCTTGACACTGAGGTTCAACCGATAAGATCTTCGGAGAATATGTAGGATCCAATATGGGCATCCAGGTCCCGCTATTGGATATTGACTGAGGAGTCTCTCGGGTCATGTCTACATAGTTCTCGAACCCGCAGGGTCTGCACACTTAAGGTTTGACGATGTTTTATGCGTATTTGAGTTATATGGTTGGTTACCGAATGTTGTTCGGAGTCTCGGATGAGATCACGTATGTCACGAGGGTTTCCGAAATGGTCCGGAAACGAAGATTGATTTATAGGATGACCTCATTTGATTACCGGAAAGTTTTCAGACATTACCGGGAATGTATCGGGAGTGACGAATGGGTTCCGGATGTTCACCGGGGGGGGCCAGCCCACCCGGAGGAAGCCCATAGTGTTGGAATTATGCCCTAGAGGCAATAATAAATGTATAGTTATTATTATAATTCCTGTATCAAGATAATAGTTTATTATCCATGCTATAATTGTATTGAATGAAGACTCATTTACATGTGTGGATACATAGACAAAACACTCTCCCTAGCATGCCTCTAGTTGGCTAGCCAGTTAATCAATGATAGTCAGTGTCTTCTGATTATGAACAAGGTGTTGTTGCTTGATAACTGGATCACGTCATTGGGAGAATCACGTGATGGACTAGACCCAAACTAATAGACGTAGCATGTTGATCGTGTCATTTTGTTGCTACTGTTTTCTGCGTGTCAAGTATTTATTCCTATGACCATGAGATCATATAACTCACTGACACCGAAGGAATGCTTTGTGTGTATCAAACGTCGCAACATAACTGGGTGACTATAAAGATGCTCTACAGGTATCTCCGAAGGTGTTAGTTGAGTTAGTATGGATCAAGACTGGGATTTGTCACTCCGTGTGACGGAGAGGTATCTCGGGGCCCACTCGGTAATACAACATCACACACAAGCCTTGCAAGCAATGTAACTTAGTGTAAGTTGCGGGATCTTGTGTTACGGAACGAGTAAAGAGACTTGCCGGTAAACGAGATTGAAATAGGTATGCGGATACTAACGATCGAATCTCGGGCAAGTAACATACCGAAGGACAAAGGGAATGATATACGGGATTATACGAATCCTTGGCACTGAGGTTCAAACGATAAGATCTTCGTAGAATATGTAGGATCCAATATGGGCATCCAGGTCCCGCTATTGGATATTGACCGAGGAGTCTCTCGGGTCATGTCTACATAGTTCTCGAACCCGCAGGGTCTGCACACTTAAGGTTCGACGTTGTTTTATGCGTATTTGAGTTATATGGTTGGTTACCGAATGTTGTTCGGAGTCCCGGATGAGATCACGGACGTCACGAGGGTTTCCGGAATGGTCCGGAAACGAAGATTGATATATAGGATGACCTCATTTGATTACCGGAAGGTTTTAGGAGTTACCGGGAATGACGAATGGGTTCCGGGAGTTCACCGGAGGGGGGCAACCCACCCCGGGGAAGCCCATAGGCTTTGGGGAGGCACACCAGCCCTTAGTGGGCTGGTGGTACAGCCCCAAGGGGGCCTATGCGCCAAGAGAAAGAAATCAAAGGAAAAGAAAAAAAAGGAGGGAAGAAGTGGGAAGGGAGGGGGACTCCTCCCACCAAACCAAGTCCAACTCGGTTTGGGGAGGGAGTCCTCCCCCCCTTGGCTCGGCCGACCCCTTGGGAGTCCCTTGGACCCCAAGGCAAGGTCCCCCTCCCTCCTCCTATATATATGGGGCTTTTAGGGCAGATTTGAGACGATTTTCTCACGGCTGCCCGACCACATACCTCCATAGTTTTTCCTCTAGATCGCGTTTCTGCGGAGCTCGGGCGGAGCCCTGCTGAGACAAGATCATCACCAACCTCCGGAGCGTCGTCACGCTGCCGGAGAACTCTTCTACCTCTCCGTCTCTCTTGCTGGATCAAGAAGGCCGAGATCATCGTCGAGCTGTACGTGTGCTGAACGCGGAGGTGCTGTCCGTTCGGTACTAGATCGTGGGACTGATCGCGGGATTGTTCGCGGGGCAGATCGAGGGACGTGAGGACGTTCCACTACATCAACCGCGTTCTCTAACGCTTCTGCTGTACGATCTACAAGGGTACGTAGATCACTCATCCCCTCTCGTAGATGGACATCACCATGATAGGTCTTCGTGCGCGTAGGAAATTTTTTGTTTCCCATGCGACGTTCCCCCACAGTGGCATCATCAGCTAGGTTCATGCGTAGATGTCTTCTCGAGTAGAACACAAAAGGTTTTGTGGGCGGTGATGTGCGTTTTTCTTCCCTCCTTAGTCCTTTCTTGATTCCGCGGTATTGTTGGATTGAAGCGGCTTGGACCGACATTACTCGTACGCTTACGAGAGACTAGTTTCATCGTTACGAGTAACCCCCTTTGCTCAAAGATGACTGGCAAGTGACGGTTTCTCCAACTTTAGTTGAATCGGATTTGACCGAGGAGTTCCTTGGATGAGGTTAAATAGCAACTCATAGATCTCCGTTGTGGTGTTTGCGTAAGTAAGATGCGATCCTACTAGATACCCTTGGTCACCACGTAAAACATGCAACAACAAAAATTAGAGGACGTCTAACTTGTTTTTGCAGGGTATGATTGTGATGTGATATGGCCAATGATGTGATGTGATATATTGGATGTATGAGATGATCATGTCGTAATAGAAATATCGGCTTGCACGTCGATGGTACGGCAACCGGCAGGAGCCATAGGGTTGTCTTTATACTAACGTTTGTGCTTGCAGATGCGTTTACTATTTTGCTAGGATGTAGCTTTAGTAGTAATAGCATAAGTAGCACGACAACCCCGATGGCAACACGTTGATGGATGATCATGGTGTGGCGCCGGTGACAAGAAGATCGTGCCGGTGTTCTGGTGATGGAGATCAAGAAGCACGTGATGATGGCCATATCATGTCACTTATGAATTGCATGTGATGTTAATCCTTTTATGCACCTTATTTTGCTTAGAACGACGGTAGCATTATGAGGTGATCTCTCACTGAAATTTCAAGACGAAATTGTGTTCTCCCCGACTGTGCACCGTTGCTACAGTTCGTCGTTTCGAGACACCACGTGATGATCGGGTGTGATAGACTCAACGTTCACATACAACGGATGCAAAACAGTTGCACACGCGGAACACTCGGGTTAAGCTTGACGAGCCTAGCATGTGCAGACATGGCCTCGGAACACATGAGACCGAAAGGTCGATCATGAATCATATAGTTGATATGATTAGCATAGGGATGCTTACCACTGAAACTACTCTCGACTCACGTGATGATCGGACTTGGGATCGTGTAAGTGGATCATGAACCACTCAAATGACTAGAGAGATGTACTTTTTGAGTGGGAGTTTAGCATATAATTTGATTAAGTTGAACTCTAATTATCTTGAACATAGTCTAAGTCCACTTTGAATATATTTGTGTTGTAGATCATGGCTCACGCAAGTGTCATCCTGAATTTTAATACGTTCCTAGAGAAAGCTAAGTTGAAAGATGATGGAAGCAACTTTGTAGACTGGGCTCGTAATCTTAAGCTAATCTTACAAGCTGGGAAGAAGGATTATGTCCTTAATGCTGCGCTAGGAGATGAACCACCCGCTACGGCTGATCAGGATGTTAAGACCGCTTGGTTAGCGCGTAAGGAGGACTACTCAATAGTTCAATGTGCAGTCTTGTATGGTTTAGAACCGGGATTTCAACATCGCTTTGAGCGTCATGGAGCATTTGAGATGTTCCAAGAGTTGAAGTTTATCTTTCAGAAGAACGCCCGGATCGAGAGGTATGAGACCTCCGATAAATTATATGCTTGCAAGATGGAGGAAAACTCATCTATCAGTGAACATGTGCTCAAAATGTCTGGGTACTCAAACCGTCTAGCTGAACTGGGGATTGAACTCCCGCAAGAAGCTATCACTGACAGAATCCTTCAATTACTGCCGCCAAGCTATAAAGGCTTTGTGTTGAACTACAACATGCAAGGGATGAACAAGTCTCCCGGCGAGTTGTTTGCGATGCTGAAAGTCGCAGAGTCTGAACTCCGTAAAGAGCATCAAGTGTTGATGGTGAGCAAGACCACTAGTTTCAAGAGAAACGGCAAAGGCAAGAAGGGCAATTCGAAGAAGAGCGGCAAGCCTGTTTCCAATCCGCCGAAGAAACCCAAAGCTGGACCTAAGCCTGAAACAGAGTGCTTCTATTGCAAGGGTATGGGTCACTGGAAGCGCAATTGCCCCAAGTATCTGGCAGATAAGAAGGCGGGCAAAGAAAAATCAGGTATATTTGATATACATGTAATTGATGTGTACTTAACCGGCTCTCGTAGTAGTGCCTGGGTATTTGATACCGGTTCTGTTGCTCACATTTGCAACTCGAAGCAGGAACTGCGGAATAGACGAAGGCTGGCGAAAGACGAAGTGACGATGCGCGTAGGAAACGGTTCCAAGGTTGATGCAATCACCGTCGGCACAGTGTCACTTCAACTACCATCGGGATTAGTGATGAACTTAAATCATTGTTATTTAGTGCCTGCGTTGAGCATGAACATTATATCTGGATCTTGTTTATTGCGAGACGGTTACTCTTTTAAGTCTGAGAATAATGGTTGTTCTATTTCTATGAGTAACATCTTTTATGGTCATGCACCGAATGTGAGAGGATTGTTCATATTGAATCTTGATAGTGATACACATATACATAACATTGAGACCAAAAGAGTTAGAGTAAACAATGATAGCGCCATATTTTTGTGGCACTGCCGCTTAGGTCATATTGGTGTAAAGCGCATGAAGAAACTCCATGCTGATGGACTTTTGGAGTCACTTGACTTTGATTCACTTGACACGTGCGAACCATGCCTCATGGGCAAGATGACTAAGACTCCGTTCTCCGGAACAATGGAGCGTGCAAGTGACTTGTTGGAAATCATACATACCGATGTGTGTGGTCCAATGAGCGTGGAGACACGCGGCGGATATCGTTATTTTCTCACCTTCACTGACGATTTAAGTAGACATGGTTATGTCTACTTGATGAAGCACAAGTCTGAAACATTTGAAAAGTTCAAGCAATTTCAGAGTGAAGTGGAAAATCATCGTAACAAGAAGATCAAGTTCCTACGGTCTGATCGTGGGGGTGAATATCTGAGTTTCGAGTTTGGTGCTCACTTAAGACAATGTGGAATTGTTTCGCAGTTAACACCGCCTGGAACACCACAGCGTAATGGTGTGTCCGAACGTCGTAATCATACTTTGTTAGAGATGGTGCGATCTATGATGTCTCTTACTGATTTGTCGTTATCATTTTGGGGTTATGCATTAGAAACAGCTGCATTCACTTTAAATAGGGCACCATCAAAATCCGTTGAGACGACACCATACGAACTGTGGTATGGCAAAAGACCAAAATTGTCGTTTCTTAAAGTTTGGGGATGTGATGCTTATGTCAAAAAGCTTCAGCCTGAAAAGCTGGAACCCAAAGCGGAAAAGTGCGTCTTCATAGGTTACCCAAAAGAGACAGTTGGGTACACCTTCTATCTCAAATCCGAGGGCAAAGTGTTTGTTGCTAAAAACGGAGCTTTTCTCGAGAAGGAGTTTCTCTCGAGAGAATTGAGTGGGAGGAAGATAGAACTTGACGAGGTTGTCGAACCTCTCATCCCTCTGGATGGTGGCGCAGGGCAAGGGGAAACCTCTGTCATTGCGACGCCGGTTGAGGAGGAAGTTAATGATGATGATCATGAAACTCCAGTTCAAGTTTCTGTTGAACCACGCAGGTCGACGAGATCACGCACTGCTCCAGAGTGGTACGGTAATCCCGTCTTATCAATCATGTTGTTAGACAACAATGAACCTGCAAATTATGAAGAAGCAATGGTGGGCCCAGATTCCAACAAATGGCTAGAAGCCATGAAATCCGAGATAGGATCCATGTATGAGAACAAAGTGTGGACTTTGGAGATACTACCTGAGGGCCGCAAGGCTATTCAAAACAAATGGATCTTTAAGAAGAAGACGGACGCTGACGGTAATGTGACCGTTTATAAAGCTCGACTTGTGGCAATGGGTTTTTCACAAGTTCCAGGAGTTGACTACGATGAGACCTTCTCACCCGTAGCGATGCTTAAGTCCGTCAGAATCATGTTAGCAATAGCTGCATTTTTCGATTATGAAATCTGGCAGATGGATGTCAAAACGGCGTTCCTTAACGGTTTTCTTAAGGAAGAGTTGTATATGATGCAACCCGAAGGTTTTGTCGATCCTAAAAATGCTGACAAGGTGTGCAAGCTCCAGCGATCCATTTATGGACTGGTGCAAGCATCTCGGAGTTGGAACAAACGCTTTGATGAGGTGATAAAAGCATTTGGGTTTATACAAGTGGTTGGAGAATCTTGTATTTACAAGAAAGTGAGTGGGAGCTCTGTGGCGTTTCTAATATTACTGATTGGAAACAACGTAGAGCTTTTGGAGAGCATAAAAGGTTACTTGAATAAAAGTTTCTCTATGAAGGACCTAGGAGAAGCTGCTTACATTCTAGGCATTAAGATCTATAGGGATAGATCAAAACGCCTGATAGGACTTTCACAAAGCACATACCTTGATAAAGTTTTGAAGAGGTTCAAAATGGAACAGTCCAAGAAAGGGTTCTTGCCAGTGTTACAAGGTACGAGATTGAGTAAGACTCAGTGCCCAGCAACTGATGAAGATAGAGAGCATATGCGCTCCGTCCCCTATGCTTCAGCCGTAGGCTCTATCATGTATGGAATGCTGTGCACTAGACCGGATGTTAGCCTGGCCATAAGTATGGCAGGTAGGTTCCAGAGTAATCCAGGAGTGGATCACTGGACGGCGGTCAAGAATATCCTGAAGTACCTGAAAAGGACTAAGGAGATGTTTCTCGTGTATGGAGGTGACGAAGAGCTCGCCGTAAAAGGTTACGTCGATGCAAGCTTTGACACAGATCCGGACGACTCTAAGTCGCAAACCGGATACGTATTTATTCTTAATGGGGGTGCAGTAAGCTGGTGCAGTTCCAAGCAAAGCGTCGTAGCAGATTCTACATGTGAAGCGGAGTACATGGCTGCCTCGGAGGCGGCTAAGGAGGGTGTCTGGATGAAGCAGTTCATGACGGATCTTGGAGTGGTGCCAAGTGCACTGGATCCAATAACCTTGTTCTGTGACAACACTGGTGCCATTGCCTTAGCAAAGGAACCAAGGTTTCACAAGAAGACCAGACACATCAAACGACGCTTCAACCTTATCCGCGACTACGTCGAGGAGGAGGACGTAAATATATGCAAAGTGCACACGGATCTGAATGTAGCAGACCCGCTGACTAAACCTCTTCCACGGCCAAAACATGATCGACACCAGAACTGTATGGGTGTTAGATTTATTACAATGTAATTCACATGGTAATGTGAGGGCTAGTTTATTGACTCTAGTGCAAGTGGGAGACTGTTGGAATTATGCCCTAGAGGCAATAATAAATGTATAGTTATTATTATAATTCCTGTATCAAGATAATAGTTTATTATCCATGCTATAATTGTATTGAATGAAGACTCATTTACATGTGTGGATACATAGACAAAACACTGTCCCTAGCATGCCTCTAGTTGGCTAGCCAGTTAATCGATGATAGTCAGTGTCTTCTGATTATGAACAAGGTGTTGTTGCTTGATAACTGGATCACGTCATTGGGAGAATCACGTGATGGACTAGACCCAAACTAATAGACGTAGCATGTTGATCGTGTCATTTTGTTGCTACTGTTTTCTGCGTGTCAAGTATTTATTCCTATGACCATGATATCATATAACTCACTGACACCGGAGGAATGCTTTGTGTGTATCAAACGTCGCAACGTAACTGGGTGACTATAAAGATGCTCTACAGGTATCTCCGAAGGTGTTAGTTGAGTTAGTATGGATCAAGACTGGGATTTGTCACTCCGTGTGACGGAGAGGTATCTCGGGGCCCACTCGGTAATACAACATCACACACAAGCCTTGCAAGCAATGTAACTTAGTGTAAGTTGCGGGATCTTGTGTTACAGAACGAGTAAAGAGACTTGCCGGTAAACGAGATTGAAATAGGTATGCGGATACTGACGATCGAATCTCGGGCAAGTAACATACCGAAGGACAAAGGGAATGATATACGGGATTATACGAATCCTTGGCACTGAGGTTCAAACGATAAGATCTTCGTAGAATATGTAGGATCCAATATGGGCATCCAGGTCCCGTTATTGGATATTGACCGAGGAGTCTCTCGGGTCATGTCTACATAGTTCTCGAACCCGCAGGGTCTGCACACTTAAGGTTCGACGTTGTTTTATGCGTATTTGAGTTATATGGTTGGTTAGCGAATGTTGTTCGGAGTCCCGGATGAGATCACGGACGTCACGAGGGTTTCCGGAATGGTCCGGAAACGAAGATTGATATATAGGATGACCTCATTTGATTACCGGAAGGTTTTCGGAGTTACCGGGAATGACGAATGGGTTCCGGGAGTTCACCGGAGGGGGGCAACCCACCCCGGGGAAGCCCATAGGTTTGGGGAGGCACACCAGCCCTTAGTGGGCTGGTGGGACAGCCCCAAGGGGGCCTATGCGCCAAGAGAAAGAAATCAAAGGAAAAGAAAAAAAAAGAGGGAAGAAGTGGGAAGGGAGGGGGACTCCTCCCACCAAACCAAGTCCAACTCGGTTTGGGGTGGGGGGAGTCCTCCCCCCCTTGGCTCGGCCGACCCCTTGGGAGTCCCTTGGACCCCAAGGCAAGGTCCCCCTCCCTCCTCCTATATATATGGGGCTTTTAGGGCAGATTTGAGATGACTTTCTCACGGCTGCCCGACCACATACCTCCATAGTTTTTCCTCTAGATCGCGTTTCTGCGGAGCTCGGGCGGAGCCCTGCTGAGACAAGATCATCACCAACCTCCGGAGCGCCGTCACGCTGCCGGAGAACTCTTCTACCTCTCCGTCTCTCTTGCTGGATCAAGAAGGCCAAGATCATCGTCGAGCTGTACGTGTGCTGAACGCGGAGGTGCCGTCCGTTCGGTACTAGATCGTGGGACTGATCGCGGGATTGTTCGTGGGGCGGATCGAGGGACGTGAGGACGTTCCACTACATCAACCGCGTTCTCTAACGCTTCTGCTGTACGATCTACAAGGGTACGTAGATCACTCATCCCCTCTCGTAGATGGACATCATCATGATAGGTCTTCGTGCGCGTAGGAAATTTTTTGTTTCCCATGCGACGTTCCCCCACACATAGGCCTGAGGGTTGCCGCACCAGCCCTTAGTGGGTTGGTGGGACAGCCCAAGAGGCCCTATGCGCAGGAATCAAAGGAAAAAGAAAAATAAGGGAAAGTGGAGAAGGACTCCACCTTCCAAACCTAGATGGACTAGGATTGGAAGGGGAGGACTTGCCCCCTTGCTTCGGTCGACCCCTTGGGGCTCTCTTGAGCCTCAAGGCAAGGCCCTCCCCTCCCTCATATATATACTAAGGTATTAGGGCTGATTTGAGACAACTTTGCCACAGCAGCCCGACCACATACCTCCACGGTTTTTCCTCTAGATCGTATTTCTGCGGAGCTCGGGCAGAGCCCTGCTGGGATAGATCACCACCAACCTCCGGAGCGCCGTCACGCTGCCGGGGAATTCACCTACCTCTCCGTCTCTCTTGTTGGATCAAGAAGGCCGAGATCATCGTCGAGCTGTATGTGTGTTGAACCCGGAGGTGCCGTCCGTTCGGTACTAGATCGGAGCGGATCGTGGGACGGATCGCGAGACGGTTCACGGGGCGGATCGAGGGACGTGTGGACGTTCCACTACATCAACCACGTTTCTTAACGCTTCCTGCTGTGCGATCTACAAGGGTATGCTGATCCAAATCCCCTCCCGTAGATGGACATCACCATGACAGGTCTTCGTGCGCGTAGGAAAAATTTTGTTTCCCATGCGACGTTCCCCAACATTCGGGCGTCTCGGTGGAGGCGCCATTCAAGGGGAGGTTTGTGGGTGTGGGCATGGTGCATGAGGGTGGGTGGCGGCGGCGGAGTTTGGCTCCCCCCTGGTTGCCGCGTTGGTGGTGTCGTGTGGGTCCTTCCGCATATTTCAGCGGCTCCCTGCCTTGGCTGCTGGTTGGTTGCAGACCGATGGTAGGCGTCTACGTGTACGGCACGGTCTGGACGAAGGTGGTATAATGGTCTCCTATCCGACAGTGGCTTGAGACGGGGGCCCGATGGTTTCCTTGAAGCGGTCTGGATGTTCATGTTCACGACTATTGCTTGCGTCAGGTGGCTTCGAACTTGCTGTTATGGCTGAGCAAGATCTACAATGGCTTGGTCGCAGTTTCTCTTGATGCTATGTTCGCTCTTGCCCCTCATGGTTGTGATTTTGGCTTGTAATTTTTCAGTTTTTTGGTCAAGTCTTGCCTGTGTAATTCAGCTCCATTGCATCCTAGTCGGTAGATGGCTTCATTCATTTGAATTCGGGGATTTGTGGCTTTTCTTCTAAAAAATATAAGATGCAACCATAGTTACTGAACAAAAATTTAAATGATAAGTTGAACAAACATACACAGATGTAGCTCCAATGCGAAGGACAACTGATGAGAAACATGCCTGTTTTCGGAAAATCGAACTAAAACAACATGTCCAACGACCAATCACTCCTCCAAATCACCTTAACCACTCTATCGCCACCTTGATCAAACTAGTCACCATTTAGTATCTAGACTATATGTATGTACTAGTCAGTCATTTTGAAACTTCATTTTGATTGAATATATAGAAGCAACCCCCCGTGCAGAAATCATTTTCTGCCAAATGCCCGCATACACTCGTATACCTACTTTCCACAGCTAACGACACTGATGAACAACACCAAAAAACTAGGAGGATTGCTAAAAGCCTAAAACCAACTAGAGACACAGGAAGCACACAAAACGCCAGTCCCGCTCGTGAGCTCACGCCCGGCGACGCTGAGCACGTACGGACGAAGGAGAAATATTGGACGAAGGAGAAATATTCATGCTGAGTACATAGGAGTGGCGTCGAGGGGACAGGGCCGCCGTACCTGTCTCTGGACCGGTGGTTCCACCACACCACGGAGCACCTCTCTCTCCTAGCGCACCCCGTGTAAGCACCCCGCAGGCCTCACCTCCGTCTCCGACATCTCCTTTGTCATGCTGACTGCCTTCCAGGTTGCCTCCTGACCTTGGAGGGACCTGGTCGAAGTCAAAACAAGGCAGGTGGAGACCACGCGCCGCTCCATGCAACGGACAAATTGCTGATTCTGCGCGTCGAAATTCATGACAACGATCCAACATTCACAGAAATCGACCTGAAGGCTAATGAAAATCAGTCGACAGGTTTTTAGCTAATCTGTAGATACAAAAAATCGGAAACACTATATTATGGCAATTTCAAGATAGCCGAGAATATCTGAAATCACACACATAAATCAGCTAAGATGGTGTTATTAACAAGCAAAACATCCACTTGGCAAATAACAATTCTGTTTCACACAAGTAATGACCACTACTACGTTAGGTTTCGTTTCTTCTTGCAGAAACGAACGATCCATGTTTGGACTACATAATACGAAGTCTAAAAAAAAGACGAATACAAAGCGTAAGTGAACGAAAACAGTGCCAAGCTAGAGTCTTCTCTTTTCTAATCAAAAGCCCACTGGTTCTCCTTGCGGATCTCCGCCTCCTCCTCCGGTGTGAAGTCATTGACGATGTTGAAAGTCTTGCGGATCTCCTCTGGAGTCTTGCCCTTGATCATGTCGGCAACAGTCTGACAAGTAAGGTCGAGTAATCCCTTGATGTTGAGGTAGTTTGCAGCCAGGATGAGGTCGAAGAGGGTGTTCTGGTCGACCTTGACGAACTCGGCGTCAAACCTCTTGAGGTCCTCGGCGGGGACGGCAGCTGCAGTAGAGGCCGAGGAGTTGGCGTCGGCTGGGGTGCCGGAGTCGGCCGGTTTTGGGTTGGCCTGGACGTGCTTCTCGCAGTACTCGATGATCTTGGAGAGGATCTTGGAGTCGACGTTGGGGAGCGGGATGGCGCTGTCTGCGCAGTCGTCCTCGATCAGGAGGCTGATGGTCTCCGACTCCATGGCGACCGCCTCCTCAACCTTAAATTGCTCACCGTCCGAGCTCTTGAGCAGGATCATCTTCTTCTCGCCTTCCTCTGCCGCCATTGATCGGAAGATTGCGAGGCGAAACGAAACCCTAGGAAAGAATACGCGGCGGCGGAAGAGGAACGAAATACAGGAGCTTCTTTGCGTGTTCTCTGGTTGGGCTAAGGGTGGGGAACCGGGGGAATTTATTGGGGCGTTGTCTAGGTTAGACTCGGGGTCGTACTTGTTTCGTATTCATATTCGCCAGAGGTAGAGGACTCGACTAGGGCCTGGCCTTCCTCTAGTACGTTTCCTTTCCCAATGTTTTCCGCTTCCTAAAATAACAGCAGTCAAAAATCACGATGGATATGTACAGCTTATTTTATATTTATTTTTTAGCCTACATGGCGCACTTTATTGCACAGGGAAAACAATCCTATTGTTCAAAATGTCTTTTTAAAATAAAACTAGGAGGATCATCATCGATCCCAAACTAAAGAGGAACTAGAATCAACAGCATATCTAGCTAGATTGTGCGCCATTTCATTTTATAGTTGCTGAAAAATAAAAAATGAATACGAGTTTTTAAAGATATTATAGCAATTCTTTTTTTCTTTTCCGGATGCACCGTTTTTATATTTCTTATTAAAATCCAATTTCACATCCCTTTAAATAAAAGAGAAATTACCTGAACTGCGCATAGGACATGTGTCTAGAATACTCAAAATTTGTAAAAGAAAATTAGCTAAATGTTCGTGTGTTGTCATGTATCATGATAACCATGAATGAACAGTGTGGTATCTAGCCATGCATCTCTTATGTATCACGGCCATCACACTCCTTTTCCTACTCTTTTTTCTAGCCACCACATGAGAAGCACCCTTGCCGTCCATGCTATATATGTTCTCCTTCAAATCTAGTCAAGTATCTATACCATCCTTCCCGGCAATATCACACCAATTACTCTTGTCTCCTTTTTTGGAATTAAGATATTCACTAATAGAAAATGGGTCTTTCGGTCGAAGCAGAAAAGACCATTAACCCCGGTTCAAATTAAAACCGGGACCAATGCCAGGTATTGGTCCCGGTTCAGTTTGCCAGGGCATTGGTCCCGGTTCGGTTCATCTCATTAGTCCCGGTTCAGGGCAAAAACCGAGACTAAAGATCCAGCAACTGCCACGTGACGTGTCGCGGAGCATTAGTTCCGGTTTGTGGCCAGAACCGGGACTAAATGGTAGGCTATTAGTTCCAGTTTTAGACAAAAACCGGGACTAAAGTGCTGCCTATATATACCCTCGCCACTGTCACCCTCTCCTTTGTTTTTTTGGGCTGTTGAGGTGTGCATGCCATGCTCTTGCCACCCTTCTAGTTCATGCACATGACGTGTTCGATGAAATGCCCGAGCGACACTACTTAAGCTTTCTCCTCTCCAAGCTTGACCTCCAAGCTCCATGTTCCTCAATATTTGTCTAGGTTTGGCTGTGCACCAACTACACAAGTGTTCTAAAAAGTTAGCTACTTCATCCTTTCATCTCTCACTGCTAGTTTAGCTCATTTCAAATACTCTAGAAGTAGAGTGGTTTGTGGGTTTTAGTGTAGGAGTGTATGTGGTAGTTATTTTATTTTAGATGCAAAATTTGAGCTAAAATGAACTTTCTTAGAGTCTGCACATGTGTAGGGTGTCGTTCCGTGCCCGTCCTTACCGTTGTCGATCACCCGCGCCGATCTCGTCGCGAACACCACCATGGTGAGCCTCTTATACTTGTCTTCTTTCTAAAACAAAAAAAATTCTTACTTGTATGATTTAGATAGATACTTGTATAAATTACTTACTTTCATTATTCCTCCTACCCTTATAACCTAAGGCAGAGGGTCGGTAGAACCCTAGTTTCTACCACAAAGACATAGTTAAAGACTAAAAGAATATATGACTGAAAAGTGAACAAAGATGAATTAATAAGAAAACTAGAGCGTAACATGCATGCACGTAAAAGATATTGCTTGGATTAATAGATCAAAGGAAAAATTAACTAAAGAAAAATACTGAAGACCAAGGACAATAAAACTAAATTGCAAAGACGAACTGTAGAAGAATCACTGACTGCTTACCAAAGTAAGGACTAAACACAACAGAAATGAAATCTGAAGAATGAAGGACCAAACTGGAAATGACAACTAAAACTAAAAGTACTGAAGTTTCTGAATGCAATGACGCCAAACAATGGAAAAACTGAGATAACCAATTTTTTCTTTCCCTACTATAATGAAGAAAGAACAGTGAATAGAAATTAGTTAGCCTGAACATAAAACTGAAGAAAGAATACCAATTACTTAAGAAGAATAAACGGCTGAAGAATAAGGACACACTAAAACATAAAAATTAGGGAGCCGAGAGACTTTAGAAAAAGAAACTAAGAGAGAGTCTGGTGTGTTTATTTCTGTCATTAGAAATTACTAGCAAATATACCCGTGTTGAGTCCATGAACATTATATGATTTCCTGAACATTTTTTTGAATTACCGAACATTTTATGATTTCATCATTTTTTTTCAAAACTCGAAACCTTTAAAATTTAGAACTTTGAAAAATGTTGAATTAATTTAAAGATGAAAAACAAGTTCAAATAAGTAACGTTGTATATTTTTTGTAATATATTTGTCGAAATTGTGAAATCTTTTCTAATATGCAAACATTGTTTTGAAAATAATGAAAATTTTTAAATCCGCAAATATTTCATAAATTTATGATCCTTTTTTCGAATTCCTAGATATTTGATGATTTCATGAACATTTGTTTTCGATGTTTTGAATACGTGATCATTTTCAAATCATGAACGTTTTATATTTTCTGATTATACTTTTGAAAATTGTAATTCTTTTATAATATGGGAACAGTTTTATAAAATCATCAACATTTTTTAATCCATGAACATTTTATAATTTCCTGAATATTTCTTTTAAAATTCCCAAACATTTGATGATTTCATGAGGATGTTTTTTCAAAACTGAAAAGTTCTGTAAAATCGTCAACATTTTTGGAATCAGATAATATTTTATGATTTAATGAATATCTTTTGAATTCCTAAACATTTTATGATTTTATGAAGATTTGTTTGAAAACTCAAACTTTTTAAAATTTGGAATTTTGAAAATTAAAAATAATTTAAAGAAGGTAAAAAACAAATTAAAATAATAAAACAGAAATGAGATGAAAATATGTAGGTTCCAGGGGTCGAACCACGGTCTCCTATGGGCGAGAGAGACGCTCTAGCCACTACGCCACAAAGCATCTGGTGTTTTTCGTTGGGTCTCACCTTATAAGTATCGGGTCGGGTGATGACTTTGACACAACAAAATTCAAATCGTTTTCTTCACTTATGGGTGGCATAGTGGGTAATTTTGAACAACGTTAGGGGTAATTTTAATGACGTATTAGCAGAACCACTATTTGCTTCATTATTAGGTAAAGACTACGACCGGAAAATGATGCAACGAGCAATTACCACCCTCAGACGACACGTGAGCAACCCCGGACTCTAGCCGCCACCATCTCTCCTCCCTCCCCCTCCCTGCCGCCACCCGAGGAGCCCACCAGCTGCCGCATGTCTTTCGATGAAGGTGGCGGCGAGGGTCTGCTGCCTTGCGTCGGTGTGAGGAGCTCTGGAAGCTAGGGCGGCGACCCTTGGTGGACATGGCGGCATTGGTCCCTCTGGTCGATGGCGCGCGGGGGACTCGCCATCCATTCCGCCCGCGTGGGTAGCGTGAGGATGGCGAGGTCTTATTGCAGCGGCAGCGACATTTCTTTCTTTTGGCCCCTTAGCCTCGTTGTGGTGTCCTCTCGCCGATATGGTGGCAGGCCAGTTGGGTCTTGTCACGCCCAAGATGCGACCCTATCCTCAATTTGGCACGAAGGCCTCGTCAGGGATAGAAGCGCATCTCGTCGTGTTGCAAGAATGGATATCGTTACAAGTACATGTACTGAAAAGAAGATATATATATATATATATATATATATATATATATATATATATATATATATATATATAGAATTGGCTTACACTCGCCACAAGCTACATCAGAGTCACATCGGTACATTACATAATCATCACGAGTAAGAGCAGGGTCCGACTTCGGACGAAAACAAACGAGAAAAGAAGAACGACGTCCATCCTTGCTATCCCATGCTGCCGGCCTGGAACCCGACCTAGATCGGTGAAGAAGAAGAAGAAGCAACTCCAAATGAACAATCAACGCGCTCGCGTCAAGTAACCTTTACGTGTACCTACAACTGGTGTTGTAGTAATCTGTGAGCCACAAGGGACTCATCAATATCATTTCCAAAGGTATCAAGACTAGCAAAGCTTATTAGGTGAGGAATGGTTAAGTGGTGAGGTTGCAGCAACGACTAAGCAAATATATATGGTAGCTAACTTACTGAGTACAAGAAATAAGAGGGGGGAAGATCTACACATAACGGACGTGAACTAGTGATGATCAAATGAATGATCCTGAACACCTACTGATGTCAGACATAACCCCACCGTGTCCTCGATCGGAGAAGGAACTCGCGAAAGTGACACTCACGGTTACGCACACAGTTGGCATATTTCTAATTAAGTTAACTTCAAGTTATCTAGAACCAGTGTTAAACAAAGTTTCCACATAACCGCGGGCACGGTTTTCCGAAAAGATTTAACCCTGCAGGGGTGCTCCAACTAGTCCATCACAAATTACCACAAGCCGCATAGAAATCCTCGATCATGACACTCGCGATCTCGTCGGATTCCTTAGTGGAAAACCTCAACTCTGAGATTACCCAAAGCATCACCGGAATCCCGATGCACAAGATATCTCGTCAAAGGTAAAACTAATCCAGCCAGGCCACCCGACGTGTCGACGATCCCGACAGGATCCGCGGATGAATTTCATTCTCAGGACACGACGGATAAGCGAAGCGTACGGTGGCCTGATAGACATCACCCGAGTTGCCCTGGGTTGGCCCCGCACGGTGCTCTGTTTTGGACCAGCACCATCAGCACTGGCCCTCCGTGTATTATGTAGAATTACTCCTCGGGTTCATGACGCCCTATGCTTTCAGTATTAAAAAATTATTATGTTGGGCAAATATAGTATCAATGCTGGGCCTTGCCAGACCAGCTTTAATCTAAAACGAATTATCAAGGGGGTCCCCATAACAACCCCGATCGTGTTAGGAGCGCTCGTTTATGGAACATAACACCAGTAGCCGAAACTAAGGGGGCAAAGGTGGAACAAAACACCAGGCTAGAAAGGCCGAGCCTTCCACCTTTTACCAAGTATATAGGTGCATTAAATTAAATAGCATTTAATATGGTGATAAGACAAGGAACCCATGTTATCACATGGAAGCATCTACACCTGCAACTAGCAACGCTAACAACAGGGTTAAGCAAGCAGTACCATAGCCAATCAGTGGTTTGCTAGATCGTACAGGTTGAAGGTGATCATGGCATTGTTGAGAGGTTGCTATTTAACATGTGGTATGCAACGAGACATAATCGATAGCATCGAAATCACTAGCATGGCAATGATAGTAATGGTATCTGGGGAAATGGTCATCTTGCCTGAGATCCCGCTTGGAAGAAGAATGACTCCGAGAAGCAGTCGAACCGATGTAGTCGAACGGTCCTCACATTCCGATACGCTTGCAGAACTTTATTGAGACGGAGCAAACCGGAAACAACATCAACACATATATTCACCACACGATGCACAACATGATGCACACCTATTATGATGCATGATCAGTTCAATGATGCAAGGGATGGTGTGACAGCCCGATGTCAACGATCCAGAAGATTCCCTCTCTTTCTGTTTTCGTCGTGTGGCTTATTTTATTTGTCGTGTCATCATCGCATCCTGCGCATCATCTGCATTGCATCGGCATCTCCGTTGCCGCCAGTTTTCAAAACTTGCATCCGTTGTTAGTTGTCGGTTCTCGTCGTTGTCCGTTCTGAGCCCGACCGCACTCGCGCGCGCCCGTGGCACCGTCGAAACCCTGTTTTAAAAGTGCGCGTTAAACTTTCTCTGATCGAGGTGAAATTCGGCATGTGGTCGTGATTAGTTATAGCTAGGCCGTCTGTCGAAATTTGTCGCGATCGGAGTTCGTCTGGTACCCGAACGGTCGACCGTAGCGGCACCGTATTCGGGCTACCGTCGAACGTATGTCGGTGTTTTAAAATTCATTGCCGCGCCGCCCGTTTCCCCTCTCGTCTCCGGGTATCCCCTCTACACGGCCGCGTACCCATACCCGCGTTCGCCATCGTCCGAATCCGACCCAGCGGTTTGATCCGGAACGAAATTCCGGTAAACCTAGCCCCCCTTTTTGTCTATAAATAGACCCCGGGTATTTTAGACAGCCCCCTCTCCTCCTACCTCGGGATCTGCGCCACCTAACCCTAATTCCCCTCTCTCTCTCCCACCAATCCTAGCCGCTGTGGGCCCACTAAGCCCATCGCATGCCCGCCCGGACCCGGATCGCGTCGCCCCCAGCGAGCGAGCACCTTCATCCCGCGCTGCCGCCCTCCCCATCGGCCCCGCCTCCAGCCGCCGCTCGCCGGAAGCACCGTCGGAGCGCTTCGCCGGAGCAGCCGTGACCAGGCTGGAGCTCCGCCCTCTTCCTCCCCATTCCCTCCTCTCATCTCGGTCTCCCTCTCACGCTTCTTGTGTGTTGGAATTATGCCCTAGAGGCAATAACAAATATAGTTATTATTATAATTCTTGTATCAAGATAATCGTTTATTATCCATGCTATAATTGTATTGAATGAAGACTTATATACATGTGTGGATACATAGACAAAACGCTGTCCCTAGCAAGCCTCTAGTTGGCTAGCCAGTTGATCAACGATAGTCAGTGTCTTCTGATTATGAACAAGGTGTTGTTGCTTGATAACTGGATCACGTCATTAGGAGAATCACGTGATGGACTAGACCCAAACTAATAGACGTAGCATGTTGATCGTGTCATTTTATTGCTACTGTTTTCTACGTGTCAAGTATTTGTTCCTATGACCATGAGATCATATAACTCACTAACACCGGAGGAATACTTTGTGTGTATCAAACATCGCAACGTAACTGGGTGACTATAAAGATGCTCTACAGGTATCTCCGAAGGTGTTCGTTGAGTTAGTATGGATCGAGACTAGAATTTGTCACTCCGTGTGACGGAGAGGTATCTCGGGGCCCACTCGGTAATACAACATCACACACAAGCCTTGCAAGCAATGTGACTTAGTGTAAGTTGCGGGATCTTGTATTACGGAACGAGTAAAGAGACTTGCCGGTAAACGAGATTGAAATAGGTATGCGGATACAGACGATCGAATCTCGGGCAAGTAACATACCGAAGGACAAAGGGAATGACATACGGGATTATATGAATCCTTGGCACTGAGGTTCAAACGATAAGATCTTCGTAGAATATGTAGGATTCAATATGGGCATCCAGGTCCCGCTATTGGATATTGACCGAGGAGTCTCTCGGGTCATGTCTACATAGTTCTCGAACCCGCACGGTCTGCACACTTAAGGTTCGACGTTGTTTTATGCGTATTTGAGTTATATGGTTGGTTACCGAATGTTGTTCGGAGTCCCGGATGAGATCACAGACGTCATGAGGGTTTCCGGAATGGTCCGGAAACGAAGATTGATATATAGGATGGCCTCATTTGATTACCGGATGGTTTTCGGAGTTACCGGGAATGTACCAGGAATGACGAATGGGTTCCGGGAGTTCACCGAGGGGGGGGGGCAACCCACCCTAGGGGAAGCCCATAGGCATTGAGGGTGGCGCACCAGCCCTTAGTGGGCTGGTGGGACAGCCCAAAAGAGCCCTATGCGCATTGGAAGAAAAATCAAAGAGAAAAAAAGGAGGTGGGAAAGGGAAGAAGGACTCCACCTCCCAAACCAAGTAGGACTCGGTTTGGGGGGGGGAGACCTTCCCCCTTGGCTCGGCTGAAGCCCTTAGCGGTCCTTCGACCCCAAGGCAAGGCTCCCCCTCCTCCTCCTATATATAGTGGGGTTTTAGGGCTGATTTGAGACAACTTTGCCACGGCAGCCCGACCACATATCTCCACGGTTTTACCTCTAGATTGCGTTTCTGTGGAGCTCGGGCGGAGCCCTGCTGAGACGAGATCATCACCAACCTCCGGAGTGCCGTCACGCTGCCGGAGAACTCTTCTACCTCTCCATCTCTCTTGCTGGATCAAGAAGGCCGAGATCATCGTCGAGGTGTACGTGTGCTGAACGCGGAGGTGCTGTCCGTTCGGCACTAGATCGTGGGACTGATCGCGGGATGTTCGCGGGGCGGATCGAGGGACGTGAGGACGTTCCACTACATCAACCGCGTTCACTAACGCTTCTGCTGTACGGTCTACAAGGGTACGTAGATCACACATCCCCTCTCGTAGATGGACATCACCATGATAGGTCTTCGTGCGCGTAGGAAATTTTTTGTTTCCCATGCGACGTTCCCCAACAGTGGTATCAGAGCTAGGTTCATGCGTAGATGTCTTCTCGAGTAGAACACAAAAGTTTTTGTGGGCAGTGATGTGCATTTTGCTGCCCTCCTTAGTCTTTTCTTGATTCTGCGTTATTGTTGGATCGAAGCGGCTCGGACCGACATTACTCGTACGCTTACGAGAGACTGGTTTCATCGCTACGAGTAACTCCGTTGCTCAAAGATGACTGGCGGGTGTCAGTTTCTCCAACCTTAGTTGAATCGGATTTGACCGAGGAGGTCCTTGGATGAGGTTAAATAGCAACTCATATATCTCCGTTGTGGTGTTTGCGTAAGTAAGATGCGATCCTACTAGATACCCATGGTCACCACGTAAAACATGCAACAAGAAAATTAGAGGACGTCTAACTTGTTTTTGCAGGGTATGCTTGTGATGTGATATGGCCAACGATGTGATGTGATATATTGGATGTATGAGATGATCATGTTGTAATAGATAATATCGACTTGGACGTCGATGGTACGGCAACCGGCAGGAGCCATAGGGTTGTCTTTATAACTAACGTTTGTGCTTGCAGATGCGTTTACTATTTTGCTAGGATGTAGCTTTAGTAGTAATAGCATGAGTAGCACGACAACCCCGATGGTGACACGTTGATGGAGATCATGGTGTGGCGCCGGTGACAAGAAGATTGTGTCGGTGCTTTGGTGATGGAGATCAAGGAGCACGTGATGATGGCCATATCATGTCACTTATGAATTGCATGTGATGTTAATCCTTTTATGCACCTTATTTTGCTTAGAACGACGGTAGCATTATGAGGTGATCTCTCACTAAAATTTCAAGATGAAACTGTGTTCTCCCCGACTATGCACCGTTGCTACAGTTCGTCGTTTCGAGACACCACGTGATGATCGGGTGTGATAGACTCAACGTTCACATACAACGGGTGCAAAACAGTTGTGCACGCGGAACACTCGGGTTAAGCTTGACGAGCCTAGCATGTGCAGACATGGCCCCGGAACACATGAGACCGAAAGGTCGATCATGAATCATATAGATGATATGATTAGCATGGGGATGCTTACCACTGAAACTATGTTCAACTCACGTGATGATCGGACTTGAGCTAGTGTAAGTGGATCATGAACCACTCAAATGACTAGAGAGATGTACTTTTTGAGTGGGAGTTTAGCAAGTAATTTGATTAAGTTAAACTCTAATTATCTTGAACATAGTCTAAGTCCACTTTGAATATATTTGTGTTGTAGATCATGGCTCACGCGACAGTCACCCTCAATTTTAATACGTTCCTAGAGAAAGCTAAGTTGAAAGATGATGGAAGCAACTTTGTAGACTGGGCTCATAATCTTAAGCTAATCTTACAAGCTGGGAAGAAGGATTATGTCCTTAATGCTGCGCTAGGAGATGAACCACCCGCTACGGCTGATCTGGATGTTAAGAATGCTTGGTTAGCACGTAAGGAGGACTACTCAGTAGTTCAATGTGCAGTCTTGTATGGCTTAGAACCGGGACTTCAACGTCGCTTTGAGCTTCATGGAGCATTTGAGATGTTCCAAGAGTTGAAGTTTATCGTTCAAAAGAACGCCCGGATCGAGAGGTATGAGACCTCCGATAAATTCTATGCTTGCAAGATGGAGGAGAACTCGTGTGTCAGTGAACATGTGCTCAAAATGTCTGGGTACTCAAACCGTCTAGCTGAGCTGGGGATTGAACTCCCGCAAGAAGCTATCACTGACAGAATCCTTCAATCACAGCCGCCAAGCTATAAAGGCTTTGTGTTGAACTACAACATGCAAGGGATGAACAAGTCTCCCGGCGAGTTGTTTGCGATGCTGAAAGTCGCAGAGTTTGAACTCCGTAAAGAGCATCAAGTGTTGATGGTGAATAAGACCACTAGTTTCAAGAGACACGACAAAGGCAAGAAGGGTAATTCGAAGAAGAGCGGCAAGCCTGTTGCCAATCCGACGAAGAAACCCAAAGATGGACCTAAGCCTGAAACAGAGTGTTACTATTGCAAGGGTATGGGTCACTGGAAGCGCAATTGCCCCAAGTATCTGGCTGATAAGAAGGCGGCCAAAGAAAAATCAGGTATATTTGATATACATGTTATTGATGTGTACTTAACCGGCTCTCGTAGTAGTGCCTGGGTATTCGATACCGGTTCTGTTGCTCATATTTGCAACTCGAAACAGGAACTACGGAATAGACGAAGGCTGGCGAAAGATGAAGTGACGATGCGCGTAGGAAATGGTTCCAAGGTTGATGCAATCGCCGTCGGCACAGTTTCACTTCAGTTACCATCAGGATTAGTTATGAACTTGAATCATTGTTATTTAGTGCCTGCGTTGAGCATGAACATTATATCTGGATCTTGTTTATTGCGAGACGGTTACTCTTTTAAGTCAGAGAATAATGGTTGTTCTATTTCTATGAGTAACATCTTTTATGGTCATGCACCCAATGTGAGAGGATTGTTCATATTGAATCTTGATAGTGATACACACATACATAACATTGAGACCAAAAGAGTTAGAGTTAACAATGATAGCGCCATATTTTTGTGGCACTGCCACTTAGGTCATATTGGTGTAAAGCGCATGAAGAAACTCCATGCCGATGGACTTTTGGAGTCACTTGACTTTGATTCACTTGACACGTGCGAACCATGCCTCATGGGCAAGATGACTAAAACTCCGTTCTCCGGAACAATGGTGCGTGCAAGTGACTTGTTGGAAATCATACATACCGATGTGTGTGGTCCGATGAGCGTAGAGGCACGCGGCGGATATCGTTATTTTCTCACCTTCACTGACAATTTGAGTAGATATGGTTATGTCTACTTAATGCAGCACAAGTCTGAAACATTTGAAAAGTTCAAGCAATTTCAGAGTGAAGTTGAAAATCATCGTAGCAAGAAGATCAAGTTCCTACGGTCTGATCGTGGGGGTGAATATTTGAGTTTCGAGTTTGGTGCTCACTTAAGACAATGTGGAATTGTTTCACAGTTGACACCGCCTGGAACACCACAGCGTAATGGTTTGTCCGAACGTCGTAATCGTACTTTATTAGAGATGGTGCGATCTATGATGTCTCTTACCGATTTGCCATTATCATTTTGGGGTTATGGATTAGAAACAGCTGCATTCACTTTAAAGAGGGCACCATCAAAATCCGTTGAGACGACACCATACGAACTGTGGTATGGCAAAAGGCCAAAGTTGTCGTTTCTTAAAGTTTGGGGATGTGATGCTTATGTCAAAAAGCTTCAGCCTGAAAAGCTGGAACCCAAAGCGGAAAAGTGCATCTTCATAGGTTACCCAGAAGAGACAATTGGGTACACCTTCTATCTCAAATCCGAGGGCAAAGTGTTTGTTGCTAAAAACGGAGCTTTTCTCGAGAAGGAGTTTCTCTCGAGAGAATTGAGTGGGAGGAAGATAGAACTTGACGAGGTTGTCGAACCTCTCATCCCTCTGGATGGTGGCGCAGGGCAAGGGGAAACCTCTGTCATTGCGACGCCAGTTGAGGAGGAAGTTAATGATGATGATTATGAAACTCCGGTTCATGTTCCTGTCAAACCACGCACGTCGACGAGACCACGTGCTGCTCCAGAGTGGTACGGTAATCCCGTCTTATCAATCATGTTGTTAGACAACAATGAACCTGCAAATTATGAAGAAGCAATGGTGGGCCCAGATTCCAACAAATGGCTAGAAGACATGAAGTCCGAGATAGGATCCATGTATGAGAACAAAGTGTGGACTTTGGAAGTACTGCCCGAGGGCCGCAAGGCTATTCAGAACAAATGGATTTTTAAGAGGAAGAAGGACGCTGACGGCAATGTGACCGTTTATAAAGCTCGACTTGTGGCAAAGGGTTTTTCACAAGTTCAAGGAGTTGACTACGATGAGACATTCTCACCCGTAGCGATGCTTAAGTCCGTCAGAATCATGTTAGCAATAGCTGCCTTTTTCGATTATGAAATCTGGCAGATGGATGTCAAAACGGCGTTCCTTAACGGTTTCCTTAAGGAAGAGTTGTATATGATGCAACCCGAAGGTTTTGTCGATCCTAAGAATGCTAACAAGGTGTGCAAGCTCCAGCGATCCATTTATGGACTGGTGCAAGCATCTCGGAGTTGGAACAAACGCTTTGATGAGGTGATCAAAGCATTTGGGTTTATACAAGTGGTTGGAAGATCTTGTATTTACAAGAAAGTGAGTGGGAGCTCTGTGGCGTTTCTAATATTATATGTGGATGACATATTGCTGATTGGAAACAACGTAGAGTTTTTGGAGAGCATAAAGGATTACTTGAATAAAAGTTTCTCTATGAAGGACCTAGGAGAAGCTGCTTACATTCTAGGCATTAAGATCTACAGGGATAGATCAAAACGCCTGATAGGACTTTCACAAAGCACATACCTTGATAAAGTTTTGAAGAGGTTCAAAATGGAACAGTCCAAGAAAGGGTTCTTGCCAGTTTTACAAGGTACGAGATTGAGTAAGACTCAGTGCCCAGCAACTGATGAAGATAGAGAGCATATGCGCTCCGTCCCCTATGCTTCAGCCATAGGTTCTATCATGTATGCAATGCCGTACACTAGAACAGACGTTAGCCTGGCCATAAGTATGGCAGGTAGGTTCCAGAGTAATCCAGGAGTGGATCATTGGACGGCGGTCAAGAATATCTTGAAGTACCTGAAACGGACTAAGGAGATGTTTCTCGTGTATGGAGGTGAAGAAGAGCTCGCCGTAAAAGGTTACGTCGATGCAAGCTTTGACACAGATCCGGACGACTCTAAGTCGCAAACCGGATACATATTTATTCTTAATGGGGGTGCGGTAAGCTAGTGCAGTTCCAAGCAGAGCGTCGTAGCAGATTCTACATGTGAAGCGGAGTACATGGCTGCCTCGGAGGCGGCTAAGGAGGGTGTCTGGATGAAGCAGTTCATGACGGATCTTGGAGTGGTGCCAAGCGCACTGAATCCAATAACCTTGTTCTGTGACAACACGGGTGCCATTGCCCTAGCAAAGGAACCACGGTTTCACAAGAAGTCCAGACACATCAAACGACGCTTCAACCTCATCCGCGACTACGTCGAAGGGGAGGACGTAAATATATGCAAAGTTCACACGGATCTGAATGTAGCAGACAAGCTGACTAAACCTCTTCCACGGGCAAAGCATGATCAACACCAGAAGTGTATGGGTGTTAAATTTATTACAATGTAATTCGCATGATGATGTGAGGGCTAGATTATTGACTCTAGTGCAAGTGGGAGACTGTTGGAATTATGCCCTAGAGGCAATAATAAATATAGTTATTATTATAATTCATGTATCAAGATAATCGTTTATTATCCATGCTATAATTGTATTGAATGAAGACTTATATACATGTGTGGATACATAGACAAAACACTGTCCCTAGCAAGCTTCTAGTTGGCTGATCAACGATAGTCAGTGTCTTCTGATTATGAACAAGGTGTTGTTGCTTGATAACTGGATCACGTCATTAGGAGAATCACGTGATGGACTAGACCCAAACTAATAGACGTAGCATGTTGATCGTGTCATTTTATTGCTACTGTTTTTTGCGTGTCAAGTATTTGTTCCTATGACCATGAGATCATATAACTCACTAACACCGGAGGAATACTTTGTGTGTATCAAACGTCGCAACGTAACTGGGTGACTATAAAGATGCTCTACAGGTATCTCCGAAGGTGTTCGTTGAGTTAGTATGGATCGAGACTGGGATTTGTCAGTCCGTGTGACGGAGAGGTATCTCGGGGCCTACTCGGTAATACAACATCACACACAAGCCTTGCAAGCAATGTGACTTAGTGTAAGTTGCGGGATCTTGTATTACGGAACGAGAAAATAGACTTGCCGGTAAATGAGATTGAAATAGGTATGCGGATACTGACGATCGAATCTCGGGCAAGTAACATACCGAAGGACAAAGGGAATGATATACGGGATTATATGAATCCTTGGCACTGAGGTTCAAACGATAAGATCTTCGTAGAATATGTAGGATTCAATATGGGCATCCAGGTCCCGCTATTGGATATTGACCGAGGAGTCTCTCGGGTCATGTCTACATAGTTCTCGAACCCGCAGGGTCTGCACACTTAAGGTTCGACGTTGTTTTATGCGTATTTGAGTTATATGGTTGGTTACCGAATGTTGTTCGGAGTCCCGGATGAGATCACGGACGTCACGAGGGTTTCCGAAATGGTCCGGAAACGAAGATTGATATATAGGATGACCGCATTTGATTACCGGAAGGTTTTCGGAGTTACTGGGAATGTACCGGGAATGACGAATGGGTTCCGGGAGTTCACCGGGGGGGGGGGGCAACCCACCCCAGGGGAAGCCCATAGGCATTGAGGGTGGCGCACCAGCCCTTAGTGGGCTGGTGGGACAACCCAAAAGAGCCCTATGCGCATTGGAAGAAAAATCAAAGAGAAAAGAAAAAAAAGGAGGTGGGAAAGGGAAGAAGGACTCCACCTTCCAAACCAAGTAGGACTCGGTTTGGGGGGGGGAGACCTTCCCCCTTGGCCGGCCGAAGCCCTTAGGGGTCCTTGGACCCCAAGGCAAGGCTCCCCCTCCTCCTCCTATATATAGTGGGGTTTTAGGGCTGATTTGAGACAACTTTGCCACGGCAGCCCGACCACATATCTCCACGGGTTTACCTCTAGATCGCGTTTCCGCGGAGCTCGGGCGGAGCCCTGCTGAGACGAGATCATCACCAACCTCCGGAGCGCCGTCATGCTGCCGGAGAACTCTTCTACCTCTCCGTCTCTCTTGCTGGATCAAGAAGGCCGAGATCATCGTCGAGGTGTACGTGTGCTGAACGCGGAGGTGCCGTCCGTTCGGCACTAGATCGTGGGACTGATCGCGGGATAGTTCGCGGGGCGGATCGAGGGACGTGAGGACGTTCCACTACATCAACCGCGTTCACTAACGCTTCTGCTGTATGGTCTACAAGGGTACGTAGATCACACATCCCCTCTCGTAGATGGACATCACCATGATAGGTCTTCGTGCGCGTAGGAAAATTTTTGTTTTCCCATGCGACGTTCCTCAACATTCTGTGCCTCTCTGTGTTCGCAGGAAGCCGCCATGGGAGACGCCGGCGATCTCCTCGCCCCGGCACCGGTTCGAGCCGCCACCGGCCGGAATGGGATCGGAGGCCCCGGATCCGCCCGGATCTGCCGCCTCCCGGCCGCCTCCATGCCTTGGCCGGCCGCCCTCGCCTCCCGCCGCCACATCCATGGTTGCGTGCAGCCTGTGCATGAGGAGGACGACGAGGAGCCAGCTCCTGGGCCGCGCCACCAACCGCCTCGCCCGCGTGGGCCAGGAGGTGCCGGCCCACCTCGCCGCCCCGAGCTGCAGCCGGCCTCCCTCTCCACGAAATGGGCCGGTCCAAAGTGAGCCAACACCCGAGCCCTCCTTTTTTTTGCACAAAGCGGTGTCAAATTATCTTGCGCCCCGTTAGGCCCGTTAGTTATTTAGGATTTTCGGAATTTAATTAAATTCCAGAAAATATGACGATATTAAAACGCACGCATCTTTTAAACCGTAAATCGGATCGAGGCGTATTTTATATGGATTTGGTGTAGAATTTCGCGTAGTATCCGTTTTTGCAACTTGCATAAATGTTTGATGAGGTTTGACCCACTGTTTGCCTAGAGTAACGTGCTGTCCCATTAGAATAGTGCCCGTATTTATTTTCCGCGCGAGTCCGTATTGCTCGGATGCCGTAGTATAAATGTCCATATTTTAGGGACCATTTTTCCATGCATCTTAGAGCGTTCAATGGTATTTTTGCGTGTAGGGTTTCTGGTAGTTTATTTTCCCGTGTATATGTTATTTTTCTCGCATTTTTGTGTGGCTTTATTTTGTGTTGCAACCCGAAATATTTATATGTTTCCGGGGTAGAAAAATCCCATGGGTTTTTCTGTGCAATTAGTTTTAGCATTAGAGCAAGTTAGTTCGTGAGATATTTTGCTAAGTTGCCCTGTTGTTAAATTCGTACGATTTATTCTGTGCCTCGTTTGAATTAGTTGTCAACTAGGGAGTTCTTCTTAGATGTTTTGTTTAGCCCCTGGTATTTTTGGTTGCAATAGAAATGCATGTTTAGGTGTTGTTTGCTTGCTCTCAATTTGCTATAAATAGTGCTGATTTGGAGGAGCTGAAATATTTCTAAGTCTGGGATCTGTTATTATTTTGTTGCTGTCTTGTCTTGCTTGTATCTTGTGATCTGTAGCTCTTTTGAGGTTGGTCCAATGGAGTTAGTTGTACCCATTATGTTTCTCTAGCATGCTGTAAATTTTCATGCCGTTCGGAGTCCTGTAGATATAGGTTTTGTTGCTGTCGATACTGCTTCAGATCGAAAACTGCACTTTTATGAGGTGTAATTTTCGCTAAGTCTGAAATAGTGTGTGAGATGCCATTTTGTGTCTTCTTTTCCTAGTGCTCCTTGCTGCCACGCTAGTAGTTGTTAGTTGTTTGTAGTAGTGCGTCTTGACCTCTTCCGTGCCATGCCTTTCTTGGGCATATCGGAGTTGTGTAGCCGTAGTTGTGGGGCGTAGAAAGTGCTATGTGGCTGATTTTCGCAGATTGTAGTGTTTTCTTGTTTTGCTTGTAGATGTTGAACCGTAGCTCCGATTTGATCGTGTCCTATATGAAACTTGCTTAGAATCTCGTGTAGTTTCATGTTCTCGTACTGTTTGTATGTTTTGAAGTGCTCGTGACCGTCGTTGCACACATATTGCATTCATGCCATCATATCTTGCGATGCTTGTAACTTTTGATCCGTAGCTCCGTTGGAGATGTTCTTTATGTGTAGACTGCTTGCCTTGACGCGTAGAATCACGTAAACCTATTTGTTTTTCTGTTTAACAACTAAATAAATGCATTACTTCAGATCTTGACAAAATTGTAAATTAACATGTGAGGTCGTTTCGGAGGTGCTATATGACATTTCCGACCTCATTTAAAATACCTAGATAGGTAGTTTATTGATGCTTCACCTCTTGTCATGTTTAACCACATTTAATATTGTCGTGTATTTACTCGGGATAGAACTAAATAATTAACGTGGAGTTTCGTCAATATGCAACTCGTTGCATATTGAACTTCACTTAACGTGTAGTGTTTGAGTGTGTGATTTGTCATGTCGTGACTTGCATGTGTTCAGCTGTTCATGCATCATATGTGTTGATCATCGTGTGGTGAATTTCGTGTGTTGATTTGTGTTTCCGATTTGCTTCGTCTCGATAGAGTTCCGCAGCGTGCCGGATTGTGAGGACCCGTACGACTACGTCGGTTCGTCTGCTTCACGAGGCATTCTTCTTCCAAGCGGGATCTCAGGCAAGATGATCATTTCCCCAGATATCATTACTATCATTGCCATGCTAGTTGATCGCTTCTATCGATTATGTCTCGTTACCTACCACTTGTTAAAAATCAGCCTCTCAACAATGCCATGATAACCTTCAACCTGTTCGACCTAGCAAACCACTGATTGGCTATGTTACTCCTTGCTTAACCATGTTGTTAGCGTTGCTAGTTGCAGGTGCAGTGCCTACCATGTGAAAACATGGGTTCCTTGTTATATCACCATATTTAAATGCCATTTAATTTAATGCACCTATATACTTGGTAAAAGGTGGAAGGCTCGGCCTTTCTAGCGTGGTGTTTCGTTCCACCTTTGCCCCCTTAGTTCCCGGCTACCGGTGTTATTTTCCATAAATGAGCGCTCCTAACACGATCAGGGTTTTTATGGGGACCCCCTTGATAATTCGTTTTATATAAAAGCTGGTCTGGCAAGGCCCAACATTGGTACTACATTTGCCTAAACACCTAATAAAATTGCATAGGGACTTTCCGGACCCCGAGGATAATTTAATCAACCCCCGGGCCAGTGCTCCTCATGAGTGTTGGCCCCACGTGAGCGATGTCCGGCGCCCCTCTGGTCACCCGGAGGTTAAGCGGTCCCGACGTCTAGCTTATCCGCCGTGTCCTGAGAACGAGGTACGCGACTCCTATCGGGATCGTCGACACGTCGGGCGGCCTTGCTGGATTAGTTTTACCTTTGACGGAATATCTTGTGCATCGGGATTCTGGTGATGCTTTGGGTAATCTCAGAGTTGAGGTTTTCCACTAGGGAATTCGACGAGATCGCGAGCTTGGTGATTGAGGATTTGTATGCGGCTTGTGGTAATTTGTGATGGACTAGTTGGAGCACCCCTGCAGGGTTAAATCTTTCGGAAAGCCGTGCCCGCGGTTATGTGGCAACGTGGAAGCTTTGCTTAACACTGGTTCTAGATAACTTGAAGTTAACTTAATTAAAACTTGCCAACTGTGTGCGTAACCGTGAAGTCTCTTTCGTGAGTTCCTTCTCCCATCGAGGACACGGTGGGGTTATGTCTAACGTAGGTAGGTGTTCAGGATCATTCATTTGATCATGAGTAGTTCACGTCCGTTATGCGTAGATCTTCCCCCCTCTTATTTCTTGTACTCGTAAGTTAGCCACCAAATAAATGCTTAGCCGCTGCTGCAACCTCACCACTTAACCATACCTCACCCATTAAGCTTTGCTAGTCTTGATACCTTTGGAAATGAGATTGCTGAGTCCCTTGTGGCTCACAGATTACTACAACACCAGTTGCAGGTACAGCTAAACGTAACTTGACGCGAGCGCGTTGATTGTTCATTTGGAGTTGCTTCTTCTTCTTCTTCTTCGTCGATCTAGGATGGGTTCCAGGCCGGCAGCCTGGGATAGCAAGGATGGACGTCGTTCTTATTTTTTTCTCGTTTGTTTTCGTCCGTAGTCAGACCCTGCTCTTACTCTTGATGTTTATGTAATGTACTGTTGTGACTCTGATGTAGCTTGTGGCAAGTGTAAGCCAACTCTCTATGTATATCTCTTCTTTTTAGTACATGTACTTGTAACGATATCCATTCTTGCGACACGACGAGATGCGCTTCTATCCCTGACGAGGCCTTCGTGCCAAATTGAGGATAGGGTCACATCTTGGGCGTGACAAGTTGGTATCAGAGCAGTACCGACCTAGGAGCCCCCTTGATTGATTGAACTTGGCCGAGTCGAGTCTAGTGAAAAACTATTTGAGTCTTAGTTATATATCGGAGAGTAGGATTCTTTTTTCTCCTCTTCTATGCTCTGGTGAGGAATCTTGACGTAATATTTTAATTCTACTCCTATTCTCACTCATAAAAATTTAGGTTCACGCGGATATTTTTGGAATCTATATGCTGTCGATGTGACGGAGTTCTGTCTTGGTGCCTCCTATCTGCTTTGAGTTTCAGGGGAGTTGAGCTCCAGGGGATTCTCGAGCACATCGTTATCATTCAGATTGCTTAGTATCTAAGAACGAAGGATGTTCGCAATTGCTTCAATACTAGTAGTGGCGAGATAACCCCGATGTCCCCAGTACTGGTGCAGATTGTTCGGGAGTACTGCCATGCTTTGTATCGTTGTGATCACGAGGGTCTGATGTAGATGAAGGTCCGAGATTCTGGTTGTGTGTTGACGGATGTGATACAGGTGACGGTTTAGTTTAGGAGTTGTGTGAAATACTCCTTGTATCCGTGTACCAGATTGCATGACCAGAAATTTCGGGAATTCATAGGTGGGAATTCAAGTAGTTGCTTATAGGACAATCTTCCAACAAATGCATGATGTTAGGTTGGGGTTCGACATCTAGTGGATTCGTTTGTTCACGGTCGACTTACAGCGGTACACGTTGTGTCTTAAAGAGTCCTTGTAGCTTGCTATGACTCGGGGACGCTTCGTATGTCGGGTGCATTGCCTTGCACTTGATGGCTACTGTAAAATCGAGCCCGTGCGATCCTGTCCACGAAAATATCGGACGAAATCTTTCTCATGAGTTTGTTCTGGCTTGTTTCATAAGCCTCACCCTTTGTTTGTTGGAATGTGGTATTTTGAGTTGCTTCGATGTCAAGTGGTGATTTCAGATCTTCCTAAGAGGTGTTCTCATATTTTTTATGTGAGAATGCAAATTCTTTTGTTCGTTCAATTGTCATGTCAATTCTTGTCAACCGGATTCGCCATGTTAATTCTTTTCCAACCGGTGTGTTTCTCTTCAAGTGAGTTCCATCCTCTCCTATTTTGCAAGATCATTCTCTGAATTATTTCCGGAGTTGTCTCATCTAGCCCAAGTTGTCTTTGTTTTTCCCCACCCTCCCGCCCTTTTTCTTAGTGATTCAATTTTCATCCAAGAGTTTTCTTTTCATTGTGCTTCCGCTGTGTGTTCTTTTCTCTCTTACCCGGTGATTCATTGTGAAGATTCTCAGGAGCTTCATGTTCATCCGTATTCAGGCTTGTTATTTTTTCCGGTGAATTCAATTTAGTTGTTCGTGTCATCTTATCCATTCATCCTTGTAATTCTTTCCTATGTCGGAAATTTTTATGAGCCTATCTTGGTATTTATTTCTCTCTTTTCGATCCGGAGCGTTGAAGTTATCTGTGTAGTTCTTCTTTCCAGTCTTTTCAAATATTCCGAGGTTCTCAACCTCATATAGTTTTATTTATACCGGTGCAATATCTATCATTTTGAGCAATCTTTTCAACGGTGATTTCTTTGAGTGGGCCCATAACCCACAGGTTTTCCCAGGATCTTATCTCGCTCTTTTAATCTTTTGCCGGAGATCATTAATTCTTTTCAACTATGACGTAAGTATGATTTCCATCAGTCATATCCCTTCGTCAAGATCTATTTGAATTAATTCTCATAATTTTGGCTTAACCTTGCATTCTTCTTTATTCCGGAGTGTCTCAGCTATTCTTGGTGTTGTTCCTCGTCATCGTTCTCAGCTTGCAAATTCGAAGGAGCGTTTCTCTCAAATCTTGGTCCATTCTCTTGGTGATTCATCATTTCAGCTTCGTGTTATCATCTTGAATTTGTTCCCAATCATGAGTATCCCTTTCTTGCTATTCGGTGCATTTCTGAGTTGTTTTCATTCTCGTTCCTCCGAAGGCTATCATTTTAGAAGATTCTTCGTTCTCAGCTTTCAGCTTCATCCTCAATTCTTCTTAATTGTTGCCTCTTCGTTCGTCTCTCGATTATTCCGGTGCCTTATTCAAGTTTTCTGTTAGGTGGATCATGATCTATTCATTCTCATGTGTTTCCATGCATTCTTGGAATTCCCATTCAGTTGTGAATTCTTACCAGTGTTTCTTGCAACATTTCTTCTAGTTTGTGCTTTATCTATCTCTCCTTAATCATTTCAAGAAGAATAAGTTGTATGCTAGATCCGTTGCTTGTCATCAATTTAGCTTGATGAGGGATAAGCATAACATAATTCTTATTCTTGTTCATAGTGATTTCAATTCTTCTTCCGGAGGGCTCATGATATCAATTCTTTTCTCAAGTGTCTATATTTGTTTTCCGGAGTTCCAAGTTCTTTTTAGTATCTCTTTGTGAGGCTTCATCTTAATTTTCGCAAGGTCATAATCTTATTATTTCATTCTTCATATCTTTGCGTCATTTATTCGTATACGGAGGTCCTTCATGGTGATTCATCAAGGTTTCAATTCATTCTCAAGTGTTCTTAAAGATTCTTGTTGGAGAACCTCAAGTATCCTTTCTCTTGCATTTCCAAGTGCAATTGTTCTTCCTTTATCCTTTGAGGTGGTATTATAGCATTCTTGTTAGTGTAGGAGCCTCGAAGAGTTTTCCTTTCAAGAATGAGATATTAAACCACCAATTCTATGATCATGAGATATTTCAACTCATGATTTCTTCATTGAGATATCTTGGTTTAGTTTTCACCTAAAGCTTTTCCTGTGGTTTGTTGCTATTATGGTGCTTGTCATTAATCCGAGTTCTCAATGTATCCTCTTGGTGTAAGAAATTGTTCATATCTTGTTTCTCCCAATCAATCCTTGTTTCGTTTAGTGGTTGTTTATCACCTCATATATGTTGAGATGATTTTCATAAGCCCACTACTATCTTGTTCTTTTCGTTGTTTTTTTCCAACAATTCCGTCCAATTCTTGTTGCAAGGATGCTTGCCAAGTTCATTTGAGTTAGTAGTTGTCATTCTCTCTTCATTCTCTTCTTCCTCTTGAGCTAGCCCCTATTCTATTGTTCTGCAGGCTTTGTGATGTTGCTCTTTTGGGTCTATCATCGTGTTCTGTCAAGATCATGGTGTTCTCTTGTTATATTTAGTTGTTGGTTGTGAATATTGTTTATTTCTTCCATCTTATCGAATCTTTTTCCCATTCTCCTACCGAAGTGCAGCCGAAATTTTCCGTGAATTCTTGCCTCTTTCCCATATCAGTCCTCATATCTTTGCAACCTTCAAGGATTGTTTATTTCACTCGTTTGTCAAAGAAGCGATTAAGTTTTACCTCTTGTTCTTTCTCTTCCTCTCCCCCTTTCATTCTTGTATCTCGGGGCGAGATCCTCTTGTAGTGTAGGAGAGTTGTCACAACCCGATGCCGACGATCCAAAAGATTCCCCTCTCTTTCTGTTTTCGTCGTGTGGCTTATTTCATTTGTCGTGTCATCATCGCATCCTGCGCATCATCTGCATTGCATCGGCATCTCTGTTGCCGCCAGTTTTCAAAACTTGCATCCGTTGTTAGTTGCCGGTTCTCGTCATTGTCCGTTCTGAGCCCGACCGCACTCCCATGCGCCCGCGACACCGTCGAAACCGTGTTTTAAAAGTGTGCGTTAAACTTTCTCTGATCGAGGTGAAACTCGGCATGCGGTCATGATTAGTTATAGCTAGGCCGCTTGTCGAAATTCGTCGCGGTCGGAGTTCGTCTGGTACCCGAACGGTCGACCGTAGCGGCACCGTATTTGGGATACCGTCGAACGTCTGTCGGTGTTTGAAAATTCGTTGCCGCGCCGCCCGTTTTCCCTCTCGTCTCCGAGTATCCCCTCTACACGGCCGCATACCCATACCCGCGTTCGGAATCGTCCGAATCCAACCCCGCGGTTGGATCCGGAACGAAATTCCGGTAAACCTAGCCCCCCTTTTTGTCTATAAATAGACCCCCGGGTATTTTAGACAGCCCCCTCTCCTCCTACCTCGGGATCCGCGCCACCTAACCCTAATTCCCCTCTCTCTCTCCCACCAATCCTAGCCGCCGCGGGCCCACCAAGCCCATCGCAGGCCCGCCCGGGCCGGATCGCGCCGCCCCCAGCGAGCGAGCACCTTCATCCCGCGCTGCCGCCCTCCCCGTCGGCCCCGCCTCCAGCCGCCGCTCGCCGGAAGCACCGCCGAAGCGCTTCGCCGGAGCAGCCGCGACCAGGCCGGATCTCTGCCCTCTTCCTCCCCATTCCCTCCTCTCATCTCGGTCTCCCTCTCACGCTTCTTGTGTCCCTCTCTGTGTTCGCAGGAAACCGCCATGGGAGATGCCGGCGATCTCCTCGCCCCGGCACCGGCTCAAGCCGCCACCGGCCGGAATGGGACCGGAGGCACCGGATCTGCCGCCTCCCGGCCGCCTCCGTGCCTTGGCCGGCCGCCCTCGCCTCCGGCAGCCTTCGGCCGCCACATCCATGGCTGCGTGCACCCTGTGCACGAGGAGGACGACGAGGAGCCAGCTCCTGGGCCGCGCCACCAACCGCCTCGCCCGCGTGGGCTAGCACGTGCCGGCCCACCTCGCCGCCCCCAGCTGCAGCCGGCCTCCTTCTCCACCAAATGGGCCGGCCCAAAGTGAGCCAACACCCGAGCCCTCCTTTTTTTTGCACGAAGCCGTGTTAAATTATCTTGCGCCCCGTTAGGCCCGTTAGTTATTTAGGATTTTCGGAATTTAATTAAATTCCAGAAAATATGACGATATTAAAACGCGCGGATCTTTCAAACCGTAAATCGGATCGAGGCGTATTTTATACGGATTTGGTGTAGAATTTCGCGTAGTATCCGTTTTTGCAACTTGCATAAATGTTTGATGAGGTTTGACCCACTGTTTGCCTAGAGTAACGTGCTATCCCATTAGAATAGTGCCCGTATTTATTTTCCGCGCGAGTCCGGATTGCTCGGATGCCGTAGTATAAATGTCCATGTTTTAGGGACCATTTTTCCATGCATTTTAGAGCGGTCATTCGTATTTTTACGTGTAGGGTTTGCCGGTAGTTTATTTTCCCGTGTATAGGTTATTTTTCTCGCATTTTTGTGTGGCTTTATTTTGTGTTGCAACCCCACATATTTTATATGTTTCCGGGGTGGGATTTTTCTGTGCAATTATTTTTAGCATTAGAGCAAGTTAGTTCGCGAGATATTTTGCTAAGTTGCCCTGTTGTTAAATTCGTAGGATTTATTCCGTGCCTCGTTTGAATTAGTTGTCAACTAGGGAGTTCTTCTTAGATGTTTTGTTTAGCCCCTGGTATTTTTGGTTGCAATAGAAATGCATGTTTAGGTGTTGTTTGCTTGCTCTCAAGTTGTAGAAATAGTGCTCATTTGGAGGAGCTGAAATATTTCTAAGTCTGGGATCTGTTATTATTTTGTTGCTGTCTTGTCTTGCTTGTATCTTGTGATATGTAGATCTTTTGAGGTTGGTCCAATGGAGTTAGTTGTACCCCTTGTGTTTCTCTAGCATGCTGTAAATTTTCATGCTGTTCGGAGTCTTGTAGATATAGGTTTTCTTGCTGTCGATATTGCTTCAGATCGAAAACTGCACTTTCATGAGGTGTAATTTTCACTAAGTCTGTAATAGTGTGTGAGATGCCATTTTGTGTCTTCTTTTCCTAGTGCTCCTTGCTGCCATGTTAAGTTTTGTTAGTTGTTTGTCGTAGTGCGTCTTGCCCTCTTCCGTTCCATGTCTTGCTTGGGCATATCGGAGTTGTGTAGCCGTAGTTGTGGGGCGTAGAAAGTGTTATGTGGCTGATTTTGGCAGATTGTAGTGTTTTCTTGTTTTGCTTGTAGATGTTGAACCGTAGCTCCGATTTGATCGTGTCGTATATGAAACTTGCTTAGAATCTCGTGTAGTTTCATGTTCTCGTGCTGTTTGTATGTTTTGAAGTGCTCGTGACCGTCGTTGCACACATATTGCATTCATGCCATCATATCTTGCGATGCTTGTAACTTTTGATCCGTAGCTCCGTTGGAGATGTTCTTTATGTGTAGACTTCTTGCCTTGACGCGTAGAATCACGTGAACCTATTTGTTTTGCTGTTTAACAACTAAATAAATGCATTACTTCAGATCTGGACAGAATTGTAAATTAACATGTGAGGTTGTTTCGGAGGTGCTATATGAGATTTCCGACCTCATTTAAAATACCTAGATAGGTAGTTTATTTACGCTTCAACTTTTGCCATGTTTAACCATATTTAATATTGCCGTGTATTTAATCGGGATAGAACAAAATAATTAACGTGGAGTTTCGTCAATATGCAACTCGTTGCATATTGAACTTCACTTAACGTGTAATATTTGAGTGTGTGATTTGTCATGCCGAGACTTGCATGTATTCAGCTGTTCATGCATCATATGTGTTGATCATCGTGTGGTGAATTCCGTGTGTTGATTTGTGTTTCCGGTTTGCTCCGTCTCGATAGAGTTCCGCAGCGTGCCGGATTGTGAGGACCCGTTCGACTACGTCGGTTCGTCTGCTTCACGAGGCATTCTTCTTCCAAGCGGGATATCAGGCAAGATGATCATTTCCCCAGATATCATTACTATCATTGCCATGCTAGTTTATCGCTTCTATCGATTATGTCTCGTTATCTACCACTTGTTAAAAATCAGCCTCTCAATAATGCCATGATAACCTTCAACCTGTTCGACCTAGCAAACCACTGATTGGTTATGTTACTGCTTGCTTAACCATGTTGTTAGCGTTGCTAGTTGCACGTGCAGTTGCTACCATGTGAAAACATGGGTTCCTTGTTATATCACCATATTTAAATGCCATTTAATTTAATGCACCTATATACTTGGTAAAAGGTGGAAGGCTCGGCCTTTCTAGCCTGGTGTTTTGTTCCACCTTTGCCCCCTTAGTTCCCGGCTACCGGTGTTATGTTCCATAAATGAGCGCTCTTAACACGATCGGGGTTGTTATGGGGACCCCCTTGATAATTCGTTTTAGATTAAAGCTGGTCTGGCAAGGCCCAACTTTGGTACTACATTTGCCTAAACACCTAATAAAATTGCATAGGGACTTTCCAGACCCCGAGGATAATTTAATCAACCCCCGGGCCAGTGCTCCTCATGAGTGTTGGCCCCACCTGAGCAATGTACGGCGCCTTCTGGTCACCCGGAGGTTTAGCGATCCCGACATCTAGCTCATCCGCCGTGTCCTGAGAACGAGGTACGCGACTCCTATCGGGATCGTCGACACGTCGGGCGGCCTTGCTGGATTAGTTTTACCTTTGACGGAATATCTTGTGCATCGGGATTCCGGTGATGCTTTGGGTAATCTCAGAGTTGAGGTTTTCCACTAGGGAATTCGACGAGATCGCGAGCTTGGTGATTGAGGATTTCTATGCGGCTTGTGGTAATTTGTGATGGACTAGTTGGAGCACCCCTGCAGGTTTAAATCTTTCGGAAAGCCGTGCCCGCGATTATGTGGCAACTTGGAAGCTTTGTTTAACCCTGGTTCTAGATAACTTGAAGTTAACTTAATTAAAACTTGCCAACTATGTGCGTAACCGTGACTGTCTCTTTCGTGAGTTCCTTCTCCGATCGAGGACACGGTGGGGTTATGTCTGACGTAGGTAGGTGTTCAGGATCATTCATTTGATCATGAGTAGTTCATGTCCGTTATGCGTAGATCTTCCCCCCTCTTATATCTTGTACTCATAAGTTAGCCACCAAATAAATGCTTAGCCGCTGCTGCAACCTCACCACTTAACCATACCTCACCCATTAAGCTTTGCTGGTCTTGATACCTTTGGAAATGAGATTGCTGAGTCCCCTGTGCCTCACAGATTACTACAACACCAGTTGCAGGTACAGGTAAAGGTAACTTGACGCGAGCGCGTTGATTGTTCATTTGGAGTTGCTTCTTCTTCTTCTTCTTCATCGATCTAGGATGGCTTCCAGGACGGCAGCCTGGGATAGCAAGGATGGACGTCGTTCTTATTTTTTTCTCGTTTGTTTTCGTCCGTAGTCGGACCCTGCTCTTACTCTTGATGTTTATGTAATGTATTGTTGTGACTCTGATGTAGCTTGTGGCGAGTGTAAGCCAACTCTCTATGTATATCTCTTCTTTTCAGTACATGTACTTGTAACGATATCCATTCTTGCGACACGACGAGATGCGCTTCTATCCCTGACGAGGCCTTCGTGCCAAATTGAGGATAGGGTCGCATCTTGGGCGTGACAGATGGCATGGCAATTCACCTCACGCAAACACTACACATTAAGTGAAGCTCGATATGCAACGGGTTGCATATCGACGAAACTCCACGTTTAAATATTTAATTCACTCCCGGTTACTTACACGGCAATATTAAATCGTTGTTAACATGGCAAGGGGTGAAGCGGTGGTCCTACATGACATCCTAGTCGGGTAACACGCGAGACATAGATCGGAGCTACGGCATGCATGCAAGTTCACTACATCACAACAAGAAGATATATGCAAGTTCACTACATCACAACAAGAAGAGGAAGAAGCATGCGTCGCCACGGCGAGCGAGAGGGAACCATGGCAGCAAATCGGAAACCATGCCACGGCAACGTTCCTATCCTGATAGCTCATTGAGATATCATGCCAACTTATAGGAAGCGTGTGCGGGAACGCTAAATAAAGATGGGGTGATCCCGGTTACCGGGTTCCCATGTGTCGGGGGCACGACGAAAAGAAGACAACGTGCAACGGGCAACATACGGTGCAAACATAGATTCATCTCATACATCATATGCATTCGGTACACGACACGTTCCAACGGTATACCTTCGAAGCGTGCATCTCGGAGCGGTTCGGTTCGGTGAAGGAGTACAACGGTCGTCGTGGAACTAGTGGAAGTCGTGGTACACGGTCTCGTCGACGGTAGTCGTTCGCTCGGCGTTGTGGTTCATGGGTCTTCGGCAACGGTAGTCGAACTCGTTTTTCCGAAGACGTCCGGGGGTCGTCGAGGACGTCGTGGTACTCATGAACTTGGCGATCTCACGCGGCGGGGACGGTCTAAGAGGCGACGGCAAGCGGCAGCACAAGCAACAAAATGCAAGCCTCACGTAAGGCAATCGGCATGCAGCAGCCAGGTTAACAGCTATAGCAACTACAGCACTGAGCAACAGCAAACGCAGCTATGCATCTATAGGAAGCATGCCAAGCATCCATCAGCAACTAATAGCAACAAGCAAGCTAACCTAACATCATCTATCTAGCGCCAGCAAAACGCAACAGAAAAAGCATGCATGGGCCAGGCTAGCTGCAGCTAACAGCAACACACAGCTTTAGCAATCAGCAACAGAATGCACATAGCAGCAGCAACCTACAGCAGCGGCGCAGCAACAAGAGAGCAGCAGGCGGCACGGCAACAGCAGCGGCATCGGCTCGGCACAGGAGCACGCACAGCAACACAGGGGCCTCGGCCCGGCCGGGAGTTGGAGGCAGCGGCCACGGCTGGCGGCGCGGGCAGAGCGGCGAGGAACGGGCGAGCCACGACAGCGAGGGCTGCTCGGCGTGGAGCGGACGAGGCCGGGGCGAGCTGCCCGCGAGACGGCGCTCGGGAGGGAAGAGCAGCGGCTACCGGGAGGAGGGCGACCTCTCCTTTTGGTTTTTCTCCTTTTTTAAAAAACAGAAAACAACCACAAAAAAAAAAGGTTTTTAATAAAAATAAAAATAAAATACCTTTTGACTCCTTTAGAAATCTACCCCAACAATAAAAAATAGTTAGACATTTTTAAAAGAAATAAAATAATACCTTTTGAAGAATTAAAATTAAAACCCTTTTACAAAAGAATAAAATCAAACCCCTTTTATAAATAAAAGGGTCTCTAGTTTAAAAAAATAACAAAGGAAAAAAAAAAGCAAAACCTAGGGGTTGCCCCCAAATTTAATAAAATGATTTTCTTTAAAAGAAGACGAATGTTTGTTTTTAAAAATAGGGGTTAAAACAGAACTTTAGCAAAACCACAAAAACGAAATAAGAGGGAGAGAGAGGGGGAGTTCCTATTGCACTAAGACTCGGTGAGCACTCGAAGCACACGCACTCAAAACACCGCACGCGACAGACGATGCAAGATGTCATGCATGATGCGACGATGCAAACTAAATGATGATGCAACGAATAAAACTAATCACACGACGGAAACAGAAATAAGGGGGAATCTTCTGGGCCGTCGGCATCGGGCTGTCACGGGTCTGGCCATGGAGGATGGGGCGATGGAGTCTTGGAACGGGGAAACCCTTGGTCGAGTCGCGTCGACATCGAGGCCGGCGGCGCTCCTGTGTCGTTTTCCTCTTGAGGATGGGTCGAGCTTCTAGATTCACCCCCTCCTCCACCTTCCTTGATCGGGCGAAAGTCTTGGCCTTTTGACCGCACGCCGACGGAGGTGTTTGGGCGTCTCGGTGCTCTCCGGAGGCTCAATTCAAGGGGAGGTTTGGGGGTGTGGGCCTGGTGCATGAGGGTGGGTGGCGACGGCGGTGTTTGCCTCCCCTGGTTGCCGCATTGGTGGTGTCGTGTGGGTCCTTCCGCATATTTCAGCGGCTCCCTGCCTTGGCTGCTGGTTGGTTGCAGACCGATGGTAGGCGTCTACGTGTACGACACGGTCTGGACGAAGGAGGGATAGTGGTCTCCCATCCGACAGTGGCTTGAGACGGGTCCCGATGGTTTCCTTGAAGCGGTCTGGATGTTCATATTCACGACTATTGCTTGCGTCGGTGGCTTCGAACTTGCTGTTCTCGCTGAGCCAGATCTACGACGGCTTGGTCGCAATTTCTCTTGATGCTATGTTCGCTCTTGCCCCTCATGGTTGTGATTTTGGCTTGTAATTTTTCAGTTTTTTGGTCAAGTCTTTGCCTTTGTAATTCAGCTCCATAGCATCCTAGTCGGTAGATGGCTTCATTAATTTGAATTCGGGGATTTGTGGCTTTTCTTCTAAAAAATGTACTAGTCAGTCATTTTGAAACTTCATTTTGATTGAATATCTAGAAGCAACCCCCCGTGCAAAAATCATTTTCTGCCAAATGCCCGCATATACGCGTATACCTACTTTCCACTGCTAACGACACTAATGAAGAACACCAAAAAATTAGGAGGATTGCTAAAAGCCTAAAACCAACTAAAGACACATGAAGGACACAAAACGCCAGTCCCGCTCGTGGGCTCACGCTCGGCGACACTGAGCACGTACGGACGAAGGAGAAATATTGGACGAAAGAGAAATATTCATGCTGAGTACATAGGAGTGGCGTCGAGGGGACAGGGCCGCCCTACCTGTCTCTCGACCGGTGGTTCCACCACACCATGGAGCACCTCTCTCTCCTAAAGCACCCCGTGTAATAACCCCGCAGGCCTCACCTCCGTCTCCACCATCTCTTTTGTCATGCTGACTGCCGACCAGGTCGCCTCCTGACCTTGGCGAACCTGGTCGAAGTCAAGACAAGGCAGGTGAAGACCTTACGCCGCTCCATGCAACCGACCAATTGCTGATTCTGCCCGTCGAAATTCATGACAACGATCCAACGTTCACAGAAATCGACCTGAAGCCAAATGAAAATCAGTCGACAGACTTTAGCAAATCTGTAATACAAAATCGAAAACACTATATTATGGCAATGTCAAGATAGCCGAGAATATCTGAAATCACACGCATAAATCAGCTAAGATGGTGTTATTGACAAGCAAAACATCCACTTGGCAAATAGCAATTCTGTTTCACACAAGTAATGACCACTACTACGCTAGGTTTCGTTTCTTCTTGCAGAAACAAACGATCGATGTTTCGACTACATAATACGAAGTCTAAAAAAAAGACGAATACAAAGCGTAAGTGAATGAAAACAGTGCCAAGCTAGAGTATTCTCTTTTCTAATCAAAAGCCCACTGGTTCTCCTTGCGGATCTCCGCCTCCTCCTCCGGTGTGAAGTCATTGACGATGTTGAAAGTCTTGCGGATCTCCTCTGGAGTCTTGCCCTTGATCATGTCGGCAACAGTCTGACAAGTAAGGTCGAGCAATCCCTTGATGTTGAGGTAGTTTGCAGCCAGGATGAGGTCGAAGAGGGTGTTCTGGTCGACCTTGACGAACTCGGCGTCAAACCTCTTGAGGTCCTCGGCGGGGACGGCAGCTGCAGTAGAGGCGGAGGAGTTGGGGTCGGCTGGGGTGCCGGAGTCGGACGGTTTGGGGCTGGCCTGGACGTGCTTCTTGCAGTACTCGATGATCTTTGAGAGGATCTTGGAGTCGACGTTGGGGAGCGGGATGGCGCTGTCTGCGCAGTCGTCCTCGATCAGGAGGCTGATGGTCTCCGACTCCATGGCGACCGCCTCCTCAACCTTAAATTGCTCACCGTCCGAGCTCTTGAGCAGGATCATCTTCTTCTCGCCTTCCTCTGCCGCCATTGATCGGAAGATTGCGAGGCGAAACGAAACCCTAGGAAAGAATACGCGGCGGCGGAAGAGGAACGAAATACAGGAGCTTCTTTGCGTGTTCTCTGGTTGGGCTAAGGGTGGGGAACCGGGGGAATTTATTGGGGCGTTGTCTAGGTTAGACTCGGGGTCGTACTTGTTTCGTATTCATATTCGCCAGAGGTAGAGGACTCGACTAGGGCCTGGCCTTCCTCTAGTACGTTTCCCTTCCCAATGTTTTCCGCTTCCTAAAATAACAGCAGTCAAAAATCACGCTGGATATGTACAGCTTTTTTTTTTTTTTTTTTTGCCTTCATGGCGCACTTTATTACACAGGGAAAGCAATCCTATTGTTCAAAATGTCTTTTAAAATAAAACTAGGACGATCACCATCGATCCCAAACTAAAGAGAAACTAGAATCGACAGCATATCTACCTAGGTTCTGGGCCATCTTATTTCATAGTTGCTGAAAAATAAAAAATAAATACGAGTTTTTTAAAATATTATAACGATCCTTTTTTTCTTTTCCGGATGCACCGTTTTCTTATTGAAATCTAATTTCATATCCCTTTAAATAAAAGAGAAATTACCTGAACCGCGCATGAGACATGTGTCTAGAATACTCAAAATTTGTAAAAGAAAATTAGCTAAATGTTTGTGTGTTGTCATGTATCATGATAACCATGAATGAACAGTGTGGTTTCTAGCCATCTCTTATGTATCACGGCCATCACACTCCTTTTCCTACTCTTTTTTCTTGCCACCACATGAGAAGCCCCCTTGCCGTCCACAGGGACGGTCCATACATTTCAGAGGCTCTGGAAAGAGACAACAAAATGGGCCCTTATAGACAGATAAAATTTTGAAATTTATCGTATTTCAACAGCAATTCAGTAATCAGTACATAGTATAGATCAATGGTCTTTGAACAAGGACAATGAAACGCACGCCACATGTTATTTATTTGTAATAATCTAGAGAAGTACAACATAGTAGTACGGAAACAATATAGTTGTACAAACGATCACTCTTCTAAGTGGCACAAAGAGACCATCATTTCATCAATTGATCTACAAAACAAAAACCCAGGTCAAAACTGGTAGCAAACTTAGCACTTCATATTTACATTGATGTTCAGATCTACGAAACTTACATTGGTTTCTAGCCTCCCCAATCTGCATGTTCTTCACTTCATGTCTTCACACGGATAAAATTTCTCTAAGGCTTCCTGCATAAGGCACAACAAAGCAAGCTTAGCACTTCATGTTTATACTATGAAGATACGATCTTGATGTTTCTTCTAACACTTCGAGAAGCAAAGTCATCAATAATCGCATCAACATTTATTTCATCCAGTTTATCTTTCTCAATGCATAAAGTAGCAAGACCATTCAATCTTTCCTGTGACATTGTTGATCTCAAAAAAAATTTCAATAGCTTCAACTTCGAGAAACTACGTTCAGCTGATGCTACAGTGACTGGTACAGTAAATAAAATTCGATAAGCTATTAATATATTTGGAAAACAGCCTATGTCTCTAACATACTCAAAAATCTCCATAGCACGCAATGGCACATCAGAATCTGCTAAAGTCATTTGCAACATTCGTAATTCTAAAAAGAGCTCATCTAATTCAACATCACCTCGACAAAACGCTTCTACAAATTTAGCACAACATTTGCGTAATTCAACATCATTCAACGACTTCAAATCTTTCGAGCTAAGTAAAAAGCCAAATATACTTTGGAACACTTTAAGTTCTTCAAATCTGTTTCTTAGAGATACTTTTGCAACATCAACCATAACTAAGAAGTAATTAACTTCAAACGCCTTCTCAGCTAATAAAACTTCTTCAACATTATCGGGTTCATCAAATTGCTTCTTCCTAGTAACATTACATTTTACTGGAAACGATGGATCTATTCCCATTTCTAACGCAAGTCCTTTCGCAATGGTTAAACTAGATGCAAATCCTTCATTTCTGTAATTTTCAAAAAAGCATCATTCCTTCAATTTGCTGCAAAGTAGAGTCAACACACATGGTCGCAGACTGCAACTTTTTGCTCACCATGTTCACAGCAAATAAAATGTCATGCCAAATGACCATGCCTAGTAAAAATTCAAAACTACCAAGTGCATTATATAAATTTTTCGCATCCATCTTTGACTTGGCATCATCACAAATTTTACCTAGCTCGGACAAAGCTATCCTTAATTGTGGTGCTTGATATCTAATAGCTTTAACACTTTTGATACGACTCTCCCACCGCGTGTTAGACAAACCTTTCACAGTCAATTTTGGAATATGGTCAAGCAACAATTTCCATATTTTAGTGGAACTTGAAAACAAAACATAAATGCATTGCACAATCCCAAAAAAAGAAATAACTTTACTGCACGAACTTGCCATATCACACAAAGTAAGATTTAGACTATGACATGCACATGGCATATACACAACACTTGAGTTAATTTCAAGCAATCGGCTTTGTACCCCTTGTTTTTTCCTTTCATGTTCGAACCATTATCGTAACCTTGGCCCCTCACATCATTAATATTTAGGCCATAAGACTTTATAGCATCAAGAAGGACACTAAAAAGACCCAAACCAGATGTGTCATCCACCTTCAAAAATTCCATAAAGAACTCCTCTATCTTAATTTTGTTATTGGACATGTTAACACATCTAATAATTAAAGTCATTTGTTCTTGATGACTAACATCCGGAGTGCAATCAAGAATTATGGAGAAATATTTGGCCTCTTTAACAATCTTTAGGATAGATGTTGTAACACTAGAGGCTAATAGAGAAATTAACTCATTTTGAATTTTTTGGCTGAGATAATGATGATAAATCTCATCATTTTTAATTCTCCTAAGATGTTCCTGCATTACTGGATCAAATTCTGCAATCATCTCAACACATGCCAAGAAATTACCATTGTTGTGTTCGTAAAGTTTTTCACTAGATCCGCGAAAAGCTAAGTTGCGTTTAGCAAGAAACTTCACAATGGATACTAGTCTTATTAGCACTTGTCTGAAACGTTCTTTCTCCTTTGTGATCTGCTACATCAAATCCTTATCAATTGTTTTACTTTTGGATAATCTGACTCTAAACTCATTCCAAGTGTTCATGTTTCTAATATGCTCTACACCATTTTCATGTTCCTTAAGTCTCTCGCTTAGATGCTTCCAATCTTTCAATCCATTACACGCTAATGAACTCTTGTTGTTATGGGATTTGAAAAGCTTACAACAAAAGCAATAGACCTTGTCAACATGTTAAGAGTAAAATAACCATTTCCTATCATGCATCTCCCCATTGCTTGACTTTCTGAAATAGTAACTTTGTGAAAAATGTCTAGAAGAACTATCAGATGGGAACAAAATATTATCTTCTCTTACAGGCCCCTTCTCTACTAAAATATGCCTAGCTTTATCATCCAAATTATTCCACTATCGTGGATCTAAGATATCAGCAGTAAAAGGTTGTTGTTCACCAACACTTGCAGTTTCTAAATTTGTTGAATCGGCTAGATTTTCATGCTCACTGAGATTAATTTCATCCTCATTGGTAACATAATCTTCATCTAAATTTTCAGTTTGCTGCTCTTCAATAGTCACTATGGCCAATTGCAAGGAGTTCCTAGAAGAACTACTAGTTCTAAAAAAATTGTCAATTGAACCTTTCTCAGTTTCTATTAGTTCATCTTTCTGTTTTTTTCTCTTCCTTTTCTCACTACCAGATAAACATTTTCTAAAAGACATGTCACCAATCAATTTGCAAAAAAAGTCAATACGGGGAACAAAAGCACCTGGATATGGGCTCGATGTGAAATTGTCGATGTGAAATCTTCTCTGTGCTCCCTACACTCTCTCTGTATCAAGAATATATCAGTTTTCATAGAGGAATAGAGGACCAAGTAGCAGTCTAGCAGAGAAAATGAGAGATGCACCTGCGCAGCCTTCTTGCTCCAGCCTCCACAGATGCACATGCGCAGGCCTGGCCCTACGGCCCTGCCCCTACACCGGCAAGTAGAGAAGGGGCCCTGACTCGAATCTGGACTCTGGAGGAGGGGCTCTCCACCGGCGAGTAGAGAAGGGGTTCTCCACCGCCACCGGCGAGTAGAGAAGGCGATGTCCTTCCCCAGTTCCCCTGTTCTGAAATTCCGAATCTAAAGGAGGAGTCTCTCAGCTATTTAACATCAAATATGCAGGATTGCGAGATTGGGGAAGGAGGGAGAAGATTGGGGAAGGGAAATCACCGTTGGTCTCCATTAATGGCGGCACGGGATCGACGGCCTCGTCGCCTCGAATCAGGCGCGGGACTGCGGGAGCCGCGACGTTGTTCCTCATCTGGACTCTACAGGCGAGGCGACCGCAGGAGGCGAGGCAACCGCAGGAGGCGAGGCGAGTCTCTACTCGCTAGGTGCTGCGGTGCTGGGCCGAGGCCCCTACCTCCCAGGGGCCCAGCGCGGGCGCCCCGTTGCCCCGGCCTGTGGTCCGGTCCTGGCCGTCCATGCTATATATGTTCTCCTTCAAATCTAGTCAAGTATCTATACCTTCCTTCCTGGCAATATCACACCAATTACTCTTGTCTCCTTTTTTTGAATTAAGATATTCACTAGTAGAAAATGGGCCTTTCGGTCGAAGCAGAAAAGACCATTAGCCCCGGTTCAAACTAAACCCGGGACCAATGCCAGGTATTGTTCCCGGTTCAGTTTGCGAGGGTATTGGTCCCGGTTCGGTTCATCTCATTAGTCCCGGTTCAGGGCAAAAACCGGGACTAAAGATCCAGCAACTGCCCCGTAGCATGCCGCGCAGCATTAGTTCTGGTTTGTGGCCAGAAACGGGACTAACTGGTAGGCTATTAGTTCCGGTTTTAGACAAAAACCGGGACTAAAGTGCTGCCTATATATACCCTCGCCACTGCCACCCTCTCCTCTGTTTTTTGGCTGTTGCGGTGTGCATGACATGCTCTTGCCATCCTTCTAGTTCATGCACATACGTGTTCGATGAAATGCCCGAGCCACACTACTTAACCTTTCTCCTCTCCAAGCTTGACCTCCAAGCTCCATTTTCCTCAATATTTGTCTAGGTTTGGCCGTGCACCAACTATACAAGTGTTCTAAAAAGTTAGCTACTTCATCCTTTCAACTCTCATTGCTAGTTTAGCTCATTTCAAATGCTCTAGAAGTAGAGTGGTTTGTGGGTTTTAGTGTAGGAGTGTATGTAGTAGTTATTTTATTTTAGATGAAAAATTTGAGCTCAAATTAACTTCTTAGAGTCTGCACATGTGTAGGGTGCCGTCCCGTGCTCGTCCTCACCGTTGTCGATCGCCCGCGCCGATCTCGTCGCAAGCACTACCGTGGTGAGCCTCTTATACTTGTCTTTTTTTAAAAGAAATTTTTTCTTACTTGTATGATTTAGATAGATACTTGTACAAATTACTTACTTTCATTATTTTTGGTTATTATATAGTGCGATGGTTTTGGTATCCGCCTCCTTCGCCCTCGTCATGTCTATGATTTGGATGTGGTATATATTTGTTGGAAATATGCCCTAGAGGCAATAATAAATTAGTTATTACTATATTTCTTAGTTCATGATAATCGTTTATTATCCATGCTATAATTTTATTGATTGGAAACACAGTGCATGTGTGGATACATAAACAAAACACTGTCCCTAGTAAGCCTCTAGTTGACTAGCTCGTTGATCAAAGATGGTCAAGGTTTCCTGACCACAGGCAAGTTTTGTCACTTGATAACGGGATCACATCATTAGGAGAATCATGTGATGGACTAGACCCAAACTAATAGACGTAGCATGTTGATCGTGTCATTTTGTTGCTACTGTTTCCTGCGTGTCAAGTATTTGTTCCTATGACCATGAGATCATATAACTCACTGACACCGGAGGAATGCTTTGTGTGTATCAAACGTCGCGACGTAACTGGGTGACTATAAAGATGCTCTACAGGTATCTCCGAAGGTGTTCGTTGAGTTAGTATGGATCAAGACTGGGATTTGTCTCCGTGTGACGGAGAGGTATCTCGGGGCCCACTCGGTAATACAACATCACACACAAGCCTTGCAAGCAATGTGACTTAGTGTAAGTTGTGGGATCTTGTATTACGGAACGAGTAAAGAGACTTGCCGGTAAACGAGATTGAAATAGGTATGCGGATACTGACGATCGAATCTCGGGCAAGTAACATACCGAAGGACAAAGGGAATGACATACGGGATTATATGAATCCTTGGCACTGAGGTTCAAACGATAAGATCTTCGTAGAATATGTGGGATCCAATATGGGCATCCAGGTCCCGCTATTGGATATTGACCGAGGAGTCACTCGGGTCATGTCTGCATAGTTCTCGAACCCGCAGGGTCTGCACACTTAAGGTACGACGTTGTTTTATGCGTATTTGAGTTATATGGTTGGTTACCGAATGTTGTTCGGAGTCCCGGATGAGATCACGGACGTCACGAGGGTTTCCGGAATGGTCCAGAAATGAAGATTGATATATAGGATGACCTCATTTGGTTACCGGAAGGTTTTCGTGCATTACCGGAAAAGTTTCGGGCTCATCGGTAGTGTACTAGGAGTGCCGGGAGGGGTGCCGGGGACCATCAGGAGGGGTGTCACGCCCCAAGGGGTCTCATGGGCTATGGGAAGAGATAAACCAGCCCCTAGTGGGCTGGAATAAGTTCCCACTAAGGCCCATAAGGTTTGAGAAGGAAAAAACACAAGGTGGAAAGAGTTTCCAAGTGGGAAGGTGGAATCCTACTCCAAGTAGGATTGGAGTAGGACTCCTCCACCTCCAATTTCGGCCAAACCTTTAGGTTTTGAGGCTGCCTCCTCCCCTCCCTCCCTCCTATATATAGTGGGGTTTTAGGGCTGATTTGAGACAACTTTTGCCACGGCAGCCCGACTACATACCTCCACGGTTTTACCTCTAGATCGCGTTTCTGCGGAGCTAGGGCGGAGCCCTGCTGAGATTATATCACCACCAACCTCCGGAGCGCCGTCACGCTGCCGGAGAACTCATCTACTTCTCCGTCTCTCTTGCTGGATCAAGAAGGCCGAGATCATCGTCGAGCTGTACGTGTGCTGAACGCGGAGGTGCCGTCCGTTCGGCACTAGATCGGAGCGAATCGTGGGACGGATCGCGGGACGCTTCGTGGGACGGTTCGCGGGGCGGATCGAGGGACGTGAGGACGTTCCACTACATCAACCGCGTTTCTTAACGCTTCTGCTGTGCGATCTACAAGGGTACGTAGATCAGAAATCCCCTCTCCTAGATGGACATCACCATGATAGGTCTTCGTGCACGTAGGGAATTTTTTGTTTCCCATGCGACGTTCCCAACAGTGGCATCATGAACTAGGTTCATGCGTAGATGTCTTCTCGAGTAGAACACAAAAGTTTTTGTGGGCGGTGATGTGCGTTTTGCTGCCCTGCTTAGTCTTTTCTTGATTCCGCGGTATTGTTGGATTGAAGCGGCTTGGACCGATATTACTCGTACGCTTACGAGAGACTGGTTTCATCGCTACGAGTAACCCCGTTGCTCAAGGATGACTGGCAAGTGTCGGTTTCTCCAACTTTAGTTGAATCGAATTTGACCGAGGAGGTCCTTGTATGAGGTTAAATAGCAACTCATATATCTCCATTGTGGTGTTCGCGTAAGTAAGATGCGATCCTACTAGATACCCATGGTCACCACGTAAAAACATGCAACAACAATTAGAGGACGTCTAACTTGTTTTTGCAGGGTATGATTGTGATGTGATATGGCAACGATGTGATGTGATATATTGGATGTATGAGATGATCATGTTGTAATAGTTAATATCGACTTGCACGTCGATGGTACGACAACCGGCAGGAGCCATAGGGTTGTCTTTAAACTAACGTTTGTGCTTGCAGATGCGTTTACTATTTTGCTAGGATGTAGCTTTAGTAGTAATAGCATGAGTAGCACGACAACTCCGATGGCGACACGTTGATGGAGATCATGGTGTGGCGCCGGTGACAAGAAGATCGTGCCGGTGCTTTGGTGATGGAGATCAAGGAGCACGTGATGATGGCCATATCATGTCACTTATGAATTGCATGTGATGTTAATCCTTTTATGCACCTTATTTTGCTTAGAATGACGGTAGCATTATGAGGTGATCTCTCACTAAAATTTCAAGACGAAATTGTGTTCTCCCCGACTGTGCACCGTTGCGACAGTTCTTCGTTTCGAGACACCACGTGATGATCGGGTGTGATAGACTCAACGTTCACATACAACGGGTGCAAAACAGTTGCACATGCGGAACACTCGGGTTAAGCTTGACGAGCCTAGCATGTGCAGACATGGCCTCGGAACACATGAGACCGAAAGGTCGAGCATGAATCATATAGTTGATATGATTAGCATAGAGATGCTTACCACTGAAACTATTCTCGACTCACGTGATGATCGGACTTGAGATAGTGGATTTGGATCATGTACCACTCAAATGACTAGAGAGATGTACTTTTTGAGTGGGAGTTCTTAAGTAATATGATTAATTGAACTAATTGTCATGAACATAGTCTAATGGTCTTTCCGAATTACGATGTAGCTTGCGCTATAGCTCTACTGTTTTTATATGCTCCTAGAGAAAATTCAGTTGAAAGTTGATAGTAGCAAACTTTGCAGAGGATTGTCCTCGTTGCTGCGCAAAAGGCTTATGTCCTTAATGCACCACTCGGTGTGTCGCACCTCGAGCGTCGTCTGTGGATGCTGTGAACATCCGACATACACGTTTCTGATGACTACACGATAGTTCAGTGCAAAATACTTAATGGCTTAGAAGCAATGCGCCGAAGACGTTTTGAAACGTCACGGAACATAAGTGATGTTCTAAAGAGATGAAATTGTGATTTCATGCTTGTGCCCTTGTTAAGAGGTACGAGACCTCCGACAAGATTCTTTGTCCACAAAGTAAAGGAGAAAAGCTCAATCGTATAGCGTGTGCTCAGATTGTCTGAGTACGACAATCGCTTGAAGCAAGTGGGAGTTAATCTTCCAGATGAGATAGTGATGGTTCTCCAAAGTCACTGCCACCAAGCTGTGAGAGCTTCGTGATAAACTATAACATATCAAGGATAGATACAATGATCCTTGAGCGATTCGCGATGTTTGATACTGTGAAGGTAGAAATCAAGAAGGAGCATCAATAGTTGATGGTTAGTAAAGCCACTAAGTTTCAAGAAAGGCAAGGGCTAGAAGGGATACTTCGTGAAATGGCAAAACAGTTGCTGCACTAATGAAGAGACCCAAGATTAAACCCAAACCCGAGACTAAGTGCTTCTGTAATGAGGGGAACAGTCACTGAGGCGGAGCAACTCTAGATACTTGGTAGATAAGAAGGCTGGCAAAAGTCGAAACAAGTATATTTGATATACGTGATGTTGATGTGTACTTTACTAGTACTCCTAGTAGCGTGAGGATATTGGATACCGGTTCGGTTGCTAAGTGATTAGTAACACGAAATGATAGCTACGGCGTAAACGGAGACTAGCTAAAGGTGAGGTGACGATACGTGTTGGAAGTGTTTCCAAGATTGATATGATCAAAACGTCGCACGCTCCCTCTACCATCGGGATTGGTGTTAAACCTAAATAATTGTTATTTTGTGCTTGCGTTAAGCATGAACATGATTGGATCGTGTTTATTGCAATATGATTATTCATTTAAAGAGAATAATGGTTACTCTATTTGCTTGAATGATCACCGTCAATGGTTTATTGAATCTCGATCGTAGTGTTACACATGTTCATGATATTGGTGCCAAAAGACACGAGGTAATGATGATAGTACCACTTACTTGTGGCACTGCCGCTTGAGTCATGTTGGTATAAATTGCATGAAGAGGCTCCATGCTGATGGATCTTTATACTCACTTGATTTTGAATCACTAGTGACATGCAAATCATACCACATGAGCAAGGCCTTGTTTTCATTGAGATGAAACAAGATAGTAACTTGTTGGAAGTGATACATTTTGATGTATGCAGTCCAATGGGTGCTGAGGCACGCAGTGGATATCATTATGTTCTTACTTCAATGACGATTTGAGCTGATACAAGAGTATTTACTTAATGAATCACAAGTCTAAAATATTGAAAAGTTCAATTCTGTTTCAGAGTGAAGTTCATCGTAACAAGAGGATAAACTGTCTATGATATGATCATAGAAATGAATATCTGAGTTACGAGTTTTGGTACGCAGTTAAGACAATGTGGAAATTGTTTCGCAGTTCATGCCACCTGGAACATCATAGCCACACACTATTTGGCATGGTGCATGCTATGATGTCTCTTATCGAATTACCACTATCGTTTATGGGTTATGCATTAGAGACAACCGCATTCACTTTAAATAGGGCACCGCGTATTTCTGTTGAGATGACATAGTATAGACTGAGGTTTAGAGAAATCTAAACTGTCGTTTCTTGAAAGTTTGGGGCTTCGAGACTTATGTGAAAAAGTTTCAGTCTGATAATCTTAAACCCAAAACGAATAAATGCATCTTCATAGGATATCCAAAACAGTTGGGTACATCTCCTATCTCAGATCCGAAAGCAAAGTGTTTGTTTCTAGAAACGGATCCTTTCTCGAGGAAAGGTTTCTCTCGAAAGAATTGAGTGGGAGGGTGGTAGAACTTGATGAGGTTATTGAACCATCACTTCGACCAGTGTGTAGCAGGGCGCATGAAGTTGTTCCTATGGCGCCTACACCAATTGAAGTGAAAGCTGATGATGGTGATCATCGAGCATCGGATCAAGTTACTACAAGCCTCGTAGGTTGACAAGGTCGCGTACTACTGCAGAGTGGTACGGTAACCCTGTCTTGGAGGTCATGTTGTTGAGCAACAGTGAACCTACGAGTTGGGGAGAAAGCAATGGTGGGCCCGGATTCCGACAAATGGCTGGAAGCCATGAAATCCGAGAGAGGATCCATGTATGAAAACAAAGTCTAGACTTTGGAAGAACTACTTGATGGTCATAGGACTATTGAGTAAAGATGGATCTTTAAAAGGAAGACAGACGATGATGGTGATAAGTCACTATTAAGAAAAGCTCGACTTGTCGCAAAGATGTTTCCGACAAGATCAAACAGTTGACTATGATGAGACTTTCTCACTCGTAGTGATGCTAAAAGTCTGTTAGAATTATGTTAGTAGTTGCTGCATTATTTATGAAATATTGCACATAGGATGTCAAAACATTGTTTCCTCGACGGTTTCCTTGAGCAAACATTGTATGTGATACAACCAGGAGGTTTTGTCGATCCTAAAGGTACTAGCAAGTATGCAAGCTCCACACTACAAGGAATATGCTAATACACGATGCTATTTTTTCGTTGCTACATCGTCATGGTTTTTAATTTACGACGATCTCACGACGAAAAACCAAGCGTCGAAAACGGTGCGTCAGAAATGAACAACACCGACGTTTTGATCAAAATCGTCGTAACTTTTACGACGATTACTGGATTGTCGTAACCTTTACGACGATCCTAGATCGTCGTTGGCAATTAAACCCAGTCCTACGTGGCTGTCCTACGTGGAAAAACTACGAAGAAATCAAAACATCATGGTTGAAATCAGCCCAACCCATTTCAATTGATCACATGGGCTGATTTTTTTTGGCCTTTTTCTTATTGGGCTTTTTTTTAACCTTAGCCTATTTATAGCCACTTTTAATTTTATTTTTTCCGAATTTTGTTTTATGGCCTTTTACTTTCTATTGATTTTCTTTTTTGGCCATTTTATTTTTGTACTGATCCAACATGTCATGCTGATCTCAAAATTTTGTCAAATTTTGGATTTACATTTTGATCTGTAGTATTATGAAGGCACAAATATATCTGATCCAATACATTTGACAACGCAAACTTAGAATCAACCTAAATTTAATACTAATATATTGTCTTTTTGACCACTTTCTATCCAAGAATGAATTTCAAATAGAACTAAGAACACATAAAATTAATCAAATATACGGCTAAATAAATCTATTACAATCTTTACAACACAGGTGTGCTGCAATATGCTACTCTAAACTGAGTAAGACTTCACAGCTTCACACTTGGGTTCACACTTCACGGCTTCACACTTCACACTTGAGCTTCTGTAAAAGAGGAACCAACACAATTTTAAGTCTACAATACAATAACTGATACTAATCAAGGATAAAAGAAAACAAGTAATAGACTCAAATATGAAGGCAACATGAAACTAGTGATATGAAACCATGCAGAAAACACTACAATGTAATACTGTTGTAAGGTCATATCAATGCTAAATCAGCACCATGCCATTATATAGAGAAAATTATATGTCCCCTTTTATCTAAAATAGACCACAGAAGTTCCCTATTTAATGTATTACTAGGCTTAAGACTTTTATTAAGACAGATATTTATCTCTATGCTGCTTCTTTTAAGCTAAGGTAACCTAAGCATGGATGGACGAGGGAATGAGCATTCTAGATTTTATTCGAAAAGGAAAACAAGTAAACAAGATGTCCCAGTCTAGCACACATTCCTAGCAGGAACATACCTAGAGGTTTGATGGACCAGCTAAAGAGCGACAGCGAAAAGAAAGCAGAATACACACAGCGCACAGCGCACGGGCTATGAATACATCTACGACATCCATCTCCAAAATCATGGAACCAGGACCAAAGTTCTTACTGAGCACTCGGCCCTCTAGCATATTAACAAGCACTCCAGATGATAGATCAGGATGAACTTATTGTCGAAATATTTGACAGGAGATTCACTACTGACTATCAACAGGGATCCATTTCCCAAATGATCATAGGCTTCCGTTCGAACCGACGGTGAAGATGAAATGTTAATGAAATGGTAGAAACACATTATATGACACCAAACCAGCAAGCCACACAAACATACCAATGGAACTGCAGCATGTCCAAGGCAGTGGCATCCATCCTCTTCCGGGACCTGTTGATGTTCTCCTCAACGTAGCTTCTTGTAATCTTAACCGGCGGCGGCACCCACTTTGTAAGCCTGCACAGGCAGCTTAGCAGCAGTCAGAGGACACCAGCAGCAGCAGGAAAATCTGCTACGAACGCGCCTCGGCGGCACCAAATCGCTCGCTCACCCCCTGACTTGTTCCAGCATCTCGGGCGGGCGCTCGCGCCGGACTTTCTTAATGAACATGCCTAGCCGCGACAATGTACTTCATCCCGCGCTTGTGGATCTTGTCGAGGAACGCCAGCAGCTTGGGGCGCGGGTAGTTCACCGGGCTGAGCGTGAAGTCCTTCCTTACGTCCATATGGTCGTCGTCGTTCCAGATCACGTCGAGGGGTATCTGCGTGCTCCGGTAGTTCTCCACGACATCCTCGACCACTGAAAGGTTATGGTATCCCCACCTGCATTGGTGGAACCCTGTAAACAAGAGCAAAAAACAGTAAAAGGTTTGCAAATTACAGTGACGGAATTCAAATACTCTGTTTTGGATGCGTTAAAATTCAAATGGTTGCAAGGTAAAAAATAATAAGAGTATGATTTACAAAACAATTGGACCACATGTAAGTACTATGCAGGATAACTGCTAGTATGATTTATTGCTGTTTGGTATTGTCTTCTCAGGTCTGCTGACCATATTCAGAGCAAGTGTTGTTTTGGTTTTTGCAGCGACATTCTCAGAATCACGAGTGTGAAATGTCAGTAGAATGTAAGTTATGTCTACCAGTATCACGGTGAGAGACGGCCAACGCAACAGTTATCTACTTAGTACAAAGATTCATAACAGAGATATTCAAGATGGTCTCAAATTAGTGCGAATCCAGAAATTGTTGCTTTTTTACAAATTACAGAGAATCCAGAAATTATGGTCTCAAATTATATTGGCCGAGTGGTCATGCGAAGTAGAATATTTAGTACTACTGAACCTGACTCAAATGAAAATACCTCGTAGTTTTTCTTTGTTAGCTGCTCAAGGAATGGAGATTTCTCTAGTTGTTCCTTGCTGCTTCCTGTAAGGTAGAAGATGTCCTTCTGCCCTGACTTCATCCTTGAAATATACTCATCAAGGGAGACAAGTTTACCATCTGACTTGGAACTGAAACAGACAAAAGATCAATTATGTACCCGAGTGTATAGAACTACAGCATTAAAAACTACAGTAATTTAGTTGACAGGTACACAATACCATGGTTTTAATTTAACAGAGTTTTTTAGAATATTCAGAATACACAGCAAGTGTTTGGCTACAACACAAAATGCAGCTCAGTCAGAATAGTCAGTACTACTTTATGCATGTGCCTTTAAGAATGATTGGGTGGAACACAGGTAAGTAGTACTATACACAAAATCAGATGGCACTACACAGGAACAACTCTGCTTCCGTAACCCCCTCTGATGCTTCCAATCACACAACACAAAATTTTACTGCTCGGGACCTGGGTGGACCTTCTACCCGACAAAATCTTAGCCATTATGTAGCATTTGATGCTTCCACTCATAGAGCACAAATTTTTTTACACAAGCGCTACTCCATCTCAGCATGGACTGATGGACTGAAATAGACGACAGATAGAAAATTCCCAGTCTAAAAGGACATACGCCAAACTACTTGGAGATAGAAAACAACAAGAATCAGATTACTTCTTATGTCAGGACGTACACTCTAGTGATCTGTCCGGTCTGCAGCCTCCACAAAAACTGAACATCAATTTAACAATCTGGGAAGAATAAGGCGAAGCAAAACGAAGTGAAAAATAACTGAAGTTGAAAGGATTAGGATCGGGGCTGCTCACCTCCACGAGTGCTTAGCGACAACCATGCTGCAAGTCACCGCAACCCACCACAGCGCCGCCGCCTGCTCCCCCCACCCCCATCCCCCTGAATCTGTAGCGCCGCCAACCTCGATGCCGGGCGCCGCTCACCACGCAGCACTCCTGCCCGTCGACAACCGCCACACCCTCGAGCCCACTAGCCGCCGCGCAGCACAAAATATTCGCCGTCGAATCTAGAACAGATCACATCGCCTGAAGGGGGAGGTGGGCTAGCTAGTCCCACGACCAGCTAACCGCCACACCCGGTCCAAAAATGATGCTTTGAAGTAGTAGCAAACATTTTGTGCTTGCAGCATAATCCAAGAAAAGTATCTGCAATACCGAAACTACTGGTGTGAACTGTCTGATTGATATTATACTGTCAGCTATATGCCTATATATCCATGAAAGGCACCAGCTATTAAGTTTCTCTGGACTGAGGTCATGTCATGATTTTTAACATGGGATCTTGCTGGTACTCCGAATAATGAAGCCAAGAGCTCATTAAAATAATGGCACATTGGAATATTCTGCCACTTAACAACGTACACTCCAGATGCTAATCCATACATTCCCATGATTCCATGAAAGCAATACATACACTAGGACAAAAAAGCAGGAGGAGATCACAAGCCGCAATGCTGACAGGTTTTTTCCTAGGAGACAAGGACTTGTTCATAGTTAATTTGTGACATCCATAAACTAAAGACAGGGTATTCCATTACATGATCTGACTCATATTAGTCCAAGAAAAGCATCGCCGATACCGAAACATCAGGTGTGAACTGTCTGATTGATGTTATACTCTCGGCTATGTAAGCATGAAAGACACCAAATATATTAATTAAGTTTATCCGGATTTTTAATATTAGATCTAGCTAGCACTCCAAAGCATGAAGCCAAAAGCTCATTAAAATCATGGAACCTGGGAATATTCTGGCACTAAACAACGTGCACCCCAAGATCCTAATCCATCAATTCCCATGATTCCATCAAAATTAGCAATACACCTGGGTAGATCTGATCTCTGATGCTCCACCCAGGTCCCGAGCACCAGGTCCAGCTCCAGGAAGCCCCTCTGCTTGCTCCTGTACATCAGACTGTACGCACGCACGCAACATGGCCCCTCGATTAGCAACCGTGCTCGGGGACCCGTAAGCTGTAGAGGAGATGGGGTAGGAGGAGACGCACCTGTTGACGAGAGGGCGACAGCTCTCGTCGTTGGACATGTCGATGGCGGTGCCAGTGGTGTTCTGCTGGGTGGAGGCGGTGACGCGGGGGAGGGGGGGGAGGGGGGGAGGAAGCTGGGCGGAGCTGGAGCGCTGTGCCCGAAGCCCTCGGCCATATGCACGGGACGGGCACGCGAGGACGCTCGTGCTCTTCCCGCTTCTCCTCCAGAGGCCTCCTCCTCAGGTCGCTGCAGGGCATCCTGGCCATGCCGTGGTTGTCGATGGTGGGGTGGGGGCGGCGGCGGATCGAGATCTGAGGGAGGGAGATGGGGATCGAGGGGAGGGTCTGGCACCTTCGGGAGGAGGAATGCGATGGGAGGTTAGGGTTTGGGTAGGTGGCCACGGTGGATGGATAGATGGTTGGATGGATGTGGGATGGAGAGATGGATGGATGGATGGACGCCATGTCATCGATCCGTGGGAAGGGTTCTGAGTGTTACGACATTTTATAATCGTCGTAAAAGTTATGACGATCTCATTTTATCTGGTTACGACGTTTTTGACTCACGTCGTCGTAATTTATATGTAGATTTGATCCCCTCAAACGGTTTACGACAATCTCTGATGAAATCATCATAGATTTATGATGAATTCATCAACGACGTCTTAAAAAACATCATGTATGAGCATATTTCTTGTAGTGCCAGTGCTCCTTCAATGGACTGGTGCAAGCATCTCGGAGTTGGAATATGCACTTTGATGAGATGATCAAAGATTTTGGGTTTATACAAGGTTTATGAGAAACTTGTATTTCCAAAGAAGTGAGTGGAAGCACTATAGAATTTCTCATAAGTATATGTGGTTGACATATTGTGGATCAGAAGTAATGTAGAATTTCTGTAAAGCATACAAGGTTGTTTGAAAGGAGTTTTCAAAGGAGTACCTGGATTGCGCTACTTGAACGTTGAGCATCAAAGATCTATGGAGATAGATCGAAAGCGCTTAATAGAAGTTTCAACAAGATGCATGCCTTGACAAGTTTTTGAAGGAGTTCAAAATAGATCAGCAAAGAAGGAGTTCTTGGTTGCGTTGTAAGGTGTGAATTTGAGTAAGACTCAAAACCCGACCACGGCAGAATAAAGAGAATAGAGGAAGGTCGTCTTCTATGCCTTAGCCATAGACTCTAAAGTATGCCATGCTGAGTACCGCACCTGATGTGTGCCTTGCAGCAAGTCTGTTAAGAGGTACACAGAGTGATCCAGGATTGAATCACTGATCAGCGGTCAAAGTTATCCTTAGTAACTAAATAGACTAAGGATTTTTTCTCGATTATGGAGGTGGTTAAAGAGTTCGTCGTAAAGGGTTACGTTGATGCAAGCTTTGACACTAATCCGAATAACTATGAGTAGTGAAATGGATTCGTATAGTAGAGTAGATATTTGGAGTATTTCCAAATAGCACATAGTAGCAGCATCTATAAGATGACATAAATATTTGTGAAGAACACCCGGACCTGAAAGTTTCAGAACCGTTGCCCAAAACCTCTCTAACGAACAAGACGTGATCACACCCCATAACTATATGGGTGTTGGATTTGTTGGAATCACATGGTGATGTGAACTAGATTATTGACTCTAGTGCAAGTGGGAGACTGTTGGAAATATGCCCTAGAGGCAATAATAAATTAGTTATTATTATATTTCTTAGTTCATGATAATCGTTTATTATCCATGCTATAATTGTATTGATTGGAAACACACTGCATGTGTGGATACATAGACAAAACACTGTCCCTAGTAAGCCTCTAGTTGACTAGATCGTTGATCAAAGATGGTCAAGATTTCCTGACCATAGGCAAGTGTTGTCACTTGATAACGGGATCACATCATTAGAAGAATCATGTGATGGACTAGACCCAAACTAATAGACGTAGCATGTTGATCGTGTCATTTTGTTGCTACTGTTTTCTGCGTGTCAAGTATTTGTTCCTATGACCATGAGATCATATAACTCACTGACACCGGAGGAATGCCTTGTGTGTATCAAACGTCGCAAGGTGACCGGGTGACTATAAAGATGCTCTACAGGTATCTCCGAAGGTGTTCGTTGAGTTACTATGGATCAAGACTGGGATTTGTCACTCCGTGTGACGGACAGTTATCTCGGGGCCCACTCGGTAATACAACATCACACACAAGCCTTGCAAGCAATGTGACTTAGTGTAAGTTGCCGGATCTTGTATTACGGAACGAGTAAAGAGACTTGCCGGTAAACGAGATTGAAATAGGTATGCGGATACTGACGATCGAATCTCGGGCAAGTAACATACCGAAGAACAAAGGGAATGACATACGGGATTATATGAATCCTTGGCACTGAGGTTCAAACGATAAGATATTCGTAGAATATGTGGGATCCAATATGGGCATCCAGGTCCCGCTATTGGATATTGACCGAGGAGTCACTCGGGTCATGTCTGCATAGTTCTCGAACCCGCAGGGTCTGCACACTTAAGGTTCGACGTTGTTTTATGCGTATTTGAGTTATATGGTTGGTTACCGAATGTTGTTCGGAGTCCCGGATGAGATCACGGACGTCACGAGGGTTTCCGGAATGGTCCAGAAACGAAGATTGATATATAGGATGGCCTCATTTGGTTACCGGAAGGTTTTCGTGCATTACCGGAAAAGTTTCGGGCTCATCGGTAGTGTACTGGGAGTGCCGGGATGGGTGCCGGGGACCATCAGGAGGGGTGTCACGCCCGAAGGGGTCTCATGGGCTATGGGAAAATATAAACCAGCCCCTAGTGGGCTGGAATAAGTTTCCACTAAGGCCCATAAGGTTTGAGAAGGAAAAAACACAAGGTGGAAAGAGTTTCCAAGTGGGAAGGTGGAATCCTACTCCAAGTAGGATTGGACTAGGACTCCTCCACCTCCAATTTCGTCCAAACCTTTAGGTTTTGAGGCTGCCTCCTCCCCTCCCTCCCTCCTATATATAGTGGGGTTTTAGGGCTGATTTGAGACAACTTTTGCCACAGCAGCCCGACTACATACCTTCACGGTTTTACCTCTAGATCGCGTTTCTGCGGAGCTCGGGCGGAGCCCTGCTGAGATTAGATCACCACCAACCTCCGGAGCGCCGTCACGCTGCCGGAGAACTCATCTACCTCTCCGTCTCTCTTGCTGGATCAAGAAGGCCGAGATCATCGTCGAGCTGTACGTGTGCTGAACGCGGAGGTGCCGTCCGTTCGGCACTAGATCGGGGCGGATCATGGGACGGATCGCGGGAAGGTTCGTGGGACGGTTCGCGGGGCGGATCGAGGGACGTGAGGACGTTCCACTAAATCAACCGCGTTTCTTAACGCTTCTGATGTGCGATCTACAAGGGTACGTAGATCGGAAATCCCCTCTCGTAGATGGACATCACCGTGATAGGTCTTCGTGCGCGTAGGAAATTTTTTGTTTCCCATGCGACGTTCCCCAACAATGTTATCTTTTATAACTATTTATTTTATTTAGTGTTTATGACCATTATGACGACCAACGTGACATATATTTTTTAATCTAGGAGGTATGTGAACTAGAAATTCCAACCCACATAGAAATTCTGGTCGAGACGTTAATTTTGGTTGAAAAAGAAAACATTTACTTGAAGAAAAATTTGAAAATAATTGAGGAGAAGAATATGGAACTGGAGTTGCATGTTGCCGATGTCGTCGATGATCGCTAGATGAAGATGGATGCAATGCGGTTGAAGATGGATGCAATGCGCTTGAAGATGGATGAAATGCGCTTGAAGATTAGGAATATTAGAAAATATGTCATTGATAAAGAGGCTTGGTATCATTATGTTGTTGGGCCAATTGTTATCTTAGTTGCGATTTTGATCGCATTTGTTGTTGCATTTAAATGTTTTACATAGTTGTATGCTGTTTTATGAGATAACTTTATGTATTTATTTTTGCAATAATAACATTTGATCACTAGTGTGCTTTGGTTCTAATGTGATGATGAACTTGTATTAATTTTGTCATTTCTCTATTCATGATGTCCTTCGCCATCACGTGCGTCGGCATCGACTTGGGCGCCTACGACTTCATCCTCGGCGTCGACTTTTGCGGACGCTCGGACCCATCCTTTGGGACTTCGACGCACTGACCATGACTTTATGGCGTCAAGGGCGCATGGTGTAGTGGAAGGGCGAGGGTGGCACTTCTCCAGTTGTTCCCTCTCAGTTGTCGACCGCCATAGCAGCCTCCGAGCCGCCCCTGTTGGCTCATCTCCTGCAGCGGCACAGTGACCTTTTACCGGTGCTCCTCGGGCTTGTGGCGTTTTTGCCTTGATTACCGTGCTCTCACTGCCACGACGAAGAGGGTCAATTTTCCATTACCGGTCATGGAGGAGCTCCGGGAAGAGCCGCAAGGGCCACGCTTATTCCCTACGCTCGACTTGCGTTCTGGCTATCATCATGATCACTTCGAGTTTTTGGTGATGCCTTTCGGTCTCTTCAATGCGCCGGCGACATTCCCGGTCTTGATGCACGACGTACTTCAGACCAGCTCAACCCTCCGAGGGCACCTTGGGAGCAGCTCAAGGAGTTCCGCCAACATTTTCTAGACGTCCAACTCGAGGACGAGCTGTTTGCGCAGGCGGGGTGAAATGTTATGACCAGAGGCCCAGTTAGCCAAACTGGCTAGTTATCTTAATAATATTAGGGGCTTTGCCCAAGTTATCTTAGTTACCTTAGAGTCCAAGTTATCTTAGTTATCTTAGAGTCCAAGTTATTGAGATTATATAAACCGACGTAAACAACTCTTTTGCAATCAAGCAATAAGACAATTCTATTGCCCGGCTTCCAGAGGAGCCGGAACCCTAACCCTAGCCACCGCCTCCTCTACTCGCCGCCGCCTCCTCCCTACGCCGAGACAACGTTGTCACGCCGGCCGCGGCGCTCTTGTCTCCTCCAACCTCCCTCCTACCCTTATAACCTAAGACAGAGGGCCGGTAGAACCCTAGTTTCTACTAGAATGACATAGTTAAAGACTAAAAGAATATATGACTAAAAATTGAACAAAGATGAATTAATAAGAAAAGTAGAGAGTAACATGCATGCACGTAAAAGATAATGCTTGGATTAATAGATCAAAGGAAAAATTAACTAAAGAAAAATACTGAAGACCAAGGACAATAAAACTAAATTGTAAAGAGGAACTGAAGAACAATCACTGACTGATTACCAAAGTAAGGATTAAACACAACAGAAAAGAAATATGAAGAATGAAGGACCAAACTGAAAATGACAACTAAAACTGAAAGTACTAAAGTTTCTGAATGCAATGACACCAAACAATGGAAAAACTGAGATAACCAATTTTTTCTTTCCCTACTATAATGAAGAAAGAAGAGTGAATAGAAATTAGTTAGCCTGAACATAAAACTGAAGAAAGAATACCAATTACTCAAGAAGAATAAAGGGCTGAAGAATAAGGACACACTAAAACATAAAAAATAGGGAGCCGAGAGACTTTAGAAAAAGAAACTAAGAGAGGGCCTGGTGTGTTTATTTCTGCCGTTAGAAATTACTAGCAAATATGCCCGTGCGTTGGAACGGGGTGACAATAATATTAGCCCCGTAGTCAAATAAGTATGGCTCAATACCCTGACATATGCTTGTCCTTTAATTTTTTATTTTAACATGGTGGCCCATCATGTTGCCACTTATCTTTTGTGTCACCCTCATTGATGATGGCGTCGGTGTCCATGTGATCAAATTTTGTCGATTGATGCCCACTTATCCTTTTTGTGAAATGCATGGACATTTCTTGAATCCACAAACTTTTTTGAAAATGAAGTACAAATTTTGAACTCCGCATTCTTTTGAATACATGATCATTTTCAAAATCATGAATGTTTTATATTTGCTGAATATATTTTCCGAAATTGTGAATTCTTTTACAATATCGGAACGGTTTTCTAAAATCGTCAACATTTTTTGAGTCCATGAACATTTTATGATTTCTTGAACCTTTTTCAGAATTACCAAACATTTTATGATTTCATGATTTTTTTCAAAACTCGAAACGTTTAAAATTTAGAACTTTGAAAAATCCCGAATTAATTTAAAGATCAAAAACAAGTTCAAATAAGTAGCATTGTATAATTTTTAGCATATATTTGTCGAAATTGTGAAATCTTTTGTAATATGCAAACATTGTTTTCAAAATAATCAACTTTTTTGAATCCGCAAATATTTCATCAATTTCTGATCCTTTTTTTCGAATTCCTAGATATTTGATGATTTCATGAACATTTGTTTTCGATGTTTTGAATATATGATCATTTTCAAATCATGAACGTTTTATATTTTCTGATTATACTTTCGAAAATTGTAATTCTTTTATAATATGGGAACATTTTTATAAAATCATAAACATTTTTTAATCCATGAACATTTTATAATTTCCCGAATATTTCTTTTTAAATTCCCAAACATTTTATGATTTCATGAGGATTTTTTTTGAAAACTAAAATTTCTTTAAAATCATCAACATTTTTTGAATCCGATAATATCTTATGATTTAATGATTATTTTTTTTGAATTCCTAAACATTTTATGATTTTATGAAGATTTTCTGAAAGCTCAACCTTTCTAAAATTTGGAATTTTGAAAATTACAAATAATTTAAAGAAGGTAAAAAACAAATTGAAATAATAAAACAAAAAATGGGATGAAAATATGTAGGTTCCAGGGGTCGAACCACGGACTCATGTCGGCGAGAGAGGCGCTCTAGCCACTACACCACAAAGCCTCTTGCGTTTTTCGTTGGGTCTCACCTTATAAGTACCGGGTCGGGTTATGACTTTGACTGAACAAAATTCAAATCGTTTTCTTCTCTTATGGGTGGCATAGTGGGTAATTTTGAGCATCGTTAGGGGTAGTTTTAATAACGTATTAGCAGAACCACTATTTGCTTCATTATTAGGTAAAGACTACGACTGGAAAATGATGCAACGAGCAAGTACCACCCTCAGACGACACGTGAGCAACCCCAGACTCTAGCCGCCACCATCTCTCCTCACTAGTGGGGACGGGGCCTTTAGCCCCGGCCCTTAAGGGGCTTTAGTCCCGATTCACCAACCGGGACTAAAGGGGCGGGACTAAAGGCCTAACCTTTAGTCCCGGCCCTGTTACAAGCCGGGACTAAAGGTGCTCCACGTGGGCGCTACGAGGCGCCCCAGGGGCAGGCCCTTTAGTCCCGGTTCGTTACACGGACCGGGACTAAAGAGTTTCAGATTTTGCTTATTTTTGGGTTTTAGAGTTTTAGGGTTTAGGTGTTCGGAAGATTAACGTGATGCCTCGTTTGGTGTTCGGGAATTAGTTTTCATATAATTTAAATAGAAATAATTATGCATATATATATAAGATTAACTTATCTTACAAGCGAGCATATATATACAATTATATGGAGATCCGAATTATCGGGACTAGAGCCCGTCTATTCGATTACATGGACGAACATCAGTAATGGCCCCTAGCTACACTGAATCGTCCTTTGTCATCTATAGCTTCCGTCCTCAGAAATCTCGCAAGCTCCTGTGCAATAGCAATCGCGCGTTGCTCTGGTAGGACCTTCGTCCTCATGGCCGTGTGCTATATAAGAAGAGGAGATGAATATGAATATCAATCATGATAACAAAGAATGACGGGTAAAAATAGAGGTGTGAATGTTCATTGCTTACATCGAATTTGTGATCCTTGTGCTCAGAGGTAAACGTGCGAATGGTCTCGCAAACATAGTATCCGCATAGATGCGTTCCCCATGGCTGCTGGTCGCACTTTATGAGAATAGAATATATATATAATCAATATAATAATCTAGCATCATAAATGTATTAAAAATAGAAGTATATCATACTACTACTTACCTGAGCCGCTCTAAAGGTCAGCTTCTTAGGAAAGTTACCAGGAGTCACGCACTTGAACCGCTTCCAAACCCTGCCCGACAAGGATAATGATTTGCTATGTTTTTCATTAATTGATATATCAGAAAATCATCGAAAGAGACCGATAGAGCGAAAGAATGATTGAAATTACCCTTGGAGCATGTCCTGCAGGCTTTGAAACTGTTCCAAGGGTCTCGATAATGGGTCGAAGGCATCAACTCTTCCCTTATCAATTTGAATGTCCAACAGAATCCAATGGAAGCTGCACATGTATATATATATGTGTGTCAGTAACTTATCAATTACACTTATAAGTGAATGGACACAACAGAGTAAAGACCCTCCTGAAGTTGTATAGAAACAGTATGTGGTCACAGAAATTTTGATCTATTAGAAACCTTAGAAGGTTTTCCTCCGTCTCCTTGGGTTTATCAGTTAGCGTCGCTATATGTATTTTATCTGGGTCAATAAACCCAATATTTAGGATGTTCTTACTTTTACAATCCAGAATCTTCATTCGGCATAATAGAGTACAAGTTATATATAGACAATGAATTGAAATAACTAAACAAGTTATATGTAGACAACGAATTGAAAAACTTACACACAATAGCAACTCATAAGCGATTTGTCGAGGGCGTCGCCATTGTACATCTGGAAGAGTTCATCAAAGTCGATATGGATTTCTTCGGGGCGGCCGTAGTACTCCCGTGGGACACTCACAACAATCATTGTTCTCCCATTCTTTGATTCACTTAAGTACCATGTATGCAAGTAACGCACATTTGTTGGGAGATCATCTTTACCGACCAAAGGCTCTCCCATGACAAACTGTGGCTTAGGGGCTACCACGGCCTTGGGTAACCTGTCGTCTTGGGAAGCCAGAACATCTTCAACCGAGACACCCCATTGAGCCGCCCACTCCTTTTCTATTTCAAAAGCTTGCCCCTTCACCGGAGGGGTAACATTCTCGGTTAACACCTTGAGGGGTGGGATCGACTGTTTGGCCTGTTGTCCAAGCTGAGGAACGTCTGATTTTTTTCTTGCTTGTAGTTGAACTTGATTTGCTCCCACTTGCACTTGCACGTGATCTGCTCTTTTTCACTTCCTTCTGCAATGTGCGTGTATAGTCATCAGGCTTATGGTGTAAGTCATACTGTGATGGAAGGGTCGTGAAGTATTTTGCCCATGCTATTTGCTTCTCGGTGTATCCCGGGCGGAGCTCGGGTTCCTTCTTTTTCATTTGCGCATCATGATGTTCCTTTGCTATCCTGGCATTTTCCTCAGGGGTACGATCATAAGGTCTGATAGGAAGATTAGCATGAGGTACCTTTAGGAGGGGCGACCGTTTGCGCTTTCGGGGGCTCTGTCGCTTAGGAATCGTCGGCGGAGCGTTCTTGGTGGCACGCATCCGCTTAGTATCCTGTGAGGGCGGCGGCAGAGACGGACGACCCAAGTCCGGCGGCGGTGATCGAGATGGACTCGTGTTGTGTTGGCCGACGTCATGTGGAGGGCTTGGAGGTAATGGAGGTGTAGGTGACCTGCGACGACTCGGAGGCGGTATTGTCCTTGGGGCCGAGCCTGGAAGCTTGATGTAGTTCTTGTCCCATAGGATGACTCCACCCAGTACTTCTCCGAGTGTGCTCTCATCTTCGGGTCCAGCTATGTCGAGCTCCATATCATGAAACCCCGCCATGATTTCATCCACCCCGACTTTAGCAAAGCCAGCTGGAATCTCACGGCCATGCCAGCGTGCATCAGGGCCAGAAGGTAAAGCTTGTCCGACGGCCACCTTCATGGATATGTTCTTGAATTTTTGATGGAGTTCACATGATGTTGACTCCTTGATTCCATCCACGGGGTAGCCGGGACCGCCCTCTATCATTCTTCGTGCATCATCGGGCGAGGCCTCAGATTCAGCCACGCTGCTTTTCCGCTTAGATGGGGCGCCGGTAATATCAAGTTCAGGATCTTCCTGGCGCGCTACTCCTCTAAGCTCATCAATCTGCTTCTGTTGCTCGTTAATCCTGGCAAGCAACTGGTTGAACTTGTCATTCTCCTCATCCTGCTGCCGCTTCTTTGTTCTCTCTCGGCTTCTGTAAGTGTCTTGGTCTGTGGCAAACCCAAGCCACCACGGGTAAGAAGGACCGAAGCCTCGCGTTCGTCCTCCATGTTCGTCATTGCCGAGGACCAGTGTGAGCAAACTTTCTCTCTATCTGCAGTGAACTTTATTTTTCCCTCCTTAATTTCTTTCACTATCCTTTTCCAATTCTCCCTGGGTATCCTAAGACCGTCACTGCAGATGAGGTCCCCTGTTTTTTCGTCGTACGACCCACCATGCGCAAGGAACCAATTTCTTGCTCTCAATTCCCACTCATCACGGAGTGGTTCAGGTACAATGCCTTTATCTAGCAGATCTTGCTCTTTCTTATCCCACTTTGGGATGGCAGTCTCATAGCCCCCTGGCCCCAGCTTGTGGTGATATTTCTTCTTGTCGGCATTTATCATGTTCTTTTCTGATAATGCCTGGGCATCTTCTGACTCCTTGTACTCTTGAAATCCCTTCCAGTGATTCGTCTGCTTGGCTAGATACCCCTCGAATACTGGCACTTTCTTTGTCTTCAGATAGTTTTTCCATATCTTCTTCTTCCAGCTACGGAACAGTTCGACCATCTTCTTTAGAGTCCACTGCTTGACTTTGGCCCTCAGTTTGTCTGCGGCGTCTTCATTCTCACATTCTGGCAGGTTGAAATGTGACATGAGATCATTCCAAAGATTATCTTTGTACCTTTCGGCGACATAGTCACTATCGGCTGCCCCTTTGTGCTTGTTCCACTCCCGAACGCTGATCGGGACGTGATCCCTAACGAGAACTCCGCATTGGTTCTTGAATGTGTCAGCAGCATTCTTAGGAAGCTTGGGTTCGCCCGTAGGCAATATCACCTCAAAGGTGTAATGCGTCCGTGCATCCAACTTTCTAGTCGGGCCTCATTTCGTAGGTTTGCTCGATGTGGAGGCCTAAGAGGGAGAAACATTCGTCAAATGAATGTATATGTATACAATGTAGAGCTATCTCCAATATTTTTCACATATTACAAGTGATTGTCGAACTTCATATGTATACCTCGCCGAACTTTATTATTTCTTCACCGGCTTCTCCACCGGCTTCTCCATCGGTGGAGTTATCACCTTCTCCGTCATTGGACCTATCTCTTGCCCCATCGGCTTCATCTTCGTGTCGCTCGACCTCCATTCCAACGTCGGGGTTTAGATATGACGACGGAGATTCAGCTGGTTCAACGTCGGGGCCGTCTTTGATTATATCTTCGAGAAGTTCTTCCTCTTCGAGGTTCCTGTTATGTGGATCCATAGTTCTACAAAAAACGGATTCTCTTAACCTTTGTACCAAAAAATAATTATTCTGAGGAACTCCGTTCCAAAACAACTTTAGTCCCGGGTCGTGGCTCCACCCAGGACTCCTAGATTTCTGCATAGTATTCAAAGTAGGAGTACTTTTCCAATTTGAGCATTCAATAAGCAAAACCAAATCGTAAAATAAAGTAGTATTCAAATTAGCATGCATTCAATTATAAGCAAATACATCATCTCTTTTGTCCGTACATCGTCGAATATTACCACTAATACTCCTCGAATACTATCATACATATAGCATCACCGATACATCTAGAACCGTAGCGCCCGACGGGTATCGGCGCGGGCGGTGGACACCCAAAGAGAAGGAACCATCACAGGATCATAGCTCCAGTGAGATCCCCGAAGAACCTGCCAGGTATGCTCGAACCTGCCCTCCAACGCAACCATGTAGCGACGGGCGTGCTCATCCTCCTCGCTGACACGGTGACGTACCACCTCCGTGGTGTCCGGAAGCCTCGGCACCCTCATTGGCCCACGCGACCGCCACCAAACAAGAATCGGGTCAACGACGGGCTGGCTCCTCACCAACCTACACCCCCGGAAGGTAGCACCTCCCAATACCAGTCGGATGGAGCCCAGTCCCGGACAGGGCCCCTCTGATCAAGCAGGTGTCCTCCGCCGAGTCGACGACGAGGATGCGGGATAGGCATAGTAAAATGAACTAAAAAAATAAACTAGTTCTATTAATTTTCTTGCTAAAAATAAACTATTAACACTTAAGCATATACAATAGCAAAATTAAACTATTAACACTTCAGCATATACAATAGCAAAATTAAACTATTAACACTTAAGCATATACAATAGCAAAATTAAGCAATAATCTAAGAAACACTATTAACACTTAAGCATATACACTATACAATAGCAAAATTAAATGACAAAAAAATATTTCTTCTTCTTGTAACCCTAAACTAATTTTTCCTCTTCTTCTATTTCTCCTCTTCTTCTACTTCTTCTTCTTCTTCTACTTCTCCTCTTCTTGTAGTACTTCTCCTCTTCTCGTCTTCTACTTCTCCTCTCCTCCTCTTCTAATTTTTTCTCTTCTTCTACTTCTCCTCTTCTTCTATTTTTCCTCTCTTCTCCTCTCCTCCTCTTCTTATTCTCCTTTTTCTTCTTTTCTTCTCCTCCTCTTCTTATTTTCCTTTTTCTTCTTTGCTTCTCCTTTTTCTTCTTTTCTTCTCATTTTTCTTCTTTTCTTCTCCTTTTTCTTCTTTTCTTCTCCTTCCCTTTTTCTTATTTTCTTCTCCTCCTCTTCTTATTCTCTTCTTCTACTTCTCCTCTTCTTCTATTTTTCCTCTTCTTCTCCTCTCCTCCTCTTCTTATTCTCCTTTTTCTTATTTTCTTCTCCTCCTCTTCTTATTTTCCTTTTTACTAATTCTAAATATTACTAACCCTAATAATCTAACACAAACCTAAATATTCTAAATATTTTTCTTTTCTTCTCTTTTTTCATCTCTTCTTCTCCTTTTTCTTCTTTTCTTCTACTAGCCGGAGTGTTGGGGAAGAGGGGGCGGGGGACTTACTGGCCGGAGGTGTCGACGGCGCGCGGCGAGGACGACGGCGCGGCGCACGGCGAGGAGGACGGCGGCGCGCGGCGAGGAGGGCGGCGCGCGGCGAGGAGGACGACGACGACGAGGACGGCAGGCGGCGGCAAGCAGGACGACGGGCAGCCTCGCGGCATCGTCGAGTTCGTCGTTGTGCCGCGCCGGGCAGGAGAACGAGAGGAAGAAGGAGAGAAATGGACGATTTGGGTTGGAATTTTTTGAAGTCCCGCTTATATAGGTGGATCTTTAGTCCCGGTCCGTGGCTCGAACCGGGACTAAAGACCCCCTTTAGTCCCGGGTGGAGCCACGACCCGGGACTAAAGGCCCTTTTTAGGCAGACCAGAAGGCGGGAAGCAGGGGGTCTTTAGTCCCGGTGCGGAGCTCCAACCGGGACTAAAGGGGGTCTTTAGTCCCGGGGCGTGGCTCCACCCGGGACTAAAGCCCCTCCTCGGCTGCACGATAAGTTTAGTCCCACCTCGCCCAGCGAGGGGGACTAACACTTGTTTATAAGCCCCGTCGCAGCTTCTCCATCGAGCTCCTCTCTAAAGCAGGCTTACGGGCCTAAACTGACTGAAAATTGAAACTATATTCGAAATTATGGAGAAAATTCAACCTGAATTCAAAGTGAGTTCACTTTGAATTTAGATTAAATTTTCTCTATAAATTCTTATATAGTTTCAATTTTTTTCTATTCTCATAATTAATAATTTTGACTATCCAAACTATTATTTATTTTGTTATTTTCAATTAAAAACTATGTTTATTAAAAATTCTTTTTGCATATTTGAGAATTTGACAAAACTATGATAATGAAAAGTGTTTGAAATTGAATAAATAATGCAAAACTATTTTCTATTTTCATAATTAATAATTTTGACTATCCAAACTATTATCTATTTTGTTATTTTCAATTAAAAACTATGTTTATTAAAAATTCTTTTTGCATATTTGAGAATTTGACAAAACTATGATAATGAAAAGTGTTTGAAATTGAATAAATAATGCAAAACTATTTTCTGTTTTCATAATTAATAATTTTGACTATCCAAACTATTATCTATTTTGTTATTTTCAATTAAAAACTATGTTTATTAAAAATTCTTTTTGCATATTTGAGAATTTCACAAAACTATGATAATGAAAAGTGTTTGAAATTGGATAAATAATGCAAAACTATTTTCTATTTTCAAAAGTAATTATTTTGACTATCCAAACTATTATCTATTTTGTTATTTTCAATTTAAAACTATGTTTATTAAAAATTCTTTTTGCATATTTTAGAATTTGGCATGCTATCATCATTTCACCCACATAGCATGTGTTAAAAAGTTGAGAGGGCTACGACAAAAACTGGATGCACTTCGTGTACAAAACGGACAATCTCTCTCGAAGTATCAGCGTTTCACAAGGAGATGGAGAAACGACCCCCCACAGCAACAGTCGACATTCTTCTTCTCTCATGTATGGTGGACACTCCCTCACCTGATTTTTTGACCGTCGATGATGGTCGCTATTCCTTCTTTCCCTAATGCATAACAAATATCTAGCACAAGGAGAAGAAGGAAAAGCGACCCCCACAACAAAAGTGGTTCCACGGCACACCACGTGGTTCCGCTGCACGCCACGTGATTCCGCTGCACCCCACGTGGGACTAATGGTCTTTCATTTTTAAATGACTGTTTTAATCAAAAACAGATCTGTTACAAAAGGGATTTCATTTTTTGAACTTATTTGAACTGAAGACTTTTTGTATATATATGTGGTCGAAATGCATGATACCATGAAGTTAGAAAGGGCTAAACCATTCAGAAGTAGCAAATGAAGTTAGAAAGGGCTAAACCATTCAAATTTGGAAACTATAATGGCACAAACAGAAACTAGACATCACTAGTGGGGACAGGGCCTATAGCCCCGGCCCGTAAGGGGCTTTAGTCCCGGTTCTCCAACCGGGACTAAAGGGGCGGGACTAAAGGCCTAACCTTTTCGTCCCGGTCCTCTTACACACCGGGACTAAATGTGCTCCACGTGGGCGCCTCGTAGCGCCCCAGGGGCAGGCCTATTAGTCCCGGCTCGTTACGCGGACCGGGACTAAAGATTTTCAGATTTGGCTGGTTTTTGGCTTTTTTTTAATGAAATTATTTTTGGGTTTTAGGATTTAGGGTTTAGGTGTTCGGGAGATTAACGTGATGCCTCGTTTGGTGTTCGGGAATTAGCTTCAATATAATTTAAAATAGAAATAATTATGCATATATATATAATTAACTTATCTTACAAGCGAGCATACATATATACAATTATATGGAGATCTGAATTACCGGGACTAGAGCCCGTCTATTCGATTACATGGACGGACATCAGTAATGGCCCCTAGCTACACTAAATCGTCCTTTGTCACCTATAGCTTCCGTCCTCAGAAAGGTCGCAAGCTCCTCTGCAACAGCAATCGCGCGTTGCTCTGGTCGGACTTTCGTCGTCATGGCCGTGTGCTATATAAGAAGAGGAGATGAATATGAATATCAATCATGATAACAAAGAATGACGGGTAAAAATAGAGGTGTGAATGTTCATTGCTTACGTCGAATCTGTGATCCTTGTGCTCAGAGGTAAACATGCGAATGGTCTCGCAAACATAGTATCCGCATAGATGCGTTCCCCGTGGCTGCTGGTCGCACTTTACGAGAATAGAATATATATAATCAAAATAATAATCTAGCATCATAAATGTATTGAAAATTAATAGAAGTATATCATACTACTACTTACCTGAGCCGCTTTAAAGGTCAGCTTCTCATGAAAGTTACCGGGAGTCACGCACTTGAACCGGTTCCAAACCCTGCCCGACAAGGATAATGATTTGCTCAGTTTTTCATTAATTGATATATCAGAAAATCATCGAAAGAGACCGATAGAGCGCAAGAATGATTAAAATTACCATTGGAGCATGTCCTGCAGGCTTTGGAACTGTTTCAAGGGTCTCGATAATGGGTCGAAGGCATCAACTATTCCCTTATCAATTTGAATGTCCAATAGAATCCAATGGAAGCTGCACATGTATATGTATATAAGTGTCAGTAACTTATCAATTACACTTATAAGTGAATGGACACAACAGAGTAAAGACCCTCACCTGAAGTTGTATGGAAACAGTATGTGGTCACAGAAATTTTGATCTATTAGAAACCTTAGAAGGTTTTCCTCCGTCTCCTTAGGATAATTAGTTAGCGTCGCTATATGTATTTTATCTGGGTCAATAAACCCAATATTTAGGATGCACTTACTTTTACAATACAGAATCTTCATTCTGCATAATAGAGTACAAGTTATATATAGACAATGAATTGAAATAACTAAACAAGTTATATATATGTAGACAACGAATTGAAAAACTTACAGACAATAGCAACTCATAAGCGATTTGTCGAGGGCGTCGCCATTGTACATCTGGAAGAGTTCATCAAAGTCGATATGGATTTGTTTAGGGCGGCCGTAGTACTCCTTGGGGACACTCAGCACGATCATCGTTCTCCCATTCTTTGATTCACTTAAGTAACATTGATGCAAGTAACGCATATTTGTTGGGAGATCATCTTTGCTGACCAAAGGCTCACCCAAGACAAACTGGTGCTTAGGGGCTATCACAGCCTTGGGTATCTTGTCGTCTTGGGAAGACAGCAATTCTTCAACCGAGAGACCACATGCAGCCGCCAACTTCTTTGCACTTTCTAAAGCTAGACCCTGCATCGAAGGGGGAACATTCTCGGTTAACACCTTGAGGGGTGGGATCGACTGTTTGGCATGTTGTCCAAGATGAGGAACGTCTGATTTTTTCTTGTTTGTAGTTGAACTTGATTTGCTCCCACTTGAACTTGCACGTGATCTGCTCTTTTTCACTTCCTTCTACAATGTGCGTGTATAGTCATCAGGCTTATGGTGTAAGTCATAAGGTCTGATAGGAAGATTAGCATGACGTACCTTTGGGAGGGGCGACAATTTGCGCTTTGGGGTGCTCTGTGGCTTAGGAATCATCGGCGGAGCGTTCTTCGTGGCACGCTCCTGCTTAGTATCCGGAGCGGGCGGCAGCAGAGACGGACGACCCAAGTCCGGCGGCGGTGATCGAGATGGACTCGTGTTGTGCTCGCAATGTGTGTGTATAGTCATCAGGCTTATCGTGTAAGTCATACTGTGATGGAAGGGGGTACGATCATAAGGTCCGATAGGAAGATTAGCATGACGTACCTTTGGGAGGGGCAACCGTTTGCGCTTTGGGGTGCTCTGTGGCTTAGGAATCGTCACCTTCTCCGTCATTGGACCTATCTCCTGCCCCATCGGCTTCATCTTCGTGTCGCTCGACCTCCATTCCATATCCGGAGTCGTTTAGATATGACGTCGGAGATTCGGCTGGTTCAACGTCGGGGCCGTCTTTGATTATATCTTCGAGAAGTTCTTCCTCTTCGAGGTTCCTGATATGTGGATCCATAGTTCTGCAAAAAATGGACATTTGATTAACTAATAAACTAACAAACTATATAAGAGGGGTTGGAAACTTCGAAGGCTCGTTTTATATAGGAGGACCTTTAGTCCCGGGTCTTGGCTAGAACCTAAACTCTAAAATACCAGCCTGGCGGAGCCCAGTCCCGGACACTTAAGCATATACAATAGCAAAATTAAACTAGTGCTATTAATTTTCTTGCTAAAAATAAACTACTAAAACTTAAGCATATACAATAGAAAAATTAAACTATTAACACTTAAGCATATACAATAGCAAAATTATATTTCTACTTCTACTTTTCCTATTCTTCTACTTCTACTTCTACTTCTCCTATTCTTCTACTACTTCGTCTCCTCTCCTCTTCTTCTATTTTTCCTCTTCTTCTCCTCTCCTGATCCTCTTCTTATTCTCCTTTTTCTTCTTTTCTTCTCCTCCTTTTTTTATTCTCCTTTTTCTTCCTTTCTTCTCCTTTTTCTTCCTTTCTTCCCTTTTTCTTCCTTTCTTCTCCTTTTTCTTCCTTTCTTCTCCTTTTTCTTCATTTGTTGTCCTTTTTCTTCCTTTCTTCTCCTTTTTCTTCCTTTCTTCTCCTTTTTCTTCCTTTCTTCTCCTTTTTCTTCTTTTCTTCTCCTTTTTCTTCCTTTCTTCTCCTTTTTCAGATTTTGCTTGTGCTGGCCGGAGTGTTGGGGAGGAGGGGGCGTGGGGCTTACCGGCCGGGGGTGCCGACGGCGCGCGGCGAGGAGGACGGCGACGCGCGGCGAGGAGGGCGGCGCACGGCGAGGAGGACGGCGGCGGCGGCGAGGAGGACGACGGCGACGGCAAGGAGGACGGCACGCGGCGGCGAGCAGGATGGCGGGCAGCCTGACGGCATCGTCGAGTTCGTAACATGCCGCGCCGGGCAGGAGAACGAGAGGAAGAAGAAGAGAGAATGGACGATTTGGGTTCGAAATTTTCTAACTCCCGCTTATACAGGTGGATCTTTAGTCCCGGTTCGGGGCTCGATCCGGGACTAAAGACCCCTTTAGTCCCGGGTGGCGCCACGACCCGGGACTAAAGGCCCTTTTTCGGGCAGAATAGAAGGCGGGAAGCAGGGGCCTTTAGTCCCGGAGCGTGGCTCCAACCGGGACTAAAGGGGGTCTTTAGTCCCGGGTGGAGCCACGACCCGAGACTAAAGGCCCTTTTTCGGCGGACAAGAAGGCGGGAAGCAGGGGCCTTTTGTCCCGGGGCGTGGCAAAACCGGGACTAAAGTTTTGCCTATATAAACCCTCGCCCCTGCCCGCCATATCCCCTGTTTTTTGGTTGTTGAAGTGTGACCATGCCATGCTGTTGCCACTCTACTTCATGCACATGACGTGTTCGATGAAATGCCCGAGCCACTCTACTTAAGCTTTATCCTCTCCAAACTCGACCTCCAAGCTTCATTTTCCTTAATATTTGTCTAGGTTTGGCCGTGCACACCAACTGCGAGCACCACCGTGGTGAGCCTCTTGTTCTTATCTTTTTTTAAAATAAAAAAAGTCTTACTTGTATGATTTAGATACATACTTGTATAAATTACTCACTTTCATTATTTTTTGTTATTATATAGTGCGATGGTTTTGGTATCCGCCTCCGTCGGCCCTCGTCCTGTCTATGATTCGGATGTGGTATATATTATCTTTTATAACTATTTGTTTTATTTAGTGTTTATGACAACTATGACGACCAATGTGACATATATGTTTTTAATCTAGGAGGTATGTGAACCGGAAATTTCAACCCACATAAAAATTCTTGTCGAGAAGTTAAATTTGATTGAAAAAGAAAACAAATATTTGAAGAAAAAATTGAAAATAATTGAGGATAAGAATATGGAACTGGAGTTGCATGTCGCCGATGTCATCGATGATCGAAGATGAAGATCGATGCGATGCGGTTGAAGATGGATGCAATGCGCTTGAAGATGGATGAAATGCGCTTGAAGATTAGGAATATTAGAAAATATGCCATTGATAAAGAGGCTTGGTATTATTATGCTGTTGGGTCAATTGTTACCTTAGTTGCGATTTTGATCGCGTTTGTTGTTGCATTTAAATATTTTACATAGTAGTATGTTGTTTTATGAGAGAACTTTATGTATTTATTTTTTGCAATAATAACATTTGATCACTACTGTTCTTTGGCTTTAATGTGATGATGAACTTGTATTAATTTGGTCATATGTTCTGCAATTATTTTTTGAACTTATTTGAACTCCATACTTTTAGTGTGTTCAAAATACACCATTCAAAGGCACACCACAAAATTTCAACAATTTCTGACTTCATTTGGTATATTTCGTGGATTTACTTTTTTTTTTGAGCTAGTTGACCCTGAAATTGAAAAGCACTACAAATGAACTCTGAAAATGTTGAAAGTTGGCATGCTATCATCATTTCACCCACATAGCATGTGTTAAAAAGTTGAGAGGGCTACGACAAAAACTGGATGCACTTCGTGTACAAAATGGACAATCTCTCTCGAAGTATCAGGGTTTCGAACGAGAACTCATCTCTTACAAAGGGATTTCATTTTTTTGAAATTATTTGAACTCCATACTTTTTGTGTGCTCAAAATGCACCATTCAAAGGCACACCACAAAATTTCAACAATTTCTGACTTCATTTGATATATTTCGTGGATTTACTTTTTTTTGAGCTAGTTGACCCTGAAATTGAAAAGCACTACAAATGAACTCTGAAAATGTTGAAAGTTGGCATGCTATCATCATTTCACCCACATAGCATGTGTTAAAATGTTGAGAGGGCTACGACAAAAACTGGATGCACTTCGTGTACAAAACGGACAATCTCTCTCGAAGTATCAGGGTTTCGAACGAGAACTCATCTCTTACAAAGGGATTTCATTTTTTGAACTTATTTGAACTCCATACTTTTTGTGTGTTAAAAATGCACCATTCAAAGGCACACCACAAAATTTCAACAATTTCTGACTTCATTTGATATATTTCGTGGATTTACTTATTTTTTTGAGCTAGTTGACCCTGAAATTGAAAAGCACTACAAATGAATTCTGAAAATGTTGAAAGTTGGCATGCTATCATCATTTCACCCACATAGCATGTGTTAAAAAGTTGAGAGGGCTACGACAAAAACTGGATGCACTTCGTGTACAAAACGGACAATCTCTCTCGAAGTATCAGGGTTTCGAACGAGAACTCATCTCTTACATGGATACTATGAAAATGAAAAGTGTTTGAAATTTAGTACATTCCATATATGCATTACATAAAAGGTTTAATACATTATTACATTATTGCACCAATATTCCTATCTATTATTTTTGTTTTCTTCTGGGTCGTAGCCATGGAGAATCTTCATCATTCAGTAGGTTGGTTGGGTCAGTTTTCACTTTGAAGGGCGGAATTTCATGAAACTTATTATAATCTTCTGACATGTCTGTCTTGTCATCTACTCCCACGATGTTTCTTTTCCCTGAAAGAACTATGTGGCGTTTTGGCTCATCGGACAATATCTTCTTTTGCTGATTTCTTTTTCTCGTTAATGTAGACATGTCCTTCAGATAGAAAACCTGAGCGACATCATTGGCTAGGACAAATGGTTCGTCCATGTACGCAAGATTGTTGAGATCCACTGTTGTCATGTCGTACTTTTGGTCTACAACTACCCCGCCTCCTGTCAGCTTCACCCATTTGCACCGAAATAAAGGGATCTTAAAAGTAGGTCCATAGTCAAGTTCCCATATCTCCTCTATGTACCCGTAATATGTTTCCAAACAGTGCCCATTCTCGTCTTGTCGGGACCCCGATCCTAGGCCATAGGAATCCAGCCTGTAACACATCGCATCCCTTTGCGGTCTCACGCACGGTTAACTCCACGGCTGCAGCCTTACCTTAGCCGGGACCGTTTGCGTCTTTTGACTCACGTATGCAATAGTGTCGCTAGCATTCCAATGTCAAAGAACCCGGATCGACATGTCTAGTCATAAACCAAAGTGGCAGTACCGTACAAGGACAGGCATACATGACCCAACAAAGCAGGTGTCGGTCATCAGCGAATGTAGATGAGTCATAGCAAGCTACAAGGACTCCATCACATCGCGTGACATTTCCCCAGAGGGGACAGACACAGCAGCTAAGAAGGACACATGCCGGTCAACCAATGTGTCCGGAGCAGTAGCGAACTACCAAGGCCCATTGGATCACAAAGGGGCATTTCCTTGTAAGGAGTGCTACTAAAGTTCACGACTAGGTAATCGAACCCCATACATATCCAGCACGACACACGTACGCATGTCATACCGATATGTATAGATACATCGATGGCATCACAACATAACCATAAACATACAAGCTTTATTTAAGAGGCTCGGAAGAGCCACACACATAATATTACACATTAAGGGTCTCACGACCCATAATAGCAGTCATTCAGTTACAAGCCAGCGGAAGAGTTTAAACTGTCTGAGTACAGACATGGCAACTAGAAGGCACATGGCCTGACTATACTACATACCCAACGTAGGGCCAGATCGTAGCTGGGACACCACCTACTCGTCGTCGTCGATGTCTACGAAGAACCCTCCATTAGGGTCATTAGCAACCTCTGCAACATTTATTAAGCAAACATGAGTACGAAGGTACTCAGCAAGACTTTAGGATAACTAACTACTCATGCAAGGTTTCAAAAGGTATTGTGGGGTTTCATGCGGAAAGCCAGCATTTGACTCGTGGCTAGACAACTTGCATTTTTAAATAATTTTTACAACTTGATTTCTCGCACACGAGTCCACTAACACCACAACAATACACTATCGTGGAATCATTCCGTCTCCAACGGAAATGCCGTCCACGACACTCACGCTTATCTTGGCAATTTTATGAGTAGCCATTGAAGTTATCTATGAACAACATATGTCTCCAAGTAGTCCATATCCGCGGACGCGGCTATTCGAATAGATCATAACCCTGCAGGGGTGTACTTCGTCATACACGCTCTCGCCACGTATGGCCATGTGCACGTCACGCACCTCGGCAACCTTCAAGCGGAAGCCCAGCGAGGGAGTCGGCCACGACCGTTAACCACACTAGTACCTAGTCCAGGTTTATCGCCTATCTGAGAGTAACCCGTACGGAAGTCCGGCCGGGGTTTCCGCCACGGCCTCAAACGATGTGCGCAGGGTTCCCAAGCCCACCATTCGGGTGCCACTTGGTACACCGTGCCACTGCCTACCGCATCACAGCCCACCTCTCAGGTCAGCACCATGCACGACCTCCAGCATTACTATAAACACCAGAAACTACTTGCAACTCCTGGACCGAGTACTACGCGGTTAATAGGCCGAGCGGGGTCATATTTCAGGGCCCAGCATGTGGTAGTATCTAGTCTTGGATTACATACACGGAATTCAGTTCCTAAGGACGGTTCCAATGAAACAACCAGCCATGTACTCCTACACAGCCTTTCACCGGTACCTTTACCAAATCAGGTTCAACACACAACCTTTACTTACCGAACACATTCTCACAATTCTGTTCATCTCCCAGATGACAGACCATACACAACTCTAAGCATAGAATGCATAGCAGGATAAGGCACATCATAGCTCAGGCAACTACCAAGTATGCTAGGTTGCAAGGTTCGGCTATTTACTGTGACAAGGTTAGGTCATGCAAAGGAAGTGGGTTCAACTAACGTGGCAAAAGCAGTTGTAGCATTTGATCCTAATGCAATAAATAAGTGCAGGAGCAAGAACATGGGAATTATTGGGATGATCAAAAGGGTTGCTTGCCTTGTTGCTCAGAGGAGGGACGATATCCGTCAGACGGATATTCAGTGGAATCCGGGAGTGCGGAGCCTACCGAAATGAATGGCAACAATCAATAACAATCATATGCAAACAAGATGATGCATGAGCATGGCATGAGAATGCAAGGTGATAAGTTATTATAATTAACATGTATTAGGTTTAGAATTGATTTGAATCACATTCGAATATCAATTCAAACGGGGTATTCTCGGGTACCGGTTTAATTGATTCGACCTGATGCTCAGATCAACTTGATGTTAGCATGCATGAGATGTCATGTTAAGGTACTGATTTGTAACTAGGACCGTGTGTGATCATGGCATTCATAATGAAATTTGAATATTTTTCCAAATTCCATTTATGAAGTAATTATAAGAACTGAATTATTCCTTATTCTACATGTTAGGGTTCTGTAACTTTTTCAAACATGACTGAAAATAGCATATTCAGATTCCTTGAATTTTTTTGATACTTTTTCATATATAAATTATTTTCATTGGAGTTACAGATTAATTTCTATGATTTTTACAAGTTTTAGCAATTTCCTGGATTTATTTCTATACTGGAAATTCTCTTTATTGCATCAGCCTGACGTCAGCAGGTCAGCCGACCTGTTCAGGTCAAACCTGACAGGGGGGACCCACTGGTCAGCCTCTCTGGGACTAATCCCGCGCTGACCAGTCCCTTAACTACGTTGACTTGGCCTTGGCCCACTGTGAGCGAGTGATTAAGCTCCTAATCTACTGGATTAGCTTTGCCACGTCGGCCCCCACCGGAGCATGGCCGGCGGCGAATACGGGCGCGGCGGAGGGCTCGCCAGAGAGAGCTAGACAGCGCATCGTCCGTCGGTTTTGGGCGCAGAAAGGAGCTACGTGTAGCTGGTGCAACGCCGCATCTAGCGGGGGCATCAGGGGAGGCTAGGGTCGCCGGGAGAGGCACCGGCGACGAGCCGAAGCGGCGGCCGAAGCTCGGCCTCCCGTGGTTGATGGCTCTAGGGCACGGGGAGAACAGCTGATGGGATCAGCACACTCCTGGAGGCTCCAGGAGCTCGATCCCTAGCTCGAGCGCGTGGAACAGACACCACAGCGACGACGACGACATGACCGGCGGCGAGGAGCTCTCGGCCTTGGTGGGGAACGGGGCTACGGTGGACGGAAGAGCGTGGGGTGAGAGGGGAAACGATGACGAGCTCATGGCGGTTCCGATGGTGTTGTTGTAGGGCTCGGGGGTGCGCCGGAGGGAGCGAATCGACGGGAGAGGTCCGGCGGCCGGAGGTGGAAGACGATGGCGTTGGGGCGATGCAGAGCTCGGGGAGACTTCGGCTTCTGCAGGGAGGACCAGCTCGACGAGGCGAAGCTGCTGGACTACTCGGAGGAAGGTTCCCGTGGCTAGAAGCGCTGTGGCTCGAGCTCGAGCTCGTGGTAATGGAGGCAGCAGGAGGGAGGAAAAGATCCGAGAGGAGGGGGAAACCGGTGCTGGGGAATGGATAGGGTCGGCCGCGGGGAGGATAACCCCGTTGTCGCGCTGTCCCGGGGCCTCTGGAGCTCGCCACGACGAAGCAGGAGGTGGAGGGGGCCGCCGTGGTCGATCTCCCCTCTGCCAAAAGGCACAGGAAGAAGACGACCCTGCCCCTGGTGGGCTGGGCCTCCTAAGGCGACAGATAAGGTTTTCTTTCTCTTCTTTCTTTTCTATTTTTGTTTCTGTTTTGCTAACTATTGTTTTGCTATTTATTTCAGCTCCAAAATGGTTGTAAAAACTATTTTAAACACACCTGAATATTTGTTATAATATTCCCAACCATTTCCAAAGTTTTCAACATTTTTGAAAATTTAAAGTTTCTGTTTTCAAATTTAAAACTTGAAACCAGTAGCTTTTGCATTTATTTAAAATGCTTAAAGTGTCAAGAAAATAGTTTTCTCCAATGCTCATTTACTTTCATGATTTATCAGAAAGTTTGAACTTTTCTTGAGGCCATTTTGAGTTCATTGATTTTAACTAGTTTGAGATTTCCTTTGTTTAAAGAAGTGGCTATGGTTTGAGTTTTTCCCTCACCTCTTTCTTTGTTCTTGTTGGAAAATCTTAGATGCAAATGTAAAGAAGACATGAGCACAAGACTAACTTGCTTAAGGGTTACGGATGTGAAAAACTCACCCCCACTCAAAAGAATCTCGTCCCGAGATTTAGAAGTCATCGGGAATAACGCAGGATATTCAAGTCGGAGACGATCCTCTCTTTCCCAAGTTGCCTCCTTTTCAGAATGATTTGACCATTGAACTTTAAGAAACTTGAGGTTTCCACGTCGAGTGGTACGCTCAGCTTCATCAAGAATACGCATGGGGTATTCTCGGTATGAAAGGTTATCTTGGAGATCAAGCGTTTCGTGGTCCACTTCACGGATAGGATCCAAAAAGCAACGCCTGAGTTGCGAGACGTGGAAAACATCATGAACCTTGGAAAGATGCGGAGGAAGTTCCAACTGGTAGGCAACTTCTCGTCGTTTGGCAAGAATGCGAAAAGGACCAATGTAACGAGGAGCCAACTTGCCCTTGATACCGAAACGATGGGTACCCTTCAAAGGTGTAACCCGAAGGTAAGCCTTCTCGTCAACTTCAAAGGTCACAGCCTTATGATGACGATCATATTGGCTCTTTTGACGAGACTGGGCTGTTTTCAACTTTTCACGAATAATGCGAACCTGCTCTTCTGCATCCTGGATCATATCCGGGCCAAAGAGTTGCCTCTCTCCGGTTTCTGACCAATTAAGAGGTGTCCGACATCTTCGTCCATAGAGAACTTCAAAAGGAGCTTTGCCCAAGCTTGATTGATAACTATTGTTATAAGCGAATTCGGTGAATGGAAGGCACTTCTCCCAATTCATACCGAACGAAATAACACAAGCTCGGAGCATATCTTCTAGGATTTGATTCACTCTTTCTAATTGACCACTTGATTGAGGATGGAAAGAAGTGCTAAAAGATAAGTGAGTCCCCATGGCATTTTGAAAACTTTCCCAGAAGCGGGAAGTAAAGATACTTCCACGGTCCGAGTTAATCTCTAGGGGAACACCATGAAGAGACACTATTCGGGAGATATATAACTCTGCTAGCTGGCTAGCTGTTATACTCTCACGAACCGGAAGAAAATGAGCCACTTTGGAAAGACGGTCAATGACCACAAAGATAGCATTATTCCCTTTCTTGGTCTTGGGAAATCCGGTAATGAAATCCATGCTAACTTTATCCCATTTCCATTCTGGAATAGCTAGGGGTTGAAGGGTGCCAGCAGGCCTTTGATGTTCTGCCTTAACTCGACGACAAACATCGCAGTTAGCAACGAACTCAGCAATTTCTCTCTTCATCCTAGTCCACCAGAACCTCTGGCGTAGGTCCTGATACATCTTAGTACTACCGGGATGAATGGTGAGAGGAGAATCATGAGCCTCCTTAAGGATTAACTGCCTTAGATGTGGGTTCTTAGGAACCACTAAACGATTCTGGAAGAACACAACACCTTGATCGTTCATGGAAAATTCTTTAGCGTTTCCGCTAAAAATATTCTCCTTGATCCGTGATATACCCTTGTCACGCTTTTGGCCAGCTATGATTTGATCCCTAAGAGTAGGCTTCGCCACCAGGGTAGAAAGGAATCCTTGAGGAACAATATGAAGATTCAACTTCCGAAAGTCCTCATAGAGATGTGGTTGACCTTGTTGTAGCATCAAATTGTTACAATAAGATTTACGACTTAGCGCATCGGCCATAACATTGGCCTTCCCCGGGGTGTAAGTTATCCCTAAGTCGTAATCCGAGATCAACTCAACCCACCGTCTTTGCCTGAGATTCAAATCCGGCTGGGTGAAAATATATTTCAGACTTTGGTGATCAGTGAATATTTCGCAACGATTACCCAGAAGGTAACGTCGCGAGGTTTTTAGTGCATGGACCACAGCTGCAAGCTCAAGTTCATGTGTGGGATAATTATCCTCATGTGGACGCAACTGTCGAGATGCGTATGCGATCACATGACGATCTTGCATGAGAATGCAACCCAATCCTTGTCGCGAGGCGTCGCAATAGATAACAAAGTCCTTAGAAAAATCTGGTGGTAGCAACACAGGTGCGGAAGTCAGGCGTCTTTTCAGTTCCTGAAAACTATGCTCACACTGTGGTGTCCACTCGAACTTTTTATCCTTCTTGAGGAGTTCAGTTAGAGGCTTTGCAACCTTGGAGAAATTCTCGACGAAGCGGCGACAATAGCTCGCTAGACCAAGAAAACTCCTAACTTGCTTAACCGATTCAGGTTGAGTCCAATCAAGGACACAACTATTTTGGTTGGTGCTCTTTTTATCTTGGGCAACCGTGTAAAATGTATTCCCATTTATCTCATACCCTTGGAAAGTACATATAGTCGAAGATGGTGGCCTGGCCAAACAGTACAGCTCATCTTCAACGGTGTCGTCATTCATGAGATGTGTCTGCAACCAACTGCCGAAAGTCTTCTCGTGTTCCCCTTTAATCCAAGAGTCAGCCTTCCCCGGGTTTTCGGAGCGTAGAATATTCTTGTGTCTCACGATATACGGAGCCACCACGGTGGAATTGTGTAGAACTGTGTAGTGTGCTTGAGAGAAAGAATGCCCGTCCATACATACTTTTCCTTTCCTTCCTAGTGTGCCTTTTCCTGTTAGCCTACCCTCATACCGAGATTCAGGAACACCAATCGGCTTAAGGTCAGGAAGAAAGTCCACACAAAACTCAATGACCTCCTCTGTTCCATAGCCCTTGGAGATGCTTCCTTCTGGCCTAGCACGGTTACGAACATATTTCTTTAAGACTCCCATGAACCTCTCGAAGGGGAACATATTGTGTAGAAACACAGGACCAAGAATTCTAATCTCTTCGACTAGGTGAACTAGGAGGTGTGTCATTATATTGAAGAAGGATGGCGGGAACAACAACTCAAAGCTGACCAGACATTGGACCACATCAATCTGTAACCCTGATAGACTTTCTCGATCGATTACCTTCTGAGAAATTTCATTGAGGAATGCACATACCTTCACAATTGCCAGGTGAACAATTTTGGTAGAATTGCCCTCAATGCAACCGGAAGCAATTGCGTCATAAGCACGTGGCACTCATGAGACTTTAGGTTTTGGAATTTTTTGTCTTTCATATTTACGATTCCCTTTATATTCGACGAGAAGCCAGTCGGGACCTTGATACTGAACAGGACTTCAAAGAAGATTTCCTTCTCTTCCTTAGTAAGAGCGTAGCTGGCACGCCGTTGAAACTGCCCTGGATGCATGCCATCTCTTCCTTTATGATGTTCCTGGTCCTCCCGTGCTTCCGGTGTATCTTTTGACTTCCCATACAAGCCCAGGAAGCCTAGAATATTCACGCAGAGATTCTTCATCAGGTGCATCACGTCGATTGCCGAGCGGACCTCATGGACTTCCCAGTAGGGTAGCTCCCAAAATATAGATTTCTTCTTCCACATGGGTACGCGCTTATCAGGGCCGTTAGGAACAGGTTGGCTGCCAGGACCCTTTCCAAAGATTACTTTTAAATCTTTGACCATATCAAATACTTCAACACCAGTACGGATGAGAGGCTTCCCCCGGGATTCTGCCTTGCCATTGAAATGCTTGCCTTTTTTCTTTAAGGGATGCTTGGGCGGAAGAAAACGACGATTGTACGGATACACATTCTTCCTACAGTTGTCGAGATATATACTTTGTGTCTGATCCAAACAGTGCGTGCATGCATTGTATCCCTTGTTTGACTGTCCTGAAATGTTACTAAGAGCAGGCCAATCATTGATGGTTACGAAAAGCAACGCTCAAAGGTCAAATTCCTCTTGTTTGTGCTCGTCCCACACACGTACACCTGGTTCGGCCCACAGCTGTAAAAGTTCATCAACTAATGGCCTTAGGTACACATCAATATCGTTGCCGGGTTGCTTTGGACCTTGTATAAGCACTGGCATCATAATGAACTTCCGCTTCATGAACAACCAAGGAGGAAGGTTGTAGATACATAGAGTAACGGGCCAGGTGCTGTGACTGCAACTCTGCTCCCCAAAAGGATTCATGCCATCTGTACTCAGACCTAACCATAAGTTCCTTGCATCAGCTGCAAATCTCGGGAACTCTCTCTTGATTTTTCTCCACTGCCGACCATCAGCGGTGTGCCTCAACTTATCGTCTTTCATACGATCTTCCATGTGCCATCGCAACAACTTCGCATGATCTTTATTTCTGAACAGACGTTTCAAGCGTGGTATTATAGGAGCATACCACATCACCTTGGCAGGAACCCTCTTCCTGGGTGGCTCGCCCTCAATATCACCAGGGTCATCTTTTCTGATCTTATACCGCAGTGCAGTGCATACCGGGCATTTATCCATATTCTCGTACTTCTCACCGCGGTAGAGGATGCAGTCATTAGGGCATGCATGTATCTTCTGCACGTCTAATCCTAGAGGGCAGACAAGCTTCTTTGCTTCCTACGTGCTGGCGGGCAATTCGTTCTTTCTTGGAAGCATCTTCTTCATCAGTACCAGCAACTTTTCGAATGACGAGTCAGTCACACCGATCTCTGCCTTCCACTTCAGCAATTCCAGTGTGCTACCCAGCTTCTTCTGGCCATCTTCACAAGTTGGGTACAACAATTTGTTGTGGTCCTGTAACATCTGCTCGAACTGCAACCTCTCCTTTTCTGTGTCGCAACCTCGCCGTGCATCAGAAATGAACCGACCAAGATCATCAGCGGGCTCATCTGGTTCCCGTTCTTCATCCTGATCTTCTTCTTCATTGTCTTCCATTGCGGTATCAGCATACTCAGGGAACATAGATCGGTAGTTGTCGTCATCATTCTCTTCTTCTTCATCGTCGTCTTCCAACATAACCCCTCTTTCTCCGTGCTTGGTCCATACATTATAGCCTGACATAAAACCGGACCGAAGCAGGTGGCTCTGAATGACTCTTGAGGAAGTGTAATCCTTCTCATTCCAACATTCAACACATGGACAAAACATATAGCCACCACCATGCTTGTTCGCATCGGCTGCATCTAAAAAAGAATGCACGCCTTCTCTGTAAGCGGCTGTGCGTCGATCACCGTACATCCATGGATGGCTCATCTGCGTTATACGACAGTATATCAAATACAATCACGATCCTAAAAATTAGTACCGCACGGTCTAAACGAGGAAATATAGTTGCTAACCTTTTAGAATAAGTAGAAATAAAGAGGAAGAGGTTTAAGCGTGGCTCGGGCATCTCATATCGTAGTTGTGTTCGGTGAACTGAAGCGGCATCGCTCTAACACACATTTCAACAAACACCTCTAGTGCATCAAAAAAAGTGGAGAGCAAGCACCCACCCACAATCCTCCATCCAAGAAAAATGCAACGAAGAGGGGAGAGGGGGCTGTGCTATATATAGGCAGAGGACTTTAGTCCCAATTTGAGAGGCAAACCGGGACTAAAGGTGGCGCACATGCGGGCTGCCCACCGCGTAGCCCTTTAGTCCCGGTTTGGGACACGAACCGGGACTAAAGGCTCCTTACGGGCCGGGACTAAAGCCTCGAGGGAGGATATGAGAATTGGGGCGACGTGGCCGGGCCTTTAGTCCCGGCCCAGAGGCAGGCCGGGACTAAATGGTCCCGGCCAAAGGCCCGTTTTCTATATATAAATTGGTCCAAGCAGTACTTGATACTAGTCCAAACAGTACATAATAATAGCTACCATAGATATATATACAAGTGTTCGACGTTGAGAACACTACTCGTCTGAATCGTCTGAATCAGAATGTCCACCTTCCTCGAGGTGACGCTGGCCATAGTTGACGACTCGAATCTTGCGGTACAACTCGTATGAAACGTATGCATCTTTTGCTGCACACTCAATGTTGATACGATCAAGTGGGGCCTTCTCCCAAAGTTTGTGCTGAGACTTTGGGAAACTGGTCTTCATATCACCATATTCCTCGTCGATCAAGGCAACTGCCATATGAGCCATCGAAGTCCTGACATGTCGAAGCCTGAATACCGTTTGGAGATCAATGAGGCAACGAGTTGGTATCTCAATACCGAAGCTGTACCTCATCTTCAGCTTGTCGTTCGTTATGTTGACGGTAGCAAAAGTGATGCCGCTGCGAAGGAAGTCCATGAGTTCTGGACAATGATTGTCACTACTGCAACAGAAACAAATTAAAATGGAACAAATGTTACATACTGCTGCAACAAGGAAACATGTTTCACTACAACTAAAGAGAAAATTATCTTTAGGATTCAAATAGAACATATGCAATGGAACCTAGAGAGATCACTATAGCTATCCAATGGAACCTACAAAGATCACTAGCTATATGCAATTTTCATGACTATGACATATCATATTGCTATCCAATGGAACCTAGAGAGATCACTAGCTATATGAAATTTTCATAACCTTGGATCAAAGAACACTGCATAAAATTGTATCACTACAACTATGATTTCAATGGAACATATTGAACCAATCAGATTTTTCAGATTGTGGAACACTATTCCAATCAGAATGTGTTCCCTTCAACTAATCAAAATTGTTTCACTACAACTATTTGAAGCGAACCAACTATGATTCCAACAGAAAATATTAAACACTAGTTGATTCTAATACGATTTTTTAGATTATGGAACACTATTCCAATCAGATTGTGTTCCCCTTCAACTAATCAAAATTGTTTCACTACAACTATTTGAAGGGAACCAACTATGATTCCAATGGAACATATTAAACACTAGTTGATTCTAATACGATTTTTCAGATTATGGAACACTATTCCAATTAGATTGTGTTCCCCTTCAACTAATCAAAATTGTTTCACTACAACTATTTGAAGGGAACCAACTATGATTGAAACAAATAAACTTACAATGTCATTATCTTGGATCAAAGAAAGCCTCAAAACTTACCTCGCCCATTGGAAGATCAAGACATGGTGTGCGAAGCTTAGTTGGATGACGGCAACACCGCGTTGATCGGCCATGTACTCCAGATCAAGCCCCAAGAACTTCTCATGATCCATTGCGGCGTCAAGCCATCGTTCCTTCAACTGTTCAAGAAAAAACGGCATCTCCCTGCTCCCGTTCGTGTACACGACATCAAGCATGGTCGTGCCATGTGCGAGCACCTCTTCAAAGCGAGTGGGCATGGTGGAAGAAGAGAAGGGAAGAAGAGATGAGAAGAACAGAGAGAGAGAGCGAGAGAGAAGAAGAAACAGAGAAATGGCAACTCTGCTTCGGTTCGTGCTTTTCATCACCCGGAACGACGCGGGATGCAAACCGTTTGGGCCTTTAGTCCCGAGTTGAGCCACCAACAGGGACTAAAGAGGTATACCAACGGTTGCCACCACTACGTCAGGCCACTTGTTAGGCCTTTAGTCCCGGGTTGAGCCACCAACCGGGACTAAAGGGGGATACGAACGGTTGCCACCACCACTGCCCACCGCGTAGCCCTTTAGTCCCATTTTGGGACACGAACCGGGACTAAAGGCTCCTTACGGGCCGGGACTAAAGCCTCGAGGGAGGCATTGAGAATTGGGGCGACGTGGCCGGGCCTTCAGTCCCGACCCAGAGGCAGGCCGGGACTAAAGGGTCCCGGCCAAGGCCCGTTTTCCACTAGTGCCTCCCTCCTCCCTCCCCGCCGCCACCCGAGGAGCCCGCCAGGTGCCGCATGTCTTTCGGTGAAGGTGGCAGCAAGGGTCTGCTGCCTTGCGTGGGTGTGAGGAGCTCTGGAAGCTAGGGCGGCGACCCTTGGTGGACATGGCGGCATTGGTCCCTCTGGTCGATGGCGCACGGGGGCTGGCCGTTGATACGTCTCCATCGTATCTACTTGTCCAAACTCTTTTGCCCTTGTTTTGGACTCTAATTTGCATGATTTGAATGGAACTTACCTGGAATGACGCTATTTTCAGCACAATTGCCTTGCTGTTGTTTTTGTGCAGAAATGAAAGTTCTCGGAACGTCCTGAAAATTTACGGAGAATATTTCTGGAAAATATGAAAAATACATGCGCAAAGATCCACCGGAGGGGATGGGCCAGTGGGCCACAAGCCCTGTAGCCGCCACCCCTGGTGGCGGCTAGCAAGCTTGTGGGGCCCACATGGCTCTGCCGCCCCCAAACTCAGTTCTATAAATTCACTTTCGTCCCAGAAAAAGTCAAGAGAGAAGATTTCGTCACGTTTGCGATACGGAGGCGCCGCCACATCCTGTTCTTCATCTCGAGGGCAGATCTGGAGTCCGTTTTGCACTACTAGGAAAAGGCCTCCTAGTGGCGCACCTATTTTGGCTACTAATGGCACACTATAGGTGCACCACTAGCATCACACCATTAGATTTTTTTTACTAATGGCGCACCACAGGTGCGCCATTACACTAGTGGAAAACGGGCCTTTGCCAGGACCCTTCAGTCCCGGCCTGCCTCTAGGCCGGGACTAAAGGCCCGGCCACGTCGCCCCAATTCTCAATGCCTCCCTCGAGGCTTTAGTCCCGGTTCGTCTACCAAACCGGGACTAAAGGGCTACGGGGTGTGCAGTCCGCATGTGCGCCACCTTTAGTCCTGGTTTGTGTCTCAAACCGGGACTAAAGTCCTCTGCCAATATATAGCACAGCCCCCCTCTCCCCTCTTCCTTGCATTTTTCTTGGATGGAGGATTGTGGGTGGGTGCTAGCTCTCCACTTTTTTTGATGCACTAGAGGTGTTTGTTGAAATGTGTGTTAGAGCGATGCCGCTTTAGTTCACCGAACACAACTACGATATGAGATGCCTGAGCCACGCTTAAACCTCTTCCTCTTTATTTCTACTTATTCTAAAAGGTTAGCAACTATATTTCCTCGTTTAGACCGTGCGGTACTAATTTTTAGGATCGTGATTGTATTTGATATACTGTCGTATAACACAGATGAGCCATCCATGGATGTACGGTGATCGACGCACAGCCGCTTACAGAGAAGGCATGCATTCTTTTCGAGATGCAGCCGATGCGAACAAGCATGGTGGTGGCTATATGTTTTGTCCGTGTGTTGAATGTCGGAATGAGAAGGATTACACTTCCTCAAGAGTCATTCAGAGCCACCTGCTTCGGTCCGGTTTTATGTCGGGCTATAATGTTTGGACCAAGCACGGAGAAAGAGGGGTTATGTTGGAAGACGACGATGAAGAAGAAGAGCACGATTATGACAACTACCGATCTATGTTCCCTGAGTATGCTGACACCGCAATGGAAGACAATGAAGAAGAAGGTCAGGATGAAGAACGGGAACCAGATGAGCCCGCTGATGATCTTGGCCGGGTCATTTCTGATGCACGCCGAGGTTGCGACACAGAAAAGGAGAGGTTGCAGTTCGAGCAGATGTTACAGGACCACAACAAATTGTTGTACCCAACTTGTGAAGATGGCCAGAAGAAGCTGGGTAGCACACTGGAATTGCTGAAGTGGAAGGCAGAGACTGGTGTGACTAACTCGTCATTCGAAAAGTTGCTGGTACTAATGAAGAAGATGCTTCGAAGAAAGATCGAATTGCCCGCCAGCACGTAGGAAGCAAAGAAGCTTGTCTGCCCTCTAGGATTAGACGTGCAGAAGATACATGCATGCCCTAATGACTGCATCCTCTACTGCGGTGAGAAGTACGAGAATATGGATAAATGTCCGGTATGCACTGCATTGCGGTATAAGATCAGAAAAGATGACCCTAGTGATATTGAGGGCGAGCCACCCAGGAAGAGGGTTCCTGCCAAGGTGATGTGGTATGCTCCTATAATACCACGCTTGAAACGTCTGTTCAGAAATAAATATAATGTGAAGTTGTTGCGATGGCACATGGAAGATCTTATGAAAGACGATAAGTTGAGGCACACCGCTGATGGTCGGCAGTGGATAAAAATCGAGAGAGAGTTCCCGAGATTTGCAGCTGACGCAAGGAACTTATGGTTAGGTCTGAGTACAGATGGCATGAATCATTTTGGGGAGCAGAGTTGCAGTCACAGCACCTGGCCCGTTACAATATGTATCTACAACCTTCCTCCTTGGTTGTGCATGAAGCGGAAGTTCATTATGATGCCAGTGCTTATCCAAGGTCCAAAGCAACCCGGCAACGATATTGATGTGTACCTAAGGCCATTAGTTGATGAACTTTTACAGCTGTGAGCCGAACCAGGTGTACGTGTGTGGGACGAGCACAAACAAGAGGAATTTGACCTTCGAGCGTTGCTTTTCGTAACCATCAATGATTGGCCTGCTCTTAGTAACATTTCAAGACAGTCAAACAAGGGATACAATGCATGCACGCACTGTTTGGATCAGACAGAAAGTATATATCTGGACAAATGTAGGAAGAATGTGTATCCGTACAATCGTCGTTTTCTTCCGCCCAAGCATCCCTTAAAGAAAAAAGGCAAGCATTTCAATGGCAAGGCAGAACCCCGGGGGAAGCCTATCATCCGTACTGGTGCTGAAGTATTTGATATGGTCAAAGATTTAAAAGTAATCTTTGGAAAGGGTCCTGGCAGCCAACCTGTTCCTACCGGCCCTGATAAGCACGTACCCATGTGGAAGAAGAAATCTATATTTTGGGAGCTACCCTACTTGCAAGTTCATGAGGTCTGCTCGGCAATCGACGTGATGCACCTGACGAAGAATCTCTGCGTGAATATTCTAGGCTTCCTGGGCTTGTATGGGAAGTCAAAAGATACATCGGAAGCACGGGAGGACCAGGAAATCTTACTAAGGAAGAGAAGGAAATCTTCTTTGAAGTCCTTTTGAGTATCAAGGTCCCGACTGGCTTCTCATCCAATATAAAGGGAATCGTAAATATGAAAGACAAAAAATTCCAAAACTTAAAGTCTCATGACTGCAACGTGCTTATGACGCAATTGCTTCCGGTTGCATTGAGGGGAATTCTACCAGAAAATGTTCGCCTGGCAATTGTGAAGGTATGTGCATTCCTCAATGCAATTTCTCAGAAGGTAATCGATCGAGAAAGTCTATCAGGGTTACAGATTGATGTGTCCAATGTTTGCTCAGCTTTGAGTTGTTGTTCCTGCCATCCTTCTTCAATATAATTACACACCTCCTAGTTCACCTAGTCGAAGAGATTAGAATACTCGGTCCTGTGTTTCTACACAATATGTTCCCCTTCGAGAGGTTCATGGGAGTCTTAAAGAAATATGTTCGTAACCGTGCTAGGCCAGAAGGAAGCATCTCCAAGGGCTATGGAACAGAGGAGGTCATTGAGTTTTGTATGGACTTTCTTCCTGACCTTAAGCCGATTGGTGTTCCTGAATCTCGGTATGAGGGTAGGCTGACAGGAAAAGGCACACTAGGAAGGAAAGCAAAAGTATGTATGGACGGGCATTCTTTCTCTCAAGCACACTACACAGTTCTACACAATTCCACCGTGGTGGCACCGTATATCGTGAGACACAAGAATATTCTACGCTCCGAAAACCCGGGGAAGGCTGACTCTTGGATTAAAGGGGAACACGAGAAGACTTTCGGTAGTTGGTTGCAGACACATCTCATGAATGACGACACCGTTGGAGATGAGCTGTACTGTTTGGCCAGGCCACCATCTTCGACTATATGTACTTTCCAAGGGTATGAGATAAATGGGTATACATTTTACACGCTTGCCCAAGATAAAAGGAGCACCAACCAAAATAGTGGTGTCCGCTTTGATGCAACAGACGAGAATGGGCACTGTTTGGAAACATATTACGGGTACATAGAGGAGATATGGGAACTTGACTATGGACCTACTTTTAAGATCCCTTTGTTTCGATGCAAATTGGTGAAGCTGACAGGAGGCGGGGTAGTTGTAGACCAAAAGTACGGCATGACAACAGTGGATCTCAACAATCTTGCGTAATGGACGAACCATTTGTCCTAGCCAATAATGTCGCTCAGGTTTTCTATGTGAAGGACATGTCTACAAAAACGAGAAAAAGAAATCAGCAAAAGAAGATATTGACCGATGAGCCAAAACGCCACATAGTTCTTTCAGGGAAAAGAAACATCGTGGGAGTAGATGACAAGACAGACATGTCAGAAGATTATAATAAGTTTCATGAAATTCCGCCCTTCAAAGTGAAAACTGACCCAAGCATCCTACTGAATGATGAAGATTCTCCATGGCTACGACCCAGAAGAAAACAGAAATAATAGATAGGAATATTGGTGCAATAATGTAATGATGTATTAAACCTTTTATGTAATGCATGTATGGAATGTACTAAATTTCAAACACTTTTCATTTTCATAGTATCCATGTAAGAGATGAGTTCTCGTTCGAAACCCTGATACTTCGAGAGAGATTGTCCGTTTTGTACACGAAGTGCATCTAGTTTTTGTCGTAGCCCTCTCAACTTTTTAACACATGCTACGTGGGTGAAATGATGATAGCATGCCAACTTTCAACATTTTCAGAGTTCATTTGTAGTGCTTTTCAATTTCAGGGTCAACTAGGTAAAAAAAAATAAGTAAATGCACGAAATATACCAAATGAAGTGAGAAATTGTTGAAATTTTGTGATGTGCCTTTGAATGGTGCATTGTGAACACACAAAAAGTATGGAGTTCAAATAAGGTCAAAAAAATGAAATCCCTTTGTAAGAGATGAGTTCTCCTTCGAAACCCTGATACTTCGAGAGAGATTGTCCGTTTTGTACACGAAGTGCATCCAGTTTTTGTCGTAGCCCTCTCAAATTTTTAACACATGCTATGTGGGTGAAATGATGATAGGATGCCAACTTTCAACATTTTCAGAGTTCATTTGTAGTGCTTTTCAATTTCAGGGTCAACTAGCTCAAAAAAATAAGTAAATGCACGAAATATATCAAATGAAGTCAGAAAAAGTTGAAATTTTGTGATGTGCCTTTGAATAGTACATTTTGAACACACAAAAAGTATGGAGTTCAAATAAGTTCAAAAAAATGAAATCCCTTTGTAAGAGATGAGTTCTCGTTCGAAACCCTAATACTTCGAGAGAGATTGTCCGTTTTGTACACGAAGTGCATCCAGTTTTTGTCGTAGCCCTCTCAACTTTTTAACACATGCTATGTGGGTGAAATGATGATAGCATGCCAACTTTCAACATTTTCAGAGTTCATTTGTAGTGCTTTTCAATTTCAGGGTCAACTAGCTCAAAAAAATAAGTAAATGCACCAAATATACCAAATGAAGTTAGAAATTGTTGAAATTTTGTGATGTGCCTTTGAATGGTGCATTTTGAACACACAAAAAGTATGGAGTTCAAATAATTTCAAAAAAATGAAATCCCTTTGTAAGAGATGAGTTCTCGTTCGAGACCCTAATACTTCGAGAGAGATTATCCGTTTTATACAGGAACTGCATCCAGTTATTGTCGTAGCCCTCTCAACTTTTTAACACATGCTATGTGTGTGAATTGATGATAGCATTCCAACTTTCAACATTTTCAGAGTTCATTTGTAGTGCTTTTCAATTTCAGGGTCAACTAGCTCAAAAAAATAAGTAAATGCACCAAATATACCAAATGAAGTCAGAAATTGTTCAAATTTTGTGATGTGCCTTTGAATGGTGCATTTTGAACACACAAAAAGTATGGAGTTCAAATAAGTTCAAAAAAATGAAATCCCTTTGTAAGAGATGAGTTCTCGTTCGAAACCCTCATACTTCGAGAGAGATTGTCCGTTTTGTACACGAAGTGCATCCAGTTTTTGTCGTAGCCCTCTCAACTTTTTAACACATGCTATGTGGGTGAAATGATGATAGCATGCCAACTTTCAACATTTTCAGAGTTCATTTGTAGTGCTTTTCAATTTCAGGGTCAACTAGCTCAAAAAAAAAATAAGTAAATGCACGAAATATACCAAATGAAGTCAAAAATTGTTGAAATTTTGTGATGTGCCTTTGAATGGTGCATTTTGAACACACAAAAAGTATGGAGTTCAAATAATTTCAAAAAATGAAATCCCTTTGTAAGAGATGAGTTCTCGTTCGAAACCGTGATACTTCGAGAGAGATTGTCCATTTTGTACACGAAGTGCATCCAGTTTTTGTCGTAGCCCTCTCCACTTTTTAACACATGCTATGTGGGTGAAATGATGATAGCATGCCAACTTTCAACATTTTCAGAGTTCATTTGTAGTGCTTTTCAATTTCAGGGTCAACTAGCTCAAAAAAAGATAAGTAAATGCACGAATTATACCAAATGAAGTCAGAAATTGTTGAAATTTTGTGATGTGCCTTTGAATGGTGCATTTTGAACACAAAAAAGTATGGAGTTCAAATAAGTTCAAAAAAATTAAATCCCTTTGTAAGAGATGAGTTCTCGTTCGAAACCCTGATACTTCGAGAGATATTGTCCGTTTTGTACACGAAGTGCATCCAGTTTTGGTCGTAGCCCTCTCAACTTTTTAACACATGCTATGTGGGTGAAATGATGATACATGCCAACTTTCAACATTTTCAGAGTTCATTTGTAGTGCTTTTTAATTTCAGGGTCAACTAGCTCAAAAAAATAAGTAAATGCATGAAATATACCAAATGAAGTCAGAAATTGTTGAAATTTTGTGATGTGCCTTTGAATGGTGCATTTTGAACACACAAAAAGTATGGAGTTCAAATAATTTCAAAAAAATGAAATCCCTTTGTAAGAGATGAGTTCTCGTTCGAAACCCTAATACTTCGAGAGAGATTGTCCGTTTTGTACACGAAGTGCATCCAGTTTTTGTCGTAGCCCTCGGAACTTTTTAACACATGCTATGTGGGTGAAATTATGATAGCATGCCAACTTTCAACATTTTCAGAGTTCATTTGTAGTGCTTTTCAATTTCAGGGTCAACTAGCTCATAAAAAATAAGTAAATGCACCAAATATACCAAATGAAGTCAGAAATTGTTGAAATTTTGTGATGTGTCTTTGAATGATGCATTTTCAACACACAAAAAGTATGGAGTTCAAATACTTTCAAAAAAATGAAATCCCTTTGTAAGAGATGAGTTCTCGTTCGAAACCCTCATACTTCGAGAGAGATTGTCCGTTTTGTACACGAAGTACATCCAGTTTTTGTCGTAGACCTCTCATCTTTTTAACACATGCTATGTGGGTGAAATGATGATAGCATGCCAACTTTCAACAATTTCAGAGTTCATTTGTAGTGCTTTTCAATTTCAGGGTCAACTAGCTTAAAAAAATAAGTAAATGCACCAAATATACCAAATGAAGTTAGAAATTGTTGAAATTTTGTGATGTGCCTTTGAATGGTGCATTTTGAACACACAAAAAGTATGGAGTTCAAATAATTTCAAAAAAATGAAATCCCTTTGTAAGAGATGAGTTCTCGTTCGAGACCCTGATACTTCGAGAGAGATTATCCGTTTTATACACGAACTGCATCCAGTTATTGTCGTAGCCCTCTCAACTTTTTAACACATGCTATGTGTGTGAATTGATGATAGCATGCCAACTTTCAACATTTTCAGAGTTCATTTGTAGTGCTTTTCAATTTCAGGGTCAACTAGCTCAAAAAAATAAGTAAATGCACCAAATATACCAAATGAAGTCAGAAATTGTTCAAATTTTGTGATGTGCCTTTGAATGGTGCATTTTGAACACACAAAAAGTATGGAGTTCAAATAAATTCAAAAAAATGAAATCCCTTTGTAAGAGATGAGTTCTCGTTCGAAACCCTCATACTTCGAGAGAGATTGTCCGTTTTGTATACGAAGTGCATCCAGTTTTTGTCGTAGCCCTCTCAACTTTTTAACACATGCTATGTGGGTGAAATGATGATAGCATGCCAACTTTCAACATTTTCAGAGTTCATTTGTAGTGCTTTTCAATTTCAGGGTCAACTAGCTCAAAAAAAAAAGTAAATGCACGAAATATACCAAATGAAGTCAAAAATTGTTGAAATTTTGTGATGTGCCTTTGAATGGTGCATTTTGAACACACAAAAAGTATGGAGTTCAAATAATTTCAAAAAATGAAATCCCTTTGTAAGAGATGAGTTCTCGTTCGAAACCGTGATACTTCGAGAGAGATTGTCCATTTTGTACACGAAGTGCATCCAGTTTTTGTCGTAGCCCTCTCCACTTTTTAACACATGCTATGTGGGTGAAATGATGATAGCATGCCAACTTTCAACACTTTCAGAGTTCATTTGTAGTGCTTTTCAATTTCAGGGTCAACTAGCTCAAAAAAAGATAAGTAAATGCACGAAATATACCAAATGAAGTCAGAAATTGTTGAAATTTTGTGATGTGCCTTTGAATGGTGCATTTTGAACACAAAAAAGTATGGAGTTGAAATTTCAAAAAAATTAAATCCCTTTGTAAGAGATGAGTTCTCGTTCGAAACCCTGATACTTCGAGAGAGATTGTCCGTTTTGTACACGAAGTGCATCCAGTTTTTGTCGTAGCCCTCTCAACTTTTTAACACATGCTATGTGGGTGAAATGATGATACATGCCAACTTTCAACATTTTCAGAGTTCATTTGTAGTGCTTTTTAATTTCAGGGTCAACTAGCTCAAAAAAATAAGTAAATGCATGAAATATACCAAATGAAGTCAGAAATTGTTGAAATTTTGTGATGTGCCTTTGAATGGTGCATTTTGAACACACAAAAAGTATGGAGTTCAAATAATTTCAAAAAAATGAAATCCCTTTGTAAGAGATGAGTTCTCGTTCGAAACCCTAATACTTCGAGAGAGATTGTCCGTTTTGTACACGAAGTGCATCCAGTTTTTGTCGTAGCCCTCGGAACTTTTTAACACATGCTATGTGGGTGAAATTATGATAGCATGCCAACTTTCAACATTTTCAGAGTTCATTTGTAGTGCTTTTCAATTTCAGGGTCAACTAGCTCATAAAAAATAAGTAAATGCACCAAATATACCAAATGAAGTCAGAAATTGTTGAAATTTTGTGATGTGCCTTTGAATGGTGCATTTTCAACACACAAAACGTATGGAGTTCAAATACTTTCAAAAAAATGAAATCCCTTTGTAAGAGATGAGTTCTCGTTCGAAACCCTCATACTTCGAGAGAGATTGTCCGTTTTGTACACGAAGTACATCCAGTTTTTGTCGTAGACCTCTCATCTTTTTAACACATGCTATGTGGGTGAAATGATGATAGCATGCCAACTTTCAACATTTTCAGAGTTCATTTGTAGTGCTTTTCAATTTCAGGGTCAACTAGCTTAAAAAAATAAGTAAATGCACCAAATATACCAAATGAAGTTAGAAATTGTTGAAATTTTGTGATGTGCCTTTGAATGGTGCATTTTGAACACACAAAAAGTATGGAGTTCAAATAATTTCAAAAAAATGAAATCCCTTTGTAAGAGATGAGTTCTCGTTCGAGACCCTGATACTTCTAGAGAGATTATCCGTTTTATACACGAACTGCATCCAGTTATTGTCGTAGCCCTCTCAACTTTTTAACACATGTTATGTGTGTGAATTGATGATAGCATGCCAACTTTCAACATTTTCAGAGTTCATTTGTAGTGCTTTTCAATTTCAGGGTCAACTAGCTCAAAAAAATAAGTAAATGCACCAAATAAACCAAATGAAGTCAGAAATTGTTCAAATTTTGTGATGTGCCTTTGAATGGTGCATTTTGAACACACAAAAAGTATGGAGTTCAAATAAGTTCAAAAAAATGAAATCCCTTTGTAAGAGATGAGTTCTCGTTCGAAACTCTCATACTTCGAGAGAGATTGTCCGTTTTGTACACGAAGTGCATCCAGTTTTTGTCGTAGCCCTCTCAACTTTTTAACACATGCTATGTGGGTGAAATGATGATAGCATGCCAACTTTCAACATTTTCAGAGTTCATTTGTAGTGCTTTTCAATTTCAGGGTCAACTAGCTCAAAAAAAAATAAGTAAATGCACGAAATATACCAAATGAAGTCAAAAATTGTTGAAATTTTGTGATGTGCCTTTGAATGGTGCATTTTGAACACACAAAAAGTATGGAGTTCAAATAATTTCAAAAAATGAAATCCCTTTGTAAGAGATGAGTTCTCGTTCGAAACCGTGATACTTCGAGAGAGATTGTCCATTTTGTACACGAAGTGCATCCAGTTTTTGTCGTAGCCCTCTCCACTTTTTAACACATGCTATGTGGGTGAAATGATGATAGCATGCCAACTTTCAACATTTTCAGAGTTCATTTGTAGTGCTTTTCAATTTCAGGGTCAACTAGCTCAAAAAAAGATAAGTAAATGCACGAAATATACCAAATGAAGTCAGAAATTGTTGAAATTTTGTGATGTGCCTTTGAATGGTGCATTTTGAACACAAAAAAGTATGGAGTTCAAATAAGTTCAAAAAAATGAAATCTCTTTGTAAGAGATGAGTTCTCGTTCGAAACCCTGATACTTCGAGAGAGATTGTCCGTTTTGTACACGAAGTGCATCCAGTTTTTGTCGTAGCCCTCTCAACTTTTTAACACATGCTATGTGGGTGAAATGATGATACATGCCAACTTTCAACATTTTCAGAGTTCATTTGTAGTGCTTTTTAATTTCAGGGTCAACTAGCTCAAAAAAATAAGTAAATGCATGAAATATACCAAATGAAGTCAGAAATTGTTGAAATTTTGTGATGTGCCTTTGAATGGTGCATTTTGAACACACCAAAAGTATGGAGTTCAAATAATTTCAAAAAAATGAAATCCCTTTGTAAGAGATGAGTTCTCGTTCGAAACTCTAATACTTCGAGAGAGATGGTCCGTTTTGTACACGAAGTGCATCCAGTTTTTGTCGTAGCCCTCTCAACTTTTTAACACATGCTATGTGGGTGAAATGATGATAGCATGCCAACTTTCAACATTTTCAGAGTTCATTTGTAGTGCTTTTCAATTTCAGGGTCAACTAGCTCATAAAAAATAAGTAAATGCACCAAATATACCAAATGAAGTCAGAAATTGTTGAAATTTTGTCATGTGCCTTTGAATGGTGCATTTTGAACACACAAAAAGTATGGAGTTCAAATACTTTCAAAAAAATGAAATCCCTTTGTAAGAGATGAGTTCTCGTTCGAAACCCTCATACTTCGAGAGAGATTGTCCGTTTTGTACACGAAGTACATCCAGTTTTTGTCGTAGACCCCTCAACTTTTTAACACATGCTATGTGGGTGAAATGATGATAGCATGCCAACTTTCAACATTTTCAGAGTTCATTTGTAGTGCTTTTCAATTTCAGGGTCAACTAGCTCAAAAAAATAAGTAAATGCACCAAATATACCAAATGAAGTTAGAAATTGTTGAAATTTTGTGATGTGCCTTTGAATGGTGCATTTTGAACACAGAGAAAGTATGGAGTTCAAATAATTTCAAAAAAATGAAATCCCTTTGTAAGAGATGAGTTCTCGTTCGAGACCCTGATACTTCGAGAGAGATTATCCGTTTTCTACACGAACTGCATCCAGTTTGTCGTAGCCCTCTCAACTTTTTAACACATGCTATGTGTGTGAATTGATGATAGCATGCCAACTTTCAACATTTTCAGAGTTCATTTGTAGTGCTTTTCAATTTCAGGGTCAACTAGCTCAAAAAAAATAAGTAAATGCACCAAATATACCAAATGAAGTCAGAAATTGTTCAAATTTTGTGATGTGCCTTTGAATGGTGCATTTTGAACACACAAAAAGTATGGAGTTCAAATAAGTTCAAAAAAATGAAATCCCTTTGTAAGAGATGAGTTCTCGTTCGAAACCCTGATACTTCGAGAGAGATTGTCCGTTTTGTACACGAAGTGCATCTAGTTTTTGTCGTAGCCCTCTCAACATTTTAACACATGCTATGTGGGTGAAATGATGATAGCATGCCAACTTTCAACATTTTCAGAGTTCATTTGTAGTGCTTTTCAATTTCAGGGTCAACTAGCTCAAAAAAAGATAAATAAATGCACGAAATATACCAAATGAAGTCAGAAATTGTTGAAATTTTGTGATGTGCCTTTGAATGGTGCATTTTGAACACACAAAAAGTATGGAGTTCAAATAAGTTCAAAAAAATGAAATCCCTTTGTAAGAGATGAGTTCTCGTTCCAAACCCTAATACTTCGAGAGAGATTGTCCGTTTTGTACACGAAGTGCATCCAGATTTTGTCGTAGCCCTCTCAACTTTTTAACACATGCTATGTGGGTGAAATGATGATACATGCCAACTTTCAACATTTTCAGAGTTCATTTGTAGTGCTTTTTAATTTCAGGGTCAACTAGCTCAAAAAAATAAGTAAATGCATGAAATATACCAAATGAAGTCAGAAATTGTTGAAATTTTGTGATGTGCCTTTGAATGGTGCATTTTGAACACACAAAAAGTATGGAGTTCAAATAATTTGAAAAAAATGAAATCCCTTTGTAAGAGATGAGTTGTCGTCGAAACTGTGATACTTCGAGAGAGATTGTCCGTTTTGTACACGAAGTGCATCCAGTTTTTGTCGTAGCCCTCTCAACTTATTAACACATGCTATGTGGGTGCAATGATGATAGCATGCCAACTTTCAACATTTTCAGAGTTCATTTGTAGTGCTTTTCAATTTCAGGGTCAACTAGCTCAAAAAAGATAAGTAAATGCACGAAATATACCAAATGAAGTCACAAATTGTTGAAATTTTGTGATGTGCCTTTGAATGGTGCATTTTGAACACACCAAAAGTATGGAGTTCAAATAAGTTCAAAAAAATGAAATCCCTTTGTAAGAGATGAGTTCTCGTTCGAAACCGTGATACTTCGAGAGAGATTGTCCGTTTTGTACACGAAGTGCATCCAGTTTTTGTCGTAGTCCTCTCAACTTTTTAGCACATGCTATGTGGGTGAAATGGTGATAGCATGCCAACTTTCAACATTTTCAGAGTTCATTTGTAGTGCTTTTCAATTTCAGGCTCAACTAGCTCAAAAAAGATAAGTAAATGCACGAAATATACCAAATGAAGTCAGAAATTGTTGAAATTTTGTGATGTGCCTTTGAATGGTGCATTTTGAGCACACAAAAAGTATGGAGTTCAAATAAGTTCAAAAAAATGAAATCCCTTTGTAAGAGATGAGTTCTCGTTCGAAACCGTGATACTTCGAGAGAGATTGTCCGTCTTGTACACGAAGTGAATCCAGTTTTTGTCGTAGCCCTCTCAACTTTTTAACACATGCTATGTGGGTGAAATGATGATAGCATGCCAACTTTCAACATTTTCAGAGTTCATTTGTAGTACTTTTCAATTCCAGGGTCAACTAGCTCAAAAAAGATAAGTAAATGCACGAAATATACCAAATGAAGTCAGAAATTGTTGAAATTTTGTGATGTGCCTTTGAATGGTGCATTTTGAACACACAAAAAGTATGGAGTTCAAATAAGTTCAAAAAAATGAAATCCCTTTGTAAGAGATGAGTTCTCGTTCGAAACCGTGATACTTCGAGAGAGATTGTCCGTTTTGTACACGAAGTGCATCCAGTTTTTGTCGTAGCCCTCTCAACTTTTTAACACATGCTATGTGGGTGAAATTATGATAGCATGCCAAGTTTAAACATTTTCAGAGTTCATTTGTAGTGCTTTTCAATTTCAGGGTCAACTAGCTCAAAAAAATAAGTAAATGCACGAAATATACCAAATGAAGTCAGAAATTGTTGAAATTTTGTGATGTGCCGTTGAATGGTTCATTTTGAACACACAAAAAGTATGGAGTTCAAATAATTTCAAAGAAATGAAATCCCTTTGTAAGAGATGAGTTCTCGTTCGAAACTGTGATACTTCGAGAGAGATTGTCCGTTTTGTACACGAAGTGCATCCAGTTTTTGTCGTAGCCCTCTCAACTTTTTAACACATGCTATGTGGGTGAAATGATGATAGCATGCCAACTTTCAATATTTTCAGAGTTCATTTGTAGTGCTTTTCAATTTCAGGGTCAACTAGCTCAAAAAAGATAAGTAAATGCACGAAATATACCAAATGAAGTCAGAAATTGTTGAAATTTTGTGATGTGCCTTTGAATGGTTCATTTTGAACACACAAAAAGTGTGGAGTTCAAATAAGTTCAAAAAAATTAAATCCCTTTGTAAGAGATGAGTTCTCGTTCGAAACCGTGATACTTCGAGAGAGATTGTCCGTTTTGTACACGAAGTGCATCCAGTTTTTGTCGTAGCCCTCTCAACTTTTTAACACATGCTATGCGGGTGAAATGATGATAGCATGCCAACTTTCAACATTTTTAGAGTTCATTTGTAGTGCTTTTCAATTTCAGGGTCAACTAGCTCAAAAAAGATAAGTAAATGCACGAAATATACCAAATGAAGTCAGCAATTGTTGAAATTTTGTGATGTGCCTTTGAATGGTGCATATTGAACACACAAAAAGTATGGAATTCAAATAAGTTCAAAAAAATGAAATCCCTTTGTAAGAGATGAGTTCTCGTTCGAAACCGTGATACTTCGAGAGAGATTGTCCGTTTTGTACACGAAGTGCATCCAGTTTTTGTCGTAGCCCTCTCAACTTTTTAACACATGCTATTTGGGTGAAATGATGATAGCATGCCAACTTTCAACATTTTCAGAGTTCATTTGTAGTGCTTTTCAATTTCAGGGTCAACTAGCTCAAAAAAAGATAAGTAAATGCACGAAATATACCAAATGAAGTCAGAAATTGTTGAAATTTTGTGATGTGCCTTTGAATGGTGCATTTTGAACACAAAAAAGTATGGAGTTCAAATAAGTTCAAAAAAATGAAATCTCTTTGTAAGAGATGAGTTCTCGTTCGAAACCCTGATACTTCGAGAGAGATTGTCCGTTTTGTACACGAAGTGCATCCAGTTTTTGTCGTAGCCCTCTCAACTTTTTAACACATGCTATGTGGGTGAAATGATGATACATGCCAACTTTCAACATTTTCAGAGTTCATTTGTAGTGCTTTTTAATTTCAGGGTCAACTAGCTCAAAAAAATAAGTAAATGCATGAAATATACCAAATGAAGTCAGAAATTGTTGAAATTTTGTGATGTGCCTTTGAATGGTGCATTTTGAACACACCAAAAGTATGGAGTTCAAATAATTTCAAAAAAATGAAATCCCTTTGTAAGAGATGAGTTCTCGTTCGAAACTCTAATACTTCGAGAGAGATGGTCCGTTTTGTACACGAAGTGCATCCAGTTTTTGTCGTAGCCCTCTCAACTTTTTAACACATGCTATGTGGGTGAAATGATGATAGCATGCCAACTTTCAACATTTTCAGAGTTCATTTGTAGTGCTTTTCAATTTCAGGGTCAACTAGCTCATAAAAAATAAGTAAATGCACCAAATATACCAAATGAAGTCAGAAATTGTTGAAATTTTGTCATGTGCCTTTGAATGGTGCATTTTGAACACACAAAAAGTATGGAGTTCAAATACTTTCAAAAAAATGAAATCCCTTTGTAAGAGATGAGTTCTCGTTCGAAACCCTCATACTTCGAGAGAGATTGTCCGTTTTGTACACGAAGTACATCCAGTTTTTGTCGTAGACCCCTCAACTTTTTAACACATGCTATGTGGGTGAAATGATGATAGCATGCCAACTTTCAACATTTTCAGAGTTCATTTGTAGTGCTTTTCAATTTCAGGGTCAACTAGCTCAAAAAAATAAGTAAATGCACCAAATATACCAAATGAAGTTAGAAATTGTTGAAATTTTGTGATGTGCCTTTGAATGGTGCATTTTGAACACAGAGAAAGTATGGAGTTCAAATAATTTCAAAAAAATGAAATCCCTTTGTAAGAGATGAGTTCTCGTTCGAGACCGTGATACTTCGAGAGAGATTATCCGTTTTCTACACGAACTGCATCCAGTTTGTCGTAGCCCTCTCAACTTTTTAACACATGCTATGTGTGTGAATTGATGATAGCATGCCAACTTTCAACATTTTCAGAGTTCATTTGTAGTGCTTTTCAATTTCAGGGTCAACTAGCTCAAAAAAAATAAGTAAATGCACCAAATATACCAAATGAAGTCAGAAATTGTTCAAATTTTGTGATGTGCCTTTGAATGGTGCATTTTGAACACACAAAAAGTATGGAGTTCAAATAAGTTCAAAAAAATGAAATCCCTTTGTAAGAGATGAGTTCTCGTTCGAAACCCTGATACTTCGAGAGAGATTGTCCGTTTTGTACACGAAGTGCATCTAGTTTTTGTCGTAGCCCTCTCAACATTTTAACACATGCTATGTGGGTGAAATGATGATAGCATGCCAACTTTCAACATTTTCAGAGTTCATTTGTAGTGCTTTTCAATTTCAGGGTCAACTAGCTCAAAAAAAGATAAATAAATGCACGAAATATACCAAATGAAGTCAGAAATTGTTGAAATTTTGTGATGTGCCTTTGAATGGTGCATTTTGAACACACAAAAAGTATGGAGTTCAAATAAGTTCAAAAAAATGAAATCCCTTTGTAAGAGATGAGTTCTCGTTCCAAACCCTAATACTTCGAGAGAGATTGTCCGTTTTGTACACGAAGTGCATCCAGATTTTGTCGTAGCCCTCTCAACTTTTTAACACATGCTATGTGGGTGAAATGATGATACATGCCAACTTTCAACATTTTCAGAGTTCATTTGTAGTGCTTTTTAATTTCAGGGTCAACTAGCTCAAAAAAATAAGTAAATGCATGAAATATACCAAATGAAGTCAGAAATTGTTGAAATTTTGTGATGTGCCTTTGAATGGTGCATTTTGAACACACAAAAAGTATGGAGTTCAAATAATTTGAAAAAAATGAAATCCCTTTGTAAGAGATGAGTTGTCGTCGAAACTGTGATACTTCGAGAGAGATTGTCCGTTTTGTACACGAAGTGCATCCAGTTTTTGTCGTAGCCCTCTCAACTTATTAACACATGCTATGTGGGTGCAATGATGATAGCATGCCAACTTTCAACATTTTCAGAGTTCATTTGTAGTGCTTTTCAATTTCAGGGTCAACTAGCTCAAAAAAGATAAGTAAATGCACGAAATATACCAAATGAAGTCACAAATTGTTGAAATTTTGTGATGTGCCTTTGAATGGTGCATTTTGAACACACCAAAAGTATGGAGTTCAAATAAGTTCAAAAAAATGAAATCCCTTTGTAAGAGATGAGTTCTCGTTCGAAACCGTGATACTTCGAGAGAGATTGTCCGTTTTGTACACGAAGTGCATCCAGTTTTTGTCGTAGTCCTCTCAACTTTTTAGCACATGCTATGTGGGTGAAATGGTGATAGCATGCCAACTTTCAACATTTTCAGAGTTCATTTGTAGTGCTTTTCAATTTCAGGCTCAACTAGCTCAAAAAAGATAAGTAAATGCACGAAATATACCAAATGAAGTCAGAAATTGTTGAAATTTTGTGATGTGCCTTTGAATGGTGCATTTTGAGCACACAAAAAGTATGGAGTTCAAATAAGTTCAAAAAAATGAAATCCCTTTGTAAGAGATGAGTTCTCGTTCGAAACCGTGATACTTCGAGAGAGATTGTCCGTCTTGTACACGAAGTGAATCCAGTTTTTGTCGTAGCCCTCTCAACTTTTTAACACATGCTATGTGGGTGAAATGATGATAGCATGCCAACTTTCAACATTTTCAGAGTTCATTTGTAGTACTTTTCAATTCCAGGGTCAACTAGCTCAAAAAAGATAAGTAAATGCACGAAATATACCAAATGAAGTCAGAAATTGTTGAAATTTTGTGATGTGCCTTTGAATGGTGCATTTTGAACACACAAAAAGTATGGAGTTCAAATAAGTTCAAAAAAATGAAATCCCTTTGTAAGAGATGAGTTCTCGTTCGAAACCGTGATACTTCGAGAGAGATTGTCCGTTTTGTACACGAAGTGCATCCAGTTTTTGTCGTAGCCCTCTCAACTTTTTAACACATGCTATGTGGGTGAAATTATGATAGCATGCCAAGTTTAAACATTTTCAGAGTTCATTTGTAGTGCTTTTCAATTTCAGGGTCAACTAGCTCAAAAAAATAAGTAAATGCACGAAATATACCAAATGAAGTCAGAAATTGTTGAAATTTTGTGATGTGCCGTTGAATGGTTCATTTTGAACACACAAAAAGTATGGAGTTCAAATAATTTCAAAGAAATGAAATCCCTTTGTAAGAGATGAGTTCTCGTTCGAAACTGTGATACTTCGAGAGAGATTGTCCGTTTTGTACACGAAGTGCATCCAGTTTTTGTCGTAGCCCTCTCAACTTTTTAACACATGCTATGTGGGTGAAATGATGATAGCATGCCAACTTTCAATATTTTCAGAGTTCATTTGTAGTGCTTTTCAATTTCAGGGTCAACTAGCTCAAAAAAGATAAGTAAATGCACGAAATATACCAAATGAAGTCAGAAATTGTTGAAATTTTGTGATGTGCCTTTGAATGGTTCATTTTGAACACACAAAAAGTGTGGAGTTCAAATAAGTTCAAAAAAATTAAATCCCTTTGTAAGAGATGAGTTCTCGTTCGAAACCGTGATACTTCGAGAGAGATTGTCCGTTTTGTACACGAAGTGCATCCAGTTTTTGTCGTAGCCCTCTCAACTTTTTAACACATGCTATGCGGGTGAAATGATGATAGCATGCCAACTTTCAACATTTTTAGAGTTCATTTGTAGTGCTTTTCAATTTCAGGGTCAACTAGCTCAAAAAAGATAAGTAAATGCACGAAATATACCAAATGAAGTCAGCAATTGTTGAAATTTTGTGATGTGCCTTTGAATGGTGCATATTGAACACACAAAAAGTATGGAATTCAAATAAGTTCAAAAAAATGAAATCCCTTTGTAAGAGATGAGTTCTCGTTCGAAACCGTGATACTTCGAGAGAGATTGTCCGTTTTGTACACGAAGTGCATCCAGTTTTTGTCGTAGCCCTCTCAACTTTTTAACACATGCTATGTGGGTGACATGATGATAGCATGCCAAGTTTAAACATTTTCTGAGTTCATTTGTAGTGCTTTTCAATTTCAGCGTCAACTAGCTCAAAAAAAATAAGTAAATGCACGAAATATACCAAATGAAGTCAGAAATTGATGAAATTTTGTGATGTGCCTTTGAATGGTGCATTTTGAACACACAAAAAGTATGGAGTTCAAATAATTTCAAAAAAATGAAATCCCTTTGTTAGAGATGAGTTCTCGTTCGAAACCCTGATACTTCGAGAGAGATTATCCGTTTTGTACACGAAGTGCATTCAGTTTTTGTCGTAGCCCTCTCAACTTTTTAACACATGCTATGTGGGTGAAATGATGATAGCATGCCAAATTTCAACATTTTCAGAGTTCATTTGTAGTGCTTTTCAATTTCAGGGTTAACTAGCTCAAAAAAGATAAGTAAATGCACGAAATATACCAAATGAAGTCAGAAATTGTTGAAATTTTGTGATGTGCCGTTGAATGGTGCATTTTGAACACACAAAAAGTATGGAGTTCAAATAATTTCAAAGAAATGAAATCCCTTTGTAAGAGATGAGTTCTCGTTCGAAACTGTGATACTTCGAGAGAGATTGTCCGTTTTGTACACGAAGTGCATCCAGTTTTTGTCGTAGCCCTCTCAACTTTTTAACACATGCTATGTGGGTGAAATGATGATAGCATGCCAACTTTCAATATTTTCAGAGTTCATTTGTAGTGCTTTTCAATTTCAGGGTCAACTAGCTCAAAAAAGATAAGTAAATGCACGAAATATACCAAATGAAGTCAGAAATTGTTGAAATTTTGTGATGTGCCTTTGAATGGTGCATTTTGAACACACAAAAAGTATGGAGTTCAAATACTTTCAAAAAATGAAATCCCTTTGTAAGAGATGAGTTCTCGTTCGAAACCCTCATACTTCGAGAGAGATTGTCCGTTTTGTACACGACGTACATCCAGTTTTTGTCGTAGACCCCTCAACTTTTTAACACATGCTATGTGGGTGAAATGATGATAGCATGCCAACTTTCAACATTTTCAGAGTTCATTTGTAGTGCTTTTCAATTTCAGGGTCAACTAGCTCAAAAAAATAAGTAAATGCACCAAATATACCAAATGAAGTTAGAAATTGTTGAAATTTTGTGATGTGCCTTTGAATGGTGCATTTTGAACACAGAAAAAGTATGGAGTTCAAATAATTTCAAAAAAATGAAATCCCTTTGTAAGAGATGAGTTCTCGTTCGAGACCCTGATACTTCGAGAGAGATTATCCGTTTTCTACACGAACTGCATCCAGTTTGTCGTAGCCCTCTCAACTTTTTAACACATGCTATGTGTGTGAATTGATGATAGCATGCCAACTTTCAACATTTTCAGAGTTCATTTGTAGTGCTTTTCAATTTCAGGGTCAACTAGCTCAAAAAAAATAAGTAAATGCACCAAATATACCAAATGAAGTCAGAAATTGTTCAAATTCTGTGATGTGCCTTTGAATGGTGCATTTTGAACACACAAAAAGTATGGAGTTCAAATAAGTTCAAAAAAATGAAATCCCTTTGTAAGAGATGAGTTCTCGTTCGAAACCCTGATACTTCGAGAGAGATTGTCCGTTTTGTACACGAAGTGCATCTAGTTTTTGTCGTAGCCCTCTCAACATTTTAACACATGCTATGTGGGTGAAATGATGATAGCATGCCAACTTTCAACATTTTCAGAGTTCATTTGTAGTGCTTTTCAATTTCAGGGTCAACTAGCTCAAAAAAAGATAAATAAATGCACGAAATATACCAAATGAAGTCAGAAATTGTTGAAATTTTGTGATGTGCCTTTGAATGGTGCATTTTGAACACACAAAAAGTATGGAGTTCAAATAAGTTCAAAAAAATGAAATCCCTTTGTAAGAGATGAGTTCTCGTTCGAAACCCTAATACTTCGAGAGAGATTGTCCGTTTTGTACACGAAGTTCATCCAGTTTTTGTCGTAGCCCTCTCAACTTTTTAACACATGCTATGTGGGTGAAATGATGATACATGCCAACTTTCAACATTTTCAGAGTTCATTTGTAGTGCTTTTTAATTTCAGGGTCAACTAGCTCAAAAAAATAAGTAAATGCATGAAATATACCAAATGAAGTCAGAAATTGTTGAAATTTTGTGATGTGCCTTTGAATGGTGCATTTTGAACACACAAAAAGTATGGAGTTCAAATAATTTGAAAAAAATGAAATCCCTTTGTAAGAGATGAGTTGTCGTCGAAACTGTGATACTTCGAGAGAGATTGTCCGTTTTGTACACGAAGTGCATCCAGTTTTTGTCGTAGCCCTCTCAACTTTTTAACACATGCTATGTGGGTGCAATGATGATAGCATGCCAACTTTCAACATTTTCAGAGTTCATTTGTAGTGCTTTTCAATTTCAGGGTCAACTAGCTCAAAAAAGATAAGTAAATGCACGAAATATACCAAATGAAGTCAGAAATTGTTGAAATTTTGTGATGTGCCTTTGAATGGTGCATTTTGAACACACCAAAAGTATGGAGTTCAAATAAGTTCAAAAAAATGAAATCCCTTTGTAAGAGATGAGTTCTCGTTCGAAACCGTGATACCTCGAGAGAGATTGTCCGTTTTGTACACGAAGTGCATCCAGTTTTTGTCGTAGTCCTCTCAACTTTTTAACACATGCTATGTGGGTGAAATGGTGATAGCATGCCAACTTTCAACATTTTCAGAGTTCATTTCTAGTGCTTTTCAATTTCAGGCTCAACTAGCTCAAAAAAGATAAGTAAATGCACGAAATATACCAAATGAAGTCAGAAATTGTTGAAATTTTGTGATGTGCCTTTGAATGGTGCATTTTGAGCACACAAAAAGTATGGAGTTCAAATAAGTTCAAAAAAATGAAATCCCTTTGTAAGAGATGAGTTCTCGTTCGAAACCGTGATACTTCGAGAGAGATTGTCCGTCTTGTACACGAAGTGAATCCAGTTTTTGTCGTAGCCCTCTCAACTTTTTAACACATGCTATGTGGGTGAAATGATGATAGCATGCCAACTTTCAACATTTTCAGAGTTCATTTGTAGTACTTTTCAATTCCAGGGTCAACTAGCTCAAAAAAGATAAGTAAATGCACGAAATATACCAAATGAAGTCAGAAATTTTTGAAATTTTGTGATGTGCCTTTGAATGGTGCATTTTGAACACACAAAAAGTATGGAGTTCAAATAAGTTCAAAAAAATGAAATCCCTTTGTAAGAGATGAGTTCTCGTTCGAAACCGTGATACTTCGAGAGAGATTGTCCGTTTTGTACACGAAGTGCATCCAGTTTTTGTCGTAGCCCTCTCAACTTTTTAACACATGCTATGTGGGTGAAATTATGATAGCATGCCAAGTTTAAACATTTTCAGAGTTCATTTGTAGTGCTTTTCAATTTCAGGGTCAACTAGCTCAAAAAAATAAGTAAATGCACGAAATATACCAAATGAAGTCAGAAATTGTTGAAATTTTGTGATGTGCCGTTGAATGGTTCATTTTGAACACACAAAAAGTATGGAGTTCAAATAATTTCAAAGAAATGAAATCCCTTTGTAAGAGATGAGTTCTCGTTCGAAACTGTGATACTTCGAGAGAGATTGTCCGTTTTGTACACGAAGTGCATCCAGTTTTTGTCGTAGCCCTCTCAACTTTTTAACACATGCTATGTGGGTGAAATGATGATAGCATGCCAACTTTCAATATTTTCAGAGTTCATTTGTAGTTCTTTTCAATTTCAGGGTCAACTAGCTCAAAAAAGATAAGTAAATGCACGAAATATACCAAATGAAGTCAGAAATTGTTGAATTTTGTGATGTGCCTTTGAATGGTTCATTTTGAACACACAAAAAGTATGGAGTTCAAATAAGTTCAAAAAAATTAAATCCCTTTGTAAGAGATGAGTTCTCGTTCGAAACCGTGATACTTCGAGAGAGATTGTCCGTTTTGTACACGAAGTGCATCCAGTTTTTGTCGTAGCCCTCTCAACTTTTTAACACATGCTATGCGGGTGAAATGATGATAGCATGCCAACTTTCAACATTTTTAGAGTTCATTTGTAGTGCTTTTCAATTTCAGGGTCAACTAGCTCAAAAAAGATAAGTAAATGCACGAAATATACCAAATGAAGTCAGCAATTGTTGAAATTTTGTGATGTGCCTTTGAATGGTGCATATTGAACACACAAAAAGTATGGAATTCAAATAAGTTCAAAAAAATGAAATCCCTTTGTAAGAGATGAGTTCTCGTTCGAAACCGTGATACTTCGAGAGAGATTGTCCGTTTTGTACACGAAGTGCATCCAGTTTTTGTCGTAGCCCTCTCAACTTTTTAACACATGCTATGTGGGTGACATGATGATAGCATGCCAAGTTTAAACATTTTCTGAGTTCATTTGTAGTGCTTTTCAATTTCAGCGTCAACTAGCTCAAAAAAAAATAAGTAAATGCACGAAATATACCAAATGAAGTCAGAAATTGTTGAAATTTTGTGATGTGCCTTTGAATGGTGCATTTTGAACACACAAAAAGTATGGAGTTCAAATAATTTCAAAAAAATGAAATCCCTTTGTTAGAGATGAGTTCTCGTTCGAAACTGTGATACTTCGAGAGAGATTATCCGTTTTGTACACGAAGTGCATCCAGTTTTTGTCGTAGCCCTCTCAACTTTTTAACACATGCTATGTGGGTGAAATGATGATAGCATGCCAAATTTCAACATTTTCAGAGTTCATTTGTAGTGCTTTTCAATTTCAGGGTTAACTAGCTCAAAAAAGATAAGTAAATGCACGAAATATACCAAATGAAGTCAGAAATTGTTGAAATTTTGTGATGTGCCGTTGAATGGTGCATTTTGAACACACAAAAAGTATGGAGTTCAAATAATTTCAAAGAAATGAAATCCCTTTGTAAGAGATGAGTTCTCGTTCGAAACTGTGATACTTCGAGAGAGATTGTCCGTTTTGTACACGAAGTGCATCCAGTTTTTTTCGTAGCCCTCTCAACTTTTTAACACATGCTATGTGGGTGAAATGATGATAGCATGCCAACTTTCAATATTTTCAGAGTTCATTTGTAGTGCTTTTCAATTTCAGGGTCAACTAGCTCAAAAAAGATAAGTAAATGCACGAAATATACCAAATGAAGTCAGAAATTGTTGAAATTTTGTGATGTGCCTTTGAATGGTGCATTTTGAACACACAAAAAGTATGGAGTTCAAATACTTTCAACAAAATGAAATCCCTTTGTAAGAGATGAGTTCTCGTTCGAAACCCTCATACTTCGAGAGAGATTGTCCGTTTTGTACACGACGTACATCCAGTTTTTGTCGTAGACCCCTCAACTTTTTAACACATGCTATGTGGGTGAAATGATGATAGCATGCCAACTTTCAACATTTTCAGAGTTCATTTGTAGTGCTTTTCAATTTCAGGGTCAACTAGCTCAAAAAAATAAGTAAATGCACCAAATATACCAAATGAAGTTAGAAATTGTTGAAATTTTGTGATGTGCCTTTGAATGGTGCATTTTGAACACAGAAAAAGTATGGAGTTCAAATAATTTCAAAAAAATGAAATCCCTTTGTAAGAGATGAGTTCTCGTTCGAGACCCTGATACTTCGAGAGAGATTATCCGTTTTCTACACGAACTGCATCCAGTTTGTCGTAGCCCTCTCAACTTTTTAACACATGCTATGTGTGTGAATTGATGATAGCATGCCAACTTTCAACATTTTCAGAGTTCATTTGTAGTGCTTTTCAATTTCAGGGTCAACTAGCTCAAAAAAAATAAGTAAATGCACCAAATATACCAAATGAAGTCGGAAATTGTTCAAATTCTGTGATGTGCCTTTGAATGGTGCATTTTGAACACACAAAAAGTATGGAGTTCAAATAAGTTCAAAAAAATGAAATCCCTTTGTAAGAGATGAGTTCTCGTTCAAAACCCTGATAATTCGAGAGAGATTGTCCGTTTTGTACACGAAGTGCATCTAGTTTTTGTCGTAGCCCTCTCAACATTTTAACACATGCTATGTGGGTGAAATGATGATAGCATGCCAACTTTCAACATTTTCAGAGTTCATTTGTAGTGCTTTTCAATTTCAGGGTCAACTAGCTCAAAAAAGATAAATAAATGCACGAAATATACCAAATGAAGTCAGAAATTGTTGAAATTTTGTGATGTGCCTTTGAATGGTGCATTTTGAACACACAAAAAGTATGGAGTTCAAATAAGTTCAAAAAAATGAAATCCCTTTGTAAGAGATGAGTTCTCGTTCGAAACCCTAATACTTCGAGAGAGATTGTCCGTTTTGTACACGAAGTTCATCCAGTTTTTGTCGTAGCCCTCTCAACTTTTTAACACATGCTATGTGGGTGAAATGATGATACATGCCAACTTTCAACATTTTCAGAGTTCATTTGTAGTGCTTTTTAATTTTAGGGTCAACTAGCTCAAAAAAATAAGTAAATGCATGAAATATACCAAATGAAGTCAGAAATTGTTGAAATTTTGTGATGTGCCTTTGAATGGTGCATTTTGAACACACAAAAAGTATGGAGTTCAAATAATTTGAAAAAAATGAAATCCCTTTGTAAGAGATGAGTTGTCGTCGAAACTGTGATACTTCGAGAGAGATTGTCCGTTTTGTACACGAAGTGCATCCAGTTTTTGTCGTAGCCCTCTCAACTTTTTAACACATGCTATGTGGGTGCAATGATGATAGCATGCCAACTTTCAACATTTTCAGAGTTCATTTGTAGTGCTTTTCAATTTCAGGGTCAACTAGCTCAAAAAAGATAAGTAAATGCACGAAATATACCAAATGAAGTCAGAAATTGTTGAAATTTTGTGATGTGCCTTTGAATGGTGCATTTTGAACACACCAAAAGTATGGAGTTCAAATAAGTTCAAAAAAATGAAATCCCTTTGTAAGAGATGAGTTCTCGTTCGAAACCGTGATACCTCGAGAGAGATTGTCCGTTTTGTACACGAAGTGCATCCAGTTTTTGTCGTAGTCCTCTCAACTTTTTAACACATGCTATGTGGGTGAAATGGTGATAGCATGCCAACTTTCAACATTTTCAGAGTTCATTTGTAGTGCTTTTCAATTTCAGGCTCAACTAGCTCAAAAAAGATAAGTAAATGCACGAAATATACCAAATGAAGTCAGAAATTGTTGAAATTTTGTGATGTGCCTTTGAATGGTGCATTTTGAGCACACAAAAAGTATGGAGTTCAAATAAGTTCAAAAAAATGAAATCCCTTTGTAAGAGATGAGTTCTCGTTCGAAACCGTGATACTTCGAGAGAGATTGTCCGTCTTGTACACGAAGTGAATCCAGTTTTTGTCGTAGCCCTCTCAACTTTTTAACACATGCTATGTGGGTGAAATGATGATAGCATGCCAACTTTCAACATTTTCAGAGTTCATTTGTAGTACTTTTCAAATCCAGGGTCAACTAGCTCAAAAAAGATAAGTAAATGCACGAAATATACCAAATGAAGTCAGAAATTTTTGAAATTTTGTGATGTGCCTTTGAATGGTGCATTTTGATCACACAAAAAGTATGGAGTTCAAATAAGTTCAAAAAAATGAAATCCCTTTGTAAGAGATGAGTTCTCGTTCAAAACCGTGATACTTCGAGAGAGATTGTCCGTTTTGTACACGAAGTGCATCCAGTTTTTGTCGTAGCCCTCTCAACTTTTTAACACATGCTATGTGGGTGAAATTATGATAGCATGCCAAGTTTAAACATTTTCAGAGTTCATTTGTAGTGCTTTTCAATTTCAGGGTCAACTAGCTCAAAAAAATAAGTAAATGCACGAAATATACCAAATGAAGTCAGAAATTGTTGAAATTTTGTGATGTGCCGTTGAATGGTTCATTTTGAACACACAAAAAGTATGGAGTTCAAATAATTTCAAAGAAATGAAATCCCTTTGTAAGAGATGAGTTCTCGTTCGAAACTGTGATACTTCGAGAGAGATTGTCCGTTTTGTACACGAAGTGCATCCAGTTTTTGTCGTAGCCCTCTCAACTTTTTAACACATGCTATGTGGGTGAAATGATGATAGCATGCCAACTTTCAATATTTTCAGAGTTCATTTGTAGTGCTTTTCAATTTCAGGGTCAACTAGCTCAAAAAAGATAAGTAAATGCACGAAATATACCAAATGAAGTCAGAAATTGTTGAAATTTTGTGATGTGCCTTTGAATGGTTCATTTTGAACACACAAAAAGTATGGAGTTCAAATAAGTTCAAAAAAATTAAATCCCTTTGTAAGAGATGAGTTCTCGTTCGAAACCGTGATACTTCGAGAGAGATTGTCCGTTTTGTACACGAAGTGCATCCAGTTTTTGTCGTAGCCCTCTCAACTTTTTAACACATGCTATGCGGGTGAAATGATGATAGCATGCCAACTTTCAACATTTTTAGAGTTCATTTGTAGTGCTTTTCAATTTCAGGGTCAACTAGCTCAAAAAAGATAAGTAAATGCACGAAATATACCAAATGAAGTCAGCAATTGTTGAAATTTTGTGATGTGCCTTTGAATGGTGCATATTGAACACACAAAAAGTATGGAATTCAAATAAGTTCAAAAAAATGAAATCCCTTTGTAAGAGATGAGTTCTCGTTCGAAACCGTGATACTTCGAGAGAGATTGTCCGTTTTGTACACGAAGTGCATCCAGTTTTTGTCGTAGCCCTCTCAACTTTTTAACACATGCTATGTGGGTGACATGATGATAGCATGCCAAGTTTAAACATTTTCTGAGTTCATTTGTAGTGCTTTTCAATTTCAGCGTCAACTAGCTCAAAAAAAATAAGTAAATGCACGAAATATACCAAATGAAGTCAGAAATTGTTGAAATTTTGTGATGTGCCTTTGAATGGTGCATTTTGAACACACAAAAAGTATGGAGTTCAAATAATTTCAAAAAAATGAAATCCCTTTGTTAGAGATGAGTTCTCGTTCGAAACTGTGATACTTCGAGAGAGATTATCCGTTTTGTACACGAAGTGCATCCAGTTTTTGTCGTAGCCCTCTCAACTTTTTAACACATGCTATGTGGGTGAAATGATGATAGCATGCCAAATTTCAACATTTTCAGAGTTCATTTGTAGTGCTTTTCAATTTCAGGGTTAACTAGCTCAAAAAAGATAAGTAAATGCACGAAATATACCAAATGAAGTCAGAAATTGTTGAAATTTTGTGATGTGCCGTTGAATGGTGCATTTTGAACACACAAAAAGTATGGAGTTCAAATAATTTCAAAGAAATGAAATCCCTTTGTAAGAGATGAGTTCTCGTTCGAAACTGTGATACTTCGAGAGAGATTGTCCGTTTTGTACACGAAGTGCATCCAGTTTTTGTCGTAGCCCTCTCAACTTTTTAACACATGCTATGTGGGTGAAATGATGATAGCATGCCAACTTTCAATATTTTCAGAGTTCATTTGTAGTGCTTTTCAATTTCAGGGTCAACTAGCTCAAAAAAGATAAGTAAATGCACGAAATATACCAAATGAAGTCAGAAATTGTTGAAATTTTGTGATGTGCCTTTGAATGGTTCATTTTGAACACACAAAAAGTATGGAGTTCAAATAAGTTCAAAAAAATGAAATCCCTTTGTAAGAGATGAGTTCTCGTTCGAAACCGTGATACTTCGAGAGAGATTGTCCGTTTTGTACACGAAGTGCATCCAGTTTTTGTCATAGCCCTCTCAACTTTTTAACACATGCTATGTGGGTGAAATTATGATAGCATGCCAAGTTTAAACATTTTCAGAGTTCATTTGTAGTGCTTTTCAATTTCAGGGTCAACTAGCTCAAAAAAATAAGTAAATGCACGAAATATACCAAATGAAGTCAGAAATTGTTGAAATTTTGTGATGTGCCGTTGAATGGTGCATTTTGAACACACAAAAAGTATGGAGTTCAAATAATTTCAAAGAAATGAAATCCCTTTGTAAGAGATGAGTTCTCGTTCGAAACTGTGATACTTCGAGAGAGATTGTCCGTTTTGTACACGAAGTGCATCCAGTTTTTGTCGTAGCCCTCTCAACTTTTTAACACATGCTGTGTGGGTGAAATGATGATAGTATGCCAACTTTCAATATTTTCATAGTTCATTTGTAGTGCTTTTCAATTTCAGGGTCAACTAGCTCAAAAAAGATAAGTAAATGCACGAAATATACCAAATGAAGTCAGAAATTGTTGAAATTTTGTGATGTGCCTTTGAATGGTTCATTTTGAACACACAAAAAGTATGGAGTTCAAATAAGTTCAAAAAAATTAAATCCCTTTCTAAGAGATGAGTTCTCGTTCGAAACCGTGATACTTCGAGAGAGATTGTCCGTTTTGTACACGAAGTGCATCCAGTTTTTGTCGTAGCCCTCTCCACGTTTTAACACATGCTATGCAGGTGAAATGATGATAGCATGCCAACTTTCAACATTTTCAGAGTTCATTTGTAGTGCTTTTCAATTTCAGGGTCAACTAGCTCAAAAAAGATAAGTAAATGCACGAAATATACCAAATGAAGTCAGCAATTGTTGAAATTTTGTGATGTGCCTTTGAATGGTGCATATTGAACACACAAAAAGTATGGAGTTCAAATAAGTTCAAAAAAATGAAATCCCTTTGTAAGAGATGAGTTCTCGTTCGAAACCGTGATACTTCGAGAGAGATTGTCCGTTTTGTACACGAAGTGCATCCAGTTTTTGTCGTAGCCCTCTCAACTTTTTAACACATGCTATGTGAGTGAAATGATGATAGCATGCCAACTTTCAACATTTTCAGAGTTCATTTGTAGTGCTTTTCAATTTCAGGGTCAACTAGCTCAAAAAAGATAACTAAATGCACGAAATATACCAAATGAAGTCAGAAATTGTTGAAATTTTGTGATGTGCCTTTGAATGGTGCATATTGAACACACAAAAAGGATGGAGTTCAAATAAGTTCAAAAAAATGAAATCCCTTTGTAAGAGATGAGTTCTCGTTCGAAACCGTGATACTTCGAGATAGATTGTCCGTTTTGTACACGAAGTGCATCCAGTTTTTGTCGTAGCCCTCTCAACTTTTTAACACATGCTATGTGGGTGAAATGGTGATAGAATGCCAACTTTCAACATTTTTAGAGTTCATTTGTAGTGCTTTTCAATTTCAGGGTCAACTAGCTCAAAAAAAGATAAGTAAATGCACGAAATATACCAAATGAAGTCAGAAATTGTTGAAATTTTGTGATGTGCCTTTGAATGGTGCATTTTGAACACACAAAAAGTATGGAGTTCAAATAAGTTCAAAAAAATGAAATCCCTTTGTAAGAGATGAGTTCTCGTTCGAAACCGTGATACTTCGAGAGAGATTGTCCGTTTTGTACACGAAGTGCATCCAGTTTTTGTCGTAGCCCTCTCAACTTTTTAACACATGCTATTTGGGTGAAATGATGATAGCATGCCAACTTTCAACATTTTCATAGTTCATTTGTAGTGCTTTTCAATTTCAGGGTCAACTAGCTCAAAAAAGATAAGTAAATGCACGAAATATACCAAATGAAGTCAGAAATTGTTGAAATTTTGTGATGTGCCTTTGAATGGTGCATATTGAACACATAAAAAGTATGGAGTTCAAATAAGTTCAAAAAAATGAAATCCCTTTGTAAGAGATGAGTTCTCGTTCGAAACCGTGATACTTCGAGAGAGATTGTCCGTTTTGTACACGAAGTGCATCCATTTTTTGTCGTAGCCCTCTCAACTTTTTAACACATGCTATGTGGTTGAAATGATGATAGCATGCCAAGTTTCAACATTTTCACAGTTCATTTGTAGTGCTTTTCAATTTCAGGGTCAACTAGCTCAAAAAAAATAAGTAAATCCACGATATATACCAAATGAAGTCAAAAAGTATGGAGTTCAAAAAACCATATTATGAAATTAAATATTATCATTGGCGATTCATCTCTATTATGAAATTAAATATATCAAAAAACCATTGGAGAACATATGACCAAATTAATACAAGTTCATCATCACATTAAAGCCAAAGAACAACAGTGATCAAATTTTATTATTGCAAAAAATAAATACATAAAGTTCTCTCATAAAACAACATACAACTATGTAAAACATTTAAATACAACAACAAACGCGATCAAAATCGCAACTAAGGTAACAATTGACCCAACAGCATAATGATACCAAGCCTCTTTATCAAAGGCATAGTTTTTAGTATTCCTAATCTTCAAGCGCATTTCATCCATCTTCAAGCGCATTGCATCCATCTTCAACCGCATCGCATCGATCTTCATCTTGCGATCATCGATGACATGCAACTCCAGTTCCATATTCTTATCCTCAATTATTTTCAATTTTTTCTTCTAGTATTTGTTTTCTTTTTCAACCAAATTTAACTTCTCGACAAGAATTTTTATGTGGGTTGGAATTTCCGGTTCACATACTTCCTAGATTAAAAAAATATATGTCACGTTGGTCGTCATAATTGTCATAAACACTAAATAAAACAAATAGTTATAAAAGATAATATATACCACATCCGAATCATAGACAGGATGAGGGCCGACGGAGGCGGATACCAAAACCATCGCACTATATAATAACAAAAAATAATGAAAGTGAGTAATTTATACAAGTATATATCTAAATCATACAAGTAAGATTTTTTTTTCTTTTAAAAAGAAGATAAGAACAAGAGGCTCACCACGGTGGTGCTCGCGACGAGATCGGCACGGGGCGATCGACAATGGTGAGGACGGGCACGGGCGACACCCTACGCATGTGCAGACTCTAAGAAGTTAATTTGAGCATTTGAAATGAGCTACACTAGTAGTGACAAATGAAAGGATGAAGTAGCTAACCTTTTAAAACCTTGTGCAGTTGGTGCACGGCCAGACCTAGACAAATATTAAGGAAAATGGAGCTTGGAGGTCGAGCTTGGAGAGGAGAAAGCTTAAGTAGAGTGGCTCGGGCATTTCATCAAACACGTGATGTGCATGAACTACAGTGGCAAGAGCATGGCATGGTCACACTTCAACAACCAAAAAACAGGGGATATGGTGGGCAGGGGCGAGGGTTTATATAGGCAACACTTTAGCCCCGGTTCTTGCCACGCCCCGGGACTAAAGGCCCCTGCTTCCCGCCTTCTGGTCTGCCGAAAAAGGGCCTTTAGTCCCGGGTCGTGGCTCCACCCGGGACTAAATGGTGTCTTTAGTCCCGGTTCGAGCCACGCTCCGGGACTAAAGGCCCCTGCTTCCCGCCTTTTGGTCTGCCGAAAAAGGGCCTTTAGTCCCGGGTCGTGGCTCCACCCGGGACTAAAGGGGTCTTTAGTCCCGGATCGAGCCCCGAACCGGGACTAAAGATCCACCTGTATAAGCGGGAGTTAGAAAATTTTGAACCCAAATCGTCCATTTCTCTTCTTCCTCTCGTTCTCCTGCCCGGCGCGGCACAACGACGAACTCGACGACGCCGTCAGGCTCCCGCCGTCCTGCTCGCCGCCGCCTGCCGTCCTCCTTGCCGTCGCCGTCGTCCTGCTCGCCGCCGCCGTCCTCCTCGCCGCGCGCCGCCATCCTCCTTGCCGCGCGCCGTCGACACCTCCGGCCGGTAAGCCCCACGCCCCCTCCTCCCCAACACTCCGGCCAGCAGAAGAAAAGAAGAAGAAGGAGAAGAAAAGACCCGGGACTTGGCTCCGCCCGAGTGGTATTTTAGAGTTTAGGTTCTAGCCAAGACCCGGGACTAAAGGTCCTCCTATATAAAATGACACTTCGAAGTTTCCAACCCCTCTTATATAGTTTGTTAGTTTATTAGTTAATCAAATGTCCGTTTTTTGCAGAACTATGGATCCATATATCAGGAACCTCGAAGAGGAAGAACTTCTCGAAGATATAATCAAAGACGGCCCCGACGTTGAACCAGCTGAATCTCCGTCGTCATATCTAAACGACTCCGGATATGGAATGGAGGTCGAGCGACACAAAGATGAAGCCGATGGGGCAGGAGATAGGTCCAATGACGGAGAAGGTGATAGCTCCACTGATGGAGAAGCCGGTGAAGAAATAATAAAGTCCGGCGAGGTATACATATGAAGTTCGACAATCACTTGTAATATGTGAAAAATATTGGAGATAGCTCTATATTGTATACATATACATTCATTTGACGAATGTTTCTCCCTCTTAGGCCTCCACATCGAGCAAAGCTACGAAACGAGGCCCGACTAGAAAGTTGGATGCACGGACGCATTACACCTTTGAGGTGATAATGCCTACGGGCGAACCCAAGCTTCCTAAGAATGTTGCTGACACATTCAAGAAGCAATGCGGAGTTCTCGTTAGGGATCACGTCCCGATCAGCGTTCGGGAGTGGAACAAGCGCAAAGGGGCAGCCGATAGTGACTATGTCGCCAAAAGGTACAAAGATAATCTTTGGAATGATCTCATGTCACATTTCAACCTGCCAGAATGTGAGAATGAAGACGCCGCAGACAAACTGAGGGCCAAAGTCAAGCAGTGGACTCTAAAGAATATGGTCGAACTGTTCCGTAGCTGGAAGAAGAAGCTATGGAAAAACTATCTGAAGACAAAGAAAGTGCCAGTATTCGAGGGGTATCTAGCCAAGCAGGCGAATCACTGGAAGGCATTTCAAGAGTACAAGGAGTCAGAAGATGCCCAGGCATTATCAGAAAAGAACAAGATAAATGCCGACAAGAAGAAATATCACCACAAGCTGGGGCCAGGGGGCTATGAGACTGCCATCCCAAAGTGGGATAAGAAAGAGCAAGATCTGCTAGATAAAGGCATCGTACCTGAACCACTCCGTGATGAGTGGGAATTGAGAGCAAGAAATTGGTTCCTTGCGCATGGTGGGTCGTACGACGAAAAAATAGGGGACCTCAGTTGCAATGACGGTCTTAGGATACCCAGGGAGAATTGGAAAAGGATAGTGAAAGAAATTAAGGAGGGAAAAAGAAAGTTCACTGCAGATAGAGATAAAGATTTGCTCACACTGGTCCTCAGCAATGACGAACATGGAGGACGAACGCGAGGCTTCGGTCCTTCTTACCCGTGGTGGCTTGGGTTTGCCAGAGACCAAGACACTTACAGAAGCCGAGAGAGAGCAAAGAAGCGGCAGCAGGATGAGGAGAATGACAAGTTCAACCAGTTTCTTGCCAGGTTAACGAGCAACAGAAGCAGATTGATGAGCTTAGAGGAGTACCGCGCCAGGAAGATCCTGCACTTGATATTACCGGCGCCCCATCTAAGCGGAAAAGCAGCGTGGCTGAATCTGAGGCCCTGCCCGACGATGCACGAAGAATGATAGAGGGCGGTCCCGGCTACCCCGTGAATGGAATCAAGGAGTCAACATCATGTGAACTCCATCAGAAATTCAAGAACATATCCATGAAGGTGGCTGTCGGACAAGCTTTACCTTCTGGCCCTGATGCACGCTGGCATGGCCGTGAGATTCCAGCTGGCTTAGCTAAAGTCGGGGTGGATGAAATCCTGACGGGGTTTCGTGATATGGAGCTCGACATAGCTGGACCCGAAGATGAGAGGACACTCGGAGAAGTACTGGGTGGAGTCATCCTATGGGACAAGAACTACATCAAGCTTCCAGGCTCGGCCCCAAGGACAACACTGTCTCCGAGTCGTCGCAGGTCACCTACACCTCCATTACCTCCAAGCCCTCCACATGACGTCGGCCAGCACAACACGAGTCCATCTCGATCACCACCGCCGGACTTGCGTCGTCCGTCTCCGCCGCCGTCGGCTCCGGATACAAAGCGGGAGCGTGCCACCAAGAACGCTCCGCCGACGATTCCTAAGCCACGGAGCCCCCCAAAGCGCAAACGGTTGCCCCTCCCAAAGGTACGTCATGCTAATCTTCCTATCAGACCTTATGATCGTACCCCCGAGGAAAACGCCAGGATAGCAAAGGAACATCATGATGCGCGGATGAAAAAGAAGGAACGCGAGCCCCGCCCGGAATACACCGAGAAGCAAATACATTTGCAAAATACTTCACGACCCTTCCATCACAGTATGACTTACACCATAAGCCTGATGACTATACATGCACATTGCAGAAGGAAGTGAAAAAGAGCAGATCACCTCCAAGCCCTCCACATGACGTCGGCCAGCACAACACGAGTCCATCTCGATCACCGCCGCCGGACTTGGATCGTCCGTCTCCGCCGCCGCCCGCTCCGGATCCAAAGCGGGAGCGTGCCACCAAGAACACTCCGCCGACGATTCCTAAGCCACGGAGCCCCCCAAAGCGCAAATGGTCGCCCCTCCCAAAGGTACGTCGTGGTAATCTTCCTATCAGACCTTATGATCGTACCCCCGAGGAAAACGCTAGGATAGCAAAGGAACATCATGATGTGCAGATGAAAAAGAAGGAACCCGAGCCCCGCCCAGAATACACCGAGAAGCAAATAGCATTTGCAAAATACTTCACGACCCTTCCATCATAGTATGACTTACACCATAAGCCTGATGACTATACACGCACATTGCATAAGGAAGTGAAAAAGAGTAATTCACCTCCAAGCCCTCCACATGACGTCGGCCAGCACAACACAAGTCCATCGCGATCACCGCCGCCGGACTTGGGTCGTCCGTCTCCGCCGCCGCCCGCTCCGGATACAAAGCGGGAGCGTGCCACCAAGAACGCTCCGCCGATGATTCCTAAGCCACGGAGCCCCCCAAAGCGCAAATGGTCGCCCCTCCCAAAGGTACATCATGCTAATCTTCCTATCAGACCTTATGATCGTACCCCCGAGGAAAACGCCAGGATAGCAAAGGAACATCATGATGCGCAGATGAAAAAGAAGGAACCCGAGCCTCGCCCGGAATACACCGAGAAGCAAATAGTATTTGCAAAATACTTCACGACCCTTCCATCACAGTATGACTTACACCATAAGCCTGATGACTATACACACACATTGCAGAAGGAAGTGAAAAAGAGCAGATCACGTGCAAGTGCAAGTCGGAGCAAATCAAGTTCAACTACAAGCAAGAAAAAATCAGACGTTCCTCTGCTTGGACAACAGGCCAAACAGTCGATCCCACGCCTCAAGGTGTTAACCGAGAATGTTCCCCCTCCGGTGCAGGGGCTAGCTTTTGAAATAGCAAAGGAGTTGGCGGCTGAATGTGGTGTCTCGGTTGAAGATTTACTGGCTTCCCAAGACGACGGGATACCCAAGGCTGTGGTAGCCCCTAAGCCACAGTTTGTCATGGGTGAGCCTTTGGTCAGCAAAGATGATCTCCCAACAAATACGCGTTAATTGCATCAATGGTACTTAAGTGAATCAAAGAATGGGAGAACGATGATCGTGCTGAGTGTCTCCCAGGAGTACTACGGCCGTCCCGAAGAAATCCATATCGACTTTGATGAACTCTTCCAGATGTACAATGGCGACGCTCTTGACAAATCGCTTATGAGTTGCTATTGTCTATAAGTTTTTCAATTCGTTGTCTACATATAACTTGTTTAGTTATTTCAATTCATTGTCTATATATAACTTGTACTCTATTATGCAGAATGAAGATTCTGGATTGTAAAAGTAAGGGCATCCTAAATATTGGGTTTATTGACCCAGATAAAATACATATAGCGACGCTAACTGATTATCCCAAGGAGACGGAGGAAAACCTTCTAAGGTTTCTAACAGATCAAAATTTCTGTGACCACATACTGTTTCCATACAACTTCAGGTGAGGGTCTTTACTCTGTTGTGTCCATTCACTTATAAGTGTAATTGATAAGTTACTGACACACATATATATATACATGTGCAGCTTTCATTGGATTCTCTTGGACATTCAAATTGATAAGGGAAGAGTTGATGCCTTCGACCCATTATCAAGACCCTTGGAACAGTTCCAAAGCCTGCAGAACATGCTCCAAGGGTAATTTCAATCATTCTTGCGCTCTATCGGTCTCTTTCGATGATTTTGTGATATATCAATTAATGAAAAACTTAGCAAATCATTATCCTTGTCGGGCAGGGTTTGGAAGCGGTTCAAGTGCGTGACTCCCGGTAACTTTCCTCAGAAGCTGACCTTTAGAGTGGCTCAGGTAAGTAGTAGTATGATATACTTCTATTTTCAATACATTTATGATGCTAGATTATTATTTTGATTATATATATTCTATTCTTGTAAAGTGCGACCAGCAGCCACGGGGAACGCATCTATGCGGATACTATGTTTGCGAGACCATTCGCACGTTTACCTCTGAGCACAAGGATCACAGATTCGACGTAAGCAATGAACATTCACGCCTCTATTTTTACCCGTCATTCTTTGTTATCATGATTGATATTCATATTCATTTCCTCTTCTTATATAGCACACGGCCATGACGACGAAGGTCCTACCAGAGCAACGCGCGATTGCTGTTGCAGAGGAGCTTGCGACCTTTCTGAGGACGGAAGCTATAGATGACAAAGGACAATTTAGTGTAGCTAGGGGCCATTACTGATGTTCGTCCATGTAATCGAATAGACGGGCTCTAGTCCCGATAATTCAGATCTCTATATAATTGTATATATATGCTCGCTTGTAAGATAAGTTAATCACGTTAATCTCCCGAACACCTAAACCCTAAAACCCTAAAACCCAAAAATAATTTCATTCAAAAAAAAACCCAAAAACCAGCAAAATCTGAAACTCTTTAGTCCCGGTCCGTGTAACGAGCCGGGACTAAAGGGCCTGCCCCTGGGGCGCTACGAGGCGCCCACGTGGAGCACCTTTAGTCCCGGCTTGTAACAGGGCCGAGACTAAAGGTTAGGCCTTTAGTCCCGCCCCTTTAGTCCCGGTTGGTGAACCGGGACTAAAGCCCCGTGCGGGTCGGGGCTAAAGGCCCCGTCCCCACTAGTGTTAGTATCTGGTATACTAATGGCGCACCAGGCAGTGCGCCATTAGTATAGCTCATGGTGCGCCATTAGTATAGCTCATGGTGCGCCACTAGTATCTGGTATACTAATGGCGCACCAGGAAGTGCTCCATTAGTATAGCTCATGGTGCGCCATTAGTATGCCTCCCAGGACCATATTTACCCATGTGCTCTGGCTTACTAATGGCGCACTAGTTGACGATGCGCCACTAGTGTGCTTTTGCAGTGCGCCACTAAAGTGCTGAGTGATGCGCCACTAGTATGAATATTAGGTATTTTTTTTCTGATATTTGCACAGATTACAAAACATATTATTGCACAGAATATAGAGAGCACAACATATAAACAACAGATTTATCGAATGCAATAAAAGATTAGTCTCCGAATACAATTCATCATATTAGTCTCCGAATTTAAAATATCAAACAAAGTTAGAACATTACAAGTCTCGAGACCGCGAGTAGCGAGTTTGTCTTCACATTACAAGTCGATATCGATCATCTAAACTACCATCACATAGAAGAGAGTTGCGGTCATCACGATGAGCATAATCGCGATGAAACTGGTCTTCATCCGGTTCCTCCAACGCTCCCTCCTCTCTCCCGCTAGATAGCGCGCGTATCTAACTTCCGCCTCCGCCCTTGTGGTGTACCCTTTGTACTCTGTCCATCAGAAAGCTTTTGACTCATAGAGTTATCATCACTACTTGTGTGTTGCAAATCTTCCTTGCCTTCTACCTCAGGTTGTGTAAGGACCATGCTACTTCCGACAGCAGCACTATCCTCAACAGGAACTGCACTGTTCCTCAACAGGCAATTCTGTCCATTAAGAATCTTTTGACTCACGGCGTTATCATCACTACGTGTCTGTTGCAAATCTTCCTTGTCTTCTACCTCGGGTTGTGTAAGGACCGTGTTACTTGCAGCAGCACCACCAGGACAGCGCCCAAGACGAAGCTCCTGGCAGCAAATGAGACAGAGATCATAGAAACATTTATCACAGCTTCTGTGGAAGTCAACTATAGATGTTCTGCAGTTGTTACTGTCCCAGAGAAAATAACGAATTAGATAACCAAAAACAATTAATTTGCACACTTCAAAAATGAAGCAAGACTAACCAGAATATCCTTTCATTTTTTGCACAATTAGCTTGTGGAACCTTCACTTCGCATGCATCAATGCCTGTTATGGAAGCAACATTTGAAATAGCAGAGCCAACGGAGCATTGACTTACTTATTATTCCTAAATAAATGACAAGTCCATCCTGAAATGCATACAGTCAAAATTCTGAAATTCGGATAACTATTGAACACCGAAATATTTTGATATTTTTTACAGTATCAACTTCAGATCAATAGAAAAATAAATGAGCATTGGGTTGTATTGGACAAAATCAATGCCTGAAACGACGAAGGGACTAGGTAGAATCGTGTTCTTAAGCAAGAAACTGACAAACTAACGTTTTAACAAGCCAACGGTAATACCTTTAATTGTTGCCTCAACAATTTTCTCTTGCATCTGCTCGTGGTGGAAGTTTTTCAACCATGGGAGCAGAAAGTGTATAGTTCGATGAGAGAATTTAATTTTATCTTCATGAGATACTTTCCATTAGTCAACCTGTGGAACAAATAAGAGGAACAAACTCGTATGCACTTCCCGACAAGGCATTTACAGCTTAGGTACACATACCAGGGCTTGAGAAATGAAGGGAAAGGGATACCACATTTTAGCAGAAATGAAAGCGGTCTACTACCACTGAAGAAAACAAACAAAGAGTGCCCAGTTTTTCCATTTACTGGGGTTGCCTTTGTTTCTCCCATCAAACGGGTAGTATATTACTGAGGGAAGACTTGCACTCGTGTGCAGCCAGTAAAAAAATATCATGCTCATATGGCCTTGAGGTGTGCATCGATCCTAAAGTGCAGATGTAGTCCCATCTCCCAATCCTAGTTACTAAATGAAGCACCAACAGTCCCGATGGTTTCCTTGAAGCGGTCTGGATGTTCATGTTCACGACTATTGCTTGCGTCAGGTGGCTTCGAACTTGCTGTTATGGCTGAGCAAGATCTACGATGGCTTGGTCGCAGTTTCTCTTGATGCTATGTTCGCTCTTGCCCCTCATGGTTGAGATTTTGGCTTGTAATTTTTTAGTTTTTTGGTCAAGTCTTTGCCTTTGTAATTCAGCTCCATTGCATCCTAGTCGGTAGATGGCTTCATTAATTTGAATTCGGGGATTTGTGGCTTTTCTTCTAAAAAATATACTATGCAACCATAGTCACTGAACAAAAATTTAAATGATAAGCTGAACAAACATACACAGATGTAGCTCCAATGCGAAGGACAACTTATGAGAAACATGTCTGTTTTCAGAAAATCGAACTAAAACAACATGTCTAACGACCAATCACTCCTCCAAATCACCTTGACCACTCTATCGCCACCCTGATCAAACTAGTCACCATTTAGTATCTAGACTATATGTATGTATGTACTAGTCAGTCATTTTGAAACTTCATTTTGATTGAATATCTAGAAGCAACCCCCCGTGCAAAAACCATTTTCTGCCAAATGCCCGCACACACTCGTATACCTACTTTCCACTGCTAATGACACTGATGAAGAACACTAAAAAATTAGGAGGATTGCTAAAAGCCTAAAACCAACTAAAGACACATGAAGCACACAAAACGCCAGTCCCGCTCATGGGCTCACGCCCGGCGACGCTGAGCACGTACGGACGAAGGAGAAATATTAGACGAAGGAGAAATATTCATGCTGAGTACATAGAAGTGGCGTCGAGGGGACAGGGCCGCCGTACCTGTCTCTCGACCGGTGGTTCCACCACACCATGGAGCACCTCTCTCTCCTAGCGCACCCTGTGTAAGAACCCCGCAGGCCTCACCTCCGTATCCGCCATCTCCTTTGTCATGCTGACTGCCGACCAGGTCGTCTCCTGACCTTGGAGGACCTGGTCGAAGTCAAGACAAGGCAGGTGGAGACAACGCGCCGCTCCATGCAACGGACAAATTGTTGATTCTGCGCGTCGAAATTCATGACAACGATCCAACATTCACAGAAATTGACCTGAAGCCAAATGAAAATCAGTCGACAGATTTTTAGCAAATCTGTAAAACAAAAAATCGGAAACACTATATTATGGCAATTTCAAGATAGCCGAGAATATCTGAAATCACACGCATAAATCAGCTAAGATGGTGTTATTAACAAGCAAAACATCCACTTGGCAAATAACAATTCGGTTTCACACAAGTAATGACCACTACTACGCTAGGTTTCGTTTCTTCTTACAGAAACAAACGATCGATGTTTCGACTGCATAATACGAAGTCTAAAAAAAAGACGAATACAAAGCGTAAGTGAACGAGAACGGTGCCAAGCTAGAGGCTTCTCTTTTCTAATCAAAAGCCCACTGGTTCTCCTTGCGGATCTCCGCCTCCTCCTCAGGTGTGAAGTCATTGACGATGTTGAAAGTCTTGCGGATCTCCTCTGGAGTCTTGCCCTTGATCATGTCGGCAACAGTCTGACAAGTAAGGTCGAGCAATCCCTTGATGTTGAGGTAGTTTGCAGCCAGGATGAGGTCGAAGAGGGTGTTCTGGTCGACCTTGACGAACTCGGCGTCAAACCTCTTGAGGTCCTCGGCGGGGACGGCAGCTGCAGTAGAGGCGGAGGAGTTGGCGTCGGCTGCGGTGCCGGAGTCGGTCGGTTTCGGGCTGGCCTGGACGTGCTTCTTGCAGTACTCGATGATCTTGAAGAGGATCTTGGAGTCGACGTTGGGGAGCGGGATGGCGCTGTCTGCGCAGTCGTCCTCGATCAGGAGGCTGATGGTCTCCGACTCCATGGCGACCGCCTCCTCAACCTTAAATTGCTCACCGTCCGAGCTCTTGAGCAGGATCATCTTCTTCTCACCTTCCTCTGCCGCCATTGATCGAAAGATTGCGAGGCGAAACGAAACCCTAGGAAAGAATACGTGGCGGCGGAAGATGAACGAAATACAGGAGCTTCTTTGCGTGTTCTCTGGTTGGGCTAAGGGTGGGGAACCGGGGGGAATTTATTGGGGCGTTGTCTAGGTTAGACTCGGGGTCGTACTTGTTTCGTATTCATATTCGCCAGAGGTAGAGGACTCGACTAGGGCCTGGCCTTCCTCTTGTACGTTTCCCTTTCCAATGTTTTCCGCTTCCTAAAATAACAGCAGTCAAAAATCACGCTGGATATGTACAACTTATTTTATATTTATTTTTTTAACCTACATGGCGCACTTTATTGCACAGGGAAAACAATTATATTGTTCAAAATGTCTTTTTAAAATAAAACTAGGAGGATCATCATCGATCCCAAACTAAAGAGGAACTAGAATCAACAGCATATCTAGCTAGATTGTGCGCCATTTCATTTTATAGTTGCTGAAAAATAAAAAATGAATACGAGTTTTTTAAGATATTATAGCAATCCTTTTTTTCTTTTCCGGATGCACCGTTTTATATTTCTTATTAAAATCCAATTTCACATCCCTTTAAATAAAAGAAAAATTACCTGAACCGCGCATAGGACATGTGTCTAGAATACTCAAAATTTGTAAAAGAAAATTAGCTAAATGTTCGTGTGTTGTCATGTATCATGATAACCATGAATGAACAGTTTGGTTTCTAGCCATCTCTTATGTATCACGGCCATCACACTCCTTTTCCTACTCTTTTTTCTAGCCACCACATGAGAAGCCCCCTTGCCGTGCATGCTATATATGTTCTCCTTCAAATCTAGCTAGTCAAGTATCTATACCATCCTTCCTGGCAATATCACACCAATTACTCTTGTCTCCTTTTTTGGAATTAAGATATTCACTAATAGAAAATGGGTCTTTCGGTCGAAGCAGAAAAGACCATTAGCCCCGGTTCAAATTAAAACCGGGACCAATGCCAGGTATTGGTCCCGGTTCAGTTTGCCAGGGCATTGGTCCCCGTTTGGTTCATCTCATTAGTCCCGGTTCATGACAAAAACCGAGACTAAAGATCCAGCAACTGCCACGTGGCGTGCCGCGGAGCATTAGTTCCGGTTTGTGGCCAGAACCGGGACTAAATGGTAAGCTATTAGTTTCGGTTTTAGACAAAAACCGGGACTAAAGTGTTGCCTATATATACCGTCGCCACTGCCACCCTCTCCTCTGTTTTTTGGCTGTTGAGGTGTGCATGCCATGCTCTTGCCATCCTTCTAGTTCATGCACATGACGTGTTCGATGAAATGCCCGAGCCACACTACTTAAGCTTTCTCCTCTCCAAGCTTGACCTCCAAGCTCCATTTTCCTCAATATTTGTCTAGGTTTGGCCGTGCACCAATTACACAAGTGTTCTAAAAAGTTAGCTATAAGTAATTCAAAAAAATTGGAAACTGGTGCCAATCATCATTCTATGTGACTAACTCCATAGGAAAAATAAGAAATCTGGACTATGAAGTTTTTCATGAAAAAACCTTCACAAACTTGGCTATCACGAACGAGGTTGTACGGTTTTAAAGGTTAGGGTTGAGCATAAGTAATTAAAAAAAATCAAAAAAATAGGAAACTGGTGCCAATCATCATTCTATGTGACTAACTCCATGGGAAAAATAAGAAACCTGGACTATTTATTTTTTTCATGGAAAAACCTTCACAAACTTGGCTATCACGAACGAGGTTGTACGGTTTTCAAAGGATAAGGTTGAGCATAAGTAATTCAAAAAAGAAAATCAAAAAAATAGAAAACTGGTGCCAATCAATTTGAGTTGTTAGTATATGACAAAGTAAGAACATGTGTACTGGTTTTCCAATATTTTAATTTTTTTTAGTTTTTTATGCTCATTTCAAACGTGGTCAAACCTAAGTTTGACAAACATTTAAACAAGCTTAAAACATGAAAATGACAAACCAAGTCTGGATCCTTCTTAGTCACTCCAAAATGAAGCTTTTGTGATGTTTTTGAAAGTTTGAAGTTCAACACCCAAAACCACTTGTCTTCACACATGAGTTTCAAATTAGCTCCAAAGAGGGTAAATACCCCATTTCTAAACAAGTTTTGTCCACCATGTTTAAAACAGCCAAATCAATTTGAGTTGTTAGTATATGATAAAGTAAGAATATGGGCACTGGTTTTCCAATATTTTTATTTTTTATGCTCATTTCAAACTTGGTCAAACCTAAGTTTGACAAACATTTAAACAAGTTTCAAACATGAAATGACAAACCCAACCTGGATCCTTCTTAGTCACTCCAAATTGAAGCTTTTGTGAGGTTTTTGAAAGTTCGAAGTTCAACACCCAAAACCACTTGTGTTCACACATGCGTTTCAAATTAGCTCCAAAGGGGGTAAATACCCCATTTCTAAACAGGTTTTTGTCCACCATGTCTAAAACAGCCAAATCAATTTGAGTTGTTAGTATATGACAAAGTAAGAATATGTGCACTGGTTTTCCAATAATTTTATTTTTTATTTTATTTTTATGCTCATTTCAAACTTGGTCAAACCTTAGTTTGAGAAACATTTAAACAAGTTTCAAACATGAAAATGACAAACCAAGCCTGGATCCTTCTTAGTCACTCCAAAATGAAGCTTTTGTGAGATTTTTAAAAGTTTAAAATTCAACACCCAAAACCACTTATGTTCACACATGGGTTTCAAATTAGCTCCAAAGGGGGTAAATACCCCATCTAAACAGGTTTTTTTGTCTACCATGTCTAAAATAGCCAAGTCAATTTGAGTTGTTAGTATATGACAAAATAAGAATACGTGCTCTAGTTTTCCAATATTTTTATTTTTTTATTTTATTTTTTATGCTCATTGCAAACTTGGTGAAACCTAAGTTTGACAAACATTTAAACAAGTTTCAAACATGAAAATGACAAACCAAGCCTGGATCTTTCTTAGTCACTCCAAAATGAAGCTTTTGTGAGGTTTTGAGTATTTTCATTTCAAAGTTTTGAAAATCTATACTACTATGTTCGAGATATCACATATCAGTGAAGGATTTTTCGTTCCATTGTTTATAAGACAGGTTTATATTTTTTTCTCGTTACTATATGACATAATAGTACTATGTGCGTCGGTTTTGTATATTTTCGATTTTTTTAATTATGTATGCTCATTTCTAACTTGGTCAACCAAAACCATGTTAACCCAGATTCGACATGGGCTGTTGGATCGAGGCCTTGTAGAAGGAATCTTGTGTTGGACGGTTGCGATCGGCCCCTCAGCCACAACGATCCGCGAGACGCTCGTTCTGCGCTCGGATTGGTTGGTCCGCAAGACACCCGTTGGCCCTTGAGTTTCGTGTAGTCTTTCACAGGGTACCCGCTTTTGCATGCATCGATTCGGACGTCGCACCGCAGCAGTTAAACCACATCGCTGACTCGTCTCACACGTCGCGTCGCACCAGAACAATTAACGTCATTGTTGAGACTCGTTTGCAACGGGCGGCAAAAATAGGGCACAAGCACGATCGATTCAACTTCAAGTACACACGCGTTGGCCGTTTACTCGCACGCCTCTCTTCGCCTTCATCTTCTCCAACCAGCTGTATAACCACCACCTCTCGCCACCGAAACCACATATCCAGTTCTAGCGCCCCCTCTCGCCCCTCCAGTTCCCGTTCCTCTCATCTCTCTCTAGTCGCGATGGAGTTCCTCGGATTCACCTTCAACCCGCCGCCCGCCATGCCGGAGAGGCGCTTCCCGGCCGGCGTGATCGTGGAGGACACCCTCCGCGTCTGGGCCATATCAAGGTGGAGGGGGCCGGTGGAACTCACCCACGAGTTCCACAACCTCGGCTACGCCCACCTCACCCTCCCACCCGGCACGCGCCCGATGTTCCACCTCAACATCAATCCGGCCGATGGTGGCATCCCCGTGGTGATGTTCACCGTCACTTTCAGGAACGGGCGTGATGCACATGCGCTCCTCGGGCGAGTCTTCTGGTGTGGATGCGAGTTCATCGCATTCACAGCCTACAACATCTTCACGAACTACGAGAGCATCTTCCCCGCTCCCAACCAGATGCACTCCCTCTCCTACAACTTCGACGAGTAGTGAAGATGCCGGAGAAGGAGAGGGCAGGGCGCCCGGAGAAGGCGATGGTGGCCGGGGTTTAGGCTTTAGGGGCGGCATTCCCCCATTTTATTTTCGTTGTACTATCTGTTGGAATTATGCCCTAGAGGCAATAATAAATATATAGTTATTATTATAATTCCTGTATCAAGATAATAGTTTATTATCCATGCTATAATTGTATTGAATGAAGACTCATTTACATGTGTGGATACATAGACAAAACACCGTCCCTAGCATGCCTCTAGTTGGCTAGCCAGTTGATCGATGATAGTCAGTGTCTTCTGATTATGAACAAGGTGTTGTTGCTTGATAACTGGATCACGTCATTGGGAGAATCACGTGATGGACTAGACCCAAACTAATAGACGTAGCATGTTGATAGTGTCATTTTGTTGCTACTGTTTTCTGCGTGTCAAGTATTTATTCCTATGACCATGAGATCATATAACTCACTGACACCGGAGGAATGCTTTGTGTGTATCAAACGTCGCAACGTAACTGGGTGACTATAAAGATGCTCTACAGGTATCTCCGAAGGTGTTAGTTGAGTTAGTATGGATCAAGACTAGGATTTGTCACTCCGTGTGACGGAGAGGTATCTCGGGGCCCACTCGGTAATACAACATCACACACAAGCCTTGCAAGCAATGTAACTTAGTGTAAGTTGCGGGATCTGGTATTACGGAACGAGTAAAGAGACTTGCCGGTAAACGAGATTGAAATAGGTATGCGGATACTGACGATCGAATCTCGGGCAAGTAACATACCGAAGGACAAAGGGAATGACATACGGGATTATACGAATCCTTGGCACTGAGGTTCAAACGATAAGATCTTCGTAGAATATGTAGGATCCAATATGGGCATCCAGGTCCCGCTATTGGATATTGACCGAGGAGTCTCTCGGGTCATGTCTACATAGTTCTCGAACCCGCAGGGTCTGCACACTTAAGGTTCGACGTTGTTTTATGCGTATATGAGTTATATGGTTGGTTACCGAATGTTGTTCGGAGTCCCGGATGAGATCACGGACGTCAAGAGGGTTTCCGGAATGGTCCGGAAACGAAGATTGATATATAGGATGACCTCATTTGATTACCGGAAGGTTTTCGGAGTTACCGGGAATGTACCGGGAATGACGAATGGGTTCCGGGAGTTCACCGGGGGGGCAACCCACCCCGGGGAAGCCCATAGGCCCTGGGGGAGACACACCAGCCCTTAGTGGGCTGGTGGGATAGCCCACAAGTGCTCTATGCGCCAAGAGAAGAAAAATCAAGAGGAAAAGAAAAAAAAAGGGAGGAGGTGGGAAGGGAGGGGGACTCCCTCCCACCAAACCTAGTCCAACTCGGTTTGGGGGGGAGAGTCCTCCCCCTTGGACTCGGCCGACCCCCTTGGGGCTCCTTGAGCCCCAAGGCAAGCCCCCCTCCCTCCCACCTATATATACGGAGGTTTTAGGGCTGATTTGAGACGACTTTTCCACGGCAGCCCGACCACATACCTCCACGGTTTTTCCTCTAGATCACGTTTCTGCGGAGCTCGGGCGAAGCCCTGCTGAGACAAGGTCATCACCAACCTCCGGAGCGCCGTCACGCTGCCGGAGAACTCTTCTACCTCTCCGTCTCTCTTGCTGGATCAAGAAGGCCGAGATCATCGTCGAACTGTACGTGTGCTGAACGCGGAGGTGCCGTCCGTTCGGTACTAGATCGTGGGACTGATCGCGGGATTGTTCGTGGGGCGGATCAAGGGACGTGAGGACGTTCCACTACATCAACCGCGTTCTCTAACGCTTCTGCTATACGGTCTACAAGGGTACGTAGATCACTCATCCCCTCTCGTAGATGGACATCACCATGATAGGTCTTCGTGCGCGTAGGAAATTTTTTGTTTCCCATGCGACGTTCCCCAACAGTGGCATCATGAGCTAGGTGCATGCGTAGATGTCTTCTCGAGTAGAACACAAAAGTTTTTGTGGGCGGTGATGTGCGTTTTGCTGCCCTCCTTAGTCTTTTCTTGATTCCGCGGTATTGTTGGATTGAAGCGGCTTGGACCGACATTACTCGTACGCTTTTGAGAGACTGGTTTCATCGTTACGAGTAACCCCCTTTGCTCAAAGATGACTGGCAAGTGACGGTTTCTCCAACTTTAGTTGAATCGGATTTGACCGAGGAGGTCCTTGGATGAGGTTAAATAGCAACTCATATATCTCCGTTGTGGTGTTTGCGTAAGTAAGATGCGATCCTACTAGATACCCTTGGTCACCACGTAAAACATGCAACAACAAAATTAGAGGAGGTCTAACTTGTTTTTGCAGGGTATGATTGTGATGTGATATGGCCAACGATGTGATGTGATATATTGGATGTATGAGATGATCATGTTGTAATAGAAATATCGACTTGCACGTCGATGGTACGGGAACCGACAGGAGCCATAGGGTTGTCTTTATACTAACGTTTGTGCTTGCAGATACGTTTACTATTTTGCTAGGATGTAGCTTTAGTAGTAATAGCATAAGTAGCACGACAACCCCGATGGCAACACGTTGATGGATGATCATGGTGTGGCGCCGATGACAAGAAGATCGTGCCGGTGCTTTGGTGATGGAGATCAAGAAGCACGTGATGATGGCCATATCATGTCACTTATGAATTGCATGTGATGTTAATCCTTTTATGCACCTTATTTTGCTTAGAACGACGGTAGCATTATGAGGTGATCTCTCACTAAAATTTCAAGACGAAATTGTGTTCTCCCCGACTGTGCACCGTTGCTACAGTTCGTCATTTCGAGACACCACGTGATGATCGGGTGTGATAGACTCAACGTTCACATACAACGGGTGCAAAACAGTTGCGCACGCGGAACACTCTGGTTAAGCTTGACGAGCCTAGCATGTGCAGACATGGCCTCGGAACACATGAGACCGAAAGGTCGATCGTGAATCATATAGTTGATATGATTAGCATAGGGATGCTTACCACTGAAACTATACCCAACTCACGTGATGATCGGATTTGGGATAGTGTAAGTGGATCATGAACCACTCAAATGACTAGAGAGATGTACTTTTTGAGTGGGAGTTTAGCATATAATTTGATTAAGTTGAACTCTAATTATCTTGAACATAGTCTAAGTCCACTTTGAATATATTTGTGTTGTAGATCATGGCTCACGCGACAGTCATCCTGAATTTTAATACGTTCCTAGAGAAAGCTAAGTTGAAAGATGATGGAAGCAACTTCGTAGACTGGGCTCGTAATCTTAAGCTAATCTTACAAGCTGGGAAGAAGGATTATGTCCTTAATGCTGCGCTAGGAGATGAACCACCCGCTACGGCTGATCAGGATGTTAAGAACGCTTGGTTAGCGCGTAAGGAGGACTACTCAATAGTTCAATGTGCAGTCTTGTATGGCTTAGAACCGGGACTTCAACGTCGCTTTGAGCGTCATGGAGCATTTGAGATGTTCCAGGAGTTTGAGTTTATCTTTCAGAAGAACGCCCGGATCGAGAGGTATGAGACCTCCGATAAATTCTATGCTTGCAAGATGGAGGAAAACTCGTCTGTCAGTGAACATGTGCTCAAAATGTCTGGGTACTCAAACCGTCTAGCTGAACTGGGGATTGAACTCCCGCAAGAAGCTATCACTGACAGAATCCTTCAATCACTGCCACCAAGCTACAAAGGCTTTGTGTTGAACTACAACATGCAAGGGATGAACAAGTCTCCCGGCGAGTTGTTTGCGATGTTGAAAGTCGCAGAGTCTGAACTCCGTAAAGAGCATCAAGTGTTGATGGTGAATAAGACCACTAGTTTCAAGAGAAACGACAAAGGAAAGAAGGGCAATTCGAAGAAGAGCGGCAAGCCTGTTGCCAATCCGCCGAAGAAACCCAAAGCTGGACCTAAGCCTGAAACGGAGTGTTTCTATTGCAAGGGTATGGGTCACTGGAAGCGCAATTGCCCCAAGTATCTGGCAGATAAGAAGGCGGGCAAAGAAAAATCAGGTATATTTGATATACATGTTATTGATGTGTACTTAACCGGCTCTCATAGTAGTGCCTGGGTATTCGATACCGGTTCTGTTGCTCACATTTGCAACTCGAAGCAGGAACTGCGGAATAGACGAAGGCTGGCGAAAGACGAAGTGACGATGCGCGTAGGAAATGGTTCCAAGGTTGATGCAATCGCCGTCGGTACAGTGTCACTTCAGCTACCATCGGGATTAGTGATGAACTTAAATCATTGTTATTTAGTGCCTGCGTTGAGCATGAATATTATATCTGGATCTTGTTTATTGCGAGACGGTTACTCTTTTAAGTCTGAGAATAATGGTTGTTCTATTTCTATGAGTAACATCTTTTATGGTCATGCACCGAATGTGAGAGGATTGTTCATATTGAATCTTGATAGCGATACGCATATACATAACATTGAGACCAAAAGAGTTAGAGTAAATAATGATAGCGCCATATTTTTGTGGCACTGCCGCTTGGGTCATATTGGTGTAAAGCGCATGAAGAAACTCCATGCTGATGGACTTTTGGAGTCACTTGACTTTGATTCACTTGACACGTGCGAACCATGCCTCATGGGCAAGATGACTAAGACTCCGTTCTCCGGAACAATGGAGCGTGCAAGTGACTTGTTGGAAATCATACATACCGATGTGTGTGGTCCAATGAGCGTAGAGGCACGCGGCGGATATCGTTATTTTCTCACCTTCACTGACGATTTAAGTAGATATGGTTATGTCTACTTGATGAAGCACAAGTCAAAAACATTTGAAAAGTTCAAGCAATTTCAGAGTGAAGTGGAAAATCATCGTAACAAGAAGATCAAGTTCCTACGGTCTGATCATGGGGGTGAATATCTGAGTTTCGAGTTTGGTGCTCACTTAAGACAATGTGGAATTGTTTCGCAGTTAATACCGCCTGGAATACCACAGCGTAATGGTGTGTCCGAACGTCGTAATCGTACTTTGTTAGAGATGGTGCGATCTATGATGTCTCTTACTGATTTGCCGTTATCATTTTGGGGTTATGCATTAGAAACAGCTGCATTCACTTTAAATAGGGCACCATCAAATTCTGTTGAGACGACACCATACGAACTGTGGTATGGCAAGAGGCCAAAATTGTCGTTTCTTAAAGTTTGGGGATGTGATGCTTATGTCAAAAAGCTTCAGCCTGAAAAGCTGGAACCCAAAGCGGAAAAATGCGTCTTCATAGGTTACCCAAAAGAGACAGTTGGATACACCTTCTATCTCAAATCCGAGGGCAAAGTGTTTGTTGCTAAGAACGGAGCTTTTCTCGAGAAGGAGTTTCTCTCGAGAGAATTGAGTGGGAGGAAGATAGAACTTGACGAGGTTGTCGAACCTCTCATCCCTCTGGATGGTGGCGCAGGGCAAGGGGAAACCTCTGTCATTGCGACGCCGGTTGAGGAGGAAGTTAATGATGATGATCATGAAACTCCAGTTCAAGTTTCTGTTGAACCACGCAGGTCGACGAGATCACGTGCTGCTCCAGAGTGGTACGGTAATCCCGTCTTATCAATCATGTTGTTAGACAACAATGAACCTACAAGTTATGAAGAAGCAATGGTGGGCCCAGATTCCAACAAATGGCTAGAAGCCATGAAATCCGAGATAGGATCCATGTATGAGAACAAAGTGTGGACTTTGGAGATACTACCTGAGGGCCGCAAGGCTATTCAGAATAAATGGATCTTTAAGAAGAAGACGGACGCTGACGGTAATGTGACCGTTTATAAAGCTCGACTTGTGGCAAAGGGTTTTTCACAAGTTCCAGGAGTTGACTACGATGAGACTTTCTCACCCGTAGCGATGCTTAAGTCCGTCAGAATAATGTTAGCAATAGCTGCATTTTTCGATTATGAAATCTGACAGATGGATGTCAAAACGGCGTTCCTTAATGGTTTCCTTAAGGAAGAGTTGTATATGATGCAACCCGAAGGTTTTGTCGATCCTAAGAATGCTAATAAAGTGTGCAAGCTCCAGCGATCCATTTATGGACTGGTGCAAGCATCTCGGAGTTGGAACAAACGCTTTGATGAGGTGATCAAAGCATTTGGGTTTATACAAGTGGTTGGAGAATCTTGTATTTACAAGAAAGTGAGTGGGAGCTCTGTGGCGTTTCTAATATTATATGTGGATGACATATTACTGATTGGAAACAACGTAGAGCTTTTGGAGAGCATAAAAGGTTACTTGAATAAAACTTTCTCTATGAAGGACCTAGGAGAAGCTGCTTACATTCTAGGCATTAAGATCTATAGGGATAGATCAAAACGCGTGATAGGACTTTCACAAAGCACATACCTTGATAAAGTTTTGAAGAGGTTCAAAATGGAACAGTCCAAGAAAGGGTTCTTGCCAGTTTTACAAGGTACGAGAATGAGTAAGACTCAGTGCCCAGCAACTGATGAAGATAGAGAGCATATGCGCTCCGTCCCCTATGCTTCAGCCATAGGTTCTATCATGTATGCAATGTTGTGCACTAGACCGGATGTTAGCCTGGCCATAAGTATGGCAGGTAGATTCCAGAGTAATCCAGGAGTGGATCACTGGACAGTGGTCAAGAATATCCTGAAGTACCTGAAAAGGACTAAGGAGATGTTTCTCGTGTATGGAGGTGACGAAGAGCTCGCCGTAAAAGGTTACGTCGATGCAAGCTTTGACACAGATCCGGACGACTCTAAGTCGCAAACCGGATACGTATTTATTCTTAATGGGGGTGCAGTTCCAAGCAAAGCGTCGTAGCAGATTCTACATGTGAAGCGGAGTACATGGCTGCCTCGGAGGCGGCTAAGGAGGGTGTCTGGATGAAACAGTTCATGACGGATCTTGGAGTGGTGCCAAGCGCACTGAATCCAATAACCTTGTTCTGTGACAACACTGGTGCCATTGCCTTAGCAAAGGAACCACGGTTTCACAAGAAGACCAGACACATCAAACGACGCTTCAACCTCATCCGCGACTACGCCGAGGAAGAGGACGTAAATATATGCAAAGTGCACACGCATCTGAATGTAGCAGACCCGCTGACCAAACCTCTTCCACGGCCAAAACATGATCGACACCAGAACTGTATGGGTGTTAGATTTATTACAATGTAATTCACATGGTGATGTGAGGGCTAGATTATTGACTCTAGTGCAAGTGGGAGACTGTTGGAATTATGCCCTAGTAGTTATTATTATAATTCCTGTATCAAGATAATAGTTTATTATCCATGCTATAATTGTATTGAATGAAGACTCATTTACATGTGTGGATACATAGACAAAACACCGTCCCTAGCATGCCTCTAGTTGGCTAGCCAGTTGATCGATGATAGTCAGTGTCTTCTGATTATGAACAAGGTGTTGTTGCTTGATAATTGGATCACGTCATTGGGAGAATCACGTGAAGGCCTAGACCCAAACTAATAGACGTAGCATGTTGATCGTGTCATTTTGTTGCTACTGTTTTCTGCGTGTCAAGTATTTATTCCTATGACCATGAGATCATATAACTCACTGACACCGGAGGAATGCTTTGTGTGTATCAAACGTCGCAACGTAACTGGGTGACTATAAAGATGCTCTACAGGTATCTCCGAAGGTGTTAGTTGAGTTAGTATGGATCAAGACTGGGATTTGTCACTCCGTGTGACGGAGAGGTATCTCGGGGCCCACTCGGTAATACAACATCACACACAAGCCTTGCAAGCAATGTAACTTAGTGTAAGTTGCGGGATCTTGTATTACGGAACGAGTAAAGAGACTTGCCGGTAAACGAGACTGAAATAGGTATGCGGATACTCACGATCGAATCTCGGGCAAGTAACATACCGAAGGACAAAGGGAATGACATACGGGATTATACGAATCCTTGGCACTGAGGTTCAAACGATAAGATCTTCGTAGAATATGTAGGATCCAATATGGGCATCCAGGTCCCGCTATTGGATATTGACCGAGGAGTCTCTCGGGTCATGTCTACATAGTTCTCGAACCCGCAGGGTCTGCACACTTAAGGTTCGACGTTGTTTTATGCGTATATGAGTTATATGGTTGGTTACCGAATGTTGTTCGGAGTCCCGGATGAGATCACAGACGTCACGAGGGTTTCCGGAATGGTCCGGAAACGAAGATTGATATATAGGATGACCTCATTTGATTACCGGAAGGTTTTCGGAGTTACCGGGAATGTACCGGGAATGACGAATGGGTTCCGGGAGTTCACCGGGGGGGGGGGGGGCAACCCACCCCGGGGAAGCCCATAGGCCTTGGGGGAGACACACCAGCCCTTAGTGGGCTTGTGGGACAGCCCAGAAGTGCTCTATGCGCCAAGAGAAGAAAAATCAAGAGGAAAATAAAAAAATGGGAGGAGGTGGGAAGGGAGGGGGACTCCCTCCCACCAAACCTAGTCCAACTCGGATTAGGGGGAGAGTCCTCCCCCTTGGACTCGGCCGACCCCCTTGGGGCTCCTTGAGCCCCAAGGCAAGGCCCCCTCCCTCCCACCTATATATACGGAGGTTTTAGGGCTGATTTGAGACGAGTTTTCCGCGGCAGCCCGACCACATACCTCCACGGTTTTTCCTCTAGATCGCGTTTCTGCGGAGCTCGGGCGGAGCCCTGCTGAGACAAGGTCATCACCAACCTCCGGAGCGCCGTCACGCTGCCGAAGAACTCTTCTACCTCTCCGTCTCTCTTGCTGGATCAAGAAGGCCGAGATCATCGTCGAACTGTACGTGTGCTGAACGCGGAGGTGCCGTCCGTTCGGTACTAGATCGTGGGACTGATCGCGGGATTGTTCGCGGGGCAGATCAAGGGACGTGAGGACGTTCCACTACATCAACCGCGTTCTCTAACGCTTCTGCTGTACGGTCTACAAGGGTACGTAGATCACTCATCCCCTCTCGTAGATGGACATCACCATGATAGGTCTTCGTGCGCGTAGGAAATTTTTTGTTTCCCATGCGACGTTCCCCAACACTATCTATGTATCTTGTAATATATGAAAAACTATGTTCGTCCTACTATCTATGTATCGTGTAATATATATCTGTGTATGGGTACCCATCTATGTATTGTGTCTCCACCTACTATCTATGTTCGACCTACTATATATGTAGAATTCCATTCGGTACCTTTGGGATTTTCTTTTTTCCTTCTGGATGACGACGTCACCGCATTCAAAAAGCGACGCAGGATGATTTCCCAATATTCCCCGTTCAAAAAAAAAAACAGTTGTGCCAATATTTTTCTTCTTTGTAGAAGGCCTAAGTCATATGCCCCGAAAGCCCATGGAAGTGGTAATTGGACCATAAGTTCAGTTTAAAAGGGTTGCGTGGCTTAGTCTCTTTATATGGTTGCGGGTTAATTGTTAAAAAAGCAAAGATATATTGAGTTGTCATATAAAAGGGTGCCACTACGCCTGTGGGCTTTTTTTAGATTATTTACTCAGGGGCCCATTTACTCAACGTCGTTGTCACGGGCCAACAATCTATTGGGTAGCCTATTGAGTTTTTTTTAACATGAGCTGAATTTTTGTCGGCTTGCCAATTAACTCAATAACTAACAGTTTATACAAGTGTTGGACTTCAGACTAACATCAACAAGTTGACTGAAGAAATTGCCATAACAAATCAATCCACGAACTTGGCATGGCGCACAGATCACGTCCTTTGCCCTCAAGCTGATTACAAATTCTATCTACAACATTCGGCGGCAAGCCCAAATTGAGCTCCCAGGTTGCCTCCCCATTCGAATCAATGTAACCCTCAAATTGAAGCCTCTCAATATACGCCCTCAACACGAACCCTAAATCCCAAATTCGACTACAAAAACCGAAATGGGGAGAAACTAGAGCAAATCGCTGCCAAATAAGTGAATTCTAACCTTCCCATCCCGTTGCCATCTTGACTGCGAGGCGGAGGAGGTAGACATCTCTCTCTCTCTCTCTCGTTGCCGCGCTTCGTCACCGGAGAAGAGGAAGATAGGGGAAAGGGGGAATAAATTGCACGGGGCCGTGCGGCCGGGCACGGGCGTTGTTCTGGCATAGCTGCAGTGAGGTGGGTCCCACGCTAACATCGATAAGTGGTGGGTCTAGCTGCGATGAGGTGGGTCCCGCGCTGACTGGTGGGTCTAGCTGTGGTGAGGTGGGTCCAGCGCGGTCAGTTGGATATGTCCCACGCTGATGTGGATATGTGGTGGTGGGTCCAATGTTTTGTGATCTCACATAATCCTAACATCATACATCATTTGCGTTTAAACAACATGTCGCACCTGGGCTATTTGTACTTAAAAACGTCGCACATGAGCCATTTCAGCCAACGATGTCGTTGTCCATCAGTTGCCCCTCAACGATGTCGCACAAGAGCTATTTACCCGGCTGTAAGTGTCATGTCATGTGTGATGTGAACTAAGGTTGCATTCTATCCATGGACAGGACCTGCCTCATCCATGTAAACTCCCACCTAAATGGAAAGCCAATTTTTTTTTCACTGCTCTTTTGGCCAAGCTCTTTTTTACTTTCACGTAATTTAACCGTTTGAAATTGAAAATTGGTTGTAGAACAGACAGAGGGTGTCATCTCCAAGGAATCCACATCGACCAAAAAGACAAGATGGAAGCAGTCGAGATAGTATCCGGCGATTTTTTGTCTAAAAGACTCTAGGATCCGCCTCTATGTTAACATGGGCTCGGCCTTCAAGGCCTCGTCACCGCAGCACGCGCGCTGCGCCACCCCGATGGACCCACTTCTTCTTTCACAAATACGAACTCATGCAGCCTTGGCCCACCCGTCTACACCCCCATGCAACAGCCCGCTTTGGCCATGCAGCAGATACGTCGCCATACGCCTTGGCTGCACCCGGCCGGGCCAGCCCTAGCCTGTCGTCTACCCCGCCTGCGGTGCTACAACAGATTCGTGAGTATATACCAATAGTCATTTTTTTGCGTGTCAGTACCATCTTGTAGATGGTTGTTGCAATACGATCTGACAGCCGTATAAACACGTACTGATCACGTATCCGCGTATTGACAATGTATCTGACAGACCTGGCCCGCATGTCAGGGTGTTTCCCTCGTTTTGGAGGAATAAATAAAAAAATGGCTTGAAACCTGGCCCGCATGTCCGCGTATTGACAATGTATCTGACAGACCTGGCCCGCATGTCAGGGTGTTTCCCTCGTTTTGGAGGAATAAATAAAAAAATGGCTTGAAACCTGGCCCGCATGTCAGGGTGTTTCCCTCGTTTTGGAGGAATAAATAAAAAAATGGCTTGAATAGATGTCGAACATGCGACCTGAACAACACAGGCTGCGGATGCTAGCCACCACGCCAGCGAACTGTTGGTGCTTGTGTATGCACGTCGCATATTTTATAGTATATTAAGAAAGCTGGGCCGGCTGGGCATTCATAAAATGTCGCGTCCTTTATAATATTTTTTCAATCCTGAGAACAAATTTTGAAAATGATAAATCTTTTCTAAAATACCGTGCAAATTCATAAACGTGAACAATTTTTGAAAACTCGAACATTTTTTGAATGTTGAGTACATTTTTCGAAAAACAAATTTTTAAATCACGAATATTTTCTGAATTTTGAGAAAAGTTTTAAAACCGAACACAATTTTGAAAAATCCTGAGCAAATTTGGAAGCTCAAACAATTTTGTAAAGCCCGAACTTTTTTGAATCTTTAGAATTTTTTTTTAAAAGGAGAACAATTTTGAAAAGCCCCAAACAAATTTGGAACCGTGAACAATTTTGAACATTTTTTTAAATGGAAAAAAAAATTAAAGCATAAACTTTTTTGAATCTTGAGAACAAATTTTCAAAGCACGAACAATTGTAGAGTTATAAATGTTTTTTAAAACGGGTAACTATTGAAATTTAAACATTTTCTAAAAAGAAAAAACTCATTTTACAGATTCGAAGAACAATTTTTGGAAATCCCGAATATGTTTTGTATATCTAGAACATTTTCTTAAAAATCAATAGTTTTTTCGAATTTGGAGAACAATTTATAGAAATGCAGAACATTTTTTGAAAATTCCGAACACTTCTTGAAAATACAGAACTTTTTTTTTTAATCCAGAACTTCAAAAAATTAACAACATTTTACATATTTGAAGGACTTTCCTCAAAAATTTGTTCTCACGATTGAAAATTGGAGCACCTGGGCCAGCTCACGAATGCCCAGCCGCCCCAGCTCTCGAAATATACTATAAAAGAAGTGACGTGCATACAGAAGCAGCGCTTCGCTGGCGTGGTGGCTTGCATCCGCTGCCTCTGTGGTTGAGGTCGCAGGTTCGAATCCTATTCGAGCATACAGAAGCAGCGCTTCGCTGGCATGGTGGCTTGCACCCGCTGCCTCTGTGGTTGAGGTCGCAGGTTCGAATCCTATTCGAGCATACAGAAGCAGCGCTTCGCTGGCATGGTGGCTTGCACCCGCTGCCTCTGTGGTTGAGGTCGCAGGTTCGAATCCTATTCGAGCCTTAATTTTATTTCTTTTATTTATTCCTCCAAAACGAGGGAAACACCCTGACATGCGGGCCAGGTCTGTCAGATACGTGATCAATACGCGGATACGTGATCAATATGTGTTTATACGGCTGTCAGATCGTATTGCAACAATTAGGCTATGAGATGGTACTGACACGCAAAAAAAAAGACTATTGCTACCAATTTGTTACATGGTGTCCAAATGTGGTAGTGCCCTGCAATTAACTCTACTGGTTTCGACGGCGAGGGCGTAGCAACGCTGAGCAGGGAGGAGAATAGCAGCAAAGGCAACTGTGGCGACGAGGACGACAAGCGCCTTGCACGAAGACGCTCGCGCTGCGGGAACACAGGGATGCTGATGATGTCGTCTTTCATTTAAGGGCAGGACAGACGACAGTGTGTAGGACGACATTGCGTCGTCATGCCCAAGTGCGACCACATGCCATTATTCTAGCCATCACGGATGCCCGTTCTATCACCGCATGTGCAGGAGCATATGTGGTATGTGACGGCCGCACGAGAAGGACCACGGGAGGCTTTGTAGTGTCCGCACATGGACGAGCCCCGGCGCATCTATGTCGCCTTCAAGGTTGCCTACTCTATCCTGCGCATGGAGGAGTACCTCGTTCCCTCATCGTCTTCTTGCTCGGCCTTGTATACTACACGCTTGAGCCCCTCGTCGGTCATGGGTGCCTGTTTTCCCTCCCTTCTCAGGTCGATTAGTGTTAGAAGTGCCAGCCCTAGCCTGCCGGCTACCCTGATTGCGGTGCTACAGCACATTCGTGAGCACATACGCTCGCCTCTGCAGCCTCTGCCCAACGTGCAGCATGGCCGACACAACCGACACATTGTGTTAGAAGTGCTTTGCCGCCGCAGCGCATGGTTTTACGCCGGCAAATATGACACAATGTTGTGGGAGCATGTGTACCTCATGCTCCCCGTGCTGTCGCGGTGGCTGACCACTCCTCCGCCCTCGACCAGATCCATCCCCATGACCCGTGTCCATGCAGAGGAGATCAGCCGCCGACCTAGTGGTTTCGACGGCTTGGGTGTGGAAACGGTGAGCAGGGAGGAGAATAGCAGCAAAGGTGACTGGCGACGATTAAGACAAGCACGTTGCACGAAGATGCTCGAGCTGCAGGAACTCAGGATGTTGATGACGTCGGCTTCCGTTGAAGGTCATGGGTGCCACTTTTCCCTCCCTTCTCAGTTCAATTTAGTATTGCTGCTGTAATCAATCAATTTTAGGTCAACCAGTCGATTTTGATCTGCTCTGCTTTGTTCCTTCTTCAGGGTACAATACTGATTTTCTAAAGTTGCCCAAATTTCATAGACCTAAATTTACCATCTCACCTAAATTTTGCAATTTAACTAAAATTGCCATGTTTTAATTTACTGTTAACATTGTAATTAATTAATCGATTGATCAACCAATCATTTTACTATTGAAATTGTTTTTATTTCACATAAGATCCACTCAAGATGATTTGTCACGGGAACTTAGGTTTTGACCATGGCAAATTTTATATCCTGGAACATGCCAATTTTATTCTTGTACCAAGATTTTTACTTCGTGGACCATGGTAAATAATTTGCCATGGTACAAATAATTGGAACATGGAAAAAATTGTACATGGCAAAAAAAATTGGAACATAGCAAATTTATTTCACAAACCATGAAAAACGTATTGTACGTATCATGACAAAATTTCTTTGTATCATGGAGAACTTTGATTTTGGTCATGGAAAAATTATTTTTGTTACCATGAAAATTTTACTTTTTGTACCATGGCTTTGTACTCGGTGGACCATGTTGAATAGTTTTTAGAACATGGTCATTTATCTTTTTAAAACATGAAAACATTATTTCACACACCATGGTACATTTACTTTATGTATCATGCCAGAAAACGTATCATGACAAACTTGACCTTGGTAGTTTTACCGTCTGTAGCAACACAATCCTAGTATTTAGGTCATGGAAATTATATTAGTTAGACTAGATAATAGTTGCAACTACCCATGTAAATTTTTTTCATGTTTTTGCCATGGGGACACTTAACATTTATACTACATTCCCGGAATTGTTCGGATGGCAAATTTATTTGTGCGTTCTCCATAACAAAACTATTGTTATTTTGACAATCGATTTTTTTTTACTTGAGGCTACCATTGCAAGCTCTTTTAAATAAAAAAATACTATGTCGAATTTTATTGTGCAAAATCTATGAATTTTCTCACGTCACAATTTATATTGTGTTCAGAATTTCCATGGTCTTCAGAAAATCTATGAAAGTGAATTTGCCATGCCAAAAATGTATAACAAAAGAATATGGAGATTCCTTGGTCTACTATCTAGTTTTTGCCGGTAAAGTGACACACATTTTTTTTCATCGTACAAAATTATTAGGGCCATTTTCCATAATTGGCATGCGTTTTAGAGATAAATAATTCATTACTTACTTGTTTGTTTAGTTACGATGGAGTTCTGTATGTACCCATGTGGCATTTTCTTGTTATATCGCATTCCAATTTTGTGCGCTATCCCGCGTCCTACTCTTATGTTTTCGGCTTTCTGTAATTAATAGTACTATTATTCATCATGAAAACCATATCGTCTATATGATTTGCAAAATGAATTACATGGACACAAATCGAGTATCACAGTATGACCGTACACCAGACGCATGGCTTATCGCCTTAGACGGCGTGTGACCGATAGAAAGGCATAGGCGTGAACACAAGATGAAAATTGGTTTACTTGTAGTGCTTGCTTTCTCTCAAGCCATTAGAATTATCAATGTCACCGTTTCCTCGATGCATATATTGCACTTAGTGGATAGTACCTAGCTAGAGTCCATCTTTAACACAGTGTAAGCGCCGATGCTCATATACATGCACATTCACTTACCTCTAAGAAGGCACACACACACACATCCTACCATATGAGTACCTACATGATTTTTTTTCATCCAACCACACCTTCCTGGTTTTCTTTATTTATTACTGTTTGCACTAATTCCACCTTAACTTACTTAGTAGCATAAATGCTTTTTGTATGCAATCATGGGTAGGATCTGATAATGATTTATTTACACAATCAAGGGTTGGATTTGATAATCATTTATTTATGCAATCACGTTAAAATGAACAGGTAAATCACGAGCTAACATATAAGAATATTTATACCCGGTTGCAACACATGAGCATTGTCCTATGGTCCTAAAATTTGTTCTATATGAAAGAAACTTTGGCCCAATGTAATGATTTAATTGTTTATTCACCAACACTAAATCTTAAGCCAATTTCTATAGAAATATCTTTCGGAGCGGCAACTTTTTTCACCTAGACGACGGGTGCCGTTTATTGTGAGGGGATGTGGTGGGAAGAGAAGCGCTGCGTTTGTGGGAGTCTGCAAGGGAAAATGTATTCCCTACCAATTGCAAAAAAATCACTCAAAAAAGAAATTGCAACCCTCACATCTCAAGTTTCCTTGAAATAATCAATTTGTCATGTCTACTTCCATCAGTCGAATGGATTTCAAAATTTCTTAACTCTTTATATTAGATAAAAACGTCGGAAGCCCAAGCCAACAGAAGTTGATATACATCATGGCATCATCGTTTTTTTGTTAGTCTCAAATCACATGCCATAACAGCTAAGGATGAGATGTTACCAAGCAAAACACATCTATTAGACAATACCAATTCATGTTAAGAAAAAGATAATACCAATTCAGTTTACAAACAATGACCACGATAGGCATTTCCATGCCCGGTTTACATACTCCAGAATTATAACAAACACTATGGCGTAGTAGTAAAAAAACAGCTCAAAAATGTAAACATGACGATTACTTAAGAACTAATTGAAGTACTCAACGCGGCAGATGCCGCTATTCTTAGTCAAAAGCCCACTGGTTCTCCTTGCGGATCTCCGCCTCCTCCTCAGGCGTGAAGTCATTGACGATGTTGAAGCACTTGCGGATCTCCTCAACAGTCTTACCCTTGATCATCTCGGCGACAGTCTGGCAAGTAAGATCCAGCATCCCCTTGATGTCCAGGTAGTTTGCAGCGAGGATGAGGTCGAAGAGGGTGTTCTGGTCGACCTTGACGAACTCGGCATCAAAGCTCTTGAGATCCTCGGTGGGGGCGGCAGGCTCCTCATGTGCAGCAGAGGCGGAGGAGCTACCGGCGCCGGAGTTGGCCGGCTTAGGGTTGGCCTGGCAGTGCTTCTTGCAGTACTCGATGACCTTGGAGAGGATCTTGGCGTTGACGTTGGGAAGCGGGATTCCGTTGTCCGCGCAGCCGTCCTCGATCATGTGGCGGATGGTCTGCGACCCCATGGCTGCCGCCTCCTCGATCTCGAATTCCTCACCGTCCAAGCTCTTGAGCGTGATCATCTTCTTCTCACCTTCCTCGGCCGCCATTGATCAGAAGATCGGGAGGCGAAACAAAACCCTAGCAACGAAGGCTACGCGGCGGCGGAAGCGCGATGGAAAGACGGGAGCCTTTTTGCGTGCGTGCTTGGCTAGGGTGGGGAAGCGGGGATGTATATTGGGGCCGGCCGGTTTCTAGGCTCGACTCCGGGAGATACAATCTATCGTGCTCGTCTCGTATTCATCGCGGAGTTAGACTCGGGTTTGAATCCATCATGGCGTCATGTCTCGTCAACGTGTCTACTAGTCCCAAAAATTGTCTATACTCTATACTAGTCGTATACACAGCACAGCGCTAGTGGGTCCGCCTCGAGTCGAGGGTATTATAGCATGTATACAATCATTGATAAGTTGACCTTATTTTCAGGCAATTCATAGAGCTTTATTAACAGAAAACACTCCTAAGACAGTCAGCCAACTAGTCACTTGCAAGTTGGAGTCTCGTCAAAGCAGCATTCAGTCACATTCAATGTGCAAGCCGTTTAGCACAAAAATGAGTTGGAATGTTTGCTGTCTTCGTTACATGGTGAATATCGAACAGGTAAAATCCCTAGCTAGCTCTCCAATTTCATTTAAAATAGGGGCCACGATCGAACGAGAATTTTGACTAGTGTTCCAAAGTGAAACAAACTTCAGACTATCAGTCTCCATTATCACATGCGAAAAACCTCTCAACTTGGCGAACATGACACCATCTCAGTGGGAAGTAGCTAGCTTCCATGATAAAAGTGCTCACGGTCCTGTAGGGCAGCGGGGAGACGCCGGTGGCGACGACACGGGCTTGGAGGAACGCCGACGCGGACTCGGATGAACGTCGGCGCGGGCTCGGGCGGCGCGCATGTGGGGGAGAGCGGCGACGTAGTTGAGGCGGGTGCGGGTGGCTCGGACAATGCGCGCATGTAGGAGAGCGACGTTGTCGGCGCGGGCGCGGGAGGCTCAAAGGGTTCGCCTCCCAGATCCCCTCCGTCGCAAATCATCCTATCCGCCGCGAGCACTAGCCAACACAAGTGAGAAATCCCTCACCACTTCACTTTTTTTCCTTGATGGTCGGCGGCACTGGTGGAAGCCCTGGCGGCCGCATCAGGTTGCCTTCGAGCAAGCATGCAACACATGACACAAAGGCCGAAAGATCTAGCCACATCTTGGAGCCATGGCAATCGATGCAGCCGTGGTACCGCGGCCTCCTTTGACGTGCTTGACGAGCACATCTGTCTGCGCATCGAGAGGTTTTGGGAGGTCGATGAGGAGCTCATCGCCCTAGAGAAATCAGTGGCGACTGGAGAAGAAGGTGTCACCGACCGCCTCGCCGCCCCTAAGTTCTACCTCGGCGACAACAAGTGACCATTTATTTAGAGATGAATTTGTAGCGCGAAGTATGTAGTTCATTTTATATACACTATGGTGATGAACAACATGTTCTTGCCCAAAGTTTTATTTAAATTTGTATTTATTCTACCTGAATGAGGATGACATTCCCGTAAAAACATTTTACGATATACCGCAAACTGCTTTTGCGGGAGTTTATTTTGCAGGGTCTGCTAGAGGTGCTCTTAGATGATCATATTTGCTTCTCTAAAAAAGAACTGTTTCTTACTTATCCCTTATAGAGGAATACAAATAGTCTTTTGCCAAATTCATTAAGTTCCTCCAAGTACTTAAGAGACTTGTTTACGTTTTTGAGCTGTTTTTTTAATACTACGCCGTAGTGTTTGTTATAATTCTGGCGTATGTAGACGGGGTCGTGGAAATACCTATCGTGGTCATTGTTTGTAAACTGAATTGGTAATCTTTTTCAACGTGAATTGGTATTGTCTAATAGATGTGTTTTGCTTGGTAACATCTCATCCTTAGCTGTTATGGCGTGTGATTTGAGACTAACAAAAAAATGATGATGCCATGATATATATCAACTTCTGTTGGCTTGGGCTTCCGACGTTTTTATCTAATATAAAGAGTTAAGAAATTTTGGAATCCATTCGACTGATGGAAGTAGACATGACAAATTGATTATTTCAAGGAAACTTGAGATGTGAGGGTTGCAATTTCTTTTTTGAGTGAGTTTTTTGCAATTGGTAGGGAATACACTTTCCCTCGCAGACTCCCACAAAGGCAGCCCTGCTCTTCCCACCACATTCCCTCACAATAGACAACGCCCGTCGTCTAGGTGAAAAAAAGTCGCCGCTCCGAAAGATATTTTTATAGAAATTGGCTTAAGATTTAGTGTTGGTGAATAAACAATTAAATCATTACATTGGGCCAAAGTTTCTTTCATATAGAACAACTTTTAGGACCATAGGACAATGCTCATGTGTTGCAACCGGGTATAAATATTCTTATATATTGAAATAGGTATAGAGATACCGACGATCAAACCTCGGGCAAGTAATATACCGAAGGACAAATGGAATGTTATATGGGATTATATGAATCCTTGCCATAAAGGTTCAACCGATAAGATCTGCGTAGAATATGTAGGATCCAATATGGACATCCAGGTCCCTCTATTGAATATTGACCGGTGAGTGTCTCGGGTCATGTCTTCATAGTTCTCGAACCGGCAGGGTCTGCACACTTAAGGTTCGATGGTGTTTTAGTATAGTGGAATTATAGGTGTTGGTGATAGAAGGTTGTTCGGAGTCCCGGATGAGATCACGGACGTCACGAGTGTTTCTGGAATGGTCCGAAAACGAAGATTGATATATAGGATGGTTTCATTTGGTCACCGGAAAGATTTCGGGCATTACCGGTAGTGTACCGGGAGTGACAAATGGATTCCGGGTATTCACCGAGAGGGGCCCACCCACGCGGGAGTGAGCCCAATAATCCTAGGGTGGCGAGTGGGCTGGTGAAGCCAACCCAAGTGGATTATGGCACCACAAGAGGAAAAACCAAAAGAAAAGAAAAGAAAAAAGAGAAAGGGAGGTGGGAAGGAAGGAGTGGACTGCTCCTCCTCCAAACCGAATTGGAGTGGGAGTCCATCTCCTCCTTCAGCCGGCACCCTTGGGGATCTCTTGAGCCCCAAGGCTAGCCCCTCCCCTCCTCCTATATATACTGGTGGTTTTAGGGTTTTTGACATACAACTTTGCCACGTGCAACTCAAACCTATACCTCATAGTTCTTCCTCTAGATCGGATTTCTGCGGATCTCAGGCGGAGCCCTGCAGGAATAGATCATCACCATCACCGGCGCGCCGTCACGCTGTCGGAGAACTCATCTACTTCCCCGTCTCTCTTGCTGGATCAAGAAGGCGGAGATCGTCATCGAGTTGTACGTGTGCTGAACGCGGAGGTGTCATCCGTTCGGTGCTAGATCGGGACGGATCGTGGGACGGATCATGGGACGACGGTGATTTTAATGACGAAGATGTACCACTACATCAACCGCGTTTCTTAACGCTTCCCGCTTAGCGATCTCCCTCTCGTAGATGAACATCACCATGATAGGTATTCGTGTGCGTAGTAAAAATTTTGTTTCTCATGCAACGTTCCCCAACACCCATACCTGCGCTACTGCTAGGGTATAACTGTAGCGCGATAGCAGTAGCGCTCGATCCAACGCTGCTGCTACGCATATTTCCAACGCTACTACTAGGGTTTTCCCTAGTAGTTGTTGCATGCGATCTCAGATGAAGATGGTCCAAAAACTAAAGTTGTTCATTTTGACGACACAGACCATTTCCATGTTGATAACTATTTCATTTTAGGCCATATTAATTACACTTTTTGGAATGCCAAATATTAATATAGTCTTATATGTCCAAGGTGATGGTCATATTCATTGCATGGTTTATTATAATTTTCCCAAATTAGACAGATAGGTGCATCTTGACATTACAAAAATGTTGCCAAATAGAGTTTCCTACTTTTTTGAACAAAAAATCAATTTGAATTTTCTAAGTGTGAAAAATGGGTATTTTTTGTGAAGAAAGTACATAAATCAGAGTGTAAAATGGCACCAATGCAATTGTCACAGTAAGTATACCATATTTTATACACAATTCTTAAGTTTCATGGATTTTCTAATTTTCTAGCTACTTTCGCACATTTAAATGACTTCATGTGAACTTTCTGAAATTAATTCAAAATTGAACTGCAAGTGTGTGAGAGCTCAGTCATAAAAAATTAGCAAAACATATTTTTTAGGTACAAAAGTAGCCATTATATGGAAGAACCACTTAGAATTTTAAGAGATTCAACCACTTGTGATGAATAGCCATGTCGACTATTTCGACCCCGTTTTGAAAAAAATGAAAGAAAAAGAATTCAAGTTTGAAAAATGCAATAGTTCCACATGGAGTAGTTTTATGAGTACTAATGGTGAGGAAAAATACCAAACTTTCAATATATAATTTTTGAAAATAAATCTTCACAAAACGGGCTATTGTGTATGATCATTGGTGGCTTTCAAATCAAAGGACCAAGGTCATGGTCATATTCATTGCATAATTTAATATAAGGTTCCAAAATTAGACACATAGGTGCATCTTCCTAATGATAGAGGGGAGGGAAAGGCCTTGCCACCGGGGGGCGAAAGTACCTTAGTGGCATGCTTCATCCAACCGTTTAACTCCTTGAAAAATCATACGATGCTTGAATTCCTTGAGAGTTGGCACGGTATCATCACATGACCCCTCTAGGGTGTGGTAAAAAATTTCACGCCTTTCGAATAAGTCTCGCCTAAGGCCGCTTGTAAACCACACCATATCCGAGCTAGTCTCTGGGTAAAGAGGGGAGACGAGTCCGGTTTGTGACGGAAGTGTGGGTCCTATTGCTTCGTTGGCCTCGAAACTTCTCGTGCTCTGAAAGGAGTCCATCACATGACACGTGTTAGACCCCCGCATTTTTTGGAACCACGTGCAATATTTTAGACATTTATTGCTCTGCTAGGGATCTAGCACCGGAAATTGTATATCTGCAAGACGACACATGAAATCATGCTCGTAAGCGGTGGACGGCAGGTTGGAGAGTACGGGAGGTGATGAGGGGGTTGGGTCGACGGAGAAAAGATCAGCACGCCCACATCGCATGCCGCCGTTGGAGAGATCGATTGGTATTGGGGTTCTGCTCAGTTCAATTGCATTGGGCACGGAAATACCTGTCTTGTCCCCTCGGGTCGCTCCTACGGGCGGCCAGTGGGCGAAACCTAGCCACTGCCAGTGCAGATTCATCGGCCTCATCCCCCCCCCCCCGCCGCCAGCGGAGTTCGTCGGGCAAAGCCCACACGGTTCAGTAGCGGCGGGGTATTTCCTCCTCCCGTCAGAGCTCCGGCAGCGCAGGCTGCTTATCTCGGCAGGATCTAGGGCGCCCCTCACACGTCAGCGCCCGCACGGGACGGGGTAGCCGTGCTCGAGTACGTGGAGACGCGCGTACCGGCGTACGGCGGCGCACGAAGGGTGTGTTGGGAAGGCAACGAACTTGGTGGCTCCGAGGAGGATGGCTGCACGGCGACGGCTCGGGGGCGCGAGATCCGACACTGGAGGGAGCGAGGCGGCACGCAAGGGCTGCAGCGGGGCGTGGCCGCACTGTAGGCAGGTTCTACAGGTGCGTTGGGGCACGATTATGCAGTCTGGTGCAGGGAGCCCAGGACGTGCCAGGTCTACTGGTGTTGGCGGCCCGGGAGGGGCACTGTCGGCTGCTGGTCGTGTTCGGTTGCCGCTTGTTGGAGCAGGGAGGTTCTATCCACATCTGGATGCGAGGTGCAGGAATCGATCTGGTCTCTGCAGGCCCGTTGCCGGAAGGTTTACTTGTGGCCCTACACGACGGTGGCGTGCTTGCTGTGTGGAGGGTGCACGGACCAATGGAGGTACGGGTCGACCTAGGCCTGCTGCGCGGGACTCGCTGCTCGGGTGAAATCCTAGATTGTGCTGACCGGCCGACGACGACGGCGCTTGCTCGCGTCCCTATCCTCTTTGGAGGCATCGATGAGAATCTCATAGCCAATTCTTCCGGATCAAGTCCTTCGGGTGAAAAACCAGATCCTGCTGTAGGGTCGGGCGGTGGCGTCGTCTTCAACGTCGTTCCCCTCTTTACGGCAGCGCCTTGAAGACTTTGATTCCGTTGGTGCTTTCTACGACTCGCCGTGCACGGTGGCTTCTACGATAACGAAGACGATTGTGAGCAATATCGGATGCGTGGCCTGGTCGTGGTAGCCGGCTCTTCTTCTCCGGCATGTCCTAGGTGTGCCTCGATTGTCTGTTGCTGTGAAGTCGATGGGGCTGTGGTATACGATGACGAGTGACAGGCGGTTCGTTTGGTGACCCGTCATGATGCTAACCTTGCCTTGTTTTCCATCGTAGTTCACCGTCGGAATCGGAGCTACGCTGCGTAGTATGAGTGTTGGGCTGCAGCTATTAGGGCTGCTATTTTTTTTAATCTTCGGATCTTTGATCTTAGGACCTTCATCACCTTGTTTTTTTTCGATGCTTCCCGTTATTATCAAACGATCTTTCAGAAAAAAGATTGCATTGGGGAGGGGATTTTGGGTACAGCGTGCTGGTCGAGCCACCTTTTGTACGGTTCAGCCAAAGCGGTCGCTGGTTGGGGTTTTGGGCACAATGCGTGACAGTACAGGATCAAAGTTTGTGCAGGTCACATGTAGTGTTGGCAAAGTCAAGCTGCACGCAATGGTCATTCATGGTAGCCTTGTCATTTCTGCAACAAATCCAGTGTGCCTATATATGCTATGCATTTAGAGCTTTAGGTGTATGGAACGGAGGGAGTACTGTATAACGTATGAAACTAGTTGAACATTTGAAAATGCGCTAAGAATTGAGTAAAAACCAACATTCTAGAACATAAAACTTCACGCCAAAATTTGATCGACGATGTAAAAAAAAGATCAGACCCAACAATGCTAAATTAGTAGCTGGGGTTACACCGAAATGAAAGGAAGGAATTGATAGCAGGTTGATCAACAAACATGATCCCTGAAGAAAAAAAGATAAGAAGAATCATGTCATCTTCCTGATCCCTCGGGTATGTGGTGCTTCGTGGCGTCGTTTGTGTTGTTTGGATTTTACATTTTCTTTTATTTGTTCGGCTGGTGGGAAAGGTGATGGAGTGCATTTTCATTATTTATAATGCAGTGTTTTGGTGGACCTTTCTTAATGTTGTGATTCTATGTAATCTGTTAATCAACCAACATGTATAGGGAAAAATTGCTTGCGTTGATGACTACATTAGTATAATGTTCCTATAGTGTCGCATATTAGTTCACGACGAACCTATGGATCCATAATGATTACCTAGATCTCCCTCTTCTCTCTCTCTCTCATTTTAAAATCTTGTTCTACTTCACATAAGCAACTAACTGTCGCGTCCCCCATGTCGCACTCCCTCCCCCATTCCCCCCGCCCCGGGCGACTCGGGCCTATCTCCAAGCCTAGCCGCCGAGCCGCCACAGTTCTTGTCCGTCCCTTCATCACCACTGGACGAAGCCACCGGGCAATGCCTGGAGACTGACAACAGCGTGGTGAGCAGCGGCGGTGGTGCTGCTGGGTCGCTGGGAAGGACCGGTGGTGCAGCTATTGGTGGTGACATGCGGGTTGGCTGATCCAGCCGGTACTTGTGGCCGGCCGGCCACACCGTGGAAGGGTCGGGAAGGATCCGGTGATTGACTATGTCGTTGTTCACTGCATGGATCCGCACGGATCCAGTCAATTACGGGATCGGGATGGCACGTTTACCGGTGAAAATCGTGTCGACCTCAGTCATGGCGGACGATGGCGGCGCTTTGGCGTCATCCCCTTATCGAAGGCATCGTCGATTGCAATCGTTATCAGCTTGGTCCGGCTATTCCGGGGCAAACCCTAGATCTGGGATTAATGGCAGTGTATTCACGGCCGTCCTCCTTCTTGAGGGCACCGTTTTGCAGCTGATGCTAGCTGGAGGTGACAAGAGGAGGTGCGGTGTTGCTTCTACACTGGTGATGACGATGGGTCTCAACGGCATGGCACAACAGAGCCTCGGCGACAAAAACATATTGATGGACAAGCGTAGGTGGTTGCGCTGTCTGGTGTCGTGGTGGCGCCGACGACTGTATTGCCTATCAAGACGAATGTGTTGGTCGCTCCTAAAAGTGGGATGGCCAAATATGATGGTGTGTGATTCTTGAAAGTGTGCATGCGATGCACGCATAGGATATGCTAAACCGGTTGGTGCTCTCGGCTTGTTGGCGGACGGCTTGATGAGACCATCATATTACAAGGTGTGTGTTGACGCGCACTCGGCACACGTCATCAAGAATTTTTTTTGAACACAATACACACTCAAACACTCATATAAACGCTCATACACTCATCCCTACGAACGTATACACGTATACCCTATCTTTATGAACATCTACGTAAGACTGAAGCGACATATCATCTTAGATTTGAAAAGTCATCGTATATGCCTCGCCGTCGACATTTCACTGAATGTCATCGTCGGAAATTGTAGAGTAAGTCTAAAAATAATGCAAACACTAGAACTTAAATCAAGATGGACCAGGATACAATTGTTCCTTTAACTATCCATCGAATTAGTATAGAATTTAGAGACTTTTTTTTGGAGACTAGACACAAGGTGTGATGGATTCCATACCGAGTCCAACTCGCGACAGGAGCCACCCTAGTCACGAGTCCACCCTAGTCCCAAATACGAGAGCTCACCGGCCCCGGTAAATATGTGATAGATATCTCCCCGAGTCCACCCTAGTCTCGGCCTCACCGGCCCCAATAAATATCCCCGGTTCCCCAGCCTAGCCCAGAACGTGAAAAGCTCCCGTCTTTCGATCGCTATTCCGCCGCCGCCGCTTAGTCTTCGTTGCTAGTTTCATTTCGCATCCCAAACTTCTGATCAATGGCGGCTGAGGAAGGAGAGAAGAAGATGATCATACTCAAGAGCTCGGACGGTGAGGAATTCGAGATCAAGGAGGCGGCCGCCATGGGGTCGCAGACCATCCGCCACATGATCGAGGACGGCTGCGCGGACAACGGAATTCCGCTTCCCAACGTCAACGCCAAGATCCTCTCCAAGGTCATCGAGTACTGCAAGAAGCACGTCCAGGCCAACCCTAAGCCGGCCGACTCCGACGCCGCCGGCGACGCTAGCTCCTCCGCCTCTGCTGCACATGAGGAGCCTGCTGCCCCCACGGAGGATCTCAAGAGCTTTGACGCCGAGTTCGTCAAGGTCGACCAGGCCACCCTCTTCGACCTCATCCAAGCTGCAAACTACCTCAACATTAAGGGAATGCTGGATCTTACTTGCCAAACTGTTGCCGACATGATCAAGAGTAAGACTGTTGAAGAGATCCGCAACACCTTCAACATCGTCAATGACTTCACGCCCGAGGAGGAGGCGGAGATCCGCAGGGAGAACCAGTGGGCTTTTGACAAAGAATAGCGACATCTGCTGCGTTGAGTACTTGAATTAGTGCTTAAGTAATCGTCATGTTTACGTTTTGGAGCTATTCTTTTACTACTACGTCGTAGTGTTTGTTATAATTCTGGAGTAGGTAGTGGGGTCGTGGAAAAACGTATCGTGGTCAGTGGTTATTGTTTGGAAACTGAATTGGTATTGTCTAATACTAGAATAGATGTGTTTTGCTTGGTAATATCATCCTTAGCTGTTATGCATGGCGTGTGATTTGAGACTAACAAAAAAAAACATGATGCCATGATATATATCAAATTCTTTTGACTTGGGCTCCCGACATTTCTATCTAATATAAAAAAATTGACATTTATGCGACTGCTGGAAGTAGACATGACAAATTGATGATTTCAAGGAAACTTGAGCTGTGAGGGTTGCAATTTTTTTGAGTGATTTTTTTTTTAATTTGTAGGGATGGTTTAGCTGTGCAGTTTCCCTCGCAGACTCTCACAAACGCAGCGCTGCTCTTCCCACCACATCCCCTCACAACAGACAGCACACATCGTCCAAAGGTTTAGTGTTGGTGAATGAAACAATTAAATCATTACATTGGCCAAAGTTTCTTTCATATAAAACAACTTTCAGGACCATAGGATAGTGCTCTGTGTTGCAATGGGGAATAAATATTCTAATATGTTAGCTCATGATTTACCTGTACATTTTAACGTGATTGCATAATTAAATGCTTATCAAATCCAACCCTTGATTGTGTAAATAAATAATTATCAAATCCTACACATGATTGTGTACAAAAAACATTTATGCTACTAAGTAAATTAAGGTGGAATTAGTGCAAACTGTAAGTAAATTAAGAAAAGTGGTTGGATGAAAAAAGTCTCGGAGGTACTCATACGATAGGATGTACATGTGTGCCTTCTTAGAGGTAAGTGAATGTGCATATATATGAGCATCGGCGCTTACACTGTGTTAAGAAAAAGCTTTCCGACTCGCAAAAAAGAAGAAGAAAAGAACATTTGATACACCCCCTTGGAGATGGTCTCTAGCTAGGTACTATCCACTACAGGTGCAATATATGCATAGAGGAAACGGTCACATTGATAGTTCGAACGGCTTGAGAGAAAGCAAGCACTACAAGTAAACCAATTTTCATCTTGTGTTCATGCCTATGCGGTTCTATCGGTCACACACCGTCTAAGGCGATAAGCCGTGCGTTTGGTGTACGGTGAAACTGTGATACTCGACGTATGTCCATGTAATTGATTTTGGAAATCATATAGAGGATGTTGTTTTCATGATGAATAATAGTACTACTAATTACTGAAAGCAGAAAACATAAGAGGAGGTGGGGGGTGGGGGGGGGGGGGGTAGGGCACAAAATTGGCATGGGATATAACAAGTAAATGCCACATGGGTACATAAAATATTCCATCCTAACTAAAAAAAAAGAAGTAATGAATTATTTATCTCTAAAATGCATGGAAATTATGGAAAATGGCTCTAATAATTTGTACCATGAAAAAAAATGTGTGTCACTTTACCAGCAAAAACAAGATAGTAGACCAAGGAATCTCCATATTCTTCTGTTATACATTTTATGGCATGGCAAATTCACTTCCATAGATTTTTTGAAGACCTTGGAAATTCTGGACACAATATAAACTGTGATGTGAGAAAATTCATAGATTTTGCACAATAAAATTTGACATGCTAATTTTAAAAGAAAAAAGAGCTTGCAATTGTAGCCTCAAGTAAAAAATTCGATTGTCAAAATAACAATGATTTTGCTATGGACAACGCACAAATAAATTTGCTATCCGAACAATTCTGGAAGTGTAGTATAAATGTTAAGTGTGCTCATGGCAAAATCATGAGAAAATTTTACATGGGTAGTTGCAACTATTATTGAGTCTAACTAATATAATTTCCATGACCTAAATACTAAGATTGTGATGCTACGGACGGTAAAACTACCATGATGGCTAATTAGGTGAAACTACCATGATGCTGAAACACATGGCTAATTAGGTGAGATGGCTAATTTAGTTCTCTGAAAACATGGCAACTTTGGAAATGTGTAGTGTACCCTGAAGAAGACACAAGCATAGTGTATGAAACATGATTGGTTGGTGAATTGATTAATTAATTACAATGTCAACCGTAAATTAAAACATGGCAGTTTTAGTTAAATTGCAAAATTTAGGTAAGATGGTAAATTTAGTTCTCTAAAATTTGGGCAACTTTTAAAAAATCAGTATTGTATGTACCCTGAAGAAGAAACAAAGCAGAGCAGATCAAAATTGACTGGTTGACCTAAAATTGATTGATTACAGCAACAACACTAATTGACCTGAGAAGGGAGGGAAAAGTGACAGTCATGACCTTCAACGGAAGCCGACGTCATCGTCAAGCCGGCCTAAGACAGTCAGCGCGGGCGCGGGAAGCTCAAAGGGTTCGCCTCCCAGATCCCCTCCGTCGCAAATCATCCTATCCGCCGCGAGCACTAGCCAACACAAGTGAGAAATCCCTCACCACTTCACTTTTTTTCCTTGATGGTCGGCGGCACTGGTGGAAGCCCTGGCGGCCGCATCAGGTTGCCTTCGAGCAAGCATGCAACACATGACACAAAGGCCAAAAGATCTAGCCACATCTTGGAGCCATGGCGATCGATGCAGCCGTGGTACCGCGGCCTCCTTTGACGTGCTCGACGAGCACATCTGTCTGCACATCAAGAGGTGTTGGGAGGCCGATGAGGAGCTCATCGCCCTAGAGAAATCAGTAGCAACCGGAGAAGAAGGTGTCACCGACCGCCTCGCCGCCCCTAAGTTCTACCTAGGCGACAACAAGTGACCATTTATTTAGGGATGAATTTCTTGGAAATATGAGCAATTTACCATAGGATTTTATTACAGGAAAAACTAGGAAAAACATAACCAATATAACAACAACGAAAGAAGGCAAGCTATATAGAGATGAGAAGATACAAGACATGCACACGTAGGATCCAGAAAAGAGCATATGTAAAACCGTTCTACAAAGATAAGGTATCATATGGAGTAATGAGTAGAAACGGAACATATCTAGCAGAGAAACTATAACAAAAAGGTGTGATAGGAATTCAAAGAAGAAGCACAAAAGTACGTACTGAGTTGCAGCAGCAGGAGCATTGGTGTTGGCGTTGTCGTTGGCCATAGTACCGAAGAGGTGGTCGACGTCGGGGAAGAAGTCGTCGTTCGGGAAGAGATCGTCGGAGTCCGTGATGGAAGCCAGTAGTCGCGCTGAGCGCTCCCCAAAAACCTTATCGCCCTTCTCCCGTACAGGACTCGAAGAGTAGGAGTTTCGGAGGCCTACTGTCCCGACGAATGGTGCACGCCGCAGGACGGGATGAGGAAGAACGTAGCAGCAACACAGAGAGAAGAAACCGGTGGCGAGTGGGAACTTCTTATGCGTCGTATCTCTGGAGAGGAGCGACCTCTCTTTTATAGGCGCGGGAGAAGGAGACGAGAGGCCAGCGACGGGATGTGAAGCGAACAAACGCAACCTCGAAACTGCAGCATGAGCTTTCAATATCCACTATAGCAGAAAACGTTCAGCTTTTCCCGAATGGCCTTTCATATACCAGTCGTGCGTGGCAAAATTTTAGTTCGGCTCGGCTCATTCCCGCAACCCGCGGCGCGGCGCGGCGCGGCGTGACGAGGCCAGGCGGGCGGCGGAGGAGGAGGAGCGCGCGTGTATGTCTCTCTTGTTCTCAAACTCATACATGTGTGAAAACATCCTCCCCTATAAGGAGGTCCAACTCCCACTAAACTAGCGATGTGGGACTAAACATTTCCACCTCTTGCCTTGCACAAATGGGCTGCGTGGGCCTCTAGGATTTATTAGGAATTTCTGAAATTACATATTGGGCTGACCCATATATACACAAAATTCCAGCAATCCCCCACCAGATCCCAGGGGCACACAAAATTTGCCTATGGTTCCAAAACACTGTTTTATATACCGATACTACAGTGGAGACTGTTAAGTTGAACTTCCACCTAGAAATCTATGCTACACTAGTAAGCAACTTAAACAGTGGACTAGGCCTTGAACTGCAAGTTTTCTGCGAATCTAGCTTCACACAGATCCTTGACCGATACTAGGCTGCCGTGGGACTTCCCCGCGGATGGAGCTTATGCGTCATACTCCGAGACCTTTCGTGAGTATACTAGAGAGCACCCTACTCTCATAGATTGCGACGTTTAACAATCTGACTCATATAGGTATGTTCTTCAAAAGATGTTCTGCAGGACAACATCTCTGCTTCAGTAAACAACTTAGAACATATTAAGATGTATATCAACCTGCCATGCAGTTCAGGAAAGTATTGCATCTTCATGGAGTGGTATCATTAATGATAAGGACACTTTCCTCTCAGTTGACCAACAGCTTGTCTTCCACATCTAATTCACGGGATCTCCGATCACAAAGAATAGGTTACCACTGTGAACAACTCAAATTGTGGGTCTCATACTCATCTCCCTCGATGCATTATCTATCACATTACGTGATAGACCCTTAGTAAAAGGATCTGCCAGATTTTTAGATGTTTGGATATAGTCCAATGCGATAACTCCGGAGTTTATCATTTTCCTGACAGATTTTAACCTTCTCTATATGTGTCTTGATGACTTCATGTTATCCTTAGAGCTGCTCACTTTCGTGATCACAGTTTGATTGTCGCAGTTCATAAGGATTCCAGGTACTGGTTTCTCAACAACCGGCAAGTCACTTAAGAGCCGACGAAGCCAATCTGCTTCGACCGAAGCTGTATCCAGTGCTGTGAGTTCTGCTTCCATTGTTGACCTTGTTAAGATCGTTTGCTTGCAAGACTTCCAAGAAACAGCGCCACCTCCAAGAGTGAATACATATCCGCTAGTGGCTTTTATCTTATCAGCATCAGAGATCCAGTTTGAATCACTATACCCTTCAAGCACCTTTGGGTTTCCAGTATAGTGAATTCCATAATTCGCAGTGCCTTTCAAATAACGCAAAACTCTCTCTAGAGATTTCCAATGCACATCTCCTGGTTTTGAGACAAACCGACTCAGTTTGCTAACAGCAAAAGAGATGTCAGGTCTTGTAGCACTAGCTAAGTACATAAGCGAGCCAATAATCTGAGAATATTTCAATTGATCTCTAGCAAGTCTTCGATTCTTTCGAAGCAGCACGCTCGCATCATATGGTGTGGGAGAGGACTTGCAGTCACTATACCCAAAGCGACTCAAGATCTTTTCCACATAATGAGATTGACGCAATGTAATCCCACCATCTTCGTCTCTCAACAACTTGAGGTTCAGAATGACATCGGCCACTCCTAAATCCTTCATCTCAAAACATTGAGATAGGAAATCCTTGACCTCTTTAATAACATTCAGATTTGTTCCAAAAATCAGTATGTCATCAACATACAAGAAAAGGATAACTCCCTCGCCCCCACCATGGCGATAGTACACACATTTATCAGCTTCGTTTACTACAAAGCCTGCAGTAGTCAGAGTTCTTTCAAATTTCTCATGCCACTGCTTTGGTGCTTGCTTAAGTCCATATAGAGATTTCAGCAACTTGCATACTTTCCCTTCCTGACCATGTACTACAAACCCATCTGGTTGTTCCATGTAAATTTCCTCATCCAACTCTCCATTTAGGAAAGCAGTCTTAACATCCATTTGATGAACGAGAAGGCCATCTGAGGCGGCTAATGAAAGTAGTACTCGAATAGTGGTCAGTCGAGCCACGGGTGAGTAAGTATCAAAGAAGTCTTCACCTTCCTTCTGGGTATAACCTTTCGCCACGAGCCGTGCCTTGTACTTTTCGATAGTACCATCTGGCCTAAGCTTCTTCTTGAATACCCATTTGCATCCTATAGGTTTGCACCCATAAGGACGATCAGTGATCTCCCAAGTTTCATTTGCCAAGATGGAATCCATCTCACTACGGACTGCCTCCTTCCAGTAGTCAGCATCTTCAGACGCATAGGCCTCTAAAATAGAACTCGGAGTGTCATCTATGAGATACACAAGAAAATCATCACCAAAGGACTTTGCAGTCCTCTGTCTCTTGCTCCTGGTAGGAACTTCATTGTTCTCCTCCACAATATTTTCAAAGTGTTCCATCAAAATGATAGGTTCAGTAGATGTAACTAATTCATGGTTTGATGAATTAGGCATCTTCTGATTAGATGAGGTAGATATATCCTTCATGGGAAAGATATCTTCGAAGAAAGTCGCATCATTCGACTCCATGATTGTACCGACATGCATGTCAGATACCTCAGATTTTACAACCAAGAATCTATATCCAATGCTATGAAAAGCATATCCCAGAAAAAACACAATCCACAGTTTTTGGTCCTAGCTTGCGCTTCTTTGGGATTGGCACATTGACTTTTGCCAAACAACCCCAGGTTCGTAGATAAGAGAGTTTTCACCTTTTCTTTTCCCATTCCTCGAATGGAGTTATCTCTTTGTTCTTTGTGGGAACTCGATTTAGGACATGACATGCAGTCAATATCGCCTCCCCCCACCATGCCTTGGAGAGACCCGATGTGTCTAACATGGCGTTAACCAAATCAGTTAGAGTACGGTTCTTTCTTTCGGCTATCCCATTTGATTGAAGTGAATAGGAAGGCATCCTCTCATGGACTATACCATGTTCCGCACAAAAGGAATCAAATTCATTTGAGAAATACTCTCCACCACGATCGGACCTAAGCCTTTTGATCTTTCGATCAAGTTGGTTTTCTACTTCAGCTTTATAGATCTTGAAAAAGTTCAAAGCCTCATCCTTAGATTTTAAAAGATACACTCGGCAGTATCTAGTGGAGTCATCAATTAGTGTCATGAAATATTTCTTTCCACCTTTTGTCAAAATACCATTCATTTCACATAGATCTGAATGTATAAGTTCTAGTGGTGCAAGATTCCTCGTTTCGGCAGTCGTGTGAGACTTACGAGGTTGTTTGGCTTGCACACAAACTTGACACTTAGATCCCTTGATGGTGTTAAAGCTAGGGATTAAGTTCAATTTGACTAGTCGCGACATGCAACCAAAGTTAATATGACAAAGACGTGAATGCCACACATTTAATTCACTATTGTTGTAAACATGATTAACAACTTTATTGCAAACGTCTGCCAAGGATAAACGGAACAGGCCTCCTGACTCGTAGCCCTTACCAACAAAAGTTCCATACTTGGATATTACAAATTTATTAGACTCAAAGACAAGCTTGTAGCCATCTCTACACAAAAGAGGTCCAACTCCCACTAAACTAGCGATGTGGGACTAAACATTTCCACCTCTTGCCTTGCACAAATGGGCTGCATGGGCCTCTAGGATTTATTAGGAATTTCTGAAATTACATGTTGGGCTGGCCCATATATACACAAAATTCCACCAGAATCTGTAGGGCGAAGTATGTAGTTCATTTTGTATGCACTATGGTGATGAACAACATGTTCTTGCCCAAAGTTTTATTTAAATTTGTATTTATTCTACCTGAACGATGACATTACCGTAAAAACATTTTGTGGTATACCACAAACTGCTTTTGCGGGAGTTTATTTTGCACGGTCTGCTAGAGGTGCTCTTAGATGATCATATTTGCTTCTCTAAAAAAGAATTGTTTCTTACTGATCCTTTATAGAGGAATATAAATAGTCTTTTGCCAAATTCATTTATTTTTTGACCATTGGCATAAACTTCACTATTATATTATTTTATTAAACAATATCTTGATCACATACTTCCCCAATTCTTCGCTAAGAAAAACGAACCAAAGATAACTAAAAAAATAACACACTTAGGACCTCTTTGATTCATAGCATTTCGAAAACATAGGAATAGAAAAAATATAGGGTGAAAGTGGCATGACCACTTGAATCCTATAAAAAAAGAATCCCTTCCTTCTCCTCCGGGGCTAGAGGACAGGAGCGGAGGGCGATGGAGCGCACGCGGCCGCGCACTTTCATCGCGGCCCGCCGGGAAGCCGGCCGATTCCTGGCCTGTGGCTGTCGGCTGTGCCATGCCCCGCATCGCTTCTCCGCCGCCAGCCTACCTACACGTGGACGGAGGTGATACGCTGCTTTTTTTTTGGGGGGGGGGGGGGAAGATAGGGAATATTGCTTTTGGAGGCCTTCTTTTGGTAAATTCAAAGTTCATACTTTCACATTCAAAAGATATTAAAAATAAATACAGATATACATGGAGACCTAATATAGGAATATGCGTGTAATTTTTTAAAACAAAATGTATTGAAATGAGGCCTGTATAAAAAAAATCAAATTTAGGGCTTTTTCAACACATGGTAATGTTCATTCTTAGAGTCCGGAAATTTGGCTTTTATTGTGGCTATCATTGTTATTTTGACAATCGATTTTTTTACTTGAGGCTACCATTGCAAGCTCTTTTTTCTTTTAAAATTAGCATGTCGAATTTTATTGTGCAAAATCTATGAATTTTTTCACGTCACAATTTATATTCTGTTCAGAATTTCCATTGGCTTCAAAAAATCTATGAAAGTGAATTTTCCATGCCATAAAATGTATAACAGAAGAATATGGAGATTCCTTGGTCTACTATCTAGTTTTTGCAGGTAAAGTGACACACTTTTTTTTCATGGTACAAATTATTAGAGCCATTTTCCATAATTGTCATGCATTTTATAGATAAATAATTCATTACTTCTTTTTTTTTAGTTAGGATGGAATATTTTATGTACCCATGTGGCATTTACTTGTTATATCCCATGCCAATTTTGTGCCCTACCCCCCCCCCCCACCTCCTCTTATGTTTTCTGCTTTCAGTAACTAGTAGTACTATTATTCATGATGAAAACAACATCCTCTATATGATTTCAAAAATCAGTTACATGGACATACGTCGAGTATCACAGTTTCACCGTACACCAAACGCACGGCTTATCGCCTTAGACGGTGTGTGACCGATAGAACCGCATAGGCATGAACACAAGATGAAAATTGGTTTACTTGTAGTGCTTGCTTTCTCTCAAGCCGTTCGAACTATCAATGTGACCGTTTCCTCGATGCATATATTGCACCTGTAGTGGATAGTACCTAGCTAGAGACCATCTCCAAGGGGGTGTATCAAATGTTCTTTTCTTCTTCTTTTTTGCGAGTCGGAAAGCTTTTTCTAAACACAGTGTAAGCGCCGATGCTCATATATATGCACATTCACTTACCTCAAAGAAGGCGCACATGTACATCCTACCATATGAGTACCTCCGAGACTTTTTTCATCCAACCACTTTTCTTAATTTACTTACAGTTTGCACTAATTCCACCTTAATTTACTTAGTAGCATAAATGTTTTTTGTACACAATCATGTGTAGGATTTGATAATTATTTATTTACACAATCAAGGGTTGGATTTGATAAGCATTTATTTATTCAATCACGTTAAAATGTACAGGTAAATCATGAGCTAACATATTAGAATATTTATTCCCCATTGCAACACATGAGCACTATCCTATGGTCCTGAAAGTTGTTTTATATGAAAGAAACTTTGGCCAATGTAATGATTTAATTGTTTCATTCACCAACACTAAACCTTTGGACGATGTGTGCTGTCTGTTGTGAGGGGATGTGGTGGGAAGAGCAGCGCTGCGTTTGTGAGAGTCTGCGAGGGAAACTGCACAGCTAAACCGTCCCTACAAATTAACAAAAAAATCACTCAAAAAAATTGCAACCCTCACAGCTCAAGTTTCCTTGAAATCATCAATTTGTCATGTCTAATTCCAGCAGTCGCATAGATGTCAATTTTTTTATATTAGATAAAAATGTCGGGAGCCGAAGTCAAAAGAATTTGATATATATCATGGCATCATGTTTTTTTTTGTTAGTCTCAAATCACACGCCATGCATAACAGCTAAGGATGATATTACCAAGCAAAACACATCTATTCTAGTATTAGACAATACCAATTCAGTTTCCAAACAATAACCACTGACCACGATACGTTTTTCCACGACCCCACTACCTACTCCAGAATTATAACAAACACTACGACGTAGTAGTAAAAAAATAGCTCCAAAACGTAAACATGACGATTACTTAAGCACTAATTCAAGTACTCAACGCAGCAGATGTCGCTATTCTTTGTCAAAAGCCCACTGGTTCTCCCTGCGGATCTCCGCCTCCTCCTCGGGCGTGAAGTCATTGACGATGTTGAAGGTGTTGCGGATCTCTTCAACAGTCTTACTCTTGATCATGTCGGCAACAGTTTGGCAAGTAAGATCCAGCATTCCCTTAATGTTGAGGTAGTTTGCAGCTTGGATGAGGTCAAAGAGGGTGGCCTGGTCGACCTTGACGAACTCGGCGTCAAAGCTCTTGAGATCCTCCGTGGGGGCAGCAGGCTCCTCATGTGCAGCAGAGGCGGAGGAGCTAGCATCGCGGGCGGCGTCGGAGTCGGCCGGCTTAGGGTTGGCCTGGACGTGCTTCTTGCAGTACTCGATGACCTTGGAGAGGATCTTGGCGTTGACGTTGGGAAGCGGAATTCCGTTGTCCGCGCAGCCGTCCTCGATCATGTGGCGGATGGTCTGCGACCCCATGGCGGCCGCCTCCTCGATCTCGAATTCCTCACCGTCCGAGCTCTTGAGTATGATCATCTTCTTCTCTCCTTCCTCAGCCGCCATTGATCAGAAGTTTGGGATGCGAAATGAAACTAGCAACGAAGACTAAGCGGCGGCGGCGGAGGCGGAATAGCGATCGAAAGACGGGAGCTTTTCACGTTCTGGGCTAGGCTGGGGAACCGGGGACTAGGGTGGACTCGTGACTAGGGTGGCTCCTGTCGCGAGTTGGACTCGGTATGGAATCCATCACACCTTGTGTCTCGTCAACGTGTCTACTAGTCTCAAAAAAAAGTCTCTAAATTCTATACTAATTCGATGGATAGTTAAAGGAACAATTGTATCCTGGTCCATCTTGATTTAAGTTCTAGTGTTTGCATTATTTTTAGACTTATTCTATAATTTCCGACGATGACATTCAATGAAAGGAGACGTTTTTGTCGACGGCGAGGCATATACGATGACTTTTCAAATCTAAGATGATATGTCGGTTCAGTCTTACGTAGATGTTCATAAGGATAGGGTATACGTGTATGCGTTCGTAGGGATGAGTGTATGAGCGTTTATATGAGTGTCTGCGTGTGTATTGTGTTCAAAAAAATTCTTGATGACGTGTGCCGAGTGCGCGTCAACACGCACCTTGTAATATGATGGTCTCATCAAGCCGTCTGCCAACAAGCCGAGAGCACCAACCGGTTTAGCATATCCTATGCATGCATCGCATGCACACTTTCAAGAATCACACACCATCATATTTGGCCATCCCACTTTTAGGAGCGACCAACACATTCGTCTTGATAGGCAATACAGTCGTCGGCGCCACCACGACACCAGACAACGCAACCACCTACGCTTGTCCATCAATATGTTTTTGTCGCCGAGGCTCTGTTGTGCCATGCCGTTGAGACCCATCGTCATCACCAGTGTAGAAGCAACACCGCACCTCCTCTTGTCACCTCCAGCTAGCATCAGCTACAAAACGGTGCCCTCAAGAAGGAAGACGGCCGTGAATACACTGCCATTAATCCCAGATCTAGGGTTTGCCCCGGAATAGCCGGACCAAGCTGATAACGATTGCAATCGACGATGCCTTCGATAAGGGGATGACGCCAAAGCGCCGCCATCGTCCGCCATGACTGAGGTCGACACGATTTTCACCGGTAAACGTGCCATCCCGATCCCGTAATTGACTGGATCCGTGCGGATCCATGCAGTGAACAACGACATAGTCAATCACCGGATCCTTCCCGACCCTTCCACGGTGTGGCCGGCCGGCCACAAGTACCGGCTGGATCAGCCAACCCGCATGTCACCACCAATAGCTGCACCACCAGTCCTTCCCAGCGACCCAGCAGCACCACCGCCGCTGCTCACCACGCCATTGTCAGTCTCCAGGCTTTGCCCGGTGGCTTCGTCCAGTGGTGATGAAGGGACGGACAAGAACTGTGGCGGCTCGGCGGCTAGGCTTGGAGATAGGCCCGAGTCGCCCGGGGCGGGGGGAATGGGGGAGGGGGTGCGACATGGGGGACGCGACAGTTAGTTGCTTATGTGAAGTAGAACAAGATTTTAAAATGAGAGAGAGAGAGAAGAGGGAGATCTAGGTAATCACTATGGATCCATAGGTTCGTCGTGAACTAATATGCGACACTACACGAACATTATACTAATGTAGTCATCAACGCAAGCAAGTTTTCCCTATACATGTTGGTTGATTAACAGATTACATAGAATCACAACATTAAGAAAGGTCCACCAAAACACTTCATTATAAATAATGAAAATGCACTCCATCACCTTTCCCACCCGCCGAACAAATAAAAGAAAATGTAAAATCCAAACAACACAAACGACGCCACGAAGCACCACATACCCGAGGGATCAGGAAGATGACATGATTCTTCTTATCTTTTTCTCTTCAGGGATCATGTTTGTTGATCAACCTGCTATCAATTCCTTCCTTTCATTTCGGTTTAACCCCAGCTACTAATTTAGCATTCACTAGTAGAAAAGAGGGCTTTGATCCCTTGATGAAATCCCATTAGTCTCGGTTCATCCACAAACCGGGACCCATGGGGGCATCGGTTCCGGTTCCTGAGGCTAGGACGCCGGCCGGGCCTGGTGGGCCATTGGTCCCAGTTCGTATGACCCCTTAGCTCCCTGTTCCAGACATGAACTGGGACCACTGTGACTCGCTCCTGGCCCACAACAGTTAGTCCCGGTTTGTGGCTGGAACCGGGAACAAATGTTGAACTCTAGTCTCGGTTCCAGCCACAAACTAGGACAAATGTTTGGCCTATATATGTCCCCTGTCCGCGAGCAGAGCAGTGCACTGCTCTATTTTTTTGACCGGCCGTGGGAGAGCTTTGTGGTGCTCTAGATCATCTCCTATGCACATGAGATGTTTGATGAAATGCCCGAGCCACACTGAAGCTTTCTCCTCTCGAATCTCCTTGTCCAAGCTCCATTTTCCTCAAGTTTTGTGTAGCTTTGGCGGTCCGTCCTGTCCCGTCCCTGTCCTCATCGCCGTCGATCGCCCGCGCCCACCTCAGTGCCGGCACCATCGTGGTTAGTCTCTTCTTCTTATCTTTTTGTAAAAGAAAAAGTTTCTTACTTGTATGATTTTCGTAGATACTTATGTAATTTTCTTGATTTTATTATTGTTTGTTATTATATAGTGCGATGGTTTTGGTATCCGCCTGCGTTGGCCCTCGTCCTGTCTATGATTCGGGTGTGGTATATATTATCTTCTATAACTATTTATTTTATTTAGTGTTTATGACAATTATGCCAACCAACGTGACATAGATTTTTTAGTCTAGGAGGTATGTGAACCGGAAATTCGAATCGACATACAAATTCTTATCGAAAAGTTAAATTTGGTTATAAAGGGTTTAGGGTTTAGGGTTTAGGGTTTAAAAAAGAAAACAATTACTTGAAAGAAAAATTACAAAGAGTTGAAGAGGAGAAGATGATATTGGTGTTGGATGTTGCCGATGTGCGTGACGATCACAAGATCAAGATGAATGCAATGCGCTTGAAGATTAGAAAGATTAGAAAATATGTCATTCATACTAAGGCTTGGTATAATTATGTTGTTGGATCAATTGGTACCTTAGTTGCGGTTATGATCGCATTTGTTGTTGCATTTAAATTTTATAGTTTCAATGTTTGTTCTAATTAGATGCTCTAGAAAGCTATATGTTATTCAATAATGAGAACTATGTATGAAAGTATGTATTTATTTTGGTCACTACTGTACTTTGGCTTTAATGTGATGATTAATTTCTATTAATTTGGTCACTTTTCAATTCATGATATGTTGTAGTGGTTTTAGATACACTTTATTATATAACGCACACAGATGAACCGGCAATGGATGTACGGTGGCCGACGCACCTCCGAGTATATTAAGGGCCTGCATAATTTTCTCGAAGCGGCTCAGGAAAATAAGCAGAATGGTTTTATGCATTGTCCATGTACTGTCTGTGGGAATAGATGGCTTTCTATGAGTATAAAATCCTTCACTTCCACCTTCTTCAAAAGGGTTTTATGCCACACTATAATTTTTGGACCAAGCACAGAGAAAGAGGGGTTATGATGGAAGACAACGTAGAAGAAGAGGATGATGACAACTACCCACCCCCTGAATACGGTGATGCTGTAATGGGGAAGCTGAAGATCAAGAGGAACCAGACGATGTGCCCGATGATGATCTTCGTCGGGTCATTGTTGATGCACATAGAGAATGCGAAAGTGAAAAGGGAGAAGTTGAAGTTCGATCACATGTTAGAGGATCACAAAAAGGGTTGTACCCAAATTGCGAAGATGACAACACAAAGCTCGGTACCACACTGGAATTGCTGCAATGGAAGGCAGACAATGGTGATTTAGTTCGCTACTAAAAACAATGAAGAAGAAGCTTCCAAAGGATACCGAATTGCCCGGTAGTACGTACGAAGCAAAGAAGGTTCTATGCCCTCTAGGATTGGAGATGCAGAAGATACATGCATGCCCTAATGACTGCATCCTCTACCGCGGTGCGCACGAGGATTTGAATGCATGCCCGGTATGCGGCGCATTGCGGTATAAGATCAGAAGAGATGACTCTGATGATGTTGAGGGCTAGCGCACCAGGAAGATGGTTCCTGCCAAGGTGATGTGGTATGCTCCTATAATACCACGGTTGAAATGTCTGTTCAGAAACAAAAAAGCATGCCGAGTTAATGCAATGACACATAAAAGACTGTAAGAAAGAGGGGAAGTTGAGAGCACCCGCTGACGGGTCGCAGTGGAGAAAGATCGAGAGAAAGTGGAGCGGCTTTACACCTAATCCAAGGAATGTATGGTTTGGTTTAAGTGCAGATGGCGTTAATCCTTTTGGGGAGCAGAGCAGCAAGCATAACACATGCCCTGTGACTCTATGTATGTATAACCTTCCTCCTTGGTCATACATGAAGCGGAATTTCATTATGATGCCAGTGCTCATCCAAGGCCCTAGGCAACCCGGCAATGACATTGATGTGTACCTAAGGCCATTAGTTGATAAACTTTTACAGCTATGGAATGGAAATGGTATACGTGTGTGGGACGAGAACGAACAACAGGAATTTGATCTACATGCGTTGCTGTTTGTAACCATCAACGATTGGCCTGCTCTTAGTAACCTTTCAGGACAGACAAACAAGGGATACAACGCATGCACACACTGTTTAGATGACACCGAAAGTATATATTTGGACAAATGCATGAAGAATGTGTACCTGGGGCATCGTCGATTTCTTCCGACCAACCATCATTGTTGAAAGAAAGGAAATCATTTCAAAGGTGAGGCAGATCACCGGAAGAATCCCGCCCTTCGTACTCGTGATCTCACATACTTGATATGGTTAATGATTCACAAGTAATCTTTGGAAAGGGTCCTGGCGGACTATCTGTTCCGAATGACGATGCGGGACGCGCACCCATGTGGAAGAAGTCTATATTCTTGGACCTACCCTATTGGAAATACCTAGAGGTCCGCTCTGCAATCGACGTGATGCACGTGACGAAGAATCTTTGCGTGAACCTGCTAGGCTTCTTGGGAGTGTATGGGAAGACAAAAGATACACCGGAGGCACGGGAGGAACATCAATGTGTGCATGAAAAAGACGACATTGCATCCGAAGTAGTATGAAGGTCCTGCCAGCTACGCTCTTACCAAAGAAGAGAAGGAAATCTTCTTTGAATGCCTGCACAGTATGAAGGTCCCCTCTGGATCCACGTCTAATTTAAAGGGAATAATAAATATGTCAGAGAAAAAGTTCCAGAACCTAAAGTATCACGACTGCCATGTGATTATGACGCAACTGCTTCCGGTTGCATTGGGGGGGCTTTTAATGGAAAACGTACGATTAGCCATTGTGAAGCTATGTGCATTCCTCAATGCAATCTCTCAGAAGGTGATCGATCCAGAAATCCTACCAAGGTTAAGGAGTGATTTGGTGCAATGTCTTGTTAATTTCGAGCTGGTGTTCCCACCACCACCCTTCTTCAATATCATGACACACGTCCTAGTTCATCTAGTCGACGAGATTGTCGTTCTGGGCCCTGTATTTCTACACAATATGTTCCTCTTTGAGAGGTTCATGGGAGTCTTAAAGGAAACATGTTCGGAACCGCGCTAGGCTAGAAGAAGGCATCTCCATGGACCATCAAACAGAGGATGTTATTGGGTTTTGTGTTGACTTCATTCCTGGCCTTAAGAAGATTGGTCTCTCTCAATCACGGTATGAGAGGAGATTGACAGGAAAAAGCACACTAGGAGCGGAGTCAATAATGTGTACCGACGGGCATTCTTGGTCTCAAGCACACTACACAATTCTACAGAATTCTACCTTGGTGACCCCGTATGTCGATGAACACAAGAATATTCTACGCTCCAAACACCCGGAGCAGTATGACGATAGGATTACATATGAACACATCGGGAGTTTTGGCAGTTTGTTGCAAAAATGTGTCATAGGTGACAACATTGTTTCTGATGAGCTGTACTCGTTGGCCATGGCACCATCTTGGATTGTATTGACTTACCAAGGGTACGAGATAAATGGGAATACATTTTACACAATCGCCCAAGATCAAAAGAGCACCAACCAAAACAGCGGTGCCCGCTTTGATGCAACAGACGAGAATGGGAAAAAGGACACATACTATGGTTACATAGTGGACATATGGGAACTTGACTATGGACATGATTTCAAGGTCCCTTTGTTTCAGTGCAAATGGGTCAATCTGTCAGGAGGCGGGGTACATATAGACACACAGTACAGAATGACAACGGTGGATCTGAACAATCCTTGGTACATAGATGAACCATTCGTCCTAGCCAATGATGTGGCGCAGGTTTCTATGTGAAGGACATGTCTACCAAACCGAGAAAAAGAAAATATAAGCCAGCGAATATATCATACGATGAGCCAAAGCGCCACATAGTTCTTTCAAGAAAAAGAGACATCATGGGATTGGAGGGCAAGATAGACATGTCTGAAGATTATGAAAAGTTTCATGAAATACCTCCCCTCAAAGTCAAGGTTGACCCAAGCACCCTGTTAAACGATAAAGATTATCCGTGGTTACACTGCAATAAGCAAATAACAGAAGCGAAGAAAAAGTGAAGAAATGAAAGGCCTTTTGTAACCCTCTCAACTTTTCAAAACAATAGTATATGAAACCCTTTGTAACAGATGAGTTTTCGTATACATGTGCTAAAAAGTTCATAAAAATGAAATCCCTTTGTAACAGATGAGTTTTCGTATGAAACACTGATACTTCGAAAGAAATTGTCCGCTTTGTACACGAAGTGCATCCATTTTTTGCCGTAACCCTCTCAACTTTTTAGCACATGCTATGTGGGTGAAATGGTGATACCATGCCAACTTTCAACCTTTTCAGAGTTTATTTGTAGTGCTTTTCAATTTCATGGTCATTTAGCTCAAAAAAGCAGTAAATGCATGAAAAATACCAAATGAAGTCAGAAATTGTTGAAAAATCATGTTGTGGCTTTGAATGGTGCATTTTGAACACACAAAAAGTCTGGAGTTCAAATAAGTTCATAAAAATGAAATCCCTTTGCAACAGATGAGTTTTCGTGTGAAACCCTCATACTTCGAAAGAGAATGTCCGTTTTGTACACGAAGTGCATCCAGTTTTTTCTGTAACCCTCTTAACTTTTTAGCACATGCTATGTGGGTGAAATAATGATACCATGCCAACTTTCAACTTTTTTAGAGTTCATTTGTAGTGCTTTTTAATTTCATGGTCATTTAGCTCAACAAAAGTAGTAAATGCATGAAAAATACCAAATGAAGTCAAAATTATTGAAAATTGATTATGTGGCTTTGAATGGTTCATTTTGAACACACAAAAAGTGTGGAGTTCAAATAAGTTCATAACAATGAAATCCCTTTGTAACAGATGAGTTTTCGTATGAAACCCTGATACTTCGAAAGAGATTGTCTGTTTTGTACACGAAGTGCATCCAGTTTTTGCCGTAACCCTCTCAACTTTTTAGCACATGCTATGTGGGTGAAATGATAATACCATGCCAACTTTCAACCTTTTGAGAGTTCATTTGTAGTGCTTTTCAATTTCATGGTCATTTAGCTAAAAAAACAGTAAATGCATGAAAAATACCAAATGAAGTTAGAAATTGTTGAAAATTTATGATGTGGCTTTGAATGGTGCATTTTGAACACATAAAAAGTCTGGACTGCAAATAAGTTCATGAAAATGAAATCCCTTTGTAACAGATGAATTTTCGTATGAAACACTCATACTTCGAAAGAGATTGTCCGTTTTGTACACGAAGTGCATCAAGTATTTGTCGTAACCCTCTCAACATTTTAGCACATGCGATGTAGATACCATGCCAACTTTCAACCTTTACAGAGTTCATTTGTAGTGGTTTTCAATTTTATGGTCATTTAGCTCAACAAATGTAGTAAATGCATGACAAATACCAAATAAAGTCAGAAATTGTTGAAAATTGATGATGTGGCTTTGAATGGTGCATTTTGAACGCAAAAAAGTCTGGACTTCGAATAAGTTCATAAAAATTAAATCTCTTTGTAACAGATGAGTTTTCGTATGAAACCTTGATACTTCGAAAGAGATTGTCTGTTTTGTACACGAAGTGCATCCAGTTTTGCCGTAACCCTCTGAACTTTTTAGCACATGCTATGTGGGTGCAATGATGATACCATGCCAACTTTCAACCTTTTCAGAGTTCATTTGTAGTGATTTTCAATTTCATGGCCATTTAGCTCAAAAAAGAAGTAAATGCATGAAAAATACCAAATGAAGTCAGAAATTGTTGAAAATTGATGATGTGGCTTTGAACGGTGCATTTTGAAAATTTTGTGAATTAAAAGCAAAAAGAATCACGAAAAAGAGTAAGTAGGACCAAAATAAAATAAAATAAGTAAAAAACAAAACAAAAAATAGAATTGTTTTTAAAAAATGCCACCTACTGAGCCACCACGGTGTGAATACGACTAGAAACCCAACCAGCTGGTTGGGCCAGGATTCAGGCCCGCAGAAGGCCCAATGGGCCCACATGCAGTGACAGATTAGGCCCGAAAGCCTGCAGTTGAGAGGAGCTCGACAGGGTGTGCGCAACAACGCTTATAAACCACTGGCGAGCTCTCTCGGCTAGCGAGGTGGGACTAAAAATTTGGCCCGGCCAGCACCACACTTTGGTACCGTAGGTGGCTCCAACCGCGACCAAAACCTAGCTTTCGTGACGGTTTCTCCAACTTTAGTTGAATCGGATTTGACCGAGGAGGTCCTTGGATGAGGTTAAATAGCAACTCATATATCTCCGTTGTGGTGTTTGCGTAAGTAAGATGCGATCCTACTAGATACCCTTGGTCACCACGTAAAACATGCAACAACAAAATTAGAGGAGGTCTAACTTGTTTTTGCAGGGTATGATTGTGATGTGATATGGCCAACGATGTGATGTGATATATTGGATGTATGAGATGATCATGTTGTAATAGAAATATCGACTTGCACGTCGATGGTACGGGAACCGACAGGAGCCATAGGGTTGTCTTTATACTAACGTTTGTGCTTGCAGATACGTTTACTATTTTGCTAGGATGTAGCTTTAGTAGTAATAGCATAAGTAGCACGACAACCCCGATGGCAACACGTTGATGGATGATCATGGTGTGGCGCCGGTGACAAGAAGATCGTGCCGGTGCTTTGGTGATGGAGATCAAGAAGCACGTGATGATGGCCATATCATGTCACTTATGAATTGCATGTGATGTTAATCCTTTTATGCACCTTATTTTGCTTAGAACGACGGTAGCATTATGAGGTGATCTCTCACTAAAATTTCAAGACGAAATTGTGTTCTCCCCGACTGTGCACCGTTGCTACAGTTCGTCATTTCGAGACACCACGTGATGATCGGGTGTGATAGACTCAACGTTCACATACAACGGGTGCAAAACAGTTGCGCACGCGGAACACTCTGGTTAAGCTTGACGAGCCTAGCATGTGCAGACATGGCCTCGGAACACATGAGACCGAAAGGTCGATCGTGAATCATATAGTTGATATGATTAGCATAGGGATGCTTACCACTGAAACTATACCCAACTCACGTGATGATCGGATTTGGGATAGTGTAAGTGGATCATGAACCACTCAAATGACTAGAGAGATGTACTTTTTGAGTGGGAGTTTAGCATATAATTTGATTAAGTTGAACTCTAATTATCTTGAACATAGTCTAAGTCCACTTTGAATATATTTGTGTTGTAGATCATGGCTCACGCGACAGTCATCCTGAATTTTAATACGTTCCTAGAGAAAGCTAAGTTGAAAGATGATGGAAGCAACTTCGTAGACTGGGCTCGTAATCTTAAGCTAATCTTACAAGCTGGGAAGAAGGATTATGTCCTTAATGCTGCGCTAGGAGATGAACCACCCGCTACGGCTGATCAGGATGTTAAGAACGCTTGGTTAGCGCGTAAGGAGGACTACTCAATAGTTCAATGTGCAGTCTTGTATGGCTTAGAACCGGGACTTCAACGTCGCTTTGAGCGTCATGGAGCATTTGAGATGTTCCAGGAGTTTGAGTTTATCTTTCAGAAGAACGCCCGGATCGAGAGGTATGAGACCTCCGATAAATTCTATGCTTGCAAGATGGAGGAAAACTCGTCTGTCAGTGAACATGTGCTCAAAATGTCTGGGTACTCAAACCGTCTAGCTGAACTGGGGATTGAACTCCCGCAAGAAGCTATCACTGACAGAATCCTTCAATCACTGCCACCAAGCTACAAAGGCTTTGTGTTGAACTACAACATGCAAGGGATGAACAAGTCTCCCGGCGAGTTGTTTGCGATGTTGAAAGTCGCAGAGTCTGAACTCCGTAAAGAGCATCAAGTGTTGATGGTGAATAAGACCACTAGTTTCAAGAGAAACGACAAAGGAAAGAAGGGCAATTCGAAGAAGAGCGGCAAGCCTGTTGCCAATCCGCCGAAGAAACCCAAAGCTGGACCTAAGCCTGAAACGGAGTGTTTCTATTGCAAGGGTATGGGTCACTGGAAGCGCAATTGCCCCAAGTATCTGGCAGATAAGAAGGCGGGCAAAGAAAAATCAGGTATATTTGATATACATGTTATTGATGTGTACTTAACCGGCTCTCATAGTAGTGCCTGGGTATTCGATACCGGTTCTGTTGCTCACATTTGCAACTCGAAGCAGGAACTGCGGAATAGACGAAGGCTGGCGAAAGACGAAGTGACGATGCGCGTAGGAAATGGTTCCAAGGTTGATGCAATCGCCGTCGGCACAGTGTCACTTCAGCTACCATCGGGATTAGTGATGAACTTAAATCATTGTTATTTAGTGCCTGCGTTGAGCATGAATATTATATCTGGATCTTGTTTATTGCGAGACGGTTACTCTTTTAAGTCTGAGAATAATGGTTGTTCTATTTCTATGAGTAACATCTTTTATGGTCATGCACCGAATGTGAGAGGATTGTTCATATTGAATCTTGATAGCGATACGCATATACATAACATTGAGACCAAAAGAGTTAGAGTAAATAATGATAGCGCCATATTTTTGTGGCACTGCCGCTTGGGTCATATTGGTGTAAAGCGCATGAAGAAACTCCATGCTGATGGACTTTTGGAGTCACTTGACTTTGATTCACTTGACACGTGCGAACCATGCCTCATGGGCAAGATGACTAAGACTCCGTTCTCCGGAACAATGGAGCGTGCAAGTGACTTGTTGGAAATCATACATACCGATGTGTGTGGTCCAATGAGCGTAGAGGCACGCGGCGGATATCGTTATTTTCTCACCTTCACTGACGATTTAAGTAGATATGGTTATGTCTACTTGATGAAGCACAAGTCTAAAACATTTGAAAAGTTCAAGCAATTTCAGAGTGAAGTGGAAAATCATCGTAACAAGAAGATCAAGTTCCTACGGTCTGATCATGGGGGTGAATATCTGAGTTTCGAGTTTGGTGCTCACTTAAGACAATGTGGAATTGTTTCGCAGTTAATACCGCCTGGAATACCACAGCGTAATGGTGTGTCCGAACGTCGTAATCGTACTTTGTTAGAGATGGTGCGATCTATGATGTCTCTTACTGATTTGCCGTTATCATTTTGGGGTTATGCATTAGAAACAGCTGCATTCACTTTAAATAGGGCACCATCAAATTCTGTTGAGACGACACCATACGAACTGTGGTATGGCAAGAGGCCAAAATTGTCGTTTCTTAAAGTTTGGGGATGTGATGCTTATGTCAAAAAGCTTCAGCCTGAAAAGCTGGAACCCAAAGCGGAAAAATGCGTCTTCATAGGTTACCCAAAAGAGACAGTTGGATACACCTTCTATCTCAAATCCGAGGGCAAAGTGTTTGTTGCTAAGAACGGAGCTTTTCTCGAGAAGGAGTTTCTCTCGAGAGAATTGAGTGGGAGGAACATAGAACTTGACGAGGTTGTCGAACCTCTCATCCCTCTGGATGGTGGCGCAGGGCAAGGGGAAACCTCTGTCATTGTGACGCCGGTTGAGGAGGAAGTTAATGATGATGATCATGAAACTCCAGTTCAAGTTTCTGTTGAACCACGCAGGTCGACGAGATCACGTGCTGCTCCAGAGTGGTACGGTAATCCCGTCTTATCAATCATGTTGTTAGACAACAATGAACCTGCAAGTTATGAAGAAGCAATGGTGGGCCCAGATTCCAACAAATGGCTAGAAGCCATGAAATCCGAGATAGGATCCATGTATGAGAACAAAGTGTGGACTTTGGAGATACTACCTGAGGGCCGCAAGGCTATTCAGAATAAATGGATCTTTAAGAAGAAGACGGACGCTGACGGTAATGTGACCGTTTATAAAGCTCGACTTGTGGCAAAGGGTTTTTCACAAGTTCCAGGAGTTGACTACGATGAGACTTTCTCACCCGTAGCGATGCTTAAGTCCGTCAGAATAATGTTAGCAATAGCTGCATTTTTCGATTATGAAATCTGACAGATGGATGTCAAAACGGCGTTCCTTAATGGTTTCCTTAAGGAAGAGTTGTATATGATGCAACCCGAAGGTTTTGTCGATCCTAAGAATGCTAATAAAGTGTGCAAGCTCCAGCGATCCATTTATGGACTGGTGCAAGCATCTCGGAGTTGGAACAAACGCTTTGATGAGGTGATCAAAGCATTTGGGTTTATACAAGTGGTTGGAGAATCTTGTATTTACAAGAAAGTGAGTGGGAGCTCTGTGGCGTTTCTAATATTATATGTGGATGATATATTACTGATTGGAAACAACGTAGAGCTTTTGGAGAGCATAAAAGGTTACTTGAATAAAAGTTTCTCTATGAAGGACCTAGGAGAAGCTGCTTACATTCTAGGCATTAAGATCTATAGGGATAGATCAAAACGCGTGATAGGACTTTCACAAAGCACATACCTTGATAAAGTTTTGAAGAGGTTCAAAATGGAACAGTCCAAGAAAGGGTTCTTGCCAGTTTTACAAGGTACGAGAATGAGTAAGACTCAGTGCCCAGTAACTGATGAAGATAGAGAGCATATGCGCTCCGTCCCCTATGCTTCAGCCATAGGTTCTATCATGTATGCAATGTTGTGCACTAGACCGGATGTTAGCCTGGCCATAAGTATGGCAGGTAGATTCCAGAGTAATCCAGGAGTGGATCACTGGACAGTGGTCAAGAATATCCTGAAGTACCTGAAAAGGACTAAGGAGATGTTTCTCGTGTATGGAGGTGACGAAGAGCTCGCCGTAAAAGGTTACGTCGATGCAAGCTTTGACACAGATCCGGACGACTCTAAGTCGCAAACCGGATACGTATTTATTCTTAATGGGGGTGCAGTTCCAAGCAAAGCGTCGTAGCAGATTCTACATGTGAAGCGGAGTACATGGCTGCCTCGGAGGCGGCTAAGGAGGGTGTCTGGATGAAACAGTTCATGACGGATCTTGGAGTGGTGCCAAGCGCACTGAATCGAATAACCTTGTTCTGTGACAACACTGGTGCCATTGCCTTAGCAAAGGAACCACGGTTTCACAAGAAGACCAGACACATCAGACGACGCTTCAACCTCATCCGCGACTACGCCGAGGAAGAGGACGTAAATATATGCAAAGTGCACACGCATCTGAATGTAGCAGACCCGCTGACCAAACCTCTTCCACGGCCAAAACATGATCGACACCAGAACTGTATGGGTGTTAGATTTATTACAATGTAATTCACATGGTGATGTGAGGGCTAGATTATTGACTCTAGTGCAAGTGGGAGACTGTTGGAATTATGCCCTAGTAGTTATTATTATAATTCCTGTATCAAGATAATAGTTTATTATCCATGCTATAATTGTAAAGAATGAAGACTCATTTACATGTGTGGATACATAGACAAAACACCGTCCCTAGCATGCCTCTAGTTGGCTAGCCAGTTGATCGATGATAGTCAGTGTCTTCTGATTATGAACAAGGTGTTGTTGCTTGATAACTGGATCACGTCATTGGGAGAATCACGTGATGGACTAGACCCAAACTAATAGACGTAGCATGTTGATCGTGTCATTTTGTTGCTACTGTTTTCTGCGTGTCAAGTATTTATTCCTATGACCATGAGATCATATAACTCACTGACACCGGAGGAATGCTTTGTGTGTATCAAACGTCGCAACGTAACTGGGTGACTATAAAGATGCTCTACAGGTATCTCCGAAGGTGTTAGTTGAGTTAGTATGGATCAAGACTGGGATTTGTCACTCCGTGTGACGGAGAGGTATCTCGGGGCCCACTCGGTAATACAACATCACACACAAGCCTTGCAAGCAATGTAACTTAGTGTAAGTTGCGGGATCTTGTATTACGGAACGAGTAAAGAGACTTGCCGGTAAACGAGACTGAAATAGGTATGCGGATACTCACGATCGAATCTCGGGCAAGTAACATACCGAAGGACAAAGGGAATGACATACGGGATTATACGAATCCTTGGCACTGAGGTTCAAACGATAAGATCTTCGTAGAATATGTAGGATCCAATATGGGCATCCAGGTCCCGCTATTGGATATTGACCGAGGAGTCTCTCGGGTCATGTCTACATAGTTCTCGAACCCGCAGGGTCTGCACACTTAAGGTTCGACGTTGTTTTATGCGTATATGAGTTATATGGTTGGTTACCGAATGTTGTTCGGAGTCCCGGATGAGATCACAGACGTCACGAGGGTTTCCGGAATGGTCCGGAAACGAAGATTGATATATAGGATGACCTCATTTGATTACCGGAAGGTTTTCGGAGTTACCGGGAATGTACCGGGAATGACGAATGGGTTCCGGGAGTTCACCGGGGGGGGGGGGGGCAACCCACCCTGGGGAAGCCCATAGGCCTTGGGGGAGACACACCAGCCCTTAGTGGGCTTGTGGGACAGCCCAGAAGTGCTCTATGCGCCAAGAGAAGAAAAATCAAGAGGAAAATAAAAAAAATGGGAGGAGGTGGGAAGGGAGGGGGACTCCCTCCCACCAAACCTAGTCCAACTCGGATTGGGGGGGAGAGTCCTCCCCCTTGGACTCGGCCGACCCCCTTGGGGCTCCTTGAGCCCCAAGGCAAGGCCCCCTCCCTCCCACCTATATATACGGAGGTTTTAGGGCTGATTTGAGACGAGTTTTCCGCGGCAGCCCGACCACATACCTCCACGGTTTTTCCTCTAGATCGCGTTTCTGCGGAGCTCGGGCGGAGCCCTGCTGAGACAAGGTCATCACCAACCTCCGGAGCGCCGTCACGCTGCCGAAGAACTCTTCTACCTCTCCGTCTCTCTTGCTGGATCAAGAAGGCCGAGATCATCGTCGAACTGTACGTGTGCTGAACGCGGAGGTGCCGTCCGTTCGGTACTAGATCGTGGGACTGATCGCGGGATTGTTCGCGGGGCAGATCAAGGGACGTGAGGACGTTCCACTACATCAACCGCGTTCTCTAACGCTTCTGCTGTACGGTCTACAAGGGTACGTAGATCACTCATCCCCTCTCGTAGATGGACATCACCATGATAGGTCTTCGTGCGCGTAGGAAATTTTTTGTTTCCCATGCGACGTTCCCCAACACTATCTATGTATCTTGTAATATATGAAAAACTATGTTCGTCCTACTATCTATGTATCGTGTAATATATATCTGTGTATGGGTACCCATCTATGTATTGTGTCTCCACCTACTATCTATGTTCGACCTACTATATATGTAGAATTCCATTCGGTACCTTTGGGATTTTCTTTTTTCCTTCTGGATGACGACGTCACCGCATTCAAAAAGCGACGCAGGATGATTTCCCAATATTCCCCGTTCAAAAAAAAAACAGTTGTGCCAATATTTTTCTTCTTTGTAGAAGGCCTAAGTCATATGCCCCGAAAGCCCATGGAAGTGGTAATTGGACCATAAGTTCAGTTTAAAAGGGTTGCGTGGCTTAGTCTCTTTATATGGTTGCGGGTTAATTGTTAAAAAAGCAAAGATATATTGAGTTGTCATATAAAAGGGTGCCACTACGCCTGTGGGCTTTTTTTAGATTATTTACTCAGGGGCCCATTTACTCAACGTCGTTGTCACGGGCCAACAATCTATTGGGTAGCCTATTGAGTTTTTTTTAACATGAGCTGAATTTTTGTCGGCTTGCCAATTAACTCAATAACTAACAGTTTATACAAGTGTTGGACTTCAGACTAACATCAACAAGTTGACTGAAGAAATTGCCATAACAAATCAATCCACGAACTTGGCATGGCGCACAGATCACGTCCTTTGCCCTCAAGCTGATTACAAATTCTATCTACAACATTCGGCGGCAAGCCCAAATTGAGCTCCCAGGTTGCCTCCCCATTCGAATCAATGTAACCCTCAAATTGAAGCCTCTCAATATACGCCCTCAACACGAACCCTAAATCCCAAATTCGACTACAAAAACCGAAATGGGGAGAAACTAGAGCAAATCGCTGCCAAATAAGTGAATTCTAACCTTCCCATCCCGTTGCCATCTTGACTGCGAGGCGGAGGAGGTAGACATCTCTCTCTCTCTCTCGTTGCCGCGCTTCGTCACCGGAGAAGAGGAAGATAGGGGAAAGGGGGAATAAATTGCACGGGGCCGTGCGGCCGGGCACGGGCGTTGTTCTGGCATAGCTGCAGTGAGGTGGGTCCCACGCTAACATCGATAAGTGGTGGGTCTAGCTGCGATGAGGTGGGTCCCGCGCTGACTGGTGGGTCTAGCTGTGGTGAGGTGGGTCCAGCGCGGTCAGTTGGATATGTCCCACGCTGATGTGGATATGTGGTGGTGGGTCCAATGTTTTGTGATCTCACATAATCCTAACATCATACATCATTTGCGTTTAAACAACATGTCGCACCTGGGCTATTTGTACTTAAAAACGTCGCACATGAGCCATTTCAGCCAACGATGTCGTTGTCCATCAGTTGCCCCTCAACGATGTCGCACAAGAGCTATTTACCCGGCTGTAAGTGTCATGTCATGTGTGATGTGAACTAAGGTTGCATTCTATCCATGGACAGGACCTGCCTCATCCATGTAAACTCCCACCTAAATGGAAAGCCAATTTTTTTTTCACTGCTCTTTTGGCCAAGCTCTTTTTTACTTTCACGTAATTTAACCGTTTGAAATTGAAAATTGGTTGTAGAACAGACAGAGGGTGTCATCTCCAAGGAATCCACATCGACCAAAAAGACAAGATGGAAGCAGTCGAGATAGTATCCGGCGATTTTTTGTCTAAAAGACTCTAGGATCCGCCTCTATGTTAACATGGGCTCGGCCTTCAAGGCCTCGTCACCGCAGCACGCGCGCTGCGCCACCCCGATGGACCCACTTCTTCTTTCACAAATACGAACTCATGCAGCCTTGGCCCACCCGTCTACACCCCCATGCAACAGCCCGCTTTGGCCATGCAGCAGATACGTCGCCATACGCCTTGGCTGCACCCGGCCGGGCCAGCCCTAGCCTGTCGTCTACCCCGCCTGCGGTGCTACAACAGATTCGTGAGTATATACCAATAGTCATTTTTTTGCGTGTCAGTACCATCTTGTAGATGGTTGTTGCAATACGATCTGACAGCCGTATAAACACGTACTGATCACGTATCCGCGTATTGACAATGTATCTGACAGACCTGGCCCGCATGTCAGGGTGTTTCCCTCGTTTTGGAGGAATAAATAAAAAAATGGCTTGAAACCTGGCCCGCATGTCCGCGTATTGACAATGTATCTGACAGACCTGGCCCGCATGTCAGGGTGTTTCCCTCGTTTTGGAGGAATAAATAAAAAAATGGCTTGAAACCTGGCCCGCATGTTAGGGTGTTTCCCTCGTTTTGGAGGAATAAATAAAAAAATGGCTTGAATAGATGTCGAACATGCGACCTGAACAACACAGGCTGCGGATGCTAGCCACCACGCCAGCGAACTGTTGGTGCTTGTGTATGCACGTCGCATGTTTTATAGTATATTAAGAAAGCTGGGCCGGCTGGGCATTCATAAAATGTCGCGTCCTTTATAATATTTTTTCAATCCTGAGAACAAATTTTGAAAATGATAAATCTTTTCTAAAATACCGTGCAAATTCATAAACGTGAACAATTTTTGAAAACTCGAACATTTTTTGAATGTTGAGTACATATTTCAAAAAACAGAAACATTTTTCGAAAAACAAATTTTTAAATCACGAATATTTTCTGAATTTTGAGAAAAGTTTTAAAACCGAACACAATTTTGAAAAATCCTGAGCAAATTTGGAAGCTCAAACAATTTTGTAAAGCCCGAACTTTTTTGAATCTTTAGAATTTTTTTTTAAAAGGAGAACAATTTTGAAAAGCCCCAAACAAATTTGGAACCGTGAACAATTTTGAACATTTTTTTAAATGGAAAAAAAAATTAAAGCATAAACTTTTTTGAATCTTGAGAACAAATTTTCAAAGCACGAACAATTGTAGAGTTATAAATGTTTTTTAGAACGGGTAACTATTGAAATTTAAACATTTTCTAAAAACAAAAAACTCATTTTACAGATTCGAAGAACAATTTTTGGAAATCCCGAATATGTTTTGTATATCTAGAACATTTTCTTAAAAATCAATAGTTTTTTCGAATTTGGAGAACAATTTATAGAAATGCAGAACATTTTTCGAAAATTCCGAACACTTCTTGAAAATACAGAACTTTTTTTTTTAATCCAGAACTTCAAAAAATTAACAACATTTTACATATTTGAAGGACTTTCCTCAAAAATTTGTTCTCACGATTGAAAATTGGAGCACCTGGGCCAGCTCACGAATGCCCAGCCGCCCCAGCTCTCGAAATATACTATAAAAGAAGTGACGTGCATACAGAAGCAGCGCTTCGCTGGCGTGGTGGCTTGCATCCGCTGCCTCTGTGGTTGAGGTCGCAGGTTCGAATCCTATTCGAGCATACAGAAGCAGCGCTTCGCTGGCATGGTGGCTTGCACCCGCTGCCTCTGTGGTTGAGGTCGCAGGTTCGAATCCTATTCGAGCATACAGAAGCAGCGCTTCGCTGGCATGGTGGCTTGCACCCGCTGCCTCTGTGGTTGAGGTCGCAGGTTCGAATCCTATTCGAGCCTTAATTTTATTTCTTTTATTTATTCCTCCAAAATGAGGGAAACACCCTGACATGCGGGCCAGGTCTGTCAGATACGTGATCAATACGCGGATACGTGATCAATATGTGTTTATACGGCTGTCAGATCGTATTGCAACAATTAGGCTATGAGATGGTACTGACACGCAAAAAAAAAAGACTATTGCTACCAATTTGTTACATGGTGTCCAAATGTGGTAGTGCCCTGCAATTAACTCTACTGGTTTCGACGGCGAGGGCGTAGCAACGCTGAGCAGGGAGGAGAATAGCAGCAAAGGCAACTGTGGCGACGAGGACGACAAGCGCCTTGCACGAAGACGCTCGCGCTGCGGGAACACAGGGATGCTGATGATGTCGTCTTTCATTTAAGGGCAGGACAGACGACAGTGTGTAGGACGACATTGCGTCGTCATGCCCAAGTGCGACCACATGCCATTATTCTAGCCATCACGGATGCCCGTTCTATCACCGCATGTGCAGGAGCATATGTGGTATGTGACGGCCGCACGAGAAGGACCACGGGAGGCTTTGTAGTGTCCGCACATGGACGAGCCCCGGCGCATCTATGTCGCCTTCAAGGTTGCCTACTCTATCCTGCGCATGGAGGAGTACCTCGTTCCCTCATCGTCTTCTTGCTCGGCCTTGTATACTACACGCTTGAGCCCCTCGTCGGTCATGGGTGCCTGTTTTCCCTCCCTTCTCAGGTCGATTAGTGTTAGAAGTGCCAGCCCTAGCCTGCCGGCTACCCTGATTGCGGTGCTACAGCACATTCGTGAGCACATACGCTCGCCTCTGCAGCCTCTGCCCAACGTGCAGCATGGCCGACACAACCGACACATTGTGTTAGAAGTGCTTTGCCGCCGCAGCGCATGGTTTTACGCCGGCAAATATGACACAATGTTGTGGGAGCATGTGTACCTCATGCTCCCCGTGCTGTCGCGGTGGCTGACCACTCCTCCGCCCTCGACCAGATCCATCCCCATGACCCGTGTCCATGCAGAGGAGATCAGCCGCCGACCTAGTGGTTTCGACGGCTTGGGTGTGGAAACGGTGAGCAGGGAGGAGAATAGCAGCAAAGGTGACTGGCGACGATTAAGACAAGCACGTTGCACGAAGATGCTCGAGCTGCAGGAACTCAGGATGTTGATGACGTCGGCTTCCGTTGAAGGTCATGGGTGCCACTTTTCCCTCCCTTCTCAGTTCAATTTAGTATTGCTGCTGTAATCAATCAATTTTAGGTCAAGCAGTCGATTTTGATCTGCTCTGCTTTGTTCCTTCTTCAGGGTACAATACTGATTTTCTAAAGTTGCCCAAATTTCATAGACCTAAATTTACCATCTCACCTAAATTTTGCAATTTAACTAAAATTGCCATGTTTTAATTTACTGTTAACATTGTAATTAATTAATCGATTGATCAACCAATCATTTTACTATTGAAATTGTTTTTATTTCACATAAGATCCACTCAAGATGATTTGTCACGGGAACTTAGGTTTTGACCATGGCAAATTTTATATCCTGGAACATGCCAATTTTATTCTTGTACCAAGATTTTTACTTCGTGGACCATGGTAAATAATTTGCCATGGTACAAATAATTGGAACATGGAAAAAATTGTACATGGCAAAAAAAATTGGAACATAGCAAATTTATTTCACAAACCATGAAAAACGTATTGTACGTATCATGACAAAATTTCTTTGTATCATGGAGAACTTTGATTTTGGTCATGGAAAAATTATTTTTGTTACCATGAAAATTTTACTTTTTGTACCATGGCTTTGTACTCGGTGGACCATGTTGAATAGTTTTTAGAACATGGTCATTTATCTTTTTAAAACATGAAAACATTATTTCACACACCATGGTACATTTACTTTATGTATCATGCCAGAAAACGTATCATGACAAACTTGACCTTGGTAGTTTTACCGTCTGTAGCAACACAATCCTAGTATTTAGGTCATGGAAATTATATTAGTTAGACTAGATAATAGTTGCAACTACCCATGTAAATTTTTTTCATGTTTTTGCCATGGGGACACTTAACATTTATACTACATTCCCGGAATTGTTCGGATAGCAAATTTATTTGTGCGTTCTCCATAGCAAAACTATTGTTATTTTGACAATCGATTTTTTTTTACTTGAGGCTACCATTGCAAGCTCTTTTAAATAAAAAAATACTATGTCGAATTTTATTGTGCAAAATCTATGAATTTTCTCACGTCACAATTTATATTGTGTTCAGAATTTCCATGGTCTTCAGAAAATCTATGAAAGTGAATTTGCCATGCCAAAAATGTATAACAAAAGAATATGGAGATTCCTTGGTCTACTATCTAGTTTTTGCCGGTAAAGTGACACACATTTTTTTTCATCGTACAAAATTATTAGGGCCATTTTCCATAATTGGCATGCGTTTTAGAGATAAATAATTCATTACTTACTTGTTTGTTTAGTTACGATGGAGTTCTGTATGTACCCATGTGGCATTTTCTTGTTATATCGCATTCCAATTTTGTGCGCTATCCCGCGTCCTACTCTTATGTTTTCGGCTTTCTGTAATTAATAGTACTATTATTCATCATGAAAACAGTATGACCGTACACCAGACGCATGGCTTATCGCCTTAGACGGCGTGTGACCGATAGAAAGGCATAGGCGTGAACGCAAGATGAAAATTGGTTTACTTGTAGTGCTTGCTTTCTCTCAAGCCATTAGAATTATCAATGTCACCGTTTCCTCGATGCATATATTGCACTTAGTGGATAGTACCTAGCTAGAGTCCATCTTTAACACAGTGTAAGCGCCGATGCTCATATACATGCACATTCACTTACCTCTAAGAAGGCACACACACACACATCCTACCATATGAGTACCTACATGATTTTTTTTCATCCAACCACACCTTCCTGGTTTTCTTTATTTATTACTGTTTGCACTAATTCCACCTTAACTTACTTAGTAGCATAAATGCTTTTTGTATGCAATCATGGGTAGGATCTGATAATGATTTATTTACACAATCAAGGGTTGGATTTGATAATCATTTATTTATGCAATCACGTTAAAATGAACAGGTAAATCACGAGCTAACATATAAGAATATTTATACCCGGTTGCAACACATGAGCATTGTCCTATGGTCCTAAAATTTGTTCTATATGAAAGAAACTTTGGCCCAATGTAATGATTTAATTGTTTATTCACCAACACTAAATCTTAAGCCAATTTCTATAGAAATATCTTTCGGAGCGGCAACTTTTTTCACCTAGACGACGGGTGCCGTTTATTGTGAGGGAATGTGGTGGGAAGAGAAGCGCTGCGTTTGTGGGAGTCTGCAAGGGAAAATGTATTCCCTACCAATTGCAAAAAAATCACTCAAAAAAGAAATTGCAACCCTCACATCTCAAGTTTCCTTGAAATAATCAATTTGTCATGTCTACTTCCATCAGTCGAATGGATTTCAAAATTTCTTAACTCTTTATATTAGATAAAAACGTCGGAAGCCCAAGCCAACAGAAGTTGATATACATCATGGCATCATCGTTTTTTTGTTAGTCTCAAATCACATGCCATAACAGCTAAGGATGAGATGTTACCAAGCAAAACACATCTATTAGACAATACCAATTCATGTTAAGAAAAAGATAATACCAATTCAGTTTACAAACAATGACCACGATAGGCATTTCCATGCCCGGTTTACATACTCCAGAATTATAACAAACACTATGGCGTAGTAGTAAAAAAACAGCTCAAAAATGTAAACATGACGATTACTTAAGAACTAATTGAAGTACTCAACGCGGCAGATGCCGCTATTCTTAGTCAAAAGCCCACTGGTTCTCCTTGCGGATCTCCGCCTCCTCCTCAGGCGTGAAGTCATTGACGATGTTGAAGCACTTGCGGATCTCCTCAACAGTCTTACCCTTGATCATCTCGGCGACAGTCTGGCAAGTAAGATCCAGCATCCCCTTGATGTCCAGGTAGTTTGCAGCGAGGATGAGGTCGAAGAGGGTGTTCTGGTCGACCTTGACGAACTCGGCATCAAAGCTCTTGAGATCCTCGGTGGGGGCGGCAGGCTCCTCATGTGCAGCAGAGGCGGAGGAGCTACCGGCGCCGGAGTTGGCCGGCTTAGGGTTGGCCTGGCAGTGCTTCTTGCAGTACTCGATGACCTTGGAGAGGATCTTGGCGTTGACGTTGGGAAGCGGGATTCCGTTGTCCGCGCAGCCGTCCTCGATCATGTGGCGGATGGTCTGCGACCCCATGGCTGCCGCCTCCTCGATCTCGAATTCCTCACCGTCCGAGCTCTTGAGCGTGATCATCTTCTTCTCACCTTCCTCGGCCGCCATTGATCAGAAGATCGGGAGGCGAAACAAAACCCTAGCAACGAAGGCTACGCGGCGGCGGAAGCGCGATGGAAAGACGGGAGCCTTTTTGCGTGCGTGCTTGGCTAGGGTGGGGAAGCGGGGATGTATATTGGGGCCGGCCGGTTTCTAGGCTCGACTCCGGGAGATACAATCTATCGTGCTCGTCTCGTATTCATCGCGGAGTTAGACTCGGGTTTGAATCCATCATGGCGTCATGTCTCGTCAACGTGTCTACTAGTCCCAAAAATTGTCTATACTCTATACTAGTCGTATACACAGCACAGCGCTAGTGGGTCCGCCTCGAGTCGAGGGTATTATAGCATGTATACAATCATTGATAAGTTGACCTTATTTTCAGGCAATTCATAGAGCTTTATTAACAGAAAACACTCCTAAGACAGTCAGCCAACTAGTCACTTGCAAGTTGGAGTCTCGTCAAAGCAGCATTCAGTCACATTCAATGTGCAAGCACGTTTAGCACAAAAATGAGTTGGAATGTTTGCTGTCTTCGTTACATGGTGAATATCGAACAGGTAAAATCCCTAGCTAGCTCTCCAATTTCATTTAAAATAGGGGCCACGATCGAACGAGAATTTTGACTAGTGTTCCAAAGTGAAACAAACTTCAGACTATCAGTCTCCATTATCACATGCGAAAAACCTCTCAACTTGGCGAACATGACGCCATCTCAGTGGGAAGTAGCTAGCTTCCATGATAAAAGTGCTCACGGTCCTGTAGGGCAGCGGGGAGACGCCGGTGGCGACGACACGGGCTTGGAGGAACGCCGACGCGGACTCGGATGAACGTCGGCGCGGGCTCGGGCGGCGCGCATGTGGGGGAGAGCGGCGACGTAGTTGAGGCGGGTGCGGGTGGCTCGGACAATGCGCGCATGTAGGAGAGCGACGTTGTCGGCGCGGGCGCGGGAGGCTCAAAGGGTTCGCCTCCCAGATCCCCTCCGTCGCAAATCATCCTATCCGCCGCGAGCACTAGCCAACACAAGTGAGAAATCCCTCACCACTTCACTTTTTTTCCTTGATGGTCGGCGGCACTGGTGGAAGCCCTGGCGGCCGCATCAGGTTGCCTTCGAGCAAGCATGCAACACATGACACAAAGGCCGAAAGATCTAGCCACATCTTGGAGCCATGGCAATCGATGCAGCCGTGGTACCGCGGCCTCCTTTGACGTGCTTGACGAGCACATCTGTCTGCGCATCGAGAGGTTTTGGGAGGTCGATGAGGAGCTCATCGCCCTAGAGAAATCAGTGGCGACTGGAGAAGAAGGTGTCACCGACCGCCTCGCCGCCCCTAAGTTCTACCTCGGCGACAACAAGTGACCATTTATTTAGAGATGAATTTGTAGCGCGAAGTATGTAGTTCATTTTATATACACTATGGTGATGAACAACATGTTCTTGCCCAAAGTTTTATTTAAATTTGTATTTATTCTACCTGAATGAGGATGACATTTCCGTAAAAACATTTTACGATATACCGCAAACTGCTTTTGCGGGAGTTTATTTTGCAGGGTCTGCTAGAGGTGCTCTTAGATGATCATATTTGCTTCTCTAAAAAAGAACTGTTTCTTACTTATCCCTTATAGAGGAATACAAATAGTCTTTTGCCAAATTCATTAAGTTCCTCCAAGTACTTAAGTTCTTAAGTACTTGTTTACGTTTTTGAGCTGTTTTTTTAATACTACGCCGTAGTGTTTGTTATAATTCTGGCGTATGTAGACGGGGTCGTGGAAATACCTATCGTGGTCATTGTTTGTAAACTGAATTGGTAATCTTTTTCAACGTGAATTGGTATTGTCTAATAGATGTGTTTTGCTTGGTAACATCTCATCCTTAGCTGTTATGGCGTGTGATTTGAGACTAACAAAAAAATGATGATGCCATGATATATATCAACTTCTGTTGGCTTGGGCTTCCGACGTTTTTATCTAATATAAAGAGTTAAGAAATTTTGGAATCCATTCGACTGATGGAAGTAGACATGACAAATTGATTATTTCAAGGAAACTTGAGATGTGAGGGTTGCAATTTCTTTTTTGAGTGAGTTTTTTGCAATTGGTAGGGAATACACTTTCCCTCGCAGACTCCCACAAAGGCAGCCCTGCTCTTCCCACCACATTCCCTCAAAATAGACAACGCCCGTCGTCTAGGTGAAAAAAAGTCGCCGCTCCGAAAGATATTTTTATAGAAATTGGCTTAAGATTTAGTGTTGGTGAATAAACAATTAAATCATTACATTGGGCCAAAGTTTCTTTCATATAGAACAACTTTTAGGACCATAGGACAATGCTGATGTGTTGCAACCGGGTATAAATATTCTTATATATTGAAATAGGTATAGAGATACCGACGATCAAACCTCGGGCAAGTAATATACCGAAGGACAAATGGAATGTTATATGGGATTATATGAATCCTTGCCATAAAGGTTCAACCGATAAGATCTGCGTAGAATATGTATGATCCAATATGGACATCCAGGTCCCTCTATTGAATATTGACCGGTGAGTGTCTCGGGTCATGTCTTCATAGTTCTCGAACCGGCAGGGTCTGCACACTTAAGGTTCGATGGTGTTTTAGTATAGTGGAATTATAGGTGTTGGTGATAGAAGGTTGTTCGGAGTCCCGGATGAGATCACGGACGTCACGAGTGTTTCTGGAATGGTCCGAAAACGAAGATTGATATATAGGATGGTTTCATTTGGTCACCGGAAAGATTTCGGGCATTACCGGCAGTGTACCGGGAGTGACAAATGGATTCCGGGTATTCACCGAGAGGGGCCCACCCACGCGGGAGTGAGCCCAATAATCCTAGGGTGGCGAGTGGGCTGGTGAAGCCAACCCAAGTGGATTATGGCACCACAAGAGGAAAAACCAAAAGAAAAGAAAAGAAAAAAGAGAAAGGGAGGTGGGAAGGAAGGAGTGGACTCCTCCTCCTCCAAACCGAATTGGAGTGGGAGTCCATCTCCTCCTTCAGCCGGCACCCTTGGGGATCTCTTGAGCCCCAAGGCTAGCCCCTCCCCTCCTCCTATATATACTGGTGGTTTTAGGGTTTTTGACATACAACTTTGCCACGTGCAACTCAAACCTATACCTCATAGTTCTTCCTCTAGATCGGATTTCTGCGGATCTCAGGCGGAGCCCTGCAGGAATAGATCATCACCATCACCGGCGCGCCGTCACGCTGTCGGAGAACTCATCTACTTCCCCGTCTCTCTTGCTGGATCAAGAAGGCGGAGATCGTCATCGAGTTGTACGTGTGCTGAACGCGGAGGTGTCATCCGTTCGGTGCTAGATCGGGACGGATCGTGGGACGGATCATGGGACGACGGTGATTTTAATGACGAAGATGTACCACTACATCAACCGCGTTTCTTAACGCTTCCCGCTTAGCGATCTCCCTCTCGTAGATGAACATCACCATGATAGGTATTCGTGTGCGTAGTAAAAATTTTGTTTCTCATGCAACGTTCCCCAACACCCATACCTGCGCTACTGCTAGGGTATAACTGTAGCGCGATAGCAGTAGCGCTCGATCCAACGCTGCTGCTACGCATATTTCCAACGCTACTACTAGGGTTTTCCCTAGTAGTTGTTGCATGCGATCTCAGATGAAGATGGTCCAAAAACTAAAGTTGTTCATTTTGACGACACAGACCATTTCCATGTTGATAACTATTTCATTTTAGGCCATATTAATTACACTTTTTGGAATGCCAAATATTAATATAGTCTTATATGTCCAAGGTGATGGTCATATTCATTGCATGGTTTATTATAATTTTCCCAAATTAGACAGATAGGTGCATCTTGACATTACAAAAATGTTGCCAAATAGAGTTTCCTACTTTTTTGAACAAAAAATCAATTTGAATTTTCTAAGTGTGAAAAATGGGTATTTTTTGTGAAGAAAGTACATAAATCAGAGTGTAAAATGGCACCAATGCAATTGTCACAGTAAGTATACCATATTTTATACACAATTCTTAAGTTTCATGGATTTTCTAATTTTCTAGCTACTTTCGCACATTTAAATGACTTCATGTGAACTTTCTGAAATTAATTCAAAATTGAACTGCAAGTGTGTGAGAGCTCAGTCATAAAAAATTAGCAAAACATATTTTTTAGGTACAAAAGTAGCCATTATATGGAAGAACCACTTAGAATTTTAAGAGATTCAACCACTTGTGATGAATAGCCATGTCGACTATTTCGACCCCGTTTTGAAAAAAATGAAAGAAAAAGAATTCAAGTTTGAAAAATGCAATAGTTCCACATGGAGTAGTTTTATGAGTACTAATGGTGAGGAAAAATACCAAACTTTCAATATATAATTTTTGAAAATAAATCTTCACAAAACGGGCTATTGTGTATGATCATTGGTGGCTTTCAAATCAAAGGACCAAGGTCATGGTCATATTCATTGCATAATTTAATATAAGGTTCCAAAATTAGACACATAGGTGCATCTTCCTAATGATAGAGGGGAGGGAAAGGCCTTGCCACCGGGGGGCGAAAGTACCTTAGTGGCATGCTTCATCCAACCGTTTAACTCCTTGAAAAATCATACGATGCTTGAATTCCTTGAGAGTTGGCACGGTATCATCACATGACCCCTCTAGGGTGTGGTAAAAAATTTCACGCCTTTCGAATAAGTCTCGCCTAAGGCCGCTTGTAAACCACACCATATCCGAGCTAGTCTCTGGGTAAAGAGGGGAGACGAGTCCGGTTTGTGACGGAAGTGTGGGTCCTATTGCTTCGTTGGCCTCGAAACTTCTCGTGCTCTGAAAGGAGTCCATCACATGACACGTGTTAGACCCCCGCATTTTTTGGAACCACGTGCAATATTTTAGACATTTATTGCTCTGCTAGGGATCTAGCACCGGAAATTGTATATCTGCAAGACGACACATGAAATCATGCTCGTAAGCGGTGGACGGCAGGTTGGAGAGTACGGGAGGTGATGAGGGGGTTGGGTCGACGGAGAAAAGATCAGCACGCCCACATCGCATGCCGCCGTTGGAGAGATCGATTGGTATTGGGGTTCTGCTCAGTTCAATTGCATTGGGCACGGAAATACCTGTCTTGTCCCCTCGGGTCGCTCCTACGGGCGGCCAGTGGGCGAAACCTAGCCACTGCCAGTGCAGATTCATCGGCCTCTTCCCCCCCCCCCCCCCCCGCCGCCAGCGGAGTTCGTCGGGCAAAGCCCACACGGTTCAGTCGCGGCGGGGTATTTCCTCCTCCCGTCAGAGCTCCGGCAGCGCAGGCTGCTTATCTCGGCAGGATCTAGGGCGCCCCTCACACGTCGGCGCCCGCACGGGACGGGGTAGCCGTGCTCGAGTACGTGGAGACGCGCGTACCGGCGTACGGCGGCGCACGAAGGGTGTGTTGGGAAGGCAACGAACTTGGTGGCTCCGAGGAGGATGGCTGCACGGCGACGGCTCGGGGGCGCGAGATCCGACACTGGAGGGAGCGAGGCGGCACGCAAGGGCTGCAGCGGGGCGTGGCCGCACTGTAGGCAGGTTCTACAGGTGCGTTGGGGCACGATTATGCAGTCTGGTGCAGGGAGCCCAGGACGTGCCAGGTCTACTGGTGTTGGCGGCCCGGGAGGGGCACTGTCGGCTGCTGGTCGTGTTCGGTTGCCGCTTGTTGGAGCAGGGAGGTTCTATCCACATCTGGATGCGAGGTGCAGGAATCGATCTGGTCTCTGCAGGCCCGTTGCCGGAAGGTTTACTTGTGGCCCTACACGACGGTGGCGTGCTTGCTGTGTGGAGGGTGCACGGACCAATGGAGGTACGGGTCGACCTAGGCCTGCTGCGCGGGACTCGCTGCTCGGGTGAAATCCTAGATTGTGCTGACCGGCCGACGACGACGGCGCTTGCTCGCGTCCCTATCCTCTTTGGAGGCATCGATGAGAATCTCATAGCCAATTCTTCCGGATCAAGTCCTTCGGGTGAAAAACCAGATCCTGCTGTAGGGTCGGGCGGTGGCGTCGTCTTCAACGTCGTTCCCCTCTTTACGGCAGCGCCTTGAAGACTTTGATTCCGTTGGTGCTTTCTACGACTCGCCGTGCACGGTGGCTTCTACGATAACGAAGACGATTGTGAGCAATATCGGATGCGTGGCCTGGTCGTGGTAGCCGGCTCTTCTTCTCCGGCATGTCCTAGGTGTGCCTCGATTGTCTGTTGCTGTGAAGTCGATGGGGCTGTGGTATACGATGACGAGTGACAGGCGGTTCGTTTGGTGACCCATCATGATGCTAACCTTGCCTTGTTTTCCATCGTAGTTCACCGTCGGAATCGGAGCTACGCTGCGTAGTATGAGTGTTTGGCTGCAGCTATTAGGGCTGCTATTTTTTTTAATCTTCGGATCTTTGATCTTAGGACCTTCATCACCTTGTTTTTTTTCGATGCTTCCCGTTATTATCAAACGATCTTTCAGAAAAAAGATTGCATTGGGGAGGGGATTTTGGGTACAGCGTGCTGGTCGAGCCACCTTTTGTACGGTTCAGCCAAAGCGGTCGCTGGTTGGGGTTTTGGGCACAATGCGTGACAGTACAGGATCAAAGTTTTTCCAGGTCACATGTAGTGTTGGCAAAGTCAAGCTGCACGCAATGGTCATTCATGGTAGCCTTGTCATTTCTGCAACAAATCCAGTGTGCCTATATATGCTATGCATTTAGAGCTTTAGGTGTATGGAACGGAGGGAGTACTGTATAACGTATGAAACTAGTTGAACATTTGAAAATGCGCTAAGAATTGAGTAAAAACCAACATTCTAGAACATAAAACTTCACGCCAAAATTTGATCGACGATGTAAAAAAAAGATCAGACCCAACAATGCTAAATTAGTAGCTGGGGTTACACCGAAATGAAAGGAAGGAATTGGTAGCAGGTTGATCAACAAACATGATCCCTGAAGAAAAATAGATAAGAAGAATCATGTCATCTTCCTGATCCCTCGGGTATGTGGTGCTTCGTGGCGTCATTTGTGTTGTTTGGATTTTACATTTTCTTTTATTTGTTCGGCTGGTGGGAAAGGTGATGGAGTGCATTTTCATTATTTATAATGCAGTGTTTTGGTGGACCTTTCTTAATGTTGTGATTCTATGTAATCTGTTAATCAACCAACATGTATAGGGAAAAATTGCTTGCGTTGATGACTACATTAGTATAATGTTCCTATAGTGTCGCATATTAGTTCACGACGAACCTATGGATCCATAGTGATTACCTAGATCTCCCTCTTCTCTCTCTCTCTCATTTTAAAATCTTGTTCTACTTCACATAAGCAACTAACTGTCGCGTCCCCCATGTCGCACTCCCTCCCCCATTCCCCCCGCCCCGGGCGACTCGGGCCTATCTCCAAGCCTAGCCGCCGAGCCGCCACAGTTCTTGTCCGTCCCCTCATCACCACTGGACGAAGCCACCGGGCAATGCCTGGAGACTGACAACAGCGTGGTGAGCAGCGGCGGTGGTGCTGCTGGGTCGCTGGGAAGGACCGGTGGTGCAGCTATTGGTGGTGACATGCGGGTTGGCTGATCCAGCCGGTACTTGTGGCCGGCCGGCCACACCGTGGAAGGGTCGGGAAGGATCCGGTGATTGACTATGTCGTTGTTCACTGCATGGATCCGCACGGATCCAGTCAATTACGGGATCGGGATGGCACGTTTACCGGTGAAAATCGTGTCGACCTCAGTCATGGCGGACGATGGCGGCGCTTTGGCGTCATCCCCTTATCGAAGGCATCGTCGATTGCAATCGTTATCAGCTTGGTCCGGCTATTCCGGGGCAAACCCTAGATCTGGGATTAATGGCAGTGTATTCAGGGCCGTCCTCCTTCTTGAGGGCACCGTTTTGTAGCTGATGCTAGCTGGAGGTGACAAGAGGAGGTGCGGTGTTGCTTCTACACTGGCATGACGATGGGTCTCAACGGCGTGGCACAACATAGCCTCGGCGACAAAATCATATTGATGGACAAGCGTAGGTGGTGGCGCTGTCTGGTGTCGTGGTGGCGCCGACGACTGTATTGCCTATCAAGACGAATGCGTTGGTCGCTCCTAAAAGTGGGATGGCCAAATATGATGGTGTGTGATTCTTGAAAGTGTGCATGCGATGCACGCATAGGATATGCTAAACCGGCTGGTGCTCTCGGCTTGTTGGCGGACGGCTTGATGAGACCATCATATTACATGGTGTGTGTTGACGCGCACTCGGCACACGTCATCAAGAATTTTTTTGAACACAATACACACGCAAACACTCATATAAACGCTCATACACTCATCCCTACAAACGCATACACGTATACCCTATCCTTATGAACATCTACGTAAGACTGAACCGACATATCATCTTAGATTTAAAAAGTCATCGTATATGCCTCGCCGTCGACAAGAACGTTTCCTTTCACTGAATGTCATCGTCGGAAATTGTAGAATAAGTCTAAAAATAATGCAAACACTAGAACTTAAATCAAGATGGACTAGGATACAATTGTTCCTTTAACTATCCATCGAATTAGTATAGAATTTAGAGACTTTTTTTTGGAGACTAGTAGACACGTTGACGAGACACAAGGTGTGATGGATTCCATACCGAGTCCAACTCGCGACAGGAGCCACCCTAGTCACGAGTCCACCCTAGTCCCAAATACGAGAGCTCACCGGCCCCGGTAAATATGTGATAGATATCTCCTCGAGTCCACCCTAGTCTCGGCCTCACCGGCCCCAATAAATATCCCCGGTTCCCCAGCCTAGCCCAGAACGTGAAAAGCTCCCGTCTTTCGATCGCTATTCCGCCGCCGCCGCTTAGTCTTCGTTGCTAGTTTCATTTCGCATCCCAAACTTCTGATCAATGGCGGCTGAGGAAGGAGAGAAGAAGATGATCATACTCAAGAGCTCGGACGGTGAGGAATTCGAGATCGAGGAGGCGGCCGCCATGGGGTCGCAGACCATCCGCCACATGATCGAGGACGGCTGCGCGGACAACGGAATTCCGCTTCCCAACGTCAACGCCAAGATCCTCTCCAAGGTCATCGAGTACTGCAAGAAGCACGTCCAGGCCAACCCTAAGCCGGCCGACTCCGACGCCGCCGGCAACGCTAGCTCCTCCGCCTCTGCTGCACATGAGGAGCCTGCTGCCCCCACGGAGGATCTCAAGAGCTTTGACGCCGAGTTCGTCAAGGTCGACCAGGCCACCCTCTTCGACCTCATCCAAGCTGCAAACTACCTCAACATTAAGGGAATGCTGGATCTTACTTGCCAAACTGTTGCCGACATGATCAAGAGTAAGACTGTTGAAGAGATCCGCAACACCTTCAACATCGTCAATGACTTCACGCCCGAGGAGGAGGCGGAGATCCGCAGGGAGAACCAGTGGGCTTTTGACAAAGAATAGCGACATCTGCTGCGTTGAGTACTTGAATTAGTGCTTAAGTAATCGTCATGTTTACGTTTTGGAGCTATTCTTTTACTACTACGTCGTAGTGTTTGTTATAATTCTGGAGTAGGTAGTGGGGTCGTGGAAAAACGTATCGTGGTCAGTGGTTATTGTTTGGAAACTGAATTGGTATTGTCTAATACTAGAATAGATGTGTTTTGCTTGGTAATATCATCCTTAGCTGTTATGCATGGCGTGTGATTTGAGACTAACAAAAAAAAACATGATGCCATGATATATATCAAATTCTTTTGACTTGGGCTCCCGACATTTCTATCTAATATAAAAAAATTGACATTTATGCGACTGCTGGAAGTAGACATGACAAATTGATGATTTCAAGGAAACTTGAGCTGTGAGGGTTGCAATTTTTTTGAGTGATTTTTTTTTTAATTTGTAGGGATGGTTTAGCTGTGCAGTTTCCCTCGCAGACTCTCACAAACGCAGCGCTGCTCTTCCCACCACATCCCCTCACAACAGACAGCACACATCGTCCAAAGGTTTAGTGTTGGTGAATGAAACAATTAAATCATTACATTGGCCAAAGTTTCTTTCATATAAAACAACTTTCAGGACCATAGGATAGTGCTCTGTGTTGCAATGGGGAATAAATATTCTAATATGTTAGCTCATGATTTACCTGTACATTTTAACGTGATTGCATAATTAAATGCTTATCAAATCCAACCCTTGATTGTGTAAATAAATAATTATCAAATCCTACACATGATTGTGTACAAAAAACATTTATGCTACTAAGTAAATTAAGGTGGAATTAGTGCAAACTGTAAGTAAATTAAGAAAAGTGGTTGGATGAAAAAAGTCTCGGAGGTACGCATACGATAGGATGTACATGTGTGCCTTCTTAGAGGTAAGTGAATGTGCATATATATGAGCATCGGCGCTTACACTGTGTTAAGAAAAAGCTTTCCGACTCGCAAAAAAGAAGAAGAAAAGAACATTTGATACACCCCCTTGGAGATGGTCTCTAGCTAGGTACTATCCACTACAGGTGCAATATATGCATAGAGGAAACGGTCACATTGATAGTTCGAACGGCTTGAGAGAAAGCAAGCACTACAAGTAAACCAATTTTCATCTTGTGTTCATGCCTATGCGGTTCTATCGGTCACACACCGTCTAAGGCGATAAGCCGTGCGTTTGGTGTACGGTGAAACTGTGATACTCGACGTATGTCCATGTAATTGATTTTGGAAATCATATAGAGGATGTTGTTTTCATGATGAATAATAGTACTACTAATTACTGAAAGCAGAAAACATAAGAGGAGGTGGGGGGTGGGGGGGGGGGGTAGGGCACAAAATTGGCATGGGATATAACAAGTAAATGCCACATGGGTACATAAAATATTCCATCCTAACTAAAAAAACAAGAAGTAATGAATTATTTATCTCTAAAATGCATGGAAATTATGGAAAATGGCTCTAATAATTTGTACCATGAAAAAAAATGTGTGTCACTTTACCAGCAAAAACAAGATAGTAGACCAAGGAATCTCCATATTCTTCTGTTATACATTTTATGGCATGGCAAATTCACTTCCATAGATTTTTTGAAGACCTTGGAAATTCTGGACACATATAAACTGTGATGTGAGAAAATTCATAGATTTTGCACAATAAAATTCGACATGCTAATTTTAAAAGAAAAAAGAGCTTGCAATTGTAGCCTCAAGTAAAAAATTCGATTGTCAAAATAACAATGATTTTGCTATGGACAACGCACAAATAAATTTGCTATCCGAACAATTCTGGAAGTGTAGTATAAATGTTAAGTGTGCTCATGGCAAAATCATGAGAAAATTTTACATGGGTAGTTGCAACTATTATTGAGTCTAACTAATATAATTTCCATGACCTAAATACTAAGATTGTGATGCTACGGACGGTAAAACTACCATGATGGCTAATTAGGTGAAACTACCATGATGCTGAAACACATGGCTAATTAGGTGAGATGGCTAATTTAGTTCTCTGAAAACATGGCAACTTTGGAAATGTGTAGTGTACCCTGAAGAAGACACAAGCATAGTGTATGAAACATGATTGGTTGGTGAATTGATTAATTAATTACAATGTCAACCGTAAATTAAAACATGGCAGTTTTAGTTAAATTGCAAAATTTAGGTAAGATGGTAAATTTAGTTCTCTAAAATTTGGGCAACTTTTAAAAAATCAGTATTGTATGTACCCTGAAGAAGAAACAAAGCAGAGCAGATCAAAATTGACTGGTTGACCTAAAATTGATTGATTACAGCAACAACACTAATTGACCTGAGAAGGGAGGGAAAAGTGACAGTCATGACCTTCAACGGAAGCCGACGTCATCGTCAAGCCGGCCTAAGACAGTCAGCCAACTAGTCACTTGCAAGTTGGAGTCTAGTCAAGCCAACATTCAGTCACATTCAATGTGCAAGCACGCTTAGCACAAAAATGAATTGGAATGTTTGTTGTCTTCGTTACATGGTGAATATCGAACGGGTAAAATCCCTAGCTAGCTCTTCAATTTCATTTAAAATAGAGGCCACAATCGAACGAGAATTTTGACTAGTGTTCCAAAGTGAAACAAACTTCAGACTATCAGTCTCCATTATCACATGCGAAAAACCTCTCAACTTGGCGAACATGACACCATCTCAGTGGGAAGTAGCTAGCTTCCATGATAAAAGTGCTCACGGTCCTGTAGGGCAGCGGGGAGACGCCGGTGGCGACGACACGGGCTTGGAGGAACGTCGACGCGGACTTGGATGAACGTCGGCGCGGGCTCGGGCGACGCGCATGTGGGGGAGAGCGGCGACGTAGTTGAGGCGGGTGCGGGTGGCTCGGACAATGCGCGCATGGAGGAGAGCGACGTTGTCGGCGCGGGCGCGGGAGGCTCAAAGGGTTCGCCTCCCAGATCCCCTCCGTCGCAAATCATCCTATCCACCGCGAGCACTAGCCAACACAAGTGAGAAATCCCTCACCACTTCACTTTTTTTCCTTGATGGTCGGCGGCACTGGTGGAAGCCCTGGCGGCCGCATCAGGTTGCCGTCGAGCAAGCATGCAACACATGACACAAAGGCCGAAATATCTAGCCACATCTTGGAGCCATGGCGATCGATGCAGCCGTGGTACCGCGGCCTCCTTTGACGTGCTCGACGAGCACATCTGTCTGCGCATCGAGAGGTTTTGGGAGGCCGATGAGGAGCTCATCGCCCTAGAGAAATCAGTGGCGACTGGAGAAGAAGGTGTCACCGACCGACTCGCCGCCCCTAAGTTCTACCTCGGCGATAACAAGTGACCATTTATTTAGAGATGAATTTGTAGCGCGAAGTATGTAGTTCATTTTATATACACTATGGTGATGAACAACATGTTCTTGCCCAAAGTTTTATTTAAATTTGTATTTATTCTACCTGAATGAGGATGACATTCCCGTAAAAACATTTTACGATATACCGCAAACTGCTTTTGCGGGAGTTTATTTTGCAGGGTCTGCTAGAGGTGCTCTTAGATGATCATATTTGCTTCTCTAAAAAAGAACTGTTTCTTACTTATCCCTTATAGAGGAATACAAATAGTCTTTTGCCAAATTCATTAAGTTCCTCCAAGTACTTAAGTTCTTAAGTACTTGTTTACGTTTTTGAGCTGTTTTTTTAATACTACGCCGTAGTGTTTGTTATAATTCTGGCGTATGTAGACGGGGTCGTGGAAATACCTATCGTGGTCATTGTTTGTAAACTGAATTGGTAATCTTTTTCAACGTGAATTGGTATTGTCTAATAGATGTGTTTTGCTTGGTAACATCTCATCCTTAGCTGTTATGGCGTGTGATTTGAGACTAACAAAAAAATGATGATGCCATGATATATATCAACTTCTGTTGGCTTGGGCTTCCGACGTTTTTATCTAATATAAAGAGTTAAGAAATTTTGGAATCCATTCGACTGATGGAAGTAGACATGACAAATTGATTATTTCAAGGAAACTTGAGATGTGAGGGTTGCAATTTCTTTTTTGAGTGAGTTTTTTGCAATTGGTAGGGAATACACTTTCCCTCGCAGACTCCCACAAAGGCAGCGCTGCTCTTCCCACCACATTCCCTCACAATAGACAACGCCCGTCGTCTAGGTGAAAAAAAGTCGCCGCTCCGAAAGATATTTCTATAGAAATTGGCTTAAGATTTAGTGTTGGTGAATAAACAATTAAATCATTACATTGGGCCAAAGTTTCTTTCATATAGAACAACTTTTAGGACCATAGGACAATGCTCATGTGTTGCAACCGGGTATAAATATTCTTATATATTGAAATAGGTATAGAGATACCGACGATCAAATCTCGGGCAAGTAATATACCGAAGGACAAATGGAATGTTATATGGGATTATATGAATCCTTGCCATAAAGGTTCAACCGATAAGATCTGCGTAGAATATGTAGGATCCAATATGGACATCCAGGTCCCTCTATTGAATATTGACCGGTGAGTGTCTCGGGTCATGTCTTCATAGTTCTCGAACCGGCAGGGTCTGCACACTTAAGGTTCGATGGCGTTTTAGTATAGTGGAATTATAGGTGTTGGTGATAGAAGGTTGTTCGGAGTCCCGGATAAGATCACGGACGTCACGAGGGTTTCTGGAATGGTCCGAAAACGAAGATTGATATATAGGATGGTTTCATTTGGTCACCGGAATGATTTCGGGCATTACCGGCAGTGTACCGGGAGTGACAAATGGATTCCGGGTATTCACCGAGAGGGGCCCACCCACGCGGGAGTGAGCCCAATAATCCTAGGGTGGCGAGTGGGCTGGTGAAGCCAACCCAAGTGGATTATGGCGCCACAAGAGGAAAAACCAAAAGAAAAGAAAAGAAAAAAGAGAAAGGGAGGTGGGAAGGAAGGAGTGGACTCCTCCTCCTCCAAACCGAATTGGAGTGGGAGTCCATCTCCTCCTTCAGCCGGCACCCTTGGGGATCTCTTGAGCCCCAAGGCTAGCCCCTCCCCTCCTCCTATATATACTGGTGGTTTTAGGGTTTTTGACATACAACTTTGCCACGTGCAACTCAAACCTATACCCCATAGTTCTTCCTCTAGATCGGATTTCTACGGATCTCAGGCGGAGCCCTGCAGGAATAGATCATCACCATCACCGGCGCGCCGTCACGCTGTCGGAGAACTCATCTACTTCCCCGTCTCTCTTGCTGGATCAAGAAGGCGGAGATCGTCATCGAGTTGTACGTGTGCTGAACGCGGAGGTGTCATCCGTTCGGTGCTAGATCGGGACGGATCGTGGGACGGATCATGGGACGACGGTGATTTTAATGACGAAGATGTACCACTACATCAACCGCGTTTCTTAACGCTTCCCGCTTAGCGATCTCCCTCTCGTAAATGAACATCACCATGATAGGTATTCGTGTGCGTAGTAAAATTTTTGTTTCTCATGCAACGTTCCCCAACACCCATACCTGCGCTACTGCTAGGGTATAACTGTAGCGCGATAGCAGTAGCGCTCGATCCAACGCTGCTGCTATGCATATTTCCAACGCTACTACTAGGGTTTTCCCTAGTAGTTGTTGCATGCGATCTCAGATGAAGATGGTCCAAAAACTAAAGTTGTTCATTTTGACGACACAGACCATTTCCATGTTGATAACTATTTCATTTTAGGCCATATTAATTACACTTTTTGGAATGCCAAATATTAATATAGTCTTATATGTCCAAGGTGATGGTCATATCCATTGCATGGTTTATTATAATTTTCCCAAATTAGACAGATAGGTGCATCTTGACATTACAAAAATGTTGCCAAATAGAGTTTCCTACTTTTTTGAACAAAAAATCAATTTGAATTTTCTAAGTGTGAAAAATGGGTATTTTTTGTGAAGAAAGTACATAAATCAGAGTGTAAAATGGCACCAATGCAATTGTCACAGTAAGTATACCATATTTTATACACAATTCTTAAGTTTCATGGATTTTCTAATTTTCTAGCTACTTTCGCACATTTAAATGACTTCATGTGAACTTTCTGAAATTAATTCAAAATTGAACTGCAAGTGTGTGAGAGCTCAGTCATAAAAAATTAGCAAAACATATTTTTTAGGTACAAAAGTAGCCATTATATGGAAGAACCACTTAGAATTTTAAGAGATTCAACCACTTGTGATGAATAGCCATGTCGACTATTTCGACCCCATTTTGAAAAAAATGAAAGAAAAAGAATTCAAGTTTGAAAAATGCAATAGTTTCACATGGAGTAGTTTTATGAGTACTAATGGTGAGGAAAAATACCAAACTTTCAATATATAATTTTTGAAAATAAATCTTCACAAAACGGGCTATTGTGTATGATCATTGGTGGCTTTCAAATCAAAGGACCAAGGTCATGGTCATATTCATTGCATAATTTAATATAAGGTTCCAAATTTAGACACATAGGTGCATCTTCCTAATGATAGAGGGGAGGGAAAGGCCTTGCCACCGGGGGGCGAAAATACCTTAGTGGCATGCTTCATCCAACCGTTTAACTCCTTGAAAAATCATACGATGCTTGAATTCCTTGAGAGTTGGCACGGTATCATCACATGACCCCTCTAGGGTGTGGTAAAAAATTTCACGCCTTTCGAATAAGTCTCACCTAAGGCCGCTTGTAAACCGCACCATATCCGAGCTAGTCTCTGGGTAAAGAGGGGAGACGAGTCCGGTTTGTGACGGAAGTGTGGGTCCTATTGCTTCGTTGGCCTCGAAACTTCTCGTGCTCTGAAAGGAGTCCATCACATGACACGTGTTAGACCCCCGCATTTTTTGGAACCACGTGCAATATTTTAGACATTTATTGCTCTGCTAGGGATCTAGCACCGGAAATTGTATATCTGCAAGACGACACATGAAATCATGCTCGTAAGCGGTGGACGGCAGGTTGGAGAGTACGGGAGGTGATGAGGGGGTTGGGTCGACGGAGAAAAGATCAGCACGCCCACATCGCATGCCGCCGTTGGAGAGATCGATTGGTATTGGGGTTCTGCTCAGTTCAATTGCATTGGGCACGGAAATACCTGTCTTGTCCCCTCGGGTCGCTCCTACGGGCGGCCAGTGGGCGAAACCTAGCCACTGCCAGTGCAGATTCATCGGCCTCATCCCCTCCCCCCCCCCCGCCGCCAGCGGAGTTCGTCGGGCAAAGCCCACACGGTTCAGTAGCGGCGGGGTATTTCCTCCTCCCGTCAGAGCTCCGGCAGCGCAGGCTGCTTATCTCGGCAGGATCTAGGGCGCCCCTCACACGTCAGCGCCCGCACGGGACGGGGTAGCCGTGCTCGAGTACGTGGAGACGCGCGTACCGGCGTACGGCGGCGCACGAAGGGTGTGTTGGGAAGGCAACGAACTTGGTGGCTCCGAGGAGGATGGCTGCACGGCGACGGCTCGGGGGCGCGAGATCCGACACTGGAGGGAGCGAGGCGGCACGCAAGGGCTGCAGCGGGGCGTGGCCGCACTGTAGGCAGGTTCTACAGGTGCGTTGGGGCACGATTATGCAGTCTGGTGCAGGGAGCCCAGGACGTGCCAGGTCTACTGGTGTTGGTGGCCCGGGAGGGGCACTGTCGGCTGCTGGTCGTGTTCGGTTGCCGCTTGTTGGAGCAGGGAGGTTCTATCCACATCTGGATGCGAGGTGCAGGAATCGATCTGGTCTCTGCAGGCCCGTTGCCGGAAGGTTTACTTGTGGCCCTACACGACGGTGGCGTGCTTGCTGTGTGGAGGGTGCACGGACCAATGGAGGTACGGGTCGACCTAGGCCTGCTGCGCGGGACTCGCTGCTCGGGTGAAAGACTAGATTGTGCTAACCGGCCGACGACAACGGCGCTTGCTCGCGTCCATATCCTCTTTGGAGGCATCGATGAGAATCTCATAGCATATTCTTCCGGATCAAGTCCTTCGGGTGAAAAACCAGATCCTGCTGTAGGGTCGGGCGGTGGCGTCGTCTTCAACGTCGTTCCCCTCTTTACGGCAGCGCCTTGAAGACTTTGATTCCGTTGGTGCTTTCTACGACTCGCCGTGCACGGTGGCTTCTACGATAACAAAGACGATTGTGAGCAATATCGGATGCGTGGCCTGGTCGTGGTAGCCGGCTCTTCTTCTCCGGCATGTCCTAGGTGTGCCTCGATTGTCTGTTGCTGTGAAGTCGATGGGGCTGTGGTATACGATGACGAGTGACAGGCGGTTCGTTTGGTGACCCGTCATGATGCTAACCTTGCCTTGTTTTCCATCGTAGTTCACCGTCGGAATCGGAGCTACGCTGCGTAGTATGAGTGTTGGGCTGCAGCTATTAGGGCTGCTATTTTTTTTAATCTTTGGATCTTTGATCTTAGGACCTTCATCACCTTGTTTTTTTCGATGCTTCCCGTTATTATCAAACGATCTTTCAGAAAAAAGATTGCATTGGGGAGGGGATTTTGGGTACAGCGTGCTGGTCGAGCCACCTTTTGTACGGTTCAGCCAAAGCGGTCGCTGGTTGGGGTTTTGGGCACAATGCGTGACAGTACAGGATCAAAGTTTGTGCAGGTCACATGTAGTGTTGGCAAAGTCAAGCTGCACGCAATGGTCATTCATGGTAGCCTTGTCATTTCTGCAACAAATCCAGTGTGCCTATATATGCTATGCATTTAGAGCTTTAGGTGTATGGAACGGAGGGAGTACTGTATAACGTATGAAACTAGTTGAACATTTGAAAATGCGCTAAGAATTGAGTAAAAACCAACATTCTAGAACATAAAACTTCACGCCAAAATTTGATCGACGATGTAAAAAAAAGATCAGACCCAACAATGCTAAATTAGTAGCTGGGGTTACACCGAAATGAAAGGAAGGAATTGATAGCAGGTTGATCAACAAACATGATCCCTGAAGAAAAAAAGATAAGAAGAATCATGTCATCTTCCTGATCCCTCGGGTATGTGGTGCTTCGTGGCGTCGTTTGTGTTGTTTGGATTTTACATTTTCTTTTATTTGTTCGGCTGGTGGGAAAGGTGATGGAGTGCATTTTCATTATTTATAATGCAGTGTTTTGGTGGACCTTTCTTAATGTTGTGATTCTATGTAATCTGTTAATCAACCAACATGTATAGGGAAAAATTGCTTGCGTTGATGACTACATTAGTATAATGTTCCTATAGTGTCGCATATTAGTTCACGACGAACCTATGGATCCATAATGATTACCTAGATCTCCCTCTTCTCTCTCTCTCTCATTTTAAAATCTTGTTCTACTTCACATAAGCAACTAACTGTCGCGTCCCCCATGTCGCACTCCCTCCCCCATTCCCCCCGCCCCGGGCGACTCGGGCCTATCTCCAAGCCTAGCCGCCGAGCCGCCACAGTTCTTGTCCGTCCCTTCATCACCACTGGACGAAGCCACCGGGCAATGCCTGGAGACTGACAACAGCGTGGTGAGCAGCGGCGGTGGTGCTGCTGGGTCGCTGTGAAGGACCAGTGGTGCAGCTATTGGTGGTGACATGCGGGTTGGCTGATCCAGCCGGTACTTGTGGCCGGCCGGCCACACCGTGGAAGGGTCGGGAAGGATCCGGTGATTGACTATGTCGTTGTTCACTGCATGGATCCGCACGGATCCAGTCAATTACGGGATCGGGATGGCACGTTTACCGGTGAAAATCGTGTCGACCTCAGTCATGGCGGACGATGGCGGCGCTTTGGCGTCATCCCCTTATCGAAGGCATCGTCGATTGCAATCGTTATCAGCTTGGTCCGGCTATTCCGGGGCAAACCCTAGATCTGGGATTAATGGCAGTGTATTCACGGCCGTCCTCCTTCTTGAGGGCACCGTTTTGCAGCTGATGCTAGCTGGAGGTGACAAGAGGAGGTGCGGTGTTGCTTCTACACTGGTGATGACGATGGGTCTCAACGGCATGGCACAACAGAGCCTCGGCGACAAAAACATATTGATGGACAAGCGTAGGTGGTTGCGCTGTCTGGTGTCGTGGTGGCGCCGACGACTGTATTGCCTATCAAGACGAATGTGTTGGTCGCTCCTAAAAGTGGGATGGCCAAATATGATGGTGTGTGATTCTTGAAAGTGTGCATGCGATGCACGCATAGGATATGCTAAACCGGTTGGTGCTCTCGGCTTGTTGGCGGACGGCTTGATGAGACCATCATATTACAAGGTGTGTGTTGACGCGCACTCGGCACACGTCATCAAGAATTTTTTTTGAACACAATACACACTCAAACACTCATATAAACGCTCATACACTCATCCCTACGAACGTATACACGTATACCCTATCCTTATGAACATCTACGTAAGACTGAAGCGACATATCATCTTAGATTTGAAAAGTCATCGTATATGCCTCGCCGTCGACATTTCACTGAATGTCATCGTCGGAAATTGTAGAGTAAGTCTAAAAATAATGCAAACACTAGAACTTAAATCAAGATGGACCAGGATACAATTGTTCCTTTAACTATCCATCGAATTAGTATAGAATTTAGAGACTTTTTTTTGGAGACTAGACACAAGGTGTGATGGATTCCATACCGAGTCCAACTCGCGACAGGAGCCACCCTAGTCACGAGTCCACCCTAGTCCCAAATACGAGAGCTCACCGGCCCCGGTAAATATGTGATAGATATCTCCCCGAGTCCACCCTAGTCTCGGCCTCACCGGCCCCAATAAATATCCCCGGTTCCCCAGCCTAGCCCAGAACGTGAAAAGCTCCCGTCTTTCGATCGCTATTCCGCCGCCGCCGCTTAGTCTTCGTTGCTAGTTTCATTTCGCATCCCAAACTTCTGATCAATGGCGGCTGAGGAAGGAGAGAAGAAGATGATCATACTCAAGAGCTCGGACGGTGAGGAATTCGAGATCGAGGAGGCGGCCGCCATGGGGTCGCAGACCATCCGCCACATGATCGAGGACGGCTGCGCGGACAACGGAATTCCGCTTCCCAACGTCAACGCCAAGATCCTCTCCAAGGTCATCGAGTACTGCAAGAAGCACGTCCAGGCCAACCCTAAGCCGGCCGACTCCGACGCCGCCGGCAACGCTAGCTCCTCCGCCTCTGCTGCACATGAGGAGCCTGCTGCCCCCACGGAGGATCTCAAGAGCTTTGACGCCGAGTTCGTCAAGGTCGACCAGGCCACCCTCTTCGACCTCATCCAAGCTGCAAACTACCTCAACATTAAGGGAATGCTGGATCTTACTTGCCAAACTGTTGCCGACATGATCAAGAGTAAGACTGTTGAAGAAATCCGCAACACCTTCAACATCGTCAATGACTTCACGCCCGAGGAGGAGGCGGAGATCCGCAGGGAGAACCAGTGGGCTTTTGACAAAGAATAGCGACATCTGCTGCGTTGAGTACTTGAATTAGTGCTTAAGTAATCGTCATGTTTACGTTTTGGAGCTATTCTTTTACTACTACGTCGTAGTGTTTGTTATAATTCTGGAGTAGGTAGTGGGGTCGTGGAAAAACGTATCGTGGTCAGTGGTTATTGTTTGGAAACTGAATTGGTATTGTCTAATACTAGAATAGATGTGTTTTGCTTGGTAATATCATCCTTAGCTGTTATGCATGGCGTGTGATTTGAGACTAACAAAAAAAAACATGATGCCATGATATATATCAAATTCTTTTGACTTGGGCTCCCGACATTTCTATCTAATATAAAAAAATTGACATTTATGCGACTGCTGGAAGTAGACATGACAAATTGATGATTTCAAGGAAACTTGAGCTGTGAGGGTTGCAATTTTTTTGAGTGATTTTTTTTTTAATTTGTAGGGATGGTTTAGCTGTGCAGTTTCCCTCGCAGACTCTCACAAACGCAGCGCTGCTCTTCCCACCACATCCCCTCACAACAGACAGCACACATCGTCCAAAGGTTTAGTGTTGGTGAATGAAACAATTAAATCATTACATTGGCCAAAGTTTCTTTCATATAAAACAACTTTCAGGACCATAGGATAGTGCTCATGTGTTGCAATGGGGAATAAATATTCTAATATGTTAGCTCATGATTTACCTGTACATTTTAACGTGATTGCATAATTAAATGCTTATCAAATCCAACCCTTGATTGTGTAAATAAATAATTATCAAATCCTACACATGATTGTGTACAAAAAACATTTATGCTACTAAGTAAATTAAGGTGGAATTAGTGCAAACTGTAAGTAAATTAAGAAAAGTGGTTGGATGAAAAAAGTCTCGGAGGTACTCATACGATAGGATGTACATGTGTGCCTTCTTAGAGGTAAGTGAATGTGCATATATATGAGCATCGGCGCTTACACTGTGTTAAGAAAAAGCTTTCCGACTCGCAAAAAAGAAGAAGAAAAGAACATTTGATACACCCCCTTGGAGATGGTCTCTAGCTAGGTACTATCCACTACAGGTGCAATATATGCATAGAGGAAACGGTCACATTGATAGTTCGAACGGCTTGAGAGAAAGCAAGCACTACAAGTAAACCAATTTTCATCTTGTGTTCATGCCTATGCGGTTCTATCGGTCACACACCGTCTAAGGCGATAAGCCGTGCGTTTGGTGTACGGTGAAACTGTGATACTCGACGTATGTCCATGTAATTGATTTTGGAAATCATATAGAGGATGTTGTTTTCATGATGAATAATAGTACTACTAATTACTGAAAGCAGAAAACATAAGAGGAGGTGGGGGGTGGGGGGGGGGGGGGGTAGGGCACAAAATTGGCATGGGATATAACAAGTAAATGCCACATGGGTACATAAAATATTCCATCCTAACTAAAAAAACAAGAAGTAATGAATTATTTATCTCTAAAATGCATGGAAATTATGGAAAATGGCTCTAATAATTTGTACCATGAAAAAAAATGTGTGTCACTTTACCAGCAAAAACAAGATAGTAGACCAAGGAATCTCCATATTCTTCTGTTATACATTTTATGGCATGGCAAATTCACTTCCATAGATTTTTTGAAGACCTTGGAAATTCTGGACACAATATAAACTGTGATGTGAGAAAATTCATAGATTTTGCACAATAAAATTCGACATGCTAATTTTAAAAGAAAAAAGAGCTTGCAATTGTAGCCTCAAGTAAAAAATTCGATTGTCAAAATAACAATGATTTTGCTATGGACAACGCACAAATAAATTTGCTATCCGAACAATTCTGGAAGTGTAGTATAAATGTTAAGTGTGCTCATGGCAAAATCATGAGAAAATTTTACATGGGTAGTTGCAACTATTATTGAGTCTAACTAATATAATTTCCATGACCTAAATACTAAGATTGTGATGCTACGGACGGTAAAACTACCATGATGGCTAATTAGGTGAAACTACCATGATGCTGAAACACATGGCTAATTAGGTGAGATGGCTAATTTAGTTCTCTGAAAACATGGCAACTTTGGAAATGTGTAGTGTACCCTGAAGAAGACACAAGCATAGTGTATGAAACATGATTGGTTGGTGAATTGATTAATTAATTACAATGTCAACCGTAAATTAAAACATGGCAGTTTTAGTTAAAGTGCAAAATTTAGGTAAGATGGTAAATTTAGTTCTCTAAAATTTGGGCAACTTTTAAAAAATCAGTATTGTATGTACCCTGAAGAAGAAACAAAGCAGAGCAGATCAAAATTGACTGGTTGACCTAAAATTGATTGATTACAGCAACAACACTAATTGACCTGAGAAGGGAGGGAAAAGTGACAGTCATGACCTTCAACGGAAGCCGACGTCATCGTCAAGCCGGCCTAAGACAGTCAGCGCGGGCGCGGGAAGCTCAAAGGGTTCGCCTCCCAGATCCCCTCCGTCGCAAATCATCCTATCCGCCGCGAGCACTAGCCAACACAAGTGAGAAATCCCTCACCACTTCACTTTTTTTCCTTGATGGTCGGCGGCACTGGTGGAAGCCCTGGCGGCCGCATCAGGTTGCCTTCGAGCAAGCATGCAACACATGACACAAAGGCCGAAAGATCTAGCCACATCTTGGAGCCATGGCGATCGATGCAGCCGTGGTACCGCGGCCTCCTTTGACGTGCTCGACGAGCACATCTGTCTGCACATCAAGAGGTGTTGGGAGGCCGATGAGGAGCTCATCGCCCTAGAGAAATCAGTAGCAACCGGAGAAGAAGGTGTCACCGACCGCCTCGCCGCCCCTAAGTTCTACCTAGGCGACAACAAGTGACCATTTATTTAGGGATGAATTTCTTGGAAATATGAGCAATTTACCATAGGATTTTATTACAGGAAAAACTAGGAAAAACATAACCAATATAACAACAACGAAAGAAGGCAAGCTATATAGAGATGAGAAGATACAAGACATGCACACGTAGGATCCAGAAAAGAGCATATGTAAAACCGTTCTACAAAGATAAGGTATCATATGGAGTAATGAGTAGAAACGGAACATATCTAGCAGAGAAACTATAACAAAAAGGTGTGATAGGAATTCAAAGAAGAAGCACAAAAGTACGTACTGAGTTGCAGCAGCAGGAGCATTGGTGTTGGCGTTGTCGTTGGCCATAGTACCGAAGAGGTGGTCGACGTCGGGGAAGAAGTCGTCGTTCGGGAAGAGATCGTCGGAGTCCGTGATGGAAGCCAGTAGTCGCGCTGAGCGCTCCCCAAAAACCTTATCGCCCTTCTCCCGTACAGGACTCGAAGAGTAGGAGTTTCGGAGGCCTACTGTCCCGACGAATGGTGCACGCCGCGGGACGGGATGAGGAAGAACGTAGCAGCAACACAGAGAGAAGAAACCGGTGGCGAGTGGGAACTTCTTATGCGTCGTATCTCTGGAGAGGAGCGACCTCTCTTTTATAGGCGCGGGAGAAGGAGACGAGAGGCCAGCGACGGGATGTGAAGCGAACAAACGCAGCCTCGAAACTGCAGCATGAGCTTTCAATATCCACTATAGCAGAAAACGTTCAGCTTTTCCCGAATGGCCTTTCATATACCAGTCGTGCGTGGCAAAATTTTAGTTCGGCTCGGCTCATTCCCGCAACCCGCGGCGCGGCGCGGCACGTCGTAACGAGGCCAGGCGGGCGGCGGAGGAGGAGGAGCGCGCGTGTATGTCTCTCTTGTTCTCAAACTCATACATGTGTGAAAACATCCTCCCCTATAAGGAGGTCCAACTCCCACTAAACTAGCGATGTGGGACTAAACATTTCCACCTCTTGCCTTGCACAAATGGGCTGCGTGGGCCTCTAGGATTTATTAGGAATTTCTGAAATTACATATTGGGCTGACCCATATATACACAAAATTCCAGCAATCCCCCACCAGATCCCAGGGGCACACAAAATTTGCCTATGGTTCCAAAACACTGTTTTATATACCGATACTACAGTGGAGACTGTTAAGTTGAACTTCCACCTAGAAATCTATGCTACACTAGTAAGCAACTTAAACAGTGGACTAGGCCTTGAACTGCAAGTTTTCTGCGAATCTAGCTTCACACAGATCCTTGACCGATACTAGGCTGCCGTGGGACTTCCCCGTGGATGGAGCTTATGCGTCATACTCCGAGACCTTTCGTGAGTATACTAGAGAGCACCCTACTCTCATAGATTGCGACGTTTAACAATCTGACTCATATAGGTATGTTCTTCAAAAGATGTTCTGCAGGACAACATCTCTGCTTCAGTAAACAACTTAGAACATATTAAGATGTATATCAACCTGCCATGCAGTTCAGGAAAGTATTGCATCTTCATGGAGTGGTATCATTAATGATAAGGACACTTTCCTCTCAGTTGACCAACAGCTTGTCTTCCACATCTAATTCACGGGATCTCCGATCACAAAGAATAGGTTACCACTGTGAACAACTCAAATTGTGGGTCTCATACTCATCTCCCTCGATGCATTATCTATCACATTACGTGATAGACCCTTAGTAAAAGGATCTGCCAGATTTTTAGATGTTTGGATATAGTCCAATGCGATAACTCCGGAGTTTATCATTTTCCTGACAGATTTTAACCTTCTCTATATGTGTCTTGATGACTTCATGTTATCCTTAGAGCTGCTCACTTTCGTGATCACAGTTTGATTGTCGCAGTTCATAAGGATTCCAGGTACTGGTTTCTCAACAACCGGCAAGTCACTTAAGAGCCGACGAAGCCAATCTGCTTCGACCGAAGCTGTATCCAGTGCTGTGAGTTCTGCTTCCATTGTTGACCTTGTTAAGATCGTTTGCTTGCAAGACTTCCAAGAAACAGCGCCACCTCCAAGAGTGAATACATATCCGCTAGTGGCTTTTATCTTATCAGCATCAGAGATCCAGTTTGAATCACTATACCCTTCAAGCACCTTTGGGTTTCCAGTATAGTGAATTCCATAATTCGCAGTGCCTTTCAAATAACGCAAAACTCTCTCTAGAGATTTCCAATGCACATCTCCTGGTTTTGAGACAAACCGACTCAGTTTGCTAACAGCAAAAGAGATGTCAGGTCTTGTAGCACTAGCTAAGTACATAAGCGAGCCAATAATCTGAGAATATTTCAATTGATCTCTAGCAAGTCTTCGATTCTTTCGAAGCAGCACGCTCGCATCATATGGTGTGGGAGAGGACTTGCAGTCACTATACCCAAAGCGACTCAAGATCTTTTCCACATAATGAGATTGACGCAATGTAATCCCACCATCTTCGTCTCTCAACAACTTGAGGTTCAGAATGACATCGGCCACTCCTAAATCCTTCATCTCAAAACATTGAGATAGGAAATCCTTGACCTCTTTAATAACATTCAGATTTGTTCCAAAAATCAGTATGTCATCAACATACAAGAAAAGGATAACTCCCTCGCCCCCACCATGGCGATAGTACACACATTTATCAGCTTCGTTTACTACAAAGCCTGCAGTAGTCAGAGTTCTTTCAAATTTCTCATGCCACTGCTTTGGTGCTTGCTTAAGTCCATATAGAGATTTCAGCAACTTGCATACTTTCCCTTCCTGACCATGTACTACAAACCCATCTGGTTGTTCCATGTAAATTTCCTCATCCAACTCTCCATTTAGGAAAGCAGTCTTAACATCCATTTGATGAACGAGAAGGCCATCTGAGGCGGCTAATGAAAGTAGTACTCGAATAGTGGTCAGTCGAGCCACGGGTGAGTAAGTATCAAAGAAGTCTTCACCTTCCTTCTGGGTATAACCTTTCGCCACGAGCCGTGCCTTGTACTTTTCGATAGTACCATCTGGCCTAAGCTTCTTCTTGAATACCCATTTGCATCCTATAGGTTTGCACCCATAAGGACGATCAGTGATCTCCCAAGTTTCATTTGCCAAGATGGAATCCATCTCACTACGGACTGCCTCCTTCCAGTAGTCAGCATCTTCAGACGCATAGGCCTCTAAAATAGAACTCGGAGTGTCATCTATGAGATACACAAGAAAATCATCACCAAAGGACTTTGCAGTCCTCTGTCTCTTGCTCCTGGTAGGAACTTCATTGTTCTCCTCCACAATATTTTCAAAGTGTTCCATCGAAATGATAGGTTCAGTAGATGTAACTAATTCATGGTTTGATGAATTAGGCATCTTCTGATTAGATGAGGTAGATATATCCTTCATGGGAAAGATATCTTCGAAGAAAGTCGCATCGTTCGACTCCATGATTGTACCGACATGCATGTCAGATACCTCAGATTTTACAACCAAGAATCTATATCCAATGCTATGAAAAGCATATCCCAGAAAAAACACAATCCACAGTTTTTGGTCCTAGCTTGCGCTTCTTTGGGATTGGCACATTGACTTTTGCCAAACAACCCCAGGTTCGTAGATAAGAGAGTTTTCACCTTTTCTTTTCCCATTCCTCGAATGGAGTTATCTCTTTGTTCTTTGTGGGAACTCGATTTAGGACATGACATGCAGTCAATATCGCCTCCCCCCACCATGCCTTGGAGAGACCCGATGTGTCTAACATGGCGTTAACCAAATCAGTTAGAGTACGGTTCTTTCTTTCGGCTATCCCATTTGATTGAGGTGAATAGGAAGGCATCCTCTCATGGACTATACCATGTTCCGCACAAAAGGAATCAAATTCATTTGAGAAATACTCTCCACCACGATCGGACCTAAGCCTTTTGATCTTTCGATCAAGTTGGTTTTCTACTTCAGCTTTATAGATCTTGAAAAAGTTCAAAGCCTCATCCTTAGATTTTAAAAGATACACTCGGCAGTATCTAGTGGAGTCATCAATTAGTGTCATGAAATATTTCTTTCCACCTTTTGTCAAAATACCATTCATTTCACATAGATCTGAATGTATAAGTTCTAGTGGTGCAAGATTCCTCGTTTCGGCAGTCGTGTGAGACTTACGAGGTTGTTTGGCTTGCACACAAACTTGACACTTAGATCCCTTGATGGTGTTAAAGCTAGGGATTAAGTTCAATTTGACTAGTCGCGACATGCAACCAAAGTTAATATGACAAAGACGTGAATGCCACACATTTAATTCACTATTGTTGTAAACATGATTAACAACTTTATTGCAAACGTCTGCCAAGGATAAACGGAACAGGCCTCCTGACTCGTAGCCCTTACCAACAAAAGTTCCATACTTGGATATTACAAATTTATTAGACTCAAAGACAAGCTTGTAGCCATCTCTACACAAAAGAGGTCCAACTCCCACTAAACTAGCGATGTGGGACTAAACATTTCCACCTCTTGCCTTGCACAAATGGGCTGCATGGGCCTCTAGGATTTATTAGGAATTTCTGAAATTACATGTTGGGCTGGCCCATATATACACAAAATTCCACCAGAATCTGTAGGGCGAAGTATGTAGTTCATTTTGTATGCACTATGGTGATGAACAACATGTTCTTGCCCAAAGTTTTATTTAAATTTGTATTTATTCTACCTGAACGATGACATTACCGTAAAAACATTTTGTGGTATACCACAAACTGCTTTTGCGGGAGTTTATTTTGCACGGTCTGCTAGAGGTGCTCTTAGATGATCATATTTGCTTCTCTAAAAAAGAATTGTTTCTTACTGATCCTTTATAGAGGAATATAAATAGTCTTTTGCCAAATTCATTTATTTTTTGACCATTGGCATAAACTTCACTATTATATTATTTTATTAAACAATATCTTGATCACATACTTCCCCAATTCTTCGCTAAGAAAAACGAACCAAAGATAACTAAAAAAATAACACACTTAGGACCTCTTTGATTCATAGCATTTTGAAAACATAGGAATAGAAAAAATATAGGGTGAAAGTGGCATGACCACTTGAATCCTATAAAAAAAGAATCCCTTCCTTCTCCTCCGGGGCTAGAGGACAGGAGCGGAGGGCGATGGAGCGCACGCGGCCGCGCACTTTCATCGCGGCCCGCCGGGAAGCCGGCCGATTCCTGGCCTGTGGCTGTCGGCTGTGCCATGCCCCGCATCGCTTCTCCGCCGCCAGCCTACCTACACGTGGACGGAGGTGATACGCTGCTTTTTTTTGGGGGGGGGGGGGAAGATAGGGAATATTGCTTTTGGAGGCCTTCTTTTGGTAAATTCAAAGTTCATACTTTCACATTCAAAAGATATTAAAAATAAATACAGATATACATGGAGACCTAATATAGGAATATGCGTGTAATTTTTTAAAACAAAATGTATTGAAATGAGGCCTGTATAAAAAAAATTCAAATTTAGGGCTTTTTCAACACATGGTAATGTTCATTCTTAGAGTCCGGAAATTTGGCTTTTATTGTGGCTATCATTGTTATTTTGACAATCGATTTTTTTACTTGAGGCTACCATTGCAAGCTCTTTTTTCTTTTAAAATTAGCATGTCGAATTTTATTGTGCAAAATCTATGAATTTTTTCACGTCACAATTTATATTCTGTTCAGAATTTCCATTGGCTTCAAAAAATCTATGAAAGTGAATTTTCCATGCCATAAAATGTATAACAGAAGAATATGGAGATTCCTTGGTCTACTATCTAGTTTTTGCAGGTAAAGTGACACACTTTTTTTTCATGGTACAAATTATTAGAGCCATTTTCCATAATTGTCATGCATTTTATAGATAAATAATTCATTACTTCTTTTTTTTTAGTTAGGATGGAATATTTTATGTACCCATGTGGCATTTACTTGTTATATCCCATGCCAATTTTGTGCCCTACCCCCCCCCCCCCACCTCCTCTTATGTTTTCTGCTTTCAGTAACTAGTAGTACTATTATTCATGATGAAAACAACATCCTCTATATGATTTCAAAAATCAGTTACATGGACATACGTCGAGTATCACAGTTTCACCGTACACCAAACGCACGGCTTATCGCCTTAGACGGTGTGTGACCGATAGAACCGCATAGGCATGAACACAAGATGAAAATTGGTTTACTTGTAGTGCTTGCTTTCTCTCAAGCCGTTCGAACTATCAATGTGACCGTTTCCTCGATGCATATATTGCACCTGTAGTGGATAGTACCTAGCTAGAGACCATCTCCAAGGGGGTGTATCAAATGTTCTTTTCTTCTTCTTTTTTGCGAGTCGGAAAGCTTTTTCTAAACACAGTGTAAGCGCCGATGCTCATATATATGCACATTCACTTACCTCAAAGAAGGCGCACATGTACATCCTACCATATGAGTACCTCCGAGACTTTTTTCATCCAACCACTTTTCTTAATTTACTTACAGTTTGCACTAATTCCACCTTAATTTACTTAGTAGCATAAATGTTTTTTGTACACAATCATGTGTAGGATTTGATAATTATTTATTTACACAATCAAGGGTTGGATTTGATAAGCATTTATTTATGCAATCACGTTAAAATGTACAGGTAAATCATGAGCTAACATATTAGAATATTTATTCCCCATTGCAACACATGAGCACTATCCTATGGTCCTGAAAGTTGTTTTATATGAAAGAAACTTTGGCCAATGTAATGATTTAATTGTTTCATTCACCAACACTAAACCTTTGGACGATGTGTGCTGTCTGTTGTGAGGGGATGTGGTGGGAAGAGCAGCGCTGCGTTTGTGAGAGTCTGCGAGGGAAACTGCACAGCTAAACCGTCCCTACAAATTAACAAAAAAATCACTCAAAAAAATTGCAACCCTCACAGCTCAAGTTTCCTTGAAATCATCAATTTGTCATGTCTAATTCCAGCAGTCGCATAGATGTCAATTTTTTTATATTAGATAAAAATGTCGGGAGCCGAAGTCAAAAGAATTTGATATATATCATGGCATCATGTTTTTTTTTGTTAGTCTCAAATCACACGCCATGCATAACAGCTAAGGATGATATTACCAAGCAAAACACATCTATTCTAGTATTAGACAATACCAATTCAGTTTCCAAACAATAACCACTGACCACGATACGTTTTTCCACGACCCCACTACCTACTCCAGAATTATAACAAACACTACGACGTAGTAGTAAAAAAATAGCTCCAAAACGTAAACATGACGATTACTTAAGCACTAATTCAAGTACTCAACGCAGCAGATGTCGCTATTCTTTGTCAAAAGCCCACTGGTTCTCCCTGCGGATCTCCGCCTCCTCCTCGGGCGTGAAGTCATTGACGATGTTGAAGGTGTTGCGGATCTCTTCAACAGTCTTACTCTTGATC